>NW_023494800.1:10163700-11363700 GCF_904425465.1 Colossoma macropomum
CTGCATTCATTTGCAGTGACCGTTCTCTCTAAGGCAGCGGTGTCCAATCTTATCCGCAAAGGGCTGGTGTGGCTGCAGGTTTTTTCGTTGCAATAAAGCAAGAGAACACTTAATGTGTTGTTTGAAGACTGACACTGACTGAGTAAACAAGTGGAATCAGGTGTGCTTCTCTCTGTTTGGAGCGAAAAACCTGCACCTTCACTGGACCTATGCAGGCAAGATGGACATCCCTGCTCTAATGGATCAAGTGGACCCACACCATGCCAGTAAAATACACCCCCCCACACAAAAAAACAGAGCCACCTGACCCCCCTCACTTTAAGGATCAAGCATTAAGGACTGTGCCACTCTCTTGGTGTATGCTGCACATGCACTCTCTCACTTGTGGAGAGCATGGTGCAGTATGACTCGTACCATATCTCTGTTTGGCAGCACACCACTGAAATTTGAAATGGTCATTTGTCTTTGTAATGAGGGGTTCATAAACTGCAACTCTAGTATAATATAATATCCCTTGCTACGCTGTTGTGGACAGACTCTTCTTATTGAGGAGCCAACGCTCTTCTGTGTTTCCTTACATATCTTGCTAATGCTTGAGCATCACAGTCATCACAGTGTTTCTCAACCCTGTTCCTGGAGGCCCACTGCTCTGCACATTTGTGTGCTTGTCCTGCTTTAATGAGCTGTTTATTAGCTGATTAGTTGGATCAGTTGTGTTGGAAGCTTGGAAAACACTACAAAATGCAGGGCAGTGGGCCTCCAGGGCCAGGGTGGAGAAACACTGCTTTAGACCACAGTGTCCAGCCCTCTTAACTGATGTTACATTAGTTATTGTTCCTTTTGAAACTTTACCCAGATAAACAGCCTTGGAGACCAAAGCCAGCCTGCCATTTATGCCCTAACACTAAATCCTCTTTAAAATCACTGCTAGTGTTGACTATCTCCACTTTCCACTCATGGCCACCACCACTTCAAATCCAAATTCAGATACTGATAAGATATTTCAAGCAGTAAACAGATGCAGAAACAGATCGACATAGCAGATTTGTGTTAATCTGCTACCACATACATATGCCAAAAATACTTGGACCAAATACAAATGGGCCAAAATACTTTAACAAGAAAACTGGCCGTGTGGTCTCTACTTTAAATCCACACCATCTCACACTTTAAAATGTAGTTATAAGTGAGCTACTGAATCATGTAACACCACATATCTTACCAAAGCACTCAGCATGGTTTCATGAATAGAAATTTGTGAAAAATTATATGAGCCAACTTGCAAGTTCAAACAGTTAAGATTAGAGCTAGAGCTTTTTTCATGTCACTCATATGAGCACACAAAATTATAAAATCCCTCACCCTCATTATAATTTCTATGAATTTTTTGTGAGACTGGTTTAAAGCACTTCAACTTGGATTTATATATATATATATATATATCAGCAATATTGTAATTTTAACAACACAGTAACGTTTCTAGAACAGCAAACCAAATACATATTTCCCTATACTCATTCATTCAAATGTCATACATGTAAAATTTGCTATGATAAACCTACACTTCTTATATGACTTCCATAGTCTACAATGCTTGTTTTAACAAAAATCTAGGTCTGAAATATCATAGAATGATGTGAGTGGTGCATGAATAGGAATATCTATTGGTGCAAAAGTTTTTGGACACAACACAAACTAAAACTGACAAATCCTATTACCTTTAACTAACTGAAACCAGAGTAACACACACATATATATATATATATATATATATATATATAAAATATTATATATCATATATATTTTTATTATTGTGTGTGTTTTAATTTATTTGTTTATTTGTAATTATAAGAACCGTAGTTTATGGAATAGTATATATGGAATATATACCTCTGGAAAGGAACCGTTATTGTGCCATCTCCACTTTCTGGTCTTATCTTGACACAGTATTGTTAATTTTCTAGTAATTCTTAGAAATCTACTACATTCCTATTATCCTCCATGAATTATCCCCCCTGTGCCTATTATTCTAGAACATACATCTTCTGTTCACTCTCTCCTATTATCCTCTAACATTACGATCCGGACGTCTCGTTCTCAAGGCTCAGTGTTGGGACCCTTCCTTGAACACAATGATCTAATGCAGGCTGTGGGCCACAGCTGGGGGATATAAAAGCAATAATGCACACCCGGCCTGCAACACGACAATCTGTTGACTGTTCATAAAATATGCATACCCTACTCATGCAGCTAACTCCTCTTACAAAGTGCCTCGCTGCTGATCCACACTGCTTGCCTCTATGTATGCACATGAGAATAACCCAGACAGACAGATCCTTATAATCTCTTCCTCAGCATTTCCATCTCATACAATGTAAGAAAGCAAAAGGATGCAGAGTCTCTTTTCCATGCATGATTACTGTGTTATTTCTGTATTAAAACAATGTGATTTTATATGGGATAATTAAACTGTTGTACACACCTGGTTTATAGTGCCAATAAACATTTATAGAGGGTCTATAACTCATTTAGAGGTAACAATGAAATTAGATTTCCCTGCAATGTTGACAGAACTATGCAAGTGATACAACTAAAAACGAATATACAATCTACTGTCAAAAGTTTGTGGACACCTGACCACCTATACGAGCTTGTTGAACATCTCATTCTAAAACCATGAAGATGCCCCCTTTACACCTATAACAGCCTCCACTCTTCTGGGAAGGCTTTTCTCATGATTTTTGAGTGTGTCTGTAGGAATTTGTGCAAAAAGAGCATTTGCAAGATCAGCCACTGATGCTGAATGAGAAGGCCTGGCTTGCAATCAACGTTCTAGTTCACCCCAAAAGTGTTCAAGGGGGGGTTGAGGTTGAGGCTCTGTGGAGGCCACTGGAGTTCCTCCACACCAAACCTGTCAAACCATGTCTTAGTGGAGTTTGCTTTGTGCACAGAGGCAAAGTCATGCTGGAACAGGAAAGCCTTCCACAAACAGTTGCCACAAAGTTGGAAGCATATAATTGTCTAATATGTCTTTGTATGCTGTAGCATTAACAAGTCAAGCCCAAACCCTGAAAACAGCCCCAGAAAATTATCCCTCCACTACCCAAGTTTACTGTTGGCATTATGCATTCTGGTAGGTAGTGCTCTCCGGGCATTAGTCAAACCCATACTCGTCCATCAGACTGCCAGATAAGGAAGCTTGATTTATCACTCCAGAGAATACGTTTCCACTGCTCTAGAGTCCAGTGGCAGCACATGGAAACCAATTTTGTGAAGCTCCTAATGCACAGATCTTGTGCCGATGGTGCTTCCAGAGGCAGTTTGGAACTTTGCGTTTACATGCAAAAGATTTTTGCCAATCCAATCAAATAGATTCCGATTACAGATTAAGACTGAAGTGTTTACAGGCTCACTCTACTCAACAATCGGATGGAAAATCTCTGTTTACATGCACACTACAAGTAATCCAATCCAAAATGACATGCATGCGTAGAGAACCACTTAGTGTAGAGGTTACCATGACAACAAGCATTACATGAGTCCAGTCAGTGAGATGTGCAGCAGAAAGTAGTGCTTGTGTTTTTAATTACTGTAAAATTATGTCAGATCTAGGAAAATATACACACATGCGAGAGGAAGACGTCGTGTTCTGAGACACATAAGCTGGACGCCCGTCCCATCGCCGTCTTTTAAAGCTCAGAGCATAAACCTCGCCTCCTCTGCAGACCAGTTTCTGCTCCCGCCATGTTGAACGTTAAAAAATTTCGCTATGATGCACAGCAACGTGCAGAACGTACTTTCCGATTGGGAATGTAATCAGATACAGGCGTTTACATGGTTATTATTCTTCTGTTTAATGGATTATTTACAGGATTACACACCTGTAATTGTATTCCAAGTAGCCTCTAGTCCGACTGAGGTGTATACATGGATGTACTGTATTCTGATTGAGCTATCAGTTAGATTAGTAACGGATTATCAGGCTGTATGTAAACGTGGCTACTGTTCTGCAAAGTACAAACTGTCTAAAAGTGTTATAGTTCAGGACTGTAATGTCAAATTTAACAAGCCAACAATGATTTGGGATTTTTCTGGCTGCTGAAAAATAAAAACTAAAATATAAAAATTATAATAACAAATAATATGATTTTTTTTTATTATTAATAATAAAAATAATGCTAATGACAATAATACTGGACCTGGATTATGATTTTTTCAGTTGAAATGACAGTTATTGGGATTAATACTTTTGAGAAGTCTTATGTTGTTTTTATTTCAGTGCTACAATATTTGCCATTTATGCTACAACATTTGCAACTTTTCTAGCACCAGTGTTACCTGCTCAAAAGGTGAACTACAGCCCTGATAAGTAACCTCCTTACACTGATATTGTTTACTGTCTTCTATAGGTGCCAATGAAGTTAGAAATTCATTCAAGCACAATCCAAATATGAGTGTGTTTGCTTCTCAAACTGCTGCTAAAGCAAATGGTTTGACTCCGAGGTTTGCACTCGAGCACTGCTATTCAAAATAAAGAAGGCGGGGAAGACGTCATGAGCTTTCATCTCACATCAGACATCACATCTTCAGTATTTGACTATAAATGTTTGATAGAAGGCCAGAGTGCATAATCATGTAGAGTTGTACCAAGCATTACTAATCATCCAAATATTACATTCAGCATATAGCACTAAGGATCTTTAGACTGTCTTTTTGCTTACTGAAAAGGGAAATGATGGATGTTTGTGAAGATCTTTAGACTGCAGTAAGAATCTTTTGACTGTCTTTTTGCATCCTGAAAAGGGAAATGATGTTTTAAACAAGAAGTGCTTCCTTTTCAGCTCTCAACATTTTGGCAATATGCACGGCTATTTCCTTCTAAAATGATGAGGCTGTAATTACACTCATTTACAACGGCTGATAAATGACAGCAGAGAAGAAATGCGAGAGACTCTTGCCTTAAATTAAACATGATGGGTCTTGTGGAAAACAAAAACCGGAGAGAAAATTTCAAGAAACATTTCACATCTCTTTTCCCCTTAAAATGAAAATCCAAGAGGTACTAAACTGAGCGTCTAAGATTTAATTGCATATAAAAATGATCATTGCAAAGCCTGTTGACCATAATCCTGATGAAAAATAAATGACCTTATGAGTATATCTTTGACCTTTCCAATCTAATCTCAGCATTATGGCCAAATGAAACCTTTAATGTCACTAAAGTCAAGGTCCCTACTGAGAGGAGGGTGAAATCCCAGCCACTCCGGTGTGTTCAGTGCTCAGTGTGCTCGGTATGAGCTCTGCTCAACCAGCACATGTTAGGCGAACATAGCTGCCCAAAAGTAATGGATGATTTGCAAAAAATGAACACATGATGGCCAAAAAGTGCACCCAGTATAGGATGTTTTAACACTACACAAGTATGGTGTGTTCTAGTTAGTCATAAATAAAGTGCATTCTGAAACACTTAATGCCCTTTATTCATATTAATAATACAATTATCATAGTTTATTTACATAACACAACATTCTGAAGGTGATTTCTGATGCTAACCAGAATGAGCCTATTACAAGAGCCTATTACAATTGCATCGAAGGTTATAAACCACAATCAAATTTATTTACCAAAAGCAACAAAATTAGTCCTACAAGGCCTACAGCAGACCCATGTACTGTCATTTGGATCATTTATGGTTAGCTACCATGCTAGACATCAGTGGCTTCCGCATAAGTTCATTTAAAATACAAGCTTAACACATAATATAATGGTTGATATCAATGAAACATGTTGGTAGTATATCGTTACCTTGCCTTATAACCATAATCTACAAATACAATCACTTTGAAACAGTTATAATAAAGGTGATCAAAAGAAAAAAAGAAAAAGAAAGAAAAAGACACTAGTGGTGTAACAATATATTGCCACACCATACATTGGGATGCACTGTGATCAAGGAAATGTGTGATATCAGCTCCATTGTATTAATAATGCCATGTAATTCAATTGCGTTGTTTGAACATGAAAGGATGCAATCAGCTAAATAGTTTTTCTCTGTTTTGCTTTCTGTTGTCTTGTGCTGTTTTATATTATAGCTGGGTATGTTTTCTTAATTTTCCCTGGCCGAGGAGATTACATCATTGATCAAGAACCTGGCCGAGAGAGATTTTCTCTTGTAGCTAAAGCGTTTTCTGAGCTTGCATGTCAAGACACGTTACACCACAGTTAAGGTGTGTTTATGGGCCTGCCGGTCAAGAGAATTTACACAGCAGATAAGTAGTTTTCCTGGGCCTGCCAGTAGTGTCGTAGTCCGGACCGCTACAGCCGAGTCTGAGTCAAGACCAAGACCATGGCAGATTAAGATTTTTTTCCAGAATATAAAAACAAACATTACTCAGTTAAGCCATCCTGGAAAGGATCAGTTAGATCATCAATAAACTGATTTTATTTAAACCTATACAACAGTATTTTTCAACCTGTAGGCAGCGGGCCCCCAGTGGGCCATGGTGGTAGTGCAGTGTTTTTTTAATGCATATATATACATACATACATATACATACATCATCTAAACCGCTTATCCTTCTGGGTCGCAGTGGGGTGCTGGAGCCTATCCCAGCTGTCATTGGGTTTTTTAATGCAAGCATTTTTTAACGCAAAAATCTAATTTTAAATATATTAAGATATTTTGTTAATTATTTGTTAAAAAAATATTCATAGTGTGCTCATTGATTGATCTGACAAAATATAATCATGAGTATATATATTTTCAGTGCAAGCATAAACAAAACGAAGGAAATACAGCAGTGAAAAAGTAGCTCTAGGCTTCACATGCATGAGAACTGAAAATGAGTAACTACAACTATAGCTGGAGTCTTTACAAATAAAGTTTTGGAACTCAACAATTACATTGTCACTTGGACAACAAACATAGTCAGAAAAAGACAATCTGATTGCTTAAATCCACGGGAGCTTTTGTGGTTGTTTTTGTGGGCCAAGAGCTGCAAAAGTTTAGGAATCCTTTCCGTTTATTCTAGTTTTGTTGATATTTGTTAATAATTCAGTGTCCAGTTACCTTGGATGGAGGAATTGCAATCGGCTGGTCTCAACAACAATTCCCAAGTCCACCTTACCCTGAGACCCACGATCAAGCCCAAATAAGGTTGGGACCAAGATGTGACAGAGACCAGACTCGAGTACTACAACACTACATCCCGGACAAGAGAATTTACAGTGTGGCTTAGGAGTTTCCGTGGCTGAGAGGGAGTTTACACCATGGCCAAAGACCCTTCGGCCCTTCACACTGCAGCTAAGCAGATTTCCCAGGCTTGCTGTTATAGATACTTTCCATTGCAGCCAAGGAGTCTTCCTGGGCCCACTAGCAGGGAGAATTTACAGCACGGCTGAGGAATCATCCTAGGACTGCCGGTCAAGAGACTTTATATTGCAGCTGAGTTTTCTCGGGCCTGCCAGTTGAGAGAATTCGCACCGTGGCTTAGGAGTTTTCCCAAGCCCACCAGCCGAGAGACTTTACACTGTGGCCAAGGACTTTTACCAGGTCTGCCAGCCCTTTACACTGGACTTTACACTGCACCTGATGAGTTTTCCTGAACCTGCCAGTAGAGAGAATTTACACTGTGGCTTAGGAGTTTTCCCAGGCCCACCAGCTGAGAGACTTTACACTGTGGCCAGGGAATTTTACCAGGTCTGCCAGCCCTTTACACTGGACTTTACACTGAAGAGTTTTCCAGAGCTTCCAGTGCCGAGAGGCTTTACACCACAGCTAACAGGCTTGTCCTGGTTTGCCAGCTGAAAGACTTCACATTGTGGCTAAGAAGTCTTCCTAGGCCCAGCACTTTCTATGACCCTAATCCACAATAGTTTATCCAGTTTCACACTCTCAGCTCTAGTCTAATTAGTATGTTGTGCCTACAATGACATGGACACAATCTTCATTTTATTGTTTTTATTTAATGTTCTTTCGATATAGTCAGAATACTAAATCGTGAACTCAGTATCGAACATCAAATCTATAAACTGAGTCTCTCGTTAGATCCCTAGTTGAAAGCAGTGAAAACTATCCATCACCTTGATCCCAGTCCGTGACACCAGTGCAGTGATCATATCAATGGAGAACTTCAGAAGAAATTGATCATTATCTCAGCACACGCAGAGAGCCTCTCTTTTTGCTCAAGGGTATAATTTTAGATTTTTTTTCCCAGAACCCCCCCTCCTCTCTTTCCAATAGCTTTTTCTTGCCATATTTGCATTGGGGTTCCTAAAGGGCCACTTGACAAGATAATTCTACCTCTAGAACAGCAGCAGTCCCTGTCAGGATGTAGGATGCGGATTACAGTGATTTCCTTAAGCAGGATGCACTTTGCTTTGCTGCAGACAAGCACAGCTGCCGCTCGATGTGACGATGGGAAACAAAAGGCGTGAGGCGAGAGGAAGAGTACGGGGAGCTGGAGCACAAAAAGAGGGCAGAGCCTCGGCTCTTCCCACAGCAAGCCGCAACACAGCGCGCTTCACTGCGAACAGCGACCCACACAGCCCCGCTCTATAATCCACCCCCACACCCGTGGCTCGCGGTGTCGGCCTGAATGCATCATTACAGTCAATAAATCAAGACGCCTCCATCGCACAAACTACAGGATGCCACGTGTGTTCGTGAGAAAGGAACACCAGCTGTTTTTTTGTTTTTTTACTGCTAGGTCTTTTGTTGTTGTTGCATTTTGAATAAGAAAGACTTGACTGTTGTACATATTTCTGGAGTCAATTTTATGCAAAGATCTTATTACCAAAAAAAAAGAAAAAAGGCAAGCCTGAGACAGGCAAGACTCTTACAAATAGCACAAGCACAGCCATCAATAGCTATGATCTCAACTGTCACAAGACAGTTTAAAGGTCTTACATCAAAACTATTGTCTCAAGCATCAGGCAGCAAATTAGTAACTATTTCACACAACAACTTTCTGTAAGGGAGCTTACGAATTTCACTTTAAACTCATTTTGTTTACATGTTAATGATTTAATCAATGAACACAAACTGATCATAGAGTGCTCATCTATGAGTACAGTCATAGTAAATAAGGGGGGATATGATCTTAGATCAGCATTCTGAGAAGCTTTGAGAATATGGGCACTGGGACCCAAGTTTTACAAAACTAAAGCCTTTTGCAAAGTTCTTAACTGTCACAAGGAAGTTTAAGACATTCATCTGCAGGGTACCATTTTACATCATCATCATCATCATCATCATCATCATCATCACTTTTATTTAAATAGAAACTTTCCCATGCTCAAGGACGCTTTACAATCAGAAAGTATCAAAATACATAACCAACAATACATAACCAGAACACACACACACACACACACACACACACACACACACACTCTACGGTTCCCACAGTCAGCGAGGGGATTTCACTGGCCAAGGTATAGAGTCACTTAGTTAGCCCGAAAAGAGTCCTTAGCCACGGGGGAAAGTCTCACACTGCAACTACGGTGCATCACACAGGAGCCTGGCCAGGGAAGCCTCAAAGGCCAAAAATGTCTTTAGCCACGAAGGGGTAGCATTTTCCTACACCTGAACACCACCAGACAGCCTCATAGCTGCAATGCAGTGTCACCCAAGTGGCCGGCCCGGGCAGCAACATAGCTGCGATGTAGTGTTGCTTAGGCAGTCGGCCCGAGAGGCCTCGTAGCTACAGCGTTACCGGTCCAGGCAGCCCCACAGCTGCAGCGCAGCGCCAACCAAGCAGCCAGCTCAGACTGCGATGTCACGTCGATCAGGTCCCCAGTCCAGAGAGCCTCGTAGCTGCAATACAGCATCTCTCAAGCGGCCGGTCCAGGCTGCATCACAGCTGTGATGTAGTGTCACCCAAACAGCCAGCCCAAGAAGCCTCTGAGCCACAGTTGCAAAATCGCTGTCGGCCGCTTTCTCAGTGAATATGATGGCAAACTCCTCAGCCAGCAGGGAAGCATAAAAACATACACACAAACAATACAAAACAAACGAAAAACCAAAGTAAACTGGCAGCCATATCGCGCCGGCGTACTTACAGTGGAGCGCCAACAACAATTTTTGTTGTATAATTTTTAAATATTTGGAATAGTTCACTTGGTAAACCCTTTTACTACTCTATACTGTATAGTGGAACGACCGGAGAATGACCATGGAGCGACCAAAGAACTTATCAGTGAGAACACTACAACATGACTGATGCTATAACTAAGCAATAGAAAACAAGAGAGAGTACATTATTTGAGTATTCCATTGCTTTTATACCACAGTTCTGCAAAACAAAGAAAAATAAAGCGAAAGAAGCCCAGAACATTGTACCAAATGTGCTTTAATAACAACAATTCTTTCCATCAAAAAAGTCTGTGTAACGGATAGAGCCAATAAACTGTAGCAATATCTTGTTCAGATCAGCTTTTTCAATATTTGCCACATGAACCTGAATGTTGTTTTGTTCCCGCTTAGGGGCAACAACAGGTTCAGAATTTAACGTAGGCCAGCTTTCACACTCTTCTTCAGAATCTGACCAAACGGGCTGCAGGTCAAATATTATCTTACAGAAGTAATGTATCAATTTTATATTTTTTTGTGTGCCAAAGTAAAAACTTATTAACAGTCAGCTGCAGCATAAAGTGAGTCAGTACTTATGCACAATGCAGTTATTGTGAGGAGGAAAAACAGGATACAACATGGAGATAACAGGACGGACAGAATGCGACTTACAACCAGACTGTGTTGTCGGATCAAAGCAAGCTTCCACTGAGCTATTCAGAAATCAAACTTGATGCTAAGTCTCAATTGAGGTCAGCCTGAGTTACATAAAAGCTAGTCAACTTTCCAATAAGTTCACAAGAAAATGCCTTCAGACATTCAGTCTGGATCATTGTTTATTTATCTCGTCTATTTATCTTGTCTTTTGAACATTTTGGTTCTATTTATCCAAAAAGGGCCACATTCTACAAAAAGTCTACTGCATGATTCTTTACTGTCACAAAGACATTCCTCACGGTAACATTTTACAATTATTGTTGTTTATTGTTTATTATTGATTCCAAACACAGCGTGAGATTCCACTAAGCTCTTCTTAAACTTCAAGCTATGTCTCGTCAACCCTGGACTCAACACAACATTCAACATGCGCACCTGTAACTCAGGTCAGCCTTATAACTGAAAGCAAGTTAATAACCCTCCAACAAGTACAACTTCCCAACCACAGCTCTTCATGGCTTTTATGACTCCGTAAATTGCAAAGGCGTTCAAGTCCGGATTGGAAAATCCAAAGTTTGAGGCCTGCCACAAGGTCAATTCCATCATGGGCTTCATTTTTGGCCTTTTGTTGCCGAGTGTGTGGTGATGACTGGCAGCCGATCGATCCATATCTAAACATATATTTCAGCAGAAGAGGTCAGGAGAGGCAGGCCTCCACACATTACCAGCCCACCACATGCCAGATGACAGCAGGGGGCTTCCATCAGTCCTCACTCGCACTCTCTTGTGCGCTTAGCCACTTAGCAATGTAGCAAGTTCCCATAAAGGACAAGTGACAAAGTATCGACCGGCTCCATCTCCTCAGGCCAGGAACTTAAAACCAGCTCACAAGTGCATTCAATTACCTGTATGTTGATGGTGCACGCAGGAGGTCAGCCCACTCTCTGGGGCTTGAAGTGGAGGTGGCGGTGAAGCCGCGTGTTAGTAGTTGGTGACAGAAGCTTTCAAACAGCTGTGAGAGAAACTTGCTAATGACCGCTTTCCATGCCAGCAGCCAGAGTTTTAATGCTAATAATCATTTGCAATGTGCCCCTGCTTATAACAATAATTCATGCAGAAGCGAATTTCATTTATTTAAAACCGTGTCCCACAAGGAAGGTCTTAAAGTTGCAAACTGTCTCACATCAGAAATTATGCCGTGGCACTTAATGCATTTTTATATCAGTCATAATCCTGGTGTTCCACGCTAATTAGCAAGCACTGCCAGCATGAATATTTCCCTTCATCTTCCAGTTTCATGAAATACTTTTCAGCATTCTGGGCTAACATGTACTTTGCATGATTTCTGTCCCCTATCAGTCAGTGTTTACTTCAGATAGTGGGGGGCAGGAGAAATCAGCTCAGCAGGCGGAAAATTCCCTGAGGGAATGTGACATTACCTCACCATATCTAAGGCTGAATTAATTCCTGAGGGGGAAAAAAAAAAAAAAAAGTGTCCGTTAATTTATTTAGAGAAAGACTTGTGTATTTGTGAAGCCGTTTAATTTCTGTAAAACCAGTGAGTATGGCCTTTTAACCCACAGTCACCCAGGGTTTTTGAGGCAGATTGCGGGAAATGTGATGACCCTCGGCCAGAAGCATGTAGCAAATCAATTAGACTGCAAGCGTGCACTTTGAGCTTGGTAGTCTCAGGAGATGTGGCATATTGCTGAAGACTTCCAACCAGGAGAAACCACCAGAAAGCTACAGTCTGAAGACATATACATCTCTATAGCCTTGACTTTTCCATCATTCTCTTTTTTCCAATGTTCTTTTACAGGTCCCTCTGTGGCGGGGCTGTACAATGTGATAGCTTTCTTGCACTTATGGACATATGTTGTGCAAAGATAAACAAAGCACTCACACATGTGCTCTCCTTTGCATTACCATCATTGAGGTTTCCCCAGAATCTCATGCTGAAGTCCCATTACTATCTAATGTGCTGGGGTGCCAAAACTTTTTGCCACGGGGGACCAAACTGTAATGGTGGACCGAATGACAAAAAGACAAAGATAATTAGCAACTCATGAAACACCACAGTAGCCACTCATATTGGCATGAAATTAGCAAAGACCATACCTCCAAATGTACTTGAATGTGCCAGTGTTCCAGCCTTGTTCAGCAAGACAAAACATTAGGTGATCTGAAAAGTTGATGGTTAAAATTAGTCACATGATCTGAGAGAGAATCAGGATGCTACAATTAAAAGACAATCAAAAGAATATACCTCCACTGTGACACTTTACTGAAGGGCAGCATTCATAAAACTACAGCAAACCTACATAAGCCCTGCATGATGACTGACATTACCCTAGAGACATTTACAAAGGTTTATTCCAGCAGGCATCGTTAGTTAACATCAGCCTAGCTGGGTTAACATTAGCTAGCTATCTAATAGCATGCTAGTTTATCTAGCACAACTCAACGTAAGATATAGCATGGAATTTTCAAATGAGTATGTTTTTGTCATATATGTCCTTATATAGTAGACCTTAATGTTGAAACGTTCACTTTGTAAGTATCTGATTCCCACTGCTACAATAATGCTAATTTCAGTTAGCCATGGGATTTAGTCTCTATAAGATTTGCAGTGTCATGTTAGTGCCCAGCTAACGGTGGTGTATATTCATTTTCCCACACTGAGATTAATACAGCAGTTTTTTACAGCTGTAGGTTAAACACTGACTTTTGTAGCTTGTAAGCTTCTATACATGTAACATATTTTCACTTTGTATATTGCAGTTTTACGGTATATTCTTTAGTAACTGCTTCAACTTAAAGCCCAACCATTTTGACACTTTTAAAGGTTTAAAGATATGGAGCCCCTAGAGTGATATAGTGGTTATTTTTTAATAAAGCATGGCCACATATTAAGATATTGAGGCCACAAATAAGTATATTGAGACCACTTGGCCACAAGAAACTTAACTCTCGGCCTCAGTCCATTTATTTGTGGCCTCAATATATTAACTCATGGCCCTGCCTAACTAAAAAATGCTCAACATTACAGCATAAGTGCTGTAAATATATTAACTGCAGTAACTACCTGCCAACTCTGTTGCCAGTAACTTACGGTAAATTTACAGAGTCAATTTTTACTGTATTTTTTTAATAATAGAACACTCTTAAATGTACTCCTCTGCTTTCATCTAAAGTTTCCCTTATGTTACTGATTTTTATACCCTGTTTATATCAATGTTTTCACCTAAGTCAGCGCACAGCCCTGCTCTGAGGCACAGAACACATACCGTGCAGTCAGTTATTAGGAACATCCACACAATCATGGACTGAGACTAAACATTACGACATCCAAAATAAAGAGCTTAATGGCTAAGATGTAACACGAAGGCAAAAACAAAACATTTCCACCTTCAAATCATCAGTATTCTACTAAGCAAAATGGGTCTGAAATAATCATATTCCCATAATGCTTTCCACACACGCCAGTTTGAATGTCTTTGTGTACGCTCAGTACAGCAAGTCCTTGAAAACACCCATGGTTGTGAAAATAAGTCCCAGCTGGGTCCAATTAGGGGACAACCAGGAGCGCTGTTGCTGTTGCCTGTCTCTCACCAGGCCACAGGGACTCATCAGACTTTCATTTGTCTCATTTGTGGAGGCACACAATAGTACAGTGCTATACACAGCAGCCTAATTTCAGCTTTCAGCAGTACATGTTCCCTCGCCACTAGCACACTCGCCGCCTCAATCTGAAGTGCCCAACCAGAACATTGCCCTGTATCCCACAACACGGCCCTTCCACAGCGTTCCCCCGCACAATCCACACAAGATAAAGCTAATTCACTACCATGAAGTTTATTCCAAAAAAGGCAGCTTCAACCTCCACCCCTCAACCCCACTTAATAGTGCAGCGTCTTTGTGGCCAGTTTATGTGGCCTAGAACATATTAGCATAAATGCAATGCTGCCAGTGCCAATGCACTTGAAAAGCCTTTCTGTAAGATTATGACCAACACCTATGGACAGTAAATCACTCTCACAGTAAAGCACTCTCTCTCTTTCTCTAAATAGTTACCAGTATTGTGATATGTCTCCATGGGTTTTAGAGAATAGTTGTAGAGGTATATAGATGCGCTCTTTCGTAGAAACTTTTGGGAGGCTGGACAAGCTTTACAGAACACTGATAAAAATCCTATTCAACCTAATTAGAAATTAGGGTGACACTTTATTCTGAGTGGTCCTTTTAGATGAAACAAACACTGAACAGACTCTCAGTAACATGTCAAAAACATATGAGGGTTAGGATTAGGTTTTTTAGTTGAGGTTAAGGTTGTAATGGTCAATAGAAGCTGAGTTACAGAATTTCGATTCACTGCAGTCCAATTATTTCCTGCCAGCTGCACTGCAGTTTTGTCTCCTGCACTGCATTTCTAAAAACCAAAGGCTGATTTTGTAAAATCTCCAAAAAGGTCCCTTAATCGCTACATCCTACACTGGAAAATCTGGATCCCTATTTTTTTTAATTCCTTCATCCTGTTAATACTAAGGCCCAATCCCATTTCACCCCTTGCCCCTATCCTTCTGTTTTGCATGTTCACTCCTAGGGGTACGGTGTCCCGATATTTTGTTGAGATAGAGGGGTAGGGTGAGGTGTTAGATCTACATGGCCCTCCAAACGGAGATTTTTCAGAGGCAAACTCCAAACAGAGTGTTATGAGAAAAAAAGAAAAACCAACAAGATGGCTGCGCAAGCGACCAAAGAAACCCACAAATGGAAATATTTTCTCTGTTAAAAATTAATTAGTAATGGTAAAGTAATTGTATTATCTTAGTTGAATGTAATTTCAGTGTATTATAGTCCTTTTCTTCATAACAAGCATATAAAGTTGTTAGTAGTATGCTGATGTCTTTGTAGCTGGCTAGCTAAATACCCCGTTCCACCTTAAATGGTGAGGCACCAGAATGTAACTGCTGCACCATTTAAGGTGGACTGGGAAAATTCGAACAAGAAGCTGGCAAATAGCTGACTTCAGCTTTATATCACAGATGAATTAGGGGTGGGCGATAATAAATAATGTTCTTTCCTATTTAAGGGTTGTCCCATTTCATAGGGGAAGATTTCAACCACTACCCCTTGTAACTCAGTTCCAAGGGGCAAGATGACACTTGAAAACAAGAGGTAGGGGTAAAAATAAGAAATGGGATTGAGCCTAAGTAAAATGATATAATAAATTAATAATAAACTTCCCATTAAAAATATTTAAATGTGTTTGAAAAACATTCTCTTTTCTCTCTAAACACAATAGCAGCCACGTTAGTGGTAAAAATAAGACAAGCTTTTCACAGGTGTTGGAGAGCACAGTCAGTATTTATTACCAGCCTGGGTAAATTGGAGTAAGTGTTTTGCACTTTGAGACAGAAATTCCTATAAATGCATATGCAATGAGGCAAAAGCACAAAAGAACAGTGACCCAGTGACGCACCAATTCAGCAAACTGCAACAACCACTTTTTAACGGCAAAATGGAGTTTGCGGCAACATAAAACATGAGAAGTCTGCACCTACAACTCGTAAATTAATGACTGGGGGGCGGAGCATGAACAGGTCAATTAAATCTCACTCTCAGCTTTGGGCAGAGCGAGCAATAGCTTTAAGGCCACTAAAGGTCACTCTGTAGCTCCAGATTAAGCAAGTAATCCTGTGTGCAGGGGGGTTTGCAGTGGAACAGCAGTGAGGTATCCTGAAAATCCCAGAGCTTCCAAAACGGTCTGGCAGACCTACATTTGAGAAGCAAACCTGGCCTTTCTAATCTATCTATGGAATGAAAAATACATGTGTTTTAAATTTTTTATTGTTATTATGAATCCTGGATTGCATATTGAACAAGGGTGTTTTATTATGGTTGCATAAATATTCAGAAGACTCATGGTATAATATCTCAGTTAGTTGTATTTAGGCAGGTCTAGGATGGTCCCAACAGAATAGTGCAGCGTCCTTGCGCTGTGCGCTGGAATAAATGTATGAAACATTTATGCCCGGGCCTCAGACAGAGTTAAGAATACAGATAAATAAACGGACACATTTGCCCATAGGACTTATTTGTCACATATATAATTGAATGCAAGCACATGCGCTATGCACCCTGAATAATGCATGAACGGTCTCCCAAATGGATGAAATACAGTGCAGCATTGATGAAATCCCAATAAATTAGAGAGCATCAGGCCACCGGGTTTCTACTGCGCACGTTACGATCCACAAGGTCCTTAGACATCGCGTGGTACTATAATACATCCCATATTGCATCAATTAGAGGATACACAGTGGTCATTACGAAAGATAATGAAAGATTGTTTTGCATTTGAAGTCTCAGTTGCGGGGCCAGGAATGAATGATAAAGTCGGGCCTATCCCTTCAGAAAATATTTTAATATGCTCGGTAGTTTGCTATTACAAGCTGATGACCTTCTAAGAAGGTCTGGCTCCATCTAAAAGTGCATTATTCCCAAATATCCCATTATCTGCGCTCGTAGTCTGTAGGACCATGCATGTGCAGTACAGTGAGCATTCCACACTGCAGGGGGCCCATCCATCTCTCAAACTGAATAAGGTCAAATACTGCCTAACATACATTAATGCAAACAACCCCAAGGCCTTTGATTTATTGTGGGCAGATAAATCACAACTTCTTGGAGAACATATGAACCAGGCTGCGAAATATACATCTGCAAATATTTATGGTTTGCTTTAGAATTTCAAGGTAGCCTGGACTCGCTTCCCTTTCTCGTGATTGCATTTCAAAAACTCTTTTTCTATGTGGGAGGATATTTTTATCCTTCATCGGATCTCTAGCTCTCTTCCTCCCCCCTCTCTCTCAGTCTTTCTCTTCGAGCCGACTTGTTGTATTTGATTAGTTTTTATTCCAGCAGCCGTCTGCCTATATGTCTGTGGTCAGAGAAGAGGGCAGCGTTTTGGATCACTTCTTTATTCAAACGCAGCCAAAGGGGTCAAGAAGGCAGATCTGTCATCTCCAATGTATTAAACTGCAAAAGAGTGCCACATCTACAATATATGAACTGCAGATCAACGGAAATGAAAAATGCCGGATGGGAACTTAACCCCTCCACTGCTGGCAGAAATCCAGACTCAGAGGCAGGAAGAGTGAAGCTATATTGGATTTGTGAAGCAAAAAGGCTGCACTGGTGTTACATTGTTGCCTTTCCTCACAACTTCTACTAGGAGAGCATGAATGTAGTATTAATTGGTCATTGTGAGAAGATTGCTCCAAACAGGTGAATTCAGGCACGTACGGACTGATAGGAGTGATCCCAGCATCGGGAGGACTCCACCATTGACCTGCCTCAGCAGAGGTGAATAACCTATTGTCTGGCCAATCGATCAGAGTACAATGCAGGACAACGTCGCACACGTGATTTGTGAATGGCCATGAAGGTCAGCACAAATTTCAAATGCCCCCTCCTGACCCCTCTCTCTCGCTCTCACACCCCCTCCCTCCACCATTTACTCCCCCAGTCATTCTGCTGTACCTCACTAATAGTAAAACCACTGGGCAACAGACTTGTTCAATGTTTGCAATCTTCACTTTTTTAGTCAAAACTTGCACACTGCAGATTGAAGTATAACAAATGAGATGCCAGAAAAGTGTTTTTACAGCATTTGCTCAGTGCAATATTTCTAATGTCTCAGGAAACAACGATATGCCGCTGTTGTCGAACAAAACATCTCCATTTTTGTCATTTTTTTAGTTTTTGACATAATTTGAAAATGCCTGTTGTCCCTTACATTGTGTATAAATTTCATGATGGATGGATCAAAAGAAATGGTTCAAAATTACTTGGAAAAAAGTCTGGTTCCACTGACTTACATTAAAAGTAACGCATGTTTTTTCCTTCTCCTGTAAAGTTACCATTTTGGAGATACAAGCTTTTGTTCCAACAGCAGCTATATCTTATTAACTGACAATTAACCACATGCATATTAATTGTTGTCATAACATGTTCTGGGGAGAAATGGACTAAAGCAGCCTTTATCACCACTGATGTTTGTTGTTTATGTCTGTTTGTTGTTTATGTCTCATAACTGGCTGAAAGGGTAAAGTGCTACCAAATAATGTCTAGAAAAAAGTTGGAAACATTTGTCCAGAAATATTTTTTTACTTGTTTTGAGTCCTGTATTTCATGAAGTTGCGTTATTCCATTGGTAGATAATGTTGCTTGTGTCAAGCATTGCTTATTGAAACAAGCACACATATCTGCAGATAGAATGAGAAGATTTCACTAGATGAACTCACTGAAAATTAGTAAAAATGTCTGGAAATAGGCTGAATAATCTTCTACTCTTACAATAATCTAAAATATTATAACCTAAAATATATGTTCACTAGATTATTTCACTTTCCTATATTTATTTATTTTTTTTTAAATGTATCTATGCTTCACTCACAAAAATGTTACTTCATCGTAACTCATTGTCGGAACAAAATCTCTTTATTGTCAAACTGGTAACTTTACAGGAAAAGAAAGGAAAAAAAAGTCCTTAACTTTTAATGGAAGTTATTGTAACAAGATTGTATTCCAAGTAATTTTGGATCATGTCTATTGGTACATTCATCATGAAATGTTACACATCATGAAAGGTTGTACAAGCTCGACAGCACGTTGGCAAAGACATTTAACGCAATAAAAAAAAAAATGTTTAGACTTACTGTAAGTTTACAGTTTAAATAGCTATGTTACTGAGCTGGACTGTGTTGTTGCTACTAACCAGGTTGGACACAACAACAAACTTATTACTATGCTATTAGCTTGATTACATGACAAAAAAACAACCCACTGATATAACCTAACTTGGATTATTTTGCTAAAAAACAAGTTCTGTGCTAAGCTGAACTTGTTAACATACAAAGTTTGTCCAGTCTCACAACAGCTGCTGTAAGACTGTATTCCTGAGAGCAGCTTGGATGGGTCAACTAGTTTTATACCACTGAAACACTGATTCCAAAATTTTACACAGTGGCGTATCTGTCCAGCACTGCACGAGAATGTTTTGTTCTGGTCAGCCCACCTCTTCTCTGTGTCCACCCCGTGCACTCGGCAGTGTGGGGCACAAAACTGAGACGTGGTGGAGAGCGTGTGTGGGTGAATAAATACCCTGTCTGTGGAAGGCAGGGAGCCCTCACGCTGACACTGGGGGTGCATACATAAAACAAGGACTCCAGAGGGAGATTAATAACGGGCAGATCCAGCGGCGGATAATCCAGACAGCCCAATGTGACTTTAAAACCCAAATGAATAGTGCATGCAGCCGGGTCAAGGGCAAGGCAGCGCGGGTTAAAGAGTTTCTTATCAATCAGTGAGTGTGAGGAATCTGTTTGGACAAGCAGCCGGCTCCTGCTGGGCCTGGAGGGGCCGTGTGTACAGTGGGGGCTTCAGCTGAAGAATGGGAAATAGATGTTGGTACGGGCAGGCGGTTGGGGGGTGGGGGTGGGGGGGTGAAGGTATAGGGAGGAAAAAAGTGCATTCAATCTCAATCTCATTCTCTTTCATTCTTTCATCTTTCTTTTCGCCTCTTTTCTTTCTCTTTTAGCCAGCGCTGGTGATCCATTCTTGGCGAGATTTGGTTAGAATAATGCAAAATCAATGGCTTTCACCATGGCACGCTGAAGCGATGTGGATGCGCCTCGCTGTCTGCTCTTATCCATGCCCAATCACATGCTATCAAGGGCTTTTTAAATCCCTGATTGCATTTAACTCTGATGAGCACCGAGTTGGATCAATGGCCACCCACCTACAAAACCCTCGTGTGCACTCACACTCACACTCACACACACACACACACACACGCCCAGGCACACACTTTGCAATATTGCTCTGGAGATTAAAGCTATATAAAGGCAAAGAAACAAAGGTGACGGCACCTCTTTTCAAATGGCAAAAGCCTGGCTTGACACGAAATGAGTGGGTGAGCATCAGGCGAACAAAAGGCGGGAGGCCGCAAGCGCCAGGCATGGGGCAGCCCAGGCGAGGAGCAGGGCCTTTAATTAAAAGGATTATATGGTGGTGCAGCACACCAGGGAGAGGCTGTCTATGGCCTGAGATTGAGTACAGTAATGAAACCCATCACAGCATAGGGAGGGAGGAGGGAGAGCGAGAAAGGAGCTGAACAGATAGCTGAAGAACCGAGGAGGAAAGTGGAGAAAATAAGAAAAGAAAAGAGAACGTGCATGAGGAAATGAGTCTCTTTAAATAAGACAATGTAATGACCACAGTGACAACTCTAACAGAAGGCAGCATGGAGCAGGGTGAGCAAGGTTTTCAAGCATCTATAATAAAAATGCATATAATGGTCACTAAACAATTACTGAACTCATTCACACCCTTGAATGTTGTTAGGTATAAATTATTTGACTAAAATGGCAAATAAATGGAAATAGTTCATGAAACATGTTTACCTTTCAACAGTGTCTGCAGTAATATGCAGTAATTATGCTTTAAATATGTCTATAGACAAAAATAAACTGGCATATAGATGTGTGTATGTATATATATATACACACACACAGACACAGGCTATTTGTAAACTATCAAATGAACTGCCGCAATTTTCAAAACAATATTTAAATGTGAGGATAGACAAACTTTACAGAATACAGAACTATATAGAGCTATAGAATCCTATTCCACCTAAAGAGAAATGGTAGTACACACCATGTTTTTTGGCAAAATGTATTCACATTAGACTGCTACAAAGTTTGTTTTGAGTTGCAATATATGTGAGTTCCCAGTTTCAGTCAACTACATTGTTGCATGTCTTTCATACACTACATCAGAGCTACCATGTTAAATACAGCTAGCAAGCTACTAGATGTCAAAAGAAAAGGTGTCTAACATGATAAAACATTCTGGGAAATAAAATACCTTTACTTTGCAGTAGAGATTTAGTGAAATGAATGTTAAAAAGAGCACAGTGGTAATAAAAATAAAACTAAATAACATGCCCACAATGATGAAAATAGAACATCTAAAAATATATAACTACAAACTACAAATATATGCATAAACTGTACTTAAATTACTTTATTTTATAAATGAAAACTCAATAATTTAGTCAGTTAACATCGTAAAGAGGTGGTTCCTATGAAAAGTCAATGTATAATTGACAGAACAGACTAAACGAGAAAACACAAAACGTCTGGCCACACTAAAGCAAGCTTGATGTCTGTCAGTGGCGATCTCATATTACAGCTTTAACAAAACAGACACTATGACTTATCATATGATATCATTTAAATATTGAAACCTTTGTTTCATAGAAGTACAAGCATATAATCGCTTTTAGAACAAAACCTTTCATCTCCAAAGAGTTACCTCAAGAGGAGAAGGAAACAGTCCTAATTTTCAAAGGTTCATGGAGAGACTGTATATTTCAATTAATTTTGGACTATTTCTTTTGGTGCGTTAATCATAAATAACAGAATGTAAATGTCAGGTAGTAATTTCAAATTAGGTCAAAAAATTAAAAATGACAGAAAGGTAGATCGGACGTTTTGTCCCAACAGCAACAACACGCAAAACACAAAACCCAACTGTAGTGCAAGTTACATGAAATAATAACACTACAGTGATTAAAGGGATGAACAGATATGCTTGGTTTATATATCATGGTGTTCCACCACTGGCTCGCACTGCCTCTGAAGCTCGGGAGGTGTGGCCATGTAAGGGTCATGCAGAGAGGCTCACGGGAGGTGCACAGCTTCCCATGAAAGAGGCATTTGTTGTTGTTCTTTATTGTTGTTGCCATGTTTGTTCCTTAGTTAAAGGGTGTTTTATGTGTTATTTTGCGTTGGGGTGCAGACTTAGTTAATGTGGGTTGGGGGTCACCATCAGCTGAGATTTTATGGCTTCAGGTGACCTCCCTCCTATGTTTGTGCTTATGTATGTGCCTTTTCTGTTGGTTGTTCAATGAAGAGCTCTTCCTGTAGTGAAAATATGGCTTCCTCTGACTCTTCTTCTGCACTATGCTACAATATGCAGTCCACAGACTGACAGTTGTGTGACTGGGTGCCCACTGAAGTTTAGGGTTTACCCATTTTTGTTTTTTACCACAACTTTCCAGTTAACAAAACACTTTGAATCGATTTTTTGTCAACATTCTGTAAAGTTTGTCCATCTTTGCAGCAGTTTTACATGCTTGCATTTGTGGGCGACGGATGGAGATGTCAGCAGTTCCATTGTTGCATGTTGTTGCCATATGGCAACAGTTATGTTTTATTGACTGGAAAGGATGTGATCAAATAAAAGTAAACCGTGTTACTTAGAAAGCCTTCAGTTTGCCAATGGAAAACAAATATAATGTTTATGCTGTTTGGTGAAAAAACAGAATAGAATACAAAATCTTTGTTGCCATGTGGATTTCAGAGAAGGATTAAATCAAGTGATAAGTGTTTTAGTTGAAGAATATGTAGATTCAGACTCAGTTGAACTGTTGATGGTGTTCAGAATTGAAGTTTGACTGATCTGTCAATTTGAGACACCTGAGCAGAACCACAGGTCTAAGTCTAGATGGCTTCCTTCCCACATAATTCATTTAATGCTATAACAATACTTCTTCTTTCTTATGAGTCACAATAAAGAAAGAACAAAGGTTCTCTCTTTATTGTGACTCATAGGAAGGGAAAAGTATTGTTTACGCTGTACATAAAGCAAATGCTAAATTCTCTGTGCGAAGGTCTGAAACAGTGTCATCACGTACAGCCCAAAGTCCAGACCAAAGAGTGCCACCTTATCTCAGCTAAACAAGGAATTTCAATAACAAACTGCTCTCCAGAAAGCCGAGATGACCCTGCAGGTCAGTGCTGAGCCTCCGTTTCGGTGTACAGGACCTACAGAGTTTCAGCCCACAGGACTGCAAATTTGGTGGCCTCGACTTGCATGAACAGTTATGAATGATAAAGACTAGCAGAAGCAGCAAGGTTAGCTTTTCTTCTGACTTCATTTGTAAGAAATCATTCCCACTTATTTTATGCCGACGAACTCTTTCTGAGATTGGCTTGCTTGGATAGCTGATTAGACGTCAAATGTTCTTCTTCAGGATGAGGAACAGAATATTCCTATATATTTGGCTAACATATAAAAGAGTATTCTTTCATTTCCGCTCCAGTCTTCCATTATCCACACATACACTCCTATACACATACGCAATCTGGGGGACTTGCACAGTTTATGTGCGATAAAGTCCGGTCCAGGTTGTCCTCCCGTTATCGTTTGACTGGGAGTGCTCACGAGCGGGTCAGAATTCCACACACTGCCGCTCCCCGATTAATACTTATCTCCCCCCTCGGCTGATACAGCATTAAATGAATTATGTGGGAAGGAAGCCATCTAGACTTAGACCTGTGGTTCTGCTTAAGTCTCTCTGACAAATCAGTCAAACTTCTTCAATTCACAAACATCATCAATAGTTCAATTGAGTCTCAAGCTACATATTCTATAACTACAATACTTATCAAGGCTAGATTTTACTTTTTACTGGAATGATGTTGCCACATTTCTTCTATTTTATTTTGTCATCTGACAATATATAAACTATATTTGTTTTCCGTTGGCAAACCGAAGGCTTTCTGAGTGATATTGTTTACTTTTACTTGATCACATGCCTTTCAGTCAATAAAATATAATTGTTGCCACATGGCAACAACATGCAATCCACATGGTGACAACATGCAATAATGAAACTACATTCTGCAAATGGGAGTAAATGAATACAATGGCATTGGACACATTGGACACTGCCATTTTTACAGCTTTTTACATTCTAATGTGTTGTTCTCAGGTTTACCAATCTTTCTACATTTTAAAAAAGCACTGCATACAGTCACAGGCAAAGGTTTGAACACCCCTGGACAAATTAAATATTTTTTTCTTGATTTTCGAAGTGAAAATCCTCTACAAGTAATAAAAATGCACTTTTCAGCTGATTGTAGGGCACAATTTCTATGCATTTGTTTAACTTTTGCACACAACTGTACCGCCATCATGCACATTATGTCATTCATGCTTGGGTGAAAAATTGTGGTGGTGTTCTTTGGCAGTGTACTAGTTTACTCCAATTGTAAGTCCTGCTGATAGTGTTTTCATTGGTGTACAGTGTTGCCATACGGTACCCCCAGATAGATAGATAGATAGATAGATAGATAGATAGACAGACAGATAGACAGAGAGAGAGACAGACAGGTAGACACAAATACACCACATATCAGCTTATATACTGTTAAGATTAGTAGGAATTTCTGCAGCCCCTGTTATAAACCGCTACTAAGCCAGTGTTTAATAGAGGACAACAGAGGCTTTAGAATAACAGTAATTTATTCTTTATATGTACAGATTGTTTATCAGGGCAAAAAATCCACTGAAATTGCAAAATGAATGCTGACACAGCAATAAATGAATTATGTGCATAGGGACAAGGCCATCTACACTCTTACAAATGAGTATAGTCAATAGTTTTTGTGTTGGATGTTCAGTTCTGCAGGAACTAAAGATTAAGAATCTGTACATTATTTGGAAGCTCTTTAAAAATTAAAAAGTTTGTCCACACTCACACATCTCATTTACATTTCATTTACATTATAGATCTAACTATTAAAACACTTTTCAAAGGACCAAATACTGTTCTTCTATGCCATCACCCCAAACAACCCTTTATTTCTCAGACTTCAGCTCAGGCCTCTGTGTTATATCAGTCAAACGTCTTGGAATTTTTGATAGCATTGGCATTTCAACTGAATCTGAAGTCTTTCGCTGGAAAAATTAGCAAAGTGAGCAAAAGATTTCAAGAAGATGAGAGTGACCAATCCTGTCAAACTAACTCGGGCAATATTGTGACATGCAACTGAAAATGCAACATTTTTAATGCCATGTATCAATGATTGATTAGAATAAGACGTGTGAAATATTAATGGAGGAGGACCTCAGCTCTTTTGCTGCTAACTGCTAGCCAGTCCTCTGATTATACAGTGGCTTCTCTCAAAGAGAGAGCTGACATAAGCTCTATAATTCATCTGAGGACCTATTTTTTTTCTCTTTTTTCTGTCCCCAAGTGAGGTTATGGCTTTTTTTTAAGCAGTGGAGACCGGCCATATCTGTTGGTTGAAAGCGGGTTGATCCTGACTTCTAATGATCTACCCGCACTGTCCCCCACTCTAGCCCACTTTGACCCATCTCTTATGTTTAATTGCCAAGTTTGAAATACAAAGACAGAGTGCAGAAAGTATGTGAATTTGCGTGACCTGACCCGCATTCTGTAGTGCAATAGATTTAATACCAAAGGAAAAAGTAATCCCTGTAATCCGTGCTACAGTTATGCCTTTGATACAATGGTGGCTGATGCTTTTTGGTGCAGGGAAAAAGCATGTTGTGATAAAACGCCATTCCAAAGTTAGAAATTCCTTGTCATATTTTACATTCAATAATAACTTCATAACTAAACAAAATGAAGTTGTGAATGTTAACTACACACCAAATGTAATTTTTTTTGTAGATGTTTTACTCAATATTTCTAGTATTTTTGTGAGTCATGAGAAATTCTTAAATGATAAACAATTTCATGTACTTATTTATACAGAATAATTTTCAAGTCGAGTTTTCTGCCTCAAGATTTGATCACCTCAATGCTCTTTTGGCACATAAGGCATTCTGGATATTCATTTGCTATAATTCTTGATGTTGGAGATTTATCAGTGTACAACTCTGTTCATCTTTCTGGATCTTTCCCCCCCTGCATATTAGAAACATTTTAAAAATGTATCTGCAACTAAATGAGTCTTATGTTATTAAACACATTGACTATAAATGTTTGACTGATAGTGTATCTATTTTCTATCTAATCCTCCCATGCTGCGGATATTAGCGTTTACCCTTAATCTAACACTCTGAATTCAGTTCATAAAGGCCTTGCTGATTAGCTGATGAGCTGAATCAGGTGTGTTTGATGAGGCAATGTGCTGAAGTCTGCTTTTGCCTGCGAGGACTGAAGCCTGACAAAGGCTCTAATGCAAGGTCAACAACAGAGTTCAAAAAGCAACTATAGCTGCTAAATTTCACGCTAACAAAAGCTACTAAATGCATTACTGATAACAGTTACAATGACTGAACTCATAACTCTATATTTACAATTTGCTCACAATATTTTCCAAATGGTGATGGAAAAAGATTCTAAAAACCTGAAAATTACAATGCTTGTTTTTTTCAAATGACTCTCCTGCAGCACTGAGCACTTATTCAACAGCAGAGTAGGGGACAATGTCAGTCAGGCTCATTACAGTGTGTGCATTGGCAGTCTGTTGCGAGCTCCCGCCCCTTTGAGATCTCCACTGATCATCACATACAGAAGCTGAGTTTCCAAATCTGACAAAAAGTCCATTTGTGAAAGCCTGCAGCCCAATAAATGCTGAGGTGTTTTTTATATGCAAAAATCTGAAGCCTCATAGACTCCCAGTGAAGCCTGTGATTTAAGCAGGACTCAAAACCACATTGTGAAACTGATCTCTGCTTCACCAAAACAGCATATATTTGAATCATGCATTGAAGCCTGGCTTCAACAGGGCTCTATGGATGTAATTTCACTTTCACATCCTTATAGACCAGAGGTTGGCAACCTAAACGTTAAGAAGAGCCATTTTGTCCTTTCAACAAAAATCAAACCACCTTGGGAGCCACAACATTTTATGTCCATTTTACCATCTTGGCTATAAATATGTCTCAGTATGTGCTGATGTACTAGTATAGGCTAAAAATATAATACAAATGAAAAAGGCAGACTTACTTTGTTGTGCTTTAAGCTTTAGCTCAGCTCTAGCTGCTTTTCTCACATCTCAGTCAGGAAACCGCAAAAGTAGAGTTTATTGTAAAACACCTCTTACGAGGCTGAAGTCAGCTTCTCATTCACAGCTTTTTGTTTGAATTTTCCCCATTCCACCTTAAGTGAATGTAACTGCTGCACCATTTAAGGTGAAACGGGAAAATTTGAACGAGAAGCTGGCAAATTAGAAGCTGACTTCAGCTTTGTGACATTTTAGTGTTGGACAGTTTCTCGTTGCAGATTGAACGTATCAGGAAATCAGCTGGAGTGATTATAAATGCAAATAAGTCCATTTGTCTCCAAATTATCAATGTTCGTCTTAAATCTTTCTCTTTGCCTTTTTGTTAGTCGCTAGCTAGGTGAAACTGTTGTCTGCGTTGCTGAGTGACCAGCAGTCTCCACGTCAACCTTTAGGGTTAAAGGTTGGTGAATTAGCAGTTATACATTAACTTCAGCGTTTAAGAACATTTATTGCGAAAACTGTGTCAGAACGATCAGCAGAGCAAAATAGGATGTTTTTTTACTTAAAAATCTAACTCTCCTGTGGAGCCGCAACAGGACAGTAAAAGAGCCGCATGTTGCCGAACCCTGTTACAAAACTATGCTGTCTGTCAAATGCAGCTCACATTAAACAAATAGCCAACATCAGAGTGCAATGATAAACAACAGTAAACACTTTACACTTATGCTAAAATACTGAATTGCAGCATGAGTAAAGAGTAATATAGATGCATTGTTTCAGTTCTGTGTAATGACAGAATTCTTGCAAAGCTGGGCTTCATTTATAGTCTTCATGCAACTGAATATGCTATGATTTTTTACCATTAGCACCAACTGTAAGGAATAGTTTTGCTACGATTTGTATTGAAAATCAGTATGAACATCTTACGTAAGAGAACTTCTCATCTTGCAGCACTTTAGTAGTCATTCTGCTGCACATGTACTTCCAAGATATGGAAGCAAAACACGTTTTGAGTGTCCAATAAGTAAAGATTTTCAAAACTTCAAATGACTGGCCTTTATCCATACTCTATTAAGAGCATCTCCAAAGTCTGGGTAATTTTCAGGACATTTCATGGTCTGGCAAAAATCTTAATCCGTGCATTTGCGAAAAACATCCATGATCCCAGAAACCTGCCTCAAACCTCATGAATCTCATAATTGAACGCTGCTCCCCCATCTCAGCATATTGAGAGCCCTTTACTTTCTCTCAGGCTCTGAGGAACGGTTTCAGGTGCCGAGAAAAGCAGTCGGAAAAACTCTCCAAAAGTTCCCCACAGTTGCTGGCGGAGAGTCTGTGCTTAGCCTTTAGAGAGGGCCTCTCCGGGTGAGGGCCAATGTGCTTGAGGAGGTATGAAATGAATTTCATTTCCTTTTTTTTTCTATCCCTCTCCCTCATTTGCCCACAGTCTCTGAGTGAGGCTCGTCGGCTCAAGATATGTGTCCCGCCATTACAGGGCTAATCCATCCATGACAGCATTCAATTTCCTCCGGGGAATTTTTTCGCATCCCCTCAGAAGGTGTCGTCCTGTCTTGGAAGATTCTTTAAGTTCACCCACGTATCCTGGGAACGGCGCTGCTGACAGGAAGAAGTTCATCAGGCTTTTAGCCCGGCGTCCCGTGGGGAAATGAGAAAGCGGAGAGGAACTACCTCGTGATCTCAGGCCTCTGTGTTAATTCAGTTCGCTACTGCGCAGACCAACTGGAGGCTTGCTCATCAGCAACTAGACAACATGGTTGCTCAGAGAGAAAGCTGAGAGCAAGATGAAATGTGCACTGCAATCAAGCCAGCTGTGAGTAGATGTCACTTTATGACACTTAATAAAGCTGAATCTTTAGAGCCACTTCAGCGGGTGATATGAATGACAGAGTTATAGGTAGAGGCCAGCATCTACACCAGAATGTTGCAGTAATCTCAAAATGATAAAGTCTTAACTAGGGCCGCTGCAAATAAAACCTAGGACTGGTTCGGTAAAATCATGCAAATAAACAAAACAGATATGAAACCAGATGTATGAATTTATGAAACCAGAAATGAATAAAGAATGCATTGTTAGTATGCACTGTTAATTTACAGTGGTAAACTGTGATTATTAGAGTTTGGTCTTTAGTTTGAACCATAAATGTAATTGTAAAAACTAAAAAGCACCTTTATAATGATGCTAAATTCTGTTAGCACTAAGCAAATGCTGCCACATATGAACATCTTCTGGCTATCCTAGATTAAACACAGATATCTGAAGCATGTAAAAGACATTCTAATGTTTTAAAGCTTGTAACAGACATTAACATACAGTCATGAGCAGAAGTTGTTTTTCGAAGCAAAAATAAAGTTGGTGACACTTTATTTTGAGTGGTCCTTTTAGATGAAACAAACACTCAACAGACTCTCTCTCAGTAACATGTCAAAAGCATACGAGGGTTAGGATCAGGTTTTGGGTTGAGGTTAAGTTTAGGGTTAGGATTAGGGCCAGGGTTAGGATTAGGTTTTGGGTTGAGGTTAAGGTTAGGGTTAGGATTAGGGCCAGGGTTAGGGTTAGGTGTTGGGTGAGGTTGGGTAAGGTTAGGTTTTGCATAATGAAAGTAACATATTAACAATACTTGTTAATCTACTTAATGTAAGTAATGTATCATAAGTGCATCTTCAGGATATTTTCTTCAACATATTCAGATGCTTCCCTACTCACCGATATGCTGTTGATGTGTTACTGATAGTCTGTTTATAAATCATCTACATTTGTACCACTCCAAATTAAATGTTACCATAAGATCCTCTACAGGGAAGACACTTAAATGTTATTTTTCTGCAAATTTCAGTGCACAATTTCAATGTATTTGCTGAGTTTAACATATTGGAAAGAATAAAACATAAAATAAAAAGGTGCCATAACTTTTGCATGGGCCAGGTTCTATGTTTCTATTACTTCCAGAAGGTCTAGAGTGGTTTTCTCCCATTGTTATTGTTGTTATCTACATATTTCAGAGCTCTAATTTGAGGTAACAGTTTTGTCTTAAAGCCAGCTGCAGTCTGAATACGTTTCCTACTGCTCTGGGAAGCTGGCTGTCATGCTGTCATGTAGTCTTGTAAATAAATGCAACTGAGGGCATGTTAGCTATCTGACAGTCGGCAACAACTACACCTGCACTGTCAGAAAAAAATGGTACCGTGCAGGTACATGTTTCATTTATCAAGGTACAAAAAGGTCCAACTGTGCACCTAAATAAGCTTTTCCCAAGGGAAAAGTATGTATTTGTATCTTTTCATAACCTAATGTTTCACAACAGAATAGTACAATAAAAAGGATGGAGACCGGGCACGGTGTGTGGAGTCAATACAGTTTAGAAGGGAATAATGTTCCCTAACTAAGGATACTGAAGACGGACCCTTGAGGGTACCACTCCAGCGACAAGAGGGATACTGCCCCAGTGACAGTTAATACCCTTTTTCTGAGTGTGTGTTTTTGAGCAGCTTAAAAATCCTTATCCTATAGAATCTGGAATATGCCCCCCAACTGACGAGAGCTGATACAAAAAGTTATTCATATTTTCTAAGATGATTGTTAAAAAGGCTATTTTCTCAGCTCTCCTGCACCACTCACTGCTCACTCTTTCAAACACTGCCTTAATCAGTCTGGTCAGATTGCATGGGCTCTCCCAGATTAGCATTTTATGCTACTTGCTATGAAAATGATCATTTATCAGTGAAGTCTTCTCAAATACGTTTTATTCAAAAACATGAATAAACTTTTACAATCATTGCTCAATCATTAAATGAAAGAAATCCTAAAAATGTTCTTATTTCATCAGAATATTTGAATATTCTAGGTAGTATTAGATATATAGAATATTTAAACATAAAACATGGTTGCAGCACTAGTCTTCACCAACATCCTGAAAGAGAAGAGGGTCTCTAATGTGCAGTCACACAGTGTGCCATTCCCTCACAATGCCTAATGACATACAAGCCATCTTATCACTGGAGAGAAAGGCTGCCACAAGCCTACATTAGAATCAGATAATAAAAGCCAACTCCTGTAGACAACAATAAGACAGCGCTGATGGATTCTACTGATGCATGTAAATAATTGAACATCTCCTCCTATGGAAAGGGGTCTCCATGAAGCATATGAGGTGGAGGAAATGGCTTTGTGATATTGCACACATGTACTGATTTATATTTGCACTGTTTATTATGCTGCTCTGTGTCATGAGTACAGATGTACTATTAGCCTGTACAAGAGCATTCCTCACTGCACAGATAAATACAAATGAACTCAAGCCTTTAGCCTCATTTTAAATAGCAAAGTAGGAAATATGAGATTCTGCAACTTATCTTTGGCTTTGTGAACAGCACTCATTTTTAGGAAACTCTTACATAAACAGGCATTATTTTAACAAATTATTATCAGTATTATTATTTTTTTCCCAATTTTGGAAAGTAAAGCATGTGCTTTCTCTGAAAAACGTGAAGTGCCATCCCATCTTTTTGGGCTACCGCTAACACAACGTCGTTGGATAGTTCAGTGTGTATGAAGGAGAACGCCAACTACCAATTTTGTGGCACTGCCAGGAAACTTGTGAGCCCACATAACTATTTATTAATGAATATGTGAATTGAAGATTAATTAAATAAGGAAAACTATGGTATTTTTATATATCATATGCTTGTGATTTTCCCTGCTTTGTTGTAGAGTCATTTGACGATCCTTATTAAAATAATTAGAATTAGTTTTAGATGAGATCTAAAAGTTAAAAGTAATGGTTTGGTAATTAAATGGTTTGGTAATTTAATTTTTGGTAAAATATAATTGAAACAATATCCCACTTACTTCAGATGTAGTTGATCAGCCAAGACATGTTTGTTGTCCAAATGAAGCTACCAGCCAAACACTGTTGACAAAAAATAGAAGTCAATAGTCACCAAAATACAAATGCACACAGATCACACAGGTTTATGACTCATACATTGTTTCTTTTTAAAAATGACCGTTAATCGTAATTCTTTAACAAAAGAATGTATGTTTACAAATAAAAACAATATGCCCTTTTCACAAGAAATGGAAGTGCGTAACTGCTGGGTAAAACAAGTTCTGCTACTGCCTTATTGACCGTTTCTAACCTCAAAAATACAGACGTTTATATAACTTCGGCTCACAACAAAAAGGTGTGTCTCTTTATGTCTGTCATAGTTGCCAAGATTAAAATTCGAGGATGTGTCCAGAATTGCTGGAGAACCAAACACACAACAATGTGGGAGTCCAAACTAAATAAAGGATATAAATGCCATAAATTCCTTCACAGCTTTTAAAGTACAACGTCAGCTAACATCTTCAGAGTGATAAATCAATGGATCAATCAATCAATCAATGGGGCGCGGTGCCGGGTCGTCATGGTCTGTAGCGCTACTGTAGACATTTAACAACTACCGGCTCCAGTGAACGAACTTGTCGAGCACTCGTTCTCTCAGATGCTGACAGTTTTCAATAGAGAAGATGAAAACTGCTCCTCTGAAAGTGGCTGCAGCACCAACTTTAAACCACAAACCACATTCAGTGTAAAGTTAGTCAGCAGTGCTGACATGCTGATACAGAGGTTCTTTTACTCCATGACAAAGTTTATTCCTTAAATGCGCAAACCCTTTTTTCCTCGGCTCATCGTCAGCGGACAAACTACTGAAACTGAGATAAGGCTGTTTTTGCTTCAAACTCGAACACTTGAGTAAGCTGTACACTCTCTACTCGGCATCATTGTTATTGTCGTTGCTTTAGCAGAAGCAGCATTACCCTGCAACGACTACTTGCGGAAATGTGAAAAGGGCCTATCGCAAAGGTAATCCAGCTCCATATCTCTGCATGACGTATATGCAGGCAAAGGAAAGACGAATGTAGGGGAGGCAGAATCAAACACAAACCTGAAAACCACTGTGAAGTTCTGTTTATTTTTATGGCTTAAATCTGAGTAACCTGACTTCTAGTGTGTGTTAGCAACAACAGCCTCGTGGATTTAGTTTAAATGCAAAGAAGCAAAATTTGGACATGCAAAAGACACGCACGTCTTAGACTGATCAACATCTGGGGTCAGGGGAATATTGTGGAAATCTGATTTTTCACCATCCCTTGAGACAACAGCAAATTTACGAGATCAGGTTTCAGTGCAATACGATTCTAAACTGAGGAAGGGCAATGAGCATCATGGTATTCCAACTTCAACTTCGGTGATTTCTGAGAAGTTTCAACAGCCATATTTTCATCTGTAATGGAAAAACACACTATGTGCTTAGCCTGAATTAAAGGAAATGTTAATTGACCATCTGGATATGATCACATCCACTCTGGAATCAACATGTTGCTTCTCATCTCTAGCTAAGGCCATAATTACATCCAATTTCCTATTACATTCTCCTGCATTGTCTCCTCCTTTCTCTGTGCGTTTCATTATAGGAATGGAATGGGCTAGTTAACCTTTCACTCCTGAAAACTTTCAACAAAGGAGGAGGTCACGCACTGCATGCATTCTGTACCTTACACTATAATTCGTACAGACTGTAGTAAAGTATGGTTCCAAATTGGAAATAACCGAAAAGAAACGACCACTGATTGCAATTCTCTAAAGCTGAGCTTCAGACAGAACAACAGAAATATCAACTGATCTGCTGACACTCTAATAGACCTTCACCGCAGAATGCAAATAATTGGTGAAACTGATAGCCACACAATTTAAAAAGATGTCTGCACAGCAAAAATGAGACCGCGCATTCCACAACACCAACGTTATATGAACACACAGCGCAGTAAAAGCTGATTTTTCCATATCAGTATTATAATACTTCCAAAAGTATCCAGACACACTTCTAATTAGTGAAACCAGCAACACCCATTGCTGATACAAGTGTGCAATTGTGCACCCACCACTTGTATAATCTTCATAGAAAGGCACAGCCAAATGAATGGGATGATCTAAAGCAGCCCAACATGAGGCTAAGGTGACCATTCCCAATGCCAAGCATCAGCTAGAGGGGTACAAAGGGTTACATTAAGTTGTGGAGCCGTGTAACTCTGCTCTCTCGAGTGATGGAGCTACATCCAATACCTTTGGGATGAGTTGGAGTGGCATTTTGGTCTGGAACTCATCATCCAACATCAGCACCTGACCTCACTAAGGCTCTGATTTCTAATGAAAACCTGCAGTGACTCTAGCCCTTTGCACATAAGATTGGACATCCCTGCTACAGAGTTAGCAAAGCCCCCATTTAAAATATACACGCATGGTAATGTGCATTCATGAACAGTGTGTACACACATACCATTAGCTTCTACAAGAGCATTCCTCACTGCACTCAAGCCTTATTTGAAATAGCAAAGTAGGAAATATGATGAGATTCTACAATTTATTCAGTGTTAGGATACTCTTACATAAACTGACATTATTTTAACAATTTATTATTATTTTAAACATTTCTTCCAATTTTCTCCTTGATTTATTCATCACCGGTTCCCACCTGCTAGTTAAGTCTCCTCATCACATGATGCTACCAAACTGGGAAGGGTAAAGCATGTGCTTTCCCCAAGAAACATTAAGCGTCACCTTATCTTTTCGAACTGCCGCTAACGCAATGTCATTGTACATTTCAGCGTGTTTGGAGGAGAACTGCCAATTTTATGGCACAGCCAGGAATCAAACCTGTGAGCCCACATATTTGATTTGATATGATTTGTTAAAAAATCATTACAATATCCCACTTACCCAGATGTAGTTGATCAGCCAAAATGTGTTTGTTGTCCAAATGAAGCTACCAGGTAAACACTGTTAACAAACAATAGAAGTCAATAGTCACCCAAATACAAATGCACACAGGTTACACAGGCGTATGACTCATACAGAGTATGTCTGCAATTTCTGCTGTTTCTTTTTTTTAGATGACTGTTAATCTTGAAGTCTACAAATGAAAGTGTATGTTTAGAAATAAAAACAGCAGAATTTGCAAAGGTAATCCAGCTTCCATTGTACATGCATGCAAAGGGGAGTCGGATGCGGGGGGAACACAGAATTCTGCACAAACCCTGAATACCCTGGCACAGTTTTGTTCATTTTTATTGCTTAGAGTAAGTCGTACTGTTCCCCAAAGCACACTAACAAGTCTGAGCAACCTGTTTTGGGGATGTATTTACAGAAAACAATTTGAGTGACTGTTGACATCTAGTGTTTGTTAGCAACATTAGTCTTGTGGATTCAGATTAAAATTAAAGAAGCAAAATTTGGATATCAAACATTTCATGGCTGATTGACTACATCTGGAGTCAGTGGAATATTGTGGCTGCCATATAGCCCATCCCTAAAAAGTAGTGGGGAACATTAGGGCCTTCTAGGCCTTCAGAGAAGTGATTTCTAATGATTTCTGTGAAATTAAAAACAGTGTCTGTAATTTCATATACTCATCATGCTCGTTATATTTGAACCCTTTGTGTATTACAGTGGTACAGTATTTGTTTCTGCATGGCATCTTGGTAGATACAGCCTCAGAAACGGAACTAAAGCCCTAACCACCAACATAATTAGGAACTGACAGTGCAATCAACAAGTTATGTTTTGATTTACTATGTGGAACAAATTTTGTGAGGATTAAGACCCAATCCCGGTTCTTAATCCCTCAATCCCTCTCCCTCAATTCTCAATCCCTACCCCTTGTTTTTGAATGTCACCTTGCCCCTTGGAACTAAGTTACAAGATGTAGTGGTTGAAATCTTCCCCAACGAAACGGGACTCTCAAATAAAAAGAACATTACTTCATTAACAGCTACTAGTGGTTCTCTGTAGGCAACCCTGCCAGTCTGCAGTGATAGCAGAGGGGGGTAAAGTTCAGCAACCTCACTGCTGGGCTGTAGTTACATTTAGGGCATCATATGCCTTCAAAGAGGAGGATGTGACAATGATTTTTGTCACCCACCCCTAGTTATTCAGTGATATGAAGCTGAAGTCAGATTTGCCAGATTCTTGTTCGAATTTTCCTGTTCCACCTTAAATGGTGCAGCAGTTACATTCTGGAGTCTCAGGTGTCAGAACTGCTGCACCATGAATCCTAGATACATCACTGGTGAGTGGTAGACTAATGTGTTTCAGTCAAACACTGGAAATAAAAGTGGCAGCTCTATGCTAGGACTTTTTACTGCAACTGTCACTGTAAAACTGCTACATACAAGGTGAAATATATGGTAATACTTATATTACAAGCTTCAAATAAAACATTGAAAATCTTTTACAAGATATAAATGTCCACATTTAATCTAGAATATTCAAAAAAAGGTTCACATGAATGGCTGCTAGCTTAGCGCTAACATACTTATATTGTCCCATAACTAGTAAAAATTAGTATTATCATAGAGGTGTTTTTTTTTCCACTCGCCTTTTGACAGGTATAGCCTGAACTGAAGGCCTAGCTCTAACAGTCCTGGTTAACCAGTGCTAAAAAGGATATACAGGGCTAGTTTAAATTCTTTTCAACTCCGGGCTAGGCAGAATAGAAATAGCATCATTAACTGGTAGCAGAAATTTCAAATTAACGTTTCTGTAGTGGAACGCTAGAGGAAGATTATGTTTTTGGTTTTGTTCCTAGCAAAAAGCCACGCATTTATGGTTTTCATTTTCATCAAACTGTCATTAAGCCTAAGACAGAAAAAAACTTCCACTGGTGATCCACCATCAGCACATCAATTTAGTCCAGGACTAGGCCTAATATATGTGTGAGAAACCAGTCCATGCAGTTGTACATGAATATTGAGCTTGGTTCACATGCTGTGAGAATGAAAATATGTGGCCCATGCTTCTCTGAGGCTATTTGGTATAAAACTCTCCCTCCTGACTATGAGCATTTTCAGCTCTGTATTGACATTTCACTCATTCAGCAATCATGTCCAACCGGACATATTTATTACTGATTATTGATTTAGCCATTGTTGTGCTTCTTTGCATCAACATGCAGTGGCGGGGCATGGATGTGAGCCAATCTCCACAATGACACGAGGGGTATCAGTCACAGGACAAACACCAGAACAAAGGCCATAAGCACCTGGTTAAACAACAGTGAAATCAAATATCTAGACTTTATTTGGCGTTTCTACAATGTGTACCAAAGTGCCACAAAGACAAACTTCAATGTTCTTTTCCATTAAGTGTGAGCATCAGGTTAACATCAGCATCTAATGTTCTCTCGCTTGATGGTATTTATCTATCTGGCTCTCAACACAATCCGTTGGCACAGTTTACTGAGAGGGATTCATAAATAAGAGATTAAAGGAATTCTGCCATATCTAAGAACTACACAAGCAGTATGAATTCAAAGGTGGAGGACTGACATATATTGTTCATACACATATATAGAAACACGTGCACATGTGAACAAAAGCAGAGGCACACTCTCAGCAGGTGGTAAATTATGTATAGAAGCAGAACAGTGTGAACAGTCGCGAGTGTGACAGGGACTGGGTTGAGCTGTCCTCCTGCTGTTCAGCACAACAGCACAAGGTCAGCCCCAAATCAGGCCTGGATTGGCCCTGAATTGCTCCACTGCCCCTAAAGCGCCCATAACTCAAACTCTATCTTACCACAGTTTTTCAGATTTTTCACTAACCATGGCAATAATGAAAAGAGTAATACTATTAAGTAAGAACACTTTCACTCAAGTGAAAATGAAATCCCAAACAGAATGGATCTGTATGGTATAATATATGTGGGTGGAAATGGAAGAACGTGCCAAATCCCACTCTAAAACTGGAACACAGAAGCATGAGCTGCTTTCTATAGCTACAAACTACACCAGAGTGTGTAACAGAGTGTGACTGATATACTGATTGGATGAAAATATTGGCATATCAAACTTTTCAGTATGGGCGATTGGTAAAATACCAATAATCAGTGGCTTGTCTTATATTGCAACAAGCCTCTGATGTTAAGAAAGCCATCAGAAAATGCCTCATTTCTGAGGGATTAATAGTTTCTTGCTCACATGCCAGCCTCTGTCACTGAAATACAGGTCAATCTGACTGCAAAATAACAAACTTGAAAAATGCCTCCAAACCTGTGCTTTAGTATAAGGAAAATATAATGCCACACAACTTGTTTTCTATAAAGATAAGTGATTAAAAATGAGAAAAAACAAAAGGTAATAAGCATACAGTAAAAACACAGACAATTCTGCGAAGGTCCAGCCCATGTTATTTACACTATGGTCTTAAAAATAATGGTGCTTTTTTGCGCAACGCCACAGAGGAACCACTTATGGCTCCCTAGAAAACCTTTCAATGGATGGATATTTAGAGAACCATGTTTATGAACGTGATGCCTTTCTAGGAAAGCTCCAGGAAAACTTTTACATTATGTGAAGGACCTTTAAACTGTTAAAAAGTCCTCCACACTCACATATTTCCTTTTCAATCATGGTTTTTAATGAAACAAAAGATGTTCTTCTATGGCACTGCTCAAAGAACCATTTGAGATGCCTTTTTAAAAAACGTCTCAGTTAAAATTTCAGACACACCAGACTGAATGTATGTTTTTCATAATCTTAAAGATGTTTTGATCTACAGATATGAAATTCTTGAAAAGTTGGCATGTAAACAAATATAAATGATGAGGGTCATACGTATGCATTAATTCTTTTAATAGCAAGGTCTCTGTGCACTGTTAGAAAGAAAAGTACTGTGCAGGTACACTTTTCGTTCATCAAGGTACAAATAATGTAAATGTTCCCTCAAAGGAACAACAGTGGTTTTAAGGTCCAACTGTGCACCTTAAATAAGTTTTTACCTGGTGAAAAGTGCATATTTGTACCTTTTCATAACCGAATGTTTTAAAACAGAAGAGTAAAATAAAAGCCTGGAGACGAGACGGGGTGTGTGGAGTCAATACAACTTAGAAAATATCATTTCAATGGATTATGGTACAGCTGTGTTCTCTGACTAAAGGTACTGAGATGTACCCTTGAGGGGACCACCCCAGTGACAAGAGGGGTACTGCCCCAGTGACAGTTTACTACCTTTTTTTTCTGGAAGTGTATATGTGGAACTTCTTCATGCGTGTTGGAAAAACGTAGGTTGCTCCTCATCGAGCTGCTTCAGAGAATGCAAAGACTGCAACAACTTTATATCAAGACAAAAATTAGCCTCTTTTAAGAACCTTAAATATTTGTATTTAGATTTACTGTAATGGTCAATGGACATGTGTTATTGCCTAGTTCACTAAAGCTTCTTGATAGTGGGCCATACCAGCATAACTCTTTTGGGCTTTTTAAAAAAATAACAACCTTAATTACAAAGGAAGACTGGAATGCCATTTTGAAGTATAAATAGTAGTTTTTACAACTTTACTGCATTCTAGTCTGTTTTGTAGTAAATATGACAAAATTACAAATGCAGGCAATAAGCTACACTGATTAGGTAAGTGGTGGATCACATTATGGATCTGCGTGGGACAGGTTTTTCAGTCCAACTCCCACCTGCTCCCACAAGACTTCCTCCTGTTCCCGTACAAAATTGGAGTTTTCTGTACTGCTCCTGCCCGCAATGAAAACGTTTTGGGCTGCTCCTGCCCACACAGTGCCGTCACGGCAAACTATCATCCAATATCTGACATAGTCTATACACAAATACATTATTATTTGCTGAAATAACAGAGTAGTCATGGTCATCAGACTTACTGCCATGTAACATCAACAAAAGCCATTTATTCCCAATAAACACAAAGCAGGAATTAAACCACAGAATGGTTATTTTCGGTGTTTTGCTGGGCTCGGCAGCTGTGGCCATCGGTCTGAAGGCTCCACCATCTCCGCAAGCTACAAGAATTTGCGTGTTATTCACGTTAATGGTTGCTTTGCAACTCTTTTGAATGACTATTCATTTGAATTATTTTATTGTTATTATTTTAAATTGTTTATATGATTTAGTTATTGTACTACTTTATTTAGGCTGTTATTTAATTTGATCCCACACATTACACTGAAAATTAGTCCCGCGATGCAAGATATTGTGGTGGGTCCCGCGGGTCCAGCTAGATCACACTGTTTTCTGATGGCTAAAAACAAGATGGCCTGCCCTGTAATCTACTTGACCACATCACAGAAAGACTGCTACTCAGGTTGCTCAAACCGCAAGGTGCCACGTGCACAAAAACAGTGGCTGAAAACAAATCTCAATATGTTTCTGCTAAATAGATATTATTTGTGGTCACAGATATTGTAATTTTTCATCTGCTTTGTTATTGCCTACCATCCTGCTGCCTCTCACTGTGTTTTCTGTTTCATCATCATCTGAACTGTCCTCCTCATCCATCTCACTTTTTTCACTATATTCTCTCTCTCCACCTCTTGGTGGTCACTTTCCTTTTGATCAACCAAGTCAATATAAAAAGAAAAAATATATGTGAATCCAAGGCCGAGTTACGGAGAGCTTTTTCATGTGTTTTCTCTTCTGGATTGCTGATTTCTAGCAGGTTCGCTTGAGTTTTGTGGCAAGACAGCCTGGTTTCCTCTTTGTGCTTTGTTCTATACTGGACCTCACATCTGCTCAGCAAAGTCTATGACTATTTTCTACCAATAAAATCACTGCTATTATATTAACACTTATTAGAATTCTGTTATGAGTAATTTATATGTTTAATTGCTATTTATTTACTTTTGGTCATCTCTGAGGGACCTCAAGAGCAGGGCCTGGGGAACCCCCACTCCCTGCTGGCTCTGCTTCTGGAATAAACCAGAGGGGGAAAAAAAGGATAAACAAACAAGTAAATTACCTGGATTAAGTGGCACTCTAAAATAATAGCAGTAATTTGGAACGTGGCAAAAAGCTGAGACCAGTTGCTTGCGCTGATGGAAATGCTTCAGAAGCCCCTGTCCCCCACCTGTGGGAGCAGAGGCTGTGTTGGGCCAGTAGCAGCAGCAGTGGTGGCAGCAGGCGGAGTGTTTGGCTGGCTGTAAATGGTGCAACCTCAGTCTGTTTTCCCAAAACGTCGATTCCGCTGCGCCTCAGGAAGTGCTCCTGCCTCATTACTCCATTGATATTCTCTGAGGATGGCCCCCATGCTGAAAGCTATGCTCAGAGGGGAACTGCATTAAAGAGTCCAGAGCTTCTTCTCTCAAACAGTCCATGCAGAAAGAAGTCCCTGTTATGGTAAAATGGATTTAGATGGAATGGAAGACAATATAATGTGACACCACATTTACAGGCTTGATCTGGGTGTGCTGAAGTGTTGCTGTGAAGATGGACATATACGTATCTAATACAGTAAAACAGTAGTGGTCATGTCCATAGCAGCGCACATCACTCTTTTTAAATGTACATTAATTAATTTAAATACATTCATATAGTCGGAATTATTGATTGTATGGAGAGAGGCGCCACACTGCATCGGGCCAACATTATGCAAATGATACATCATAAGTACTTTAGCCTGCATGGAAATGTTCGAGTGGTATGACTTATTTGGCAGAACAAAACAACTCACTAAATGCTCCAGAGAGGAAGACTGAACTACCATGACATAAAGCTGAGCATGACACAAAAACAGTACATAAGGTACTGAAATGTCTAGTGTTATAGTGAAGGACCCTACTATAGTAATCTGAAGCACTTGAGTTCAAGGGTTGGAAGTAATATCAGAGCATCTGATCTGAAAGATCTGTATCCGAACCACTCAAGGCAAACTTTAATGGATCAGTATCAACTATATTCATGGAAAATAAAGACAAAGCCCAAAAGTCTTATGCGACATCTACAATGCCGGTGTTTCGGCCAAAGTTAAGTTAGCCACCTTTCATCAAAACACATGAAACTAGTCATAGCTGTATTTCAGTTTGCACCATTACAAACATAGTTTATAGAAAACCCATTCATGCCAGGTAGACGAAAAAAAAAAATTCTTAATTCTCTGTTTCTAGCAGCAGTATGATAATGTTGACTTACTATCTCTAAAATAATGATGTATTTTCATGCAATTTTGACTTAATATCTTGAAAAAAATGACATCGGTTCAAAATATTGAGTTCCTATGTTGTAATAATGACTCACACTGGACCTCATTCTCCAATATCTTCCTAAGTTTTTTTCTTAAATTTGTTCCTGAGAAAGATCCTAAGAAAAATTCTACATCAGATTAATGATATCTTCTTAAACTGCAGAACTGTTGGAATCTTTGTGCTCATGAGTGTGTATAGATTCTGTTTCTACCGAAGAACAAATCCCAAATAAAAAAACACTGGTGAATGTCAGAAGTGGGTTTTAGGAAGAAATTTCTTCTTAAGAATGATTGGCGAATGAGGCCCATTGTTTAAAGCTATCTATCCTGCCAATAAGGGTGTTTGTGCTTGTGAAATCAGAAAAAAATAACACAAATAATAATAACAAATAATACAGTTAAAAATAAAAATAATTTCTTTTTTTCAAAAAAAGTTGGTCTCTTGTGCTCGGATTTGAAGAACAAAGTTTGTTTCCAGATGTGTCCTCAACGCCTCCAGCCACTGCATTGATTTGTTAAGTTCAATCACAATCAATTCAATCATTGAAGTATTGATTAGCCAAACCAAGTATTGGATGAAAACTAGAATTAACACTGGGCTGCCTTTAAGAAGTTCGGAAATGGTCAAACAAACACACTGACATGCATAAAATCACTACTTACTTACTGTATTCATTTTTGTATTTATTGTAATATAGGCATTTTTCTGGGCAAATGATTGCTTACTGCCCAAATAAACAGCTTTGTAATTGTAATTTTCTCAGGTGCCTAAAACGTTTTGCACAGTAGTGTATGTCAAACCCTTAAAAAAAGTCAATATTTTGATACATTAAGCCAATATTAATATTATGACTTATATAAGTCATTGAGATATTAAGTCAGTATTTCAAGAAAATAAGACTTTGTTTCGACATACTAAGACAATATTTTAAGTATCCTGCTGCCGGAAGTAGAGAAGAAAAAAGCCATTTCTCCTCTACCCAGTGGGAAAAGCAGAGAAACAGTCCATTAGAGAAAGCTGAAATGTGATGGTAGTACATTTTACACTATAACACTACGTGTAACACTATACACATACTAAAATGATTTTACTGTGGCATTATAAAGTAGCTATCCTTTATTATTGTATTCTACTTTATTATAAAGTAGCTATCCTTTATTATTGTATTCTACTTTATTATAAAGTAGCTATCCTTTATTATTGTATTCTACTTTATTATAAAGTAGCTATCCTTTATTATTGCATTCTACTTTATTATAAAGTAGTTATCATCCTAGCATATGTGAACTAAACTGGATTGGTTTTACTAACTACAATGTATTTGAAGTGTGTACTGTTGTGCATTATCTCTGGAAAATACAAATGATGGACACACCATTAAACATTCTAGGCATGATGTGGTCACCCCTCAGCCGTAGGCCAAATAAACGTTATTCTGGAGTTTTAAAGAGTACAGGGAAAATACATTCTTTTACATTGAGCTGTATGGAAACCACTAACTTAAAAATGTAAGTTGACTGGATATAAACAAAATTAGGGCCTACAGCCTTCACATACATTAGTGGGGAGAACATAAATCTCAATTTCAGTTTTCATTACAGATGCTTTGCTTTGGCATCCCAGAACACAATCATCGCATAGGTTTATCTATTAACAGCTTTTGATGGTTTGCAAGAAAATGATGCTAGCTAGCTTAGCTACTGTGGTTTACAGGCCTTGTACAGTAAGTGAGTGATTCAGATGGGAATATAAATTCAAAACTGATTAGTATATTTAATGCTATTTTTACTAGACTGATTATGTACGAACGGCATTAGGCACAGTGTGTCTTCAGCATGCTTGATGGTTTTCAAGATGCTAATTGGCATTTAAGCATCTATTACCTGTTAGCTACATTAGCTTTGTAGCTCCAGCTAACTAAAGAAGCAAATTTCAGACACCAAAACGGGCTGATCGACTGGTAAGGAGAAAAATGCATCAATTTACCTGAATCACTGCTTTAAGAAAGACAGTTCTTGTGGCTGGCATTGCACACCTTTAAAAACTAAAACAACTTAGCATTTTCGCATGTTTTGTAGACGTCCGTCACTTTAATCATCCCAGGCTAAGTCTGTTTTTAGTGGGGTTGAGCTGAGGTGGAGGCCGTGTGCTCCTCTCTCTGCAGCACAGCCATCGGCAGCTGACTGTTATAAATACAGCATTCTAATGGTAACTTTATGATGTTGCCTGTGTGAGTCTATGAGCCTCCTGGGGCCACTTGCCTCCAGCCGTTCTCCTGCTCCCCTCCTCGCTTCCCGCCTCGCTCTCCCTCTCTCCCTCCATCTCTGAATTTACGGCCTGGCTGGAGAAAGACAGGAGCAGTAAATTTTCCTCTCGCGTTGAATAATTCATGACGAGGCCTATAACACATAAATAACAGATGAGGCCTCTGGTTTAAGAGATAAAAGCTAGAAAAGTGTCGGGCTAATTGACCATGATGGCCATGTAATAGTGAAATATTTGATTGTGTTTTTGGTGAGGGTAATGCAGAAATGTGCGCGTCTGCCTGGGCGAGCGAATTGGCGGACAGCACGTCCAGAACAGTACATCTTTACATGCAAATGAAGTACAGTATAAGAGCAATTTTGGTGAGAAGGCTTCGATCTTTTAGTTTCAGCTCATGAAAATATGTTTGACCGAAACATAAATAAGCTCGGCGCTTTCTCCCCTATGCTGTAAATTGATTGTGTAGAAGCTTGCTCTGTTCTAATATACACACTTCATGGATGTTTCTATCTCGTAATTGTTTTGTCTTGCAGCATATATTGCGCTGCTGAGATGATAAATGGAGATAAAACAAGGCCATTAATATAGTGTAAAGAAACCAGGACAGGGTGAGAAAAGTACATGTGATTCACTTAAGTCCTCTATTTCCATTAGGCCAGCAATGTGCAATGTGGCAGGCAATGTGCCCCCCCCCCTCTCTTGCGACCTACCCCTCCCTGCTTTATCCTGTGATGTTGCCTAATCACTGCGACCTGAAGCATGCTACATCTACTTCCATTTGACCTCCAGCTTCCAGAAGGGGAGGGAGGGAGAGAGAGAGAAGGAGAACATCTGGCTCTAAGCCAGGCTCTCCTTTAAGGGCAAGGAGGGCAAAAAGCAAGCAAGAGCAAGCAAGAAAGAGACAGAGAGAGAGAAAGAGAGAGAGATCTGCAACATTAATAGATGCTTATCTGACTCTCACCATCGCCCTGAAAAACACCATGAGCAGCATGTCCACCAAGATAAATAAAGGAGGGAAAAAAGTGGCGCGCAGGGCCTTTGGATCGATCCAGGTTTCAGGAGCTCCGCTCTGACCTTTATCGCTGATAAGACGGCCATGAAGGTCAGCCGCGGCCAGGCCGAAAACGCGGGAGGCCTGCTGGACTGCACTTCTCCGCTCATCTCCTCTTCTGTTCTGTTCTCTTCCTCTCTGTTCTCCTATTTCATCTTATCTTCTCATTTCTTCTCTTCTCCTATCTACTCTTGTATGTTCTGTTCTCCTCCTTTCTTTGCTCATGTTCTCCTCGCCTCCTTTATCTTCTCTCTTCTCCTTTTATATCTTCTTTTTTATTTTTTCTCTTTTCCTATCTCATCCTGTCCTCTGTTCTTTCCCTCTACTCTTCCATCTTCTTTTCTTCTCAACTCCTCTCTTATCTTGTTTTCCTCTCTATTCTCCTTTCTCGTGGTCTCCTTTCTCATATTCTCTTCTTTATATTGCCACTCTCCTCTTTAATCCTTTCATCTCTTCATTTTTTCTTTAGCTCTCCACTTTAATGTTCTCTTATTTTATCTACTTTCCATCTCCTTTGCTCTCCTTTCTTCTCTCATCTTCTCCTCTCCTATCATCTCCTCTCTTCTCTTGTATGTTCTGGTCTCCTCCCTTCTTTGCTCAAATTCTCCTCTGTCATCTTCTCTCTTCTCCTTTTTGATCTTCTCTTTTTATTTTTTCCTCATCTTCTCCTCTTTTCTGTTCTTTCCCTCTACTCTTCCATCTTTTCTTCTCATCTCCTCTTTCAATGTTTTCATGTCTTTTCTGTTCTCCTGGTCTCCTTTTTCATCTTCTCTTCATCCCTCCCCTCTCCTCTATAATCCTTTCGTCTCTTCTTTTTTCTTCTCCTCTCTACTATAATGTTCTCTTTTTGTCTTCTTTCCATCTCCTTTACTGTCCTTTCTTATCTCATCTTCTCCTCCTTTCTGATCTGCTCCTCTCCTCTCTTCCACCTTCTCTTCTCTCTTTGTTTATCTTCTTCTCCTCTCCTCTTTCATCTTTGTCTCTTCTTTCATGGTCTCTTCAGGACAGGCAGAAAGCGAGCCTTGTGCTGATGAGATGACGAGTGTCAGCTTGACCTTTTTTGCAATGCATCATGGGTCAAAAGTCAGAATATTTCCTATCGCCGCTGCATAAGTCTCCATGCACCATTGACTGGTTTGAGTCATGCCGCTCAGGGGAAACAGCTAAAGAGCAACACTGAGATTATGTTTACTTTGAACCAACCATGCTACTTGCTGAAAATGCAGCCGTTCCTAAACATTTCCATTGCCGCAAAGCGTCTCTGTGAATATATATGTAAAAGGTTATATAAGAAAAAGGTTAGAGAGAAAGAGAGATTGGAAAAGAAAAGCAAAAGAGACAGATAGAGTAAGACTTGATTACTCAACACTCAGACCCAGCAGAACATTATAACCTTGAAAGAGACTGACTGACAAATAAATAAAGAAATAAATGAGAAAGAGCATTTTTTTTTCAGTTAAGCCAGATTAGACCTTATCTTTAGTAACGGTGTCCCTATACATCAGCTCAAGCCCAGCTGATGAAGATAATAGGGCTTTTCTTTTTTCCTCTTTTGGGGGGCTTTCTAAATGCACTTGTCTGTTTTCCCCTCTCTGGCCTGGTCTCTCCCTGGGGAGCAATAGCTCCTTCAGGCTGTATCTGCACCATCACAATCTTTATTTAGTAGATAAAACCCAGCCATGTCTCATGGTTATATATATTGTCCAGTGCTAAAGGAGAATTGGATACAGCGTCGTCCAGCCACTGAAGAGCCAACAAGGCTAACAACATTAAACAAGCGCAGTCACTCTGCCTCTGCTGTGAGGGTGAGGATATTATGAGGACGAGTCGGGCAGGGTGGGACGCAACCTAACACATTTTGATTTTTGCTTAATCACATTAAACGTAATTGAGCAAAATTAATATTGTTTATACAAGCAGTCTCTATTGCATCTCTAGTACTAATGAAAACATAAATGTTGTTTCCTGTTCCTACAGTTTATGAAGAAGTCAGCCAAAAGCAGAGCGAGTACAAAAGTGACAACTTACTCCAAAGGTGGGCTTATTTGTAACAGATGGAGGGCAAGTTGTAACAGTCACTACAAACGTCTGCTAAATCAATACAAACTGAAATAGTTAAATACAGTGCTATGTTGTTTGAAGCAGGTGAGTTTCACAACCTGAACACAGACGAAATATACAAATTATATTGTGCAAACAAAACATTGTATATCTTTCGTTTTAACCAGCTGCCTTTTATGTGAAAATGTCATGATGAATGGACCAATAGAAAAGCTCCAAACTGCTTGGAATAATCTCTTCACATTAACTTACAATAAAAAAAGTTATGAATTTTTTCCCTTCTCCTGTAAAGTTGCTATTTTGAAAATATGAGTTTTTGTTCCGACAGCGATGATATTTGTCAAAATAAATATGATTAGGAAAAACACAGCAAATTTATGATTTATTTTTCACTATAAAGTTGAACAGCAAATGTCTGCACGATAAAATTTTATGTATTTTATTTACATAATATCTGTAGTACATTTTTGATGAATCTATCGTGATGAATAACAGCCATTTTGAATTGATATGGAGGGATATGGACTTCTCTCTTTGTTTATTTAGGGTGGCTCAGTGAGTAACTAACGGTGTTAAAACTAATCCTGCCATGTGGAGGCTGAACGTTAGCCTGGCTAGCTCTCGCTGTGAGTTATTTACATGTTTTTAAATGGTGCTACATTTATTCAACCAAGAGGTTGAATAAAATAATAGGTGTGAAATCTGTGACTTAAAACCATTTATGATAAAAAAGTTCTTATTATGGTTCCCTTTGGTGTAACTGTAGGAGAAGCACAGAAGAACAGAAGAAAACAGTCCAATAAAAATATCAGGTTTGCAAGACACAAAGTACCAGCACTCAGAAGGATGGGTGAAAGTATGGCCATTATTTCTAATGCAAATATTCTTATATGCACTACTATTCAGAAGTTTTCATGCTAATAATTGCTATTATTTACTCAATAATAACTCACACAGTATAAAATGAAATACCAATCTAGACACCGGGAGGTATTTTAAGATCAATATTTCAGAACGCCAAAAATGTAATAATAATATACTGTATTATCTATTTTGTTGATGTGTTATCAGCTTTGAGATTCTCAAATATTAGGCATTCCACATATTAAGCTCATTGTACCTTCATTCACAATGTTCTCAAGCTTTCTCAGTCACTATGAAATACTCCACAGCTCTGTTCATCATTCTGGACAAATTTCTACAGCTTCCTATAAATTAGTTGAAATCTATAGTTTTAGAGTTGCAGCAACATAGTAAAGTCACTTTATCTATGTCACTGAAACAACTTTGTTTATATTACTTAAAATAATCCAAACTTTTAAATGGCAATTTCAAAGTTTCGAATGATTGTGAAATAGACAGAGAGAAGATTTCAGGGGTTCTTGGGATTTCATGGGGTTGCAAGTTCTAGATGCAACCACTAAAGCATGAAAGACAGATGATAATGAATGATAATGATATTTAACATCCATGCTCAGTGTCTCTAAAGATTTTGTGCAGCACATCAGGAAATGGCACATCAAACGTGCAGTTTTCCCTCATTTGTTTTCTGACAAAAGAGCTCAAATGTTAACTAGTTACTTTGTATCACTGCTGCGTGGTTTAGAAATGAGGAGAGTGCTTTACTACAGAATGGGCAGAGCAGCAGTGATAGATGTAGAGGTGTGGAATATGACTATGTTACTGTTATCATGATAAATGACATTACAAAACACCTTTCTGAATATTGTCATATAATAATAAAGCAATAAGGTATGAGAGGTTGTGCATTACTGTGATTTTATCATGGGTGGCTTATTGCTTTTTTAAATGGCAACATGTGAAATATCAGATATACAAATCTTCAAAAAAAAAAAAACTGTTTTGAATTATATGTAGGGATATCGATTTCTCTCTAAATAGGCTCTAAATAAACAACCCAAGAGGTTGAATAACATAATACAGGTGTGAATTCTGTAACTAAAAAAAAAGACATTCATGATTAAGTTACTTTTATGGTTCCCTTTGGTGTAACTGTAGGACAAGAAAACAGAAGAAAACAGTCCAATAAAAAGATGTCAGGTTTGCTAAACACTTTTATAGCATAAAGCACCAGTACTCAGGAAGGATGGGTCAAAGCATGGTGATTATATTTAATGCAAACTTTATTAATGTAAACTTGTATTTATTTATAATTATATGTAAAATTAATGTAAAATTGTATTTATTTATAATTATAACTTATAATTTGATACTGTAAGTTGTCAATAATACCCAACACTAGGCCAACTTGGCAAATATTCTTATATGCACTACCATTCATAAGTTTTCCATGCTAATAATTGCTATTATTTTATTCAATAATAATTGAACACACAGTATAAAATGAAATAGCAATCTAGACACCAAAGGGTATTTTAAGATCAGTATTTCAGGTTTATGGAAATGCCAAAAATGTATTAAATGATAAAAAATTGTTAAAAAAAATAATAACTGCAACAAACAATTCCACCAAGAAATGCAGTACCATCATCAAGCAACTATAGACTGTTTCAGGTGCCCATCATTGTACACTGCAGCCAGTTCATGAACTTTGTAATTTTAATAGATAAATCATGGAAACATCATAATACAGCAATGTTAATGCACAAATTTTCAGCTCTTAAGTAGTTTGGTGCCAGATGCAAACTTTTCCACACTGGGTTTAATGCTGCTTAAAGCGGATCTACCAAAATCCAGGACATCTGAAGCATGTAAGACACTCAAGGAACATATTCTTTACTTTTTATATTGCAGTTTTAGAGAGAAACATTCAGTAAAGACTTCAATTCAAAGCCTAACACTGATTATTAATGGCCTTTTATCCTGTTTAGCTTGCTATATTCTAGCATAGTTGTTAAGTAAATAAGCCAGTCCCTCACTTTAAACAAAACCAGGTTCCTGCTTCATCTATCATTACACTCGATGGTCCATTCGACCATCATAACAGTCCATTCACAGCACAATGTGTTTTTACTGAGCTGGCGCATCAGAACAGTATTCAGTTGTTGTGATTTAGTTGTCATACATGTCCATAACTTTCACTCTGCATTCACGCTAGCAGCAACTTTTCACCTCTTGTTGCCCAAATCTCTGACTCCACTTGACCGTTGGTTGCCACGGTTTGACTAACATGAAGCACAAATTAGATGCATTCGCTTGTGTGCTTATTTATATTTAATCCCTGTGTATATCAGTATGTGGTCTTTGTGATTTCTGTCTATTTGCGGTGAAAGCACTGCCACCATTACCCCATCTCTAGTAGGAACAATTATCTAGGAAACAAAACCGAACGTACCGTTTCACAATGGCAGAGATAAAGTGCGTACTACGCTGCTGAAAGCTCAATCAGCATGTCACTTTGCTCCTTATTTGCATAAAGTTAAACTCTGCTCAACTTTGTTGTGTCGCTGACTCCGCCCACTCTGCATTGTCAACGTTCGTGCTGCCTCTTGACGCTGGAAATCGCCAGCTCTCTTTGAAAATAAATGACCTCTGGCTGCAGGGTCAGTTTTACAAACACAGATTTAGACCAATTACACAGCAACAACAACACCAACAACAGCTGTATAGTAACTGCACAAACTGCACATAAACTAGTCACTGACTGTAATCAGTTTTAGAGTCTTTTTTAGTCTTATAGTCTTTTATCGATGTAGTCCTACTGTTTTGCTGCTGCATTTTGTCCATTCCAACTTGTTCACAAACTAATGACACATACCGTGTATCACGAAAAAGTCGTTAATCATGAAAATCCTTATTTGGATTACTAAAAGAAGTTTCAGTATAACCATCAAACCCTAAATCCTTTCTTATAACAGGGAAAAGCACTAAGAAAAGAAAAAGTTGATTATTTTCTTATTTGCTGTTGCAAATTTGTCCCAAAACTTAATTTCCCATTAAACCTCCACACAAAGTAGGACCCGCACAGGCGGTTACAGATTGAGTCATTGCAGTTGAGTCAGTGCTGTGCTTAATAGAGGGAAGAAGCGAGGTGCGTCTGAGTTTTTCGGCAGTGCGCCTGGTCCTGAACAGCGCCAGCCAGTTTGATTAGGGCAGACTGCAGCGTGCCCGTATGGGGGACGCGAGTAAACAGAAGTTGGAGAGTAATTGGAAAAGACACCAGGTGGATATAAAGACGGATCGGGGCGCTGTCTGGGGCTCCTCCCTCGAGTTTTACTCTATTAACACTGTCACTCTTATCATCTGCGCTGCACCTGACATGCCTTAATCACACTCTAATGGCTGTACTTTAATTACCCTGCACAGGTATCCTGCATACAAGCAAACCTGCTGTTAGCATGGCCAGAGAGACGCAGGCCAGGGAGCGGACACAATTAGCCTGAATGATAGCGCAGATCATGTAAAAGGGCTGTGTTCCAGCACCAAGGTGACATGATTACAGGTCTAAACTAGTCTTTTTGGCTAAGCTTAGTGCACACATACCAACTACACATCATGAGCTCAGACCATGAGGGAGCAGCTGTAACAGTAAGCTAAGCATTGACAACATGCACAATAAAGACAGATAGCTTGCTCCATGCGTTTTTGGGGCAGTGAACCAGGTGAGAGGTATCATAAATATGGTGAACTTCACTGTTCTCAGGTGTTTTGTGGCTCTCTTTGTGACAGACAGCATTTTTGCATGTATATAGGTTGGGAAAAATTATTTGATTCTTAGATGCACTGTGATTCTCTATTGAACGATTCTGAATACATTCACAAAACGCACACCCAAAGACTTTAAAGGAAAACAAATAGGGGATCTCACTAACGGACACATGTTTGCAGTCACAAATATGTCGCAATATTTATGTATATGAACAACACGCCTTAAACTACAGTAAATATGACCCTACAGAAAAACATGGCTTTGTTTGACAACTTCAAATCTTCAAATGTCCACATTTGGGCTAGAATAGTTTTAACTAACATGAAAATCAGTAAGGTACAGCAGCATTAGCTTGGCACTAACATAACATTGAAAACCTCATTAAGGTGCTAATGAAACTTAGCAATAGTGTATTGGTGGTTCTTGGATAAAAACGCTTCTTTAAAAAAAATCCTACAACTTATATAAAACTTTTAAAAGTTTGTACATTAAAGACCAGTATATATGTATGTGTTAACAATTAACAAAAATGCAATAAACATATGAAGTGACTGGAACATCCTCTGCTTTACAGTATGAATGGACAGTCTTTTAGTTTTAACCTATTAGATGGTGAAACAGGAATACAGACTTCAAAAGTGAGCAGCAGTGGGTTGTAGACTACTATCTGATTCAAGCTAACACCACTTGTTAATGACAAACAGGAAAACAAAATCAGTGTAGGATAGAGAATCATATCATAGTATTATATCATCACTGTCTATGACTTTACAGGAGAAGGAAAAAACCTAATGAGATTTTATCTAAATTCTATTTGGATCATTTCCATTCAGTCATCATGAAATTTTGAGACAACGTAACATGCACCTGGTATTTACAAATTATATACAAAAAAAAAAGTAAAATGTTTAAAATGACAGCGACAGTGACAGCTCTGACAGTGATGATATACTATACTACAAAATGATTTTCATTGCAGCTTTAAATAATTAAGCAAAAATACTGTACTTTCAAAGGTTTTGAAAACAAACTATTACAAAATGTGTAGTTCCTGTTCTACAACTGAACTGCTGAATCAAAATGAAATACATACACAGTCGTATGCAAAATTTGAACACTCCCAGTCAAATGAAATTTCACAATTTTTATTCATTTACTGAGTTTAACATATGGAAGAAAAGTAAAACCTAAGACATCTTATAACTTTTGCATAGACCACAATTTACCCCCCCCAATATGTTAAATTCAGTTAATAAACAGTAAGTGTGCATTAAAACGTGCAGATATTTGCTCTCTGTAGACGATGTGTAGTTGTTTTAAACCGCTGTTCATAGAATAGTCTTTCATTGTGCTGCTTGGCAACCATAACCTACTGTTAGTAAGCTTTGCATTGCAGTGTGCCTAACAACACCCTTTAACTGAGGTGAAATCACAGTGATGGACAGGCTTACTGCTTTACTTTCCCAGTAATTTGGGTATATTTGGGCACTCAGCTTCATGATCATTACAGTATCTTCTGTGGTATGAAGAGCAGGTTTAGACTATATAATTTGAAAGGTTTCCTTTATAAAATATTGTTAAAAGCATTAATTGAAACTCAGTCCAGTGGTACTTTAAACACCTGAAAGGTTTGATGCTGATTGGTACTGACATCACAACAAGGGTATAAAATGTGTGGGTTTGACTTCCAAGGTAGTTCTTTGATAAGCTGTTCAGTTTTGTGGTTTTATATGGCTAAAAAGATCTAAAAAGATCTTAAAAGCTTTCTATTCAATTTTTAAATTACAACAAGCTGACTAAGACATATCAAAAAGCATCCCCACACATTTGACAGGTAGCATAAATGTGTGAAATCAGAATTCAAATCTCTGGAATGTGATTAAAATAAAAACTAGATTTACAAAATAAAAACTAGTTTTTTAGCAAGATTTTCCAACATTGGAAGTACGATTTTAAAAGACAATTGATGTTTAAGCTAGTGGAAAGGATTTTATCACTATTTGCACAGTCTCTGCTCCACAGATCATTCAAAATTCAGTTTGGCTGGACAGATAGATCTTAAGCCAAGCTAATTAGCCTCCCTGACATGAGGTCCTGCAAAGTGTCCTTCACATGTCAAAAGAGCCGCCGATCCGGCAAACGCTGCGGCTGTGCTACGTGTGTACGCCTTCATTGGCAACAGTCTGATGGCAGACAGGTTTGAGCGGAGGCCTCTTGGGCTTTTCTAAGCATGAAGGAGAGCGGATAGGCAGGGGAGAAGCCCACTGTAGAGGTGGGCAGTGCTGTGAAAAGGCTCATGAGATGGTGTGGAGAGGGGAGGAAGAAAAAGAGTTTGAAGGAGGAAGGCCATGCGTCAACAGCGGCTTCTTATGTGATGCGAGTCAGAAAGAAAAAAAGAGACAAAGATAGCAAGAAAGACCAAAAGAGAAAGAGGTGAAAGACAGTGAAAAAAGGGAGGGAGGGAGAGAAAGAAAGATGGAGAGAGAGAGGTGAAAAAGAGAGAGGGCGAGAAAGGAAATCAATATTTCAGCAGCGCGACCACTCAAGCCACCGCCAATGACAGCAAACATCATGAAAAGATATGGGAACAGGGACGGGGAAGAAATGAAAAAGATAAGAAGAGAACAGTAAAGTAAATGACATCTGAAGCCATTTCCTATGGGGCCTGCCATTCGGCGCAGATTTGAAACTTTATAGAGTTGCGTGGAGAGTTAAATTTCCATTAGTTGGGAAGGAAATTTAAGTTCGCTGTCTTGAGGGAGTTTTGCGCCGTGACGTAAAGTGCTCCCTAACAGCGTGATGGATGAGGTCCGCACAACTCATAAAACGAGCCAACCCCAGGTCAGCGATGCTAGCGAGAAGAGAACCTGGAGAAAAGGCTCGGGCCTCCACACCTCTTTCTGCCTAGTGTAAGAATATTTATTCATTTTTTATTGCCTTCCAAGGAGAAAGTTGCTTTGCAGCCAGGGTACATGAACAAACTGCATAATTCAGTTAATAAAACACAAGCCCTTTGAAACAAAACATTAAAAAAACTAACTGTATGTTCACATTAGGCGGTGACAAGCCACCAATGTTGACCAAAGTTTGTCTCTTGTGGGTGTGTTTTAGGGCATTCTTTTGTCGCATGTGAGCTTCTGACAAGAAAATGTGAAAAACATCTGTCATAGGCTGCAGCTACGGGGGGTATTTTGTGTGGGGAGGGCGCAGAGCTTGAGAAATGCCATGGTAGTGAAACTGCACAGAACAATTTGAAAACAGCTGCATTTAACAGTTGGAAAACAGTAGAGATTTTAAGCCTGCAAGGTTGCTACAGCAAACAGAAAAACTGTGCAGTTTTCCTAATTCATGTGTTTAACTCGCTGGTTCTTTCCCCTGTGCACGGTTGCTAGATTCCCAGATTTTCCTGCCAAATTGGCATAGTTTAAAAGTGCAGATTCAGGTAGAAATTATAGTGATGGGGTGCTTTTTGTGTTGGTTTTTCTTGTTTCTGGCTACTTGCTAACTGTACCGCAGCTGCCAAAGAAGGCTTGATATTTTGACTGCAGACAACAGAAAATGAAATATAATATTCTTAAGAAAGCATATTGTTCCTATTGTTGAAACCTAAGGACAAACAGGAACATTAAGTAAGAAAATGTCCATGTTTGGTGGCACTTCACTGATTGCCAGCTTAAGGCCACGATCCAACCATTCTAAAACAGAAGGAGGGCATATAAGCATGGAATATTACAAAAAGATAGCTCTGTAAGTCAACAGTGGCAACTGATAATTAAAAGGATGTTTTTACAAAATCAAAAAAGTGTTCATGAGTAGTACAAGTTGATAGATTTGTTAGATGTGGAGAAATTATTTATTAAATATTTAATGTGTTTTTTACACCCTGTTGCAAATGTTCAAACTTCGGGCTGCCTGCTCGTTCGTAGCCTGGCATGCTGGTCTTACACACACTGGTGCAGCCTGAAGTTAAACTGAAGTTTGTGTTTTCTGTTGACATGAGGAAATAATTCCTCATGAAAATATAGAATCAGTGCCACTGGATTAGCTTTACCAGAGCAGGTTCTGTAATGTCATTTGTAAGAGATTTAATTAGACAATTAGTACAGGACAAAGTATCTGTGTAAGTTCCCCAAAATGACCACAGAGCCCAGATTGAATGCCATAGCCTGGATATACACACCAGAGTTATACCACATGAGCACACACAATAACAATAACAACACAGGTCACGGTCATGCTAATTACAGTCCAGACTTACTGTCAGACTGTAAAAACTGTGGACACTGCAGGTCATCATACTGGATTAAAATCACAGATGTTATTAGTGAGCACTTGAGCCCAAGAGGTCGCAGTTAGTAATAACGATAACTGTAGCACAGTGGATTCTATATTACTTCTAACTCACAGCTCACAGAAACAAGCAGAGAAAATCACCTGAAAATGCAGATTCTAAACTTTGTAAATACCACATTTGTGTTTGTACATAGAAACAGAGATATTTCATTATGATTTGAATTTGTTGAAAAGGTTGTTGTGACACTACATTTTTGACACATTTTTGTCATGGACATTATAAAAGAAAATATTAAAATATAAAAAAAAAGCAACTGTGGAATTGAAACTGTCTATACAGACGATAAAACAAATGTAAATGTAATTTATTGTAATTCAATTAAATATGTAATTCTATTTATACTGATTATCAAAATGGCAGCGATAACTCTGTCAGCAGCTCCCTTGGGAAAACAGACAGTTAATTGAACTTTTCAGAACTGTTCAGAAATTTTCATATGCGTATTTATCCTATTAATATTTATATAGCCCTGTGTGTATGTGTGGTCAACATACTGGTGTGAAATATTATACCTGACATCAAATTTAAGTATTTGTTTGCTGTCCCCATGTTTCAGTGCGCTGTGTAAACAGCAATGTGGATAAGTGCCATGTTAAAACCAGCACATCTTTGCTGGGCAACAGGGAAGTTTTCTGACCAGATGATGTCCATAGCCTTATGTCTTTTCTAAAGTATTTACTAAAACAAAAAAATAAATAAATAAATAAAAACATGCACACAGGATTTTCACTTTCTCTCTGTTTTTGTGGGCTGTAGCGTGCTGCGGGACCCTACAGTAGCTAGCAGTTCTCATCAGATTGCTATCCTGTAAGTGTCATTGCTTTCATCACTCTGAACTCCTCGGGGGCTGAATTTCCGTCACGGCTCCCCCAGACGTCACAGCGCGAGTGATGCCACGGCCTCCAGTGCTCCCTGAGGCTTTAGCCGAGGTAATAAAATACCTGCGCTTCTCCCCCCACGCCTGCAGGAGAGGACACTAACATCAGAACGGTCCGTCTTTAAGCCCAGCGGAGAGGACAGCACGAGCCATCAAGGCATGAAAGGCAGGATGACTCATTGTAATAGCTTAGCATTGATGCTTAGCTGATTAGCCTGTCAAGAACTTTGAATCGGGTCTGCTTGTTCATATCACAGAGTGTCAGAGCAGTGCTATAATTCATCATGAGACTGAGACGAGACAAGTCCACTGAACTTCCCAGATCTGCAGAGTTTTCAATGCAATTAACCTATCCAGGCCTAGCACACAAATGCATTCTTTCACAGCAACTGCAGCAACTTCACAGAACTTAAATCAAAAATCCTATTAAACCTAATGACAAAAGGTAGCAAATAGGTCTGTCAAAAATGTACATTTAGAAAACTATACTGTGTTAGTAACATGAAATTATGTTTATTTTTGTGCATGTGCAAAAGGTTACACTCTTATAATGCAACTGCTGTAGCTTTTTGTCATGTAATCAAGGTCTATATATATATATATATATTATATATTTTTGCAGCAGTCAGGAAAAGGCCCCAAAGACCATGAGAAACAAACACCAGGAAAAAAACAAGACTCAAAAGAAAAACTCCTCTTCCTCTACATAGCTGCACTACAAGCTGCACTACATAGAGCTGCACAAGTTTATAAGTGAGATTAAACAGCAGCACTTGGATCAGACAGAGGAAAGATCTGCAAGACAAGCTAATGACAAATGTTGTCTAAATCTATCAAAAGCTGTCAGATATTGTTTTTAAAAATCACTCCCATCACACTTGGTAAACCAATGGGTTCCAAAGAGTGTACATAGGACAAATGTATATTTCTTCCCTGAATGTCACTGTGTCATTTGAATTATAAAGTTGTTAAGTAGTTAAAATAGTACCCTATGAAGACCAGCTTTGTGTAGTCTAACAAAGACCAAGTCCTCAGTATGCCTGTTAGTACTGTTCTAAGGTCTGGGTGGGCGGTATATCAAGGTCACAATCACAATAAATTGCACCAACATTCAATATTCACCACTGTTTTAGAATGTTTAGAAGAAGTATTAATAGAACATTCTGCAACAGTTTGAATGGGGAGAACATTCTAGAACAGAGTGAAGAGGGGGAGAGTAGTGGGAATGGGGAGAACATGCTAGAGAAGGGTGAATGTGAGAGAACATTCTAGAGTAGTGTGAATGGGAGAGAACCACCTAAAGTAGTGTGAATGGGAGACAACATGCTACATTAGCGTGAATAAGATGAGAAAATGCTAGTGTGAAGGGTGGAGAACATTCTAAAGTAGTGTGAATGGGGAGAACATGCTAAAGTAGTGTGAATGGGGAGAACATGCTAAAGTAGTGTGAATGGGGAGAACATGCTAAAGTAGTGTGAATGGGGAGAACATTCTGAAGTAGTGTGAATGGGGAGAAAATTCTAGAGTAGTGTAAACAAGGGAGAATGTGCTAAAGTAGTGTGAATGGGGTGGGAACATGCTAGAGTAGTGTGAATGGGGAGAACATTCTAGTGTAGTGAGAATGGGGAGAACATCCTAGAGTAGTGGGAATGAGGGAGAACATGCTAGAGCAGTGTGAATAGGGAAGAACATGCTAGAGTAGTGGGAATGGAGGGAAAACATGCTAGAGTAGTGGGAGTAGTGTGAATAGGGAAGAACATTCTAGAGTAGTGGGAATGAGGGAGAACATGCTAGAGTAGTGGGAATGGGGAGAACATTCTGAAGTAGTGTGAATGGGGAGAAAATTCTAGAGTAGTGTAAACAAGGGAGAATGTGCTAAAGTAGTGTGAATGGGGTGGGAACATGCTAGAGTAGTGGGAATGGGGAGAACATTCTAGAGCAGTGTGAATAGGGAAGAACATGCTAGAGTAGTGTGAATGGAGGGAAAACATGCTAGAGTAGTGTGAATGGAGGGAAAACATGCCAGAGTAGTGGGAATGGAGGGAAAACATGCCAGAGTAGTGGGAATGGGCAGAACATTCTAGAATCTCCCAACAATCACAGCCAGGTATGCCTCACAACACAGCTGTTGGATCCATACTCTGTAATTAGTGTTATGCTTATTAAACAGCAGTAAAAACTGAGGAATTCAGAGGCTTTCACATCATCCACCTGTGTAAAGAACAAAACAAGATAAGATGCTTGAATGATGGCTTTTGATTCATGTTCTGCAGACATGGGTGTAGCTTTTTGAAAAATGCAGGGGACAAAACTTCATGAGAAAAACTTTACTAGACTAAACATTAATGCTTTTAAGTCTAGAATTTAAATCAATTGATTAATTCTAATCTAAGAACATTTACCATTTGGATTAAGGTAGGGTCTTTTTTAAATTGTAAAGTGATGCCAGACAGTCTTATTCAAGATTCATTCATATTAGGTCACCATCCACCAATCATCTGTCCATTGCTTAGTAACAAGAGACTCACAATGCACTTTGATTTACATTCAGCTGACATAGCGATTTACAGTGTTTACTAGAAATTACAAATGCATTGTTGGAAATGATACCGCCATCAAACTCAGTCTAGAAGTCCATTTTACAGTTTGGACACTAAGAAAAGTATAGCCCACTGATTGGCATTACGAACAATTATGACTGTTTTTTTTGTTTTAGAATTGTACATTTCACAACAAACCACTCTGAACATAATTCTGCATAATTCAAACATTTGAATTATGCAGAAATGTTCAAAAATCAGTGGCACTAATGATACAGTGAGCCAAACCTCAGTAAAACTACATATCGTGATATAAATCATGCATCATGACATTGTATTTTTGCCATATTGCCCACCCCTGCTTTGAGGTTTACATGGCCATCACAGTGGTGTAAAATATTATACCAGACATCAAATTTAAGTGCTTTGCACTTTGCCATGACTGGCTGTTTCAGTGCACCATTTTTGCCTGAACCTCCAACTTCAACATGTTAAAACATGCACATTGCGCACAAGACCAATGACGACTTTTTTCCTTTTGTTTGCGAGGCGCGTTGTACGTATTAGGACTGGCCTGACAGTGATGGAGAGGGTGATTTCAGGCTTTGCCGTTAGCAGGAGGAGATAGAGGATCTTCTTAAGGCCTAAGGATAGTACTTTTTATGAGATGTTCATTGCAGAAGCTACATCAACCTGTCTAGGACTACCGCAAACCCATCGTGCCTTTCTCTCCTGCTCTTTTATCATTCCTCTCCCTCTCTCCTTTATTCACTCCCTTCCTATATCTGCCTCTTTCCACAGGACAAATAACACACGGGTTTCCCCCAAACACTATCAGCAGAGACCATCTAGTACTGTAATGCATTACACAATAACACCAGAGTGAAAGTCATTATACAAAATCAGGGTAATAAAAGAAGCAGCGTGCAGATCGCACCTGTTTATCACAGTAAATAGCATTTGCTGGAAAGCTATCGTGCTTACTATAAGGTTAAAGTCCAAGCAGAATCCTCAGATATCCTCTCACCTGAATCAAGATTCCACTACTACATAGGAACTACTACAAAACACAGAACACAGTGTCTCAAGTTGAGGACTTTCATTGTGGACTAGGAAAGTTTTGCTACAGATAGTGGTAGTTTAGATAGTGTGCTTACACTGGGAAATGAAATGGGATGTTAATACTGAGATGAGGTACTACAACAGCCAAAAAAAAACACGGAACATTGTTAACGACTGTAAAACGACTGCAATGGCCTATACCAGAGATAGTTAATACTCCTACTCGTTAATAGGAGTAGGAAATAGTTCACTGGTTAAAAAACTGAATGGGACAACTCATAATACTCAACATGGCAACTGTATTATGGAAAGGCCCACCCTTTAATAAAAGATCCAATTGGCTTGTTAAAAACGTAAGCAGGAACCCTCCCCACATCTCCTGCTTCATTTTGAGGATGTACGGACAGCAGCCAGAACAACCTGAAAAATGTGGTTTTGAGTATTATTTAAGCCAAATGCTACAAATTATTTAAGTGATTTTTCTTCAATTTAACCAGTGATTTCAAATCTGTTATTCAAATGTTAATGTGGCTTTCAGTTTCAGGTGTTTAGGTCTTTTCCCAAACAACAAGACAGGTGTTTGAGTGGAAATACCTGCTTGGAGGTGTTGCAAAGATGGCCAATGAGTGAACAGCCTTTCCCGTAAGGACTTTGCCTATGCATAGCAGACTGTATATCCGTCAAGGAGGTGGCCGATAGCCTAGCAGTAAGTGAGGTGAGCCATCAATGGGAGGGTTGCAGGTTCTAACCCCATGGCTGACCAGGCATACTTGGTTGTGCTCTTGGGCAAGGCACCTTACCCCTCACTGCCCCAGGTGATGTGGCGCTGCTCTGCTGGAGAGGCTGTGCTGCTCCCAGATTGGGCATAGTTAGACAGCAAAACGATGAATTTCCCTTGTAGGACCAATTGAGTACATAACATAAAGGCCACTGAGATTAGAAATTTTCAAAATGGCCAAATGCAGTAACGCTAACTGCAGATGAAAATTAGGGGTGATAAGTTGGCCCCATTAGTATGGATGCAATTTGGACGTGATTCAATAGAATGAAGTGCTTCAGTTCTGTTTAGCGCAAAATGATTTGAGACAATACCACTACACAAAAAAATAAATACCGACTGTAAATAGTGACCTACAAAGTGCAAGAAAATAGAGTATGGTGCTGAATTAAGGGTCTGGTCTAAAAATCTAACAAAAGGCACTGAAATAAACCAAGAAATTTGGACTGTGTGTCTTACTCAGCAGACACACGGCCATCACCCTCCAATAACTGCCATTCAGCTCACTGATTCAGCTAGAGAGAGAGAAAGAGAGAGAGAGAAAGATGCAGAAAGAGCAGCATGAGTATAAAAGAGAAAGCAAAGAGAGAGAAAGAAAGTGAGAGAGTGAGAAATGGCAAGGAAGAAAGAGTGCAAGAGTCCCCTCTGTCAGCTAGTACAGAGACTGACAATCTCACTGCCGCCAACCCAAATTCTCTGACCAGCACTGCTTCCCAAACACCAATCAGAGTAAACCAAATTATTGAACAAAGCACAAACACCTGCCTGGGACATGAAAAAAAAACAAATTCATTCACAAAGCAAACTGAATTGTTTTCTAGTCCTAAAACAAGAATACAGACTGTCCGAATATCTTGTTGCTGTCCGAGATACAAAGCAGAGATGGATCCTCACCAAATACAGACTCAGTGACCACAGCCTGGCTGTTGAGAAAGGCAAGTTTAAAAAGTCTTGGTTTCAGAGAGAACAAAGAGTATGTGGTCACTGCAGGACAGGTTAGGTAGAGACAGAGGTGCACTTCCTACTAAACTGTCCAAAATACAAATCTATCAGAAATAAATATTTTAACCAATCGAAAAAAAACAGATAAACAGCTTCAGGATATTGAGAGATGATGATAAATTATTTATTTATTATATAATAAATATATAATTATATTAGGAGAGGGGCCCTCAGCGTCCTCTGCAGCCAGATGTGTGTGTGTCATACACTCCATGACAGTGTGTGTTCACCAAACCATGTTTTTTTTTTTGTTTTTTTTTTAACTCAGTCATATGTAATGTAGGGTTTTATCCCCTTCTTAATTGCAGACATATTTGACAATCAACCTTTTTCTGTCTTGTTATGACAAGACTTGTTGATATATCAATTAGGTTTTTATATTATTAATTGATCATTTACATTTTCTCTTCTTTGTTATACATATTGTTATACTGTTATATAACAGTATAATAATACTTTTTAACTTTTATTATATAGATAATTCCTGCAAAGCTTTGACAACACAAATGTAATTTTGTTATGTCAATAAAGCAAACTTGAACTTGAGTGAGTGAGAGGCAGAGTATAAAGACAGTAAGAGAGAGAGAATGTAATGAGACAGACAGAAAGAGCAGAGAGTATAAGAGAGAAAGCAGTTAGAGAGTAGTAGAGAGAGAGAGTGTGAGAGTGAGAGACATACAATGAGTAGAGTACAAAAGAGAGTAAGAGAGAATGCGAGAGATAGAGACAAAAACAGTAAAGTATAAAAGAGAAAGAGAGTAAGATGAGAAAGAGTGTAAGATAAGAACAGAAGGTAAGAGACAGACTGTAAGAGAGTAAGAGACATACAAAAAGAGTAGAGAGGGTATTAGAGAGAGAGAGAGTAAGCGAGAGAATATGTATGGCCAAGAGACAAAGACGGAGAGAAATACTATCAGAGGAAGAGAAGGGAAGAACATTTAGAGGGAGAGAAAAAGATTGGAGGTGAGTCAGAGAAAGGGAGAGAGAGGAAAAAATGCACGAGACTGAGAGACAGGGAAAAAGGAGCGAGATATACAGAGAGCGAGATTAAGATAGAAAGAAAAGAAAGCATAAGAGAGAGAGAGACATACAAAAATACAGAAAGTAGAAGAGAGAGAGAGAAAGAAAGAGAATGTAAGAGACAGACAAAGAGTATGAGACCGAGAAAGACACAAAGAGTAGAAGGGGAGACAGAGAAAGGGAGACAAATTGAGAGTGAGTGAATCAGAGTGAGAGAGAAAGAGAGAGAGTGAGAGAGAGAGAGAGAGAGAGAGAGATGTTGTTGACAGAGGGAAAACAGAGCCTGGTGGAGTTGCTGTGCCTCAGTGAACTCATCCCCCCCGACTCTCCTTCCTCTTCCTCAGCCTTCATCAGAGACCAGCAGGCTGCATTAGCATTTCCCATCAGCCCCAGCACCCCTCCCCTTCAAAGCCCCCGCCATCGTCACGCAGCCTGGCTCGCTGACCCTGCCTCCTGCCTGCCATATTTCACCTCCGCTAACACAGAGCGGCAGGCGGCAGGCAGACGCGTGTGCAGATAGAGGACGGGTACAGGGTATAGCAAACTGTAAAGCTAAATTATTGCCAATCAGATTTTATTCACAGCTCAACTGCTAGACAAATTGCAGCTCGTGCTATTTGCCATGGGTCAGGGCGCGGCGTAATTCCACTTTAATAAGTCATATTTGAAGGCGAGATGACACTGCACATACACACCGGCATACACACATGCGCCTGCTCGGTGTTGTGACAGCCCTGCCAGATCTTTCAGGGACAGGCAGCATGACTCAGCCAAAAGACCTGCAGTCTCTTAAAGCAACAGGAGGTATTTATTTCCACATCTCAGACCCGCAGTACTGTCTTCTTACTTCCAGATCCTGTTTTAACATTTGAAAAGCAGATAGTAAAAACTGGTACTATTATAACAGTGTTTATTACTATTAAGGTTTATTACTATTCAATGACTCTACAAATTGTTTGGTAAATGCAATGAAACTAAATGTGTACAGTACTGTGAAAAGTCACCACCCTTTCATTCATTTAATTTTCAGTTAAAACTGCCATTAAGTACTAGTTATTCATTTTTCAGTGTCAGACAAAAACAGCAAACTTTTTTTATTTAACAAAAAGTTACTCATAAGCTTCAACAACTGCGTTTAACAGCAAAAATTTCAGTTTTAGTGTGTCCACTCTATTACCTTTATTAGAGCTTTTGTCTTTTTCAGAGAAATCTGCAGGGAGACTGAACCTCCAAAGTTCAGTCTTAGAAGTTGGTTGCATTTTCTTCTCTTCATGATATACACACACGCTTTCCAAACCGCTTATCCTTCCGGGATAAGGGAGGGGTCGCTGGGTGATGTCTCCGGACTGTGGGAGGAAACCCACACATGCAAACATGCAAACTCCACACAGAAAAGACCCTGGTCACCCGGCTGGGGAAGCGAACCCAAAGCCTTCTTGCTGTGAGGCAACAGCGCTACCCACTGCACCACCGGTAATACAGGTAAACCCAATCACACATTTAACCTCTTCTGTCCATAAACCTTGCTCTACATCACAGAAACCCAGTTTTGGTGTTCTAGTGTGAATTATCTTCTCTCCCTAGCACTGAGTTGTCTTCTCACAGTGGAAGGATGGACAGAAACATCTGTGGATTTTTTCAGATCTGAAGCAAAAGAGGAGCTTAATTTTCTCCTCAAAGATGAAAGCTTTAAGCACTGTTTATCTGGTGGGTGGTCTGCCAGGTGTTGCACAGTTGTTACAAGTCCCACTTTCTCTATATCTTCAAATCATTTTTGGACTGTAGTTTTGGAAACTCCTGTTTATTCCACTTATTTTCACTGGACTTTCTCTTTTCTTATGTAAGTGAATTTTCTTATATCTAATCTCCTCAGAAATATCTCCTGAAAAAATGAATGACTTGTAATAGTCATGTAATTACGTTCAATCATGATTTTATGGAAGATCTCAAACTTTATTTATTCATTATTTATTTATTATTTTGGTACAATTCTGAATTATTTTTAAACAGATGGTAGATCCAACTATAAGTAACATAAGTCAATTGCCATGACAAAAATCCACATTGTGAAAAAGTATTTGCCTCTCCTGATTTCTTCTATTTTTGCATTATTGGTCACACTTATTTGTTTCAGATCATCAAACAACATTTAATATAAGAAAAGCCAACCTGAGTAAGCCAAACGATCCAAACCAACAAAGTTTTTAAACAAAACAAAATTCTCCAACACCATCTGTCCCTGTGTGAAAAATTATTTGTCCCCTCACTCAATCAACCAATTAAGAAATTTAGTTGAGAACTGAGATCAACTGACTAGACACACCCAGGCTTTATTACTGCCAGTCCTGTTGAATCTAAACATCACTTAAACAGAGCCTTTCCAGCAATGTGAAGCTGGCTAAAAGCTCTCAAAAAGCAGCACACTATGCCATGATCAAAAGACATTCTGGAACAGATAAGAAAGATACTGAAATAGATCAGTCTGGAAAGGGTTATAAGGCTCTGGCACTCCAGCAAATGACAGCCATTATTTTCAAATTGAGAAAACTTGTAACAGTAGTGAATCTTCTCAGAAGAACCCAGTCTACCAAAGTTCCTCTAAGAGAACAGTGATGACTCATTCAGGAAGTCACAATCAATCGTTCATGCTCAAAAGCCCTCCAGTGTGGCTTAAATTAAAGCAATTCTGCAAAGAAGAGTGGGCCAAAATTCCTCCACAGCGATGTGAAAGACTGATCTACATTTATAGGAAGCATTTGGTTGCAGTTGTTACAGATTAAGGTGGCACAACCAATTAAGTTTAAGTTTTGTCAAAAATTTTCTATTTTTGAGCTGTCAATGACAGACTACCCACTTACCTATCCACCAACATACTCTGCAACAAAAATGATTACCTGTGACTTCTTTATGCTTAAAAAACCCTGCTAGTTAAACCAACACCAAAAGATATGTGCAAACAGTTGACATTTTTTTTCAGTAGGCTGAACAGCGTACAGTGCAGTGTAGGAAGGTGCCTTCAACAAGAGCATAAAAGCCATCAGCCATCAGTCAAAAATGCCTTTGAAGCCTTTTTTTGTTTTATTTGTCATGTAGTACTGAGTCCTTCAGTGTCCTTGAGAGGACTCGGCAGGTAAACATGAGCGTCTCAAAAAAATAATAAAAAAAATAATAAAAAACTGCACTGCATACATGGCATCTCTGTATTTAGTGGAAAGTTCTGGAGTCTATGCCAGTTTTTATTACTATTTTTTTTTTTTTGGACAAACGTAAAGAAAAGATCCACTCCCCGAGCTAAATTTCTTCCCACTGGCTGTGCAGAGGCGAGCTGATTAATTTAATAAATATCTGAGCAAACAAACAACTTTTACCTTCAGGGCTTCTGGGCGATATTTCTTTAGAACTCCTCGCAAATCAAAGCGGCAGATATCCACAACTGCCAAATGGCATAAAATCAACCCACATACAAATGCAGCTCTTTCAGAGGACTCATATAGCAGACAAGTACAGTAAGAGAAGAAGGTGTGTGAATTTATATATATACACACACACACACACACACACACACACACACACACATATATATATATATACACACACACACACACATATATATATATACACACACACACACACACACACACATACACATATATATATACACACACACACACACACACATACACATATACATATACATATACATATACACATATATATATATATATATATATATATATATATATATATATATATATATATATATATACACACACATATACACACACACGTATGTTTGTGTCTCTCAAATGTTTAAATAGGGAGTAAACTCAGTAAAATGGGAGTTGGATTCAAAGGGCTGCACGTTCACGGCCCGTCGTTTTGGTAACAGTGCTTTGAAGTCGCCCGTCAGTGGTCGGAGCTGAGCCTACTTCAGAGGCCGGCAGCTCTTTCAAGTTTTCATCATATGTCCAGTTGTGGGAACAGCTGCTGTGCAGAAGATAACCAAGACCTCATCATAACATACTATTTATCTCTATGGTAATACTGTTTATGAGGGGCGAGTTCACTGAACATGTCCAAAATGTACAATGCTCAAAAGACTTAAAGGAAACTAACTCAAACACACAGTTCACAAAAACAGATCAAGCAACACAGTTTGTTTAAGTGCTCTGCAAATGTCTATGATTTACTCTTTTGTCAATGTTTTCAACATGGTGACGTTTTGGACCAAAAATGCATTCATGTGTAATATAAATAATGAAGAATAATGCATAATTCTGCTTCCCACTAGTCTGCGGATGGATAAATGTCTCTTTTGCAAAGTGCTTCACACTTGACTTCACATTATTAGTTTATAATAATAATAATAATAATAATAATAAATTCAGTACCAATGACACCATCATACACCTTTTTAGTTTTTCCATCATCATTTTGTAGTTGGTATCATTCCTATATAAGGAACTTCAGGTCTAAACTGTTTTTCTCCAAGTGAAAAATGAAAGCTGTTCATGAAAATTGTCTCTACCACACAGTGTGGTAACAATATTCCACAACAATGTTTTATACTACAAACATTTCTCCCTGAATACCACCGAATCCTCTGAATGACCAGGTTGTTAAGGAGTCAAATATTAATATTGCTTCAAGAAAGCTAAGACTGCTGTGAATTAAAGTCTATTACTATACAACTATGCAGGCTACTACTGTCCAAGCAGCTTAACTACCATATTCTTGCTGGTTTGCATGGGGTACTGTGGTGAGGTTGCCAGTATTAATGGGGTGTTCCGAAGGCCTTTTTAAACTCTCTCAAGCACTCTTCTTTTTACTGTCATCTAAGGAGCAACACAGACCGTAACTGAACAGTCCTCCTCCAGCCCACACAAAGCGCTTAACAGCTTTAAACAGCATTGATAAACCGTCAACTTTTCTGCCTTTCATAAGCACCATGAAAAAGCACCAGATGCCATTACAGTTGATCAATTAATATTAAGGATGCCTCCTCTGTAGTTATCAACAGAGGAAAAGCTGTTTTTAGAACACCCAGATCTGTACAACACAGGGCACAAAGATGAAAAAGAGTTTTCAGTTTATTTTTATGTCAATTTTGAAATGCATCACTCATTCTGGTATTCTGTTTTCTCTCAAATCGCATCGTATTTTACCTTTTGGTCAATCAAATGCATTAACTGACCCCATAAGACGTGCTATGTGTTTTAAAAGGTATCATCCAAACACCTCCTTATGATGCCAGTTCATTGTGCAGCAGTGTTAGCTTGCATGTAGCCTTATTTGTATTTTGACTCGGAAGTGACGTGTGTGCACAGGACAACATTTATCAGGTTTGGAACATTTCTGTTTACCACAGGGCTTCATAGCAATAGAGAAAAACTGTTTAGACCTCAGGTTTCTTATATGGATATGATGCCAACAACAAAATGAAGACATTACTTCAGAGGTCTACTGTCATGCATTTGCATTGCATGGTATTGTATCAGCTGCACACATGCAAATAATGTCACACATACAACAGCTCTCTCACTATTCAACCAGCATTTAGCTATGACAGTATATCACATCTCCCTCCATGCATTCTAATTACACCAAGAGGTTCTAGTGGAGAAAATGTGGGTAGTACAGTATCTCTGACAAAATAGCCAACATTATCTTATAATTAGATTCACATCATTTTGCAGGGAGTACATTATAGTGGATCATCTGGAAAGTGTCTCTGACAGACTCGTTCTGTTGGAAAGCTGGTAAGAGTAAAGCTCATTTCAAACTAAAATGGAATTCTTTTATATGATCAGATAAAATGAAGTAAGCCACAAAAGAAGTAATCTATTCCTCTATACCTGGTAATTGAGAAATAATGTTTAAAATAGGCATTTAATAGATTATTCTTAAAAACCCATTAGCTGTAGGCTCCGCTCCGGCCAAAAGCAAATGCACCGACTCTGTAACACCAACACAAGGCACGTATTTCCTGTCTGAACAGAATGGTGCAGCAGTCTAGAGTGAACGCAATGTTAAAAACATACAGTAATGATGATGTAGATTTTGCAGCCCCGGCTTGCCATGATGAAGATGTAGCGCCAAGCGTAGAGCCGCCCCTGCCCTCGTGATTGATGGCCCAGGTGGCGAGTCGGGGGGCTAAACACCACTAAAAATGCATAGGCACAACAGCCCCACTCCCGCCTCTCAGCAGTCATACGCGATTGCATACATCACCTTAATGAAAATGAGATGCTAATGGGCTAATTAAAGAGCGGAGCGAGGGCCGAGGCACTCCGAGGAGCTTCACTCCGTGACTCTGCCTCACTCCACACCCCGCTACCTCCTCTGCTCTAAAGGAATTTCACTAAACTATGAAAGTATTTCTATAACAGTTAAAGAAAAGTTCACTGAAACCATCGTCTAAGGGACAAGAGAGGTGTTTCAGGGCTTGAAAAGAGGAACCAAGAAAATATGAAGGCCTGTTAAAGAACAGTTATCTCCCCTAAATATACTCAGAGTACTGTACAGAAGACGCAGGCCTGTTTCACATATCACTGCTGTCAGAACACAAGCTCGTATCTCCAAAATGATAACTTTATAGGAAAAGGAAAAAGCCTTCTTTACTTTTAATGTAAGTCAATGGAACCAGACTTTTTTCCAAGTCATTTTGGGCCATTTCTTTTGGTCCATACATCATGAAATTTACAAACAATATAAAAGGCATCAGGCATTTTCAAATTATGTCAAAAACTGAAAAACAACAAAAATAGATATACAAGGTTTTGACCTGACAGCAGCGATACACTCCCTCTGCACAGAGTTAGCGGCGAGGAACGCTGTGGGACCTGTGGGTGAATCCATCTTGTGCAGATCTATCTGGGTAATAAAAGTGTCTTTGCTTATTTAAAAAAATACATGCTTATAATAAATAGGAAAATTCAACAAAATTTTATTGTTTTTTTAAAAAAGTTATTGAAATCTTGTGAGGCGTGAATCACAATTCATTGTATTAACGTTTATTCCTATTCATTTTAACATCCAATTTATTTTAAAGCTCATTTAAAAATACATATACATACACGTTTATAATAAACTTAAATTAATATAGCAAAACATAAGAAGAATTTATTGTTTTCAAAAAAATATTGAAATCTTTTGAGGCTTGAACACAAGTTTAGCTCCTGTTTCGGTTTTTGTTTTTGTTAAATTCTCCCACCAACACACCTGATTACTTAAAGAAGTATAACTTAATGAAGTACTGATTAGCGGAACCAGGCACTGGGTGGTAACACTAGACTGCTGTAGGAAGGCGTTTGGAAATGGTAAGCCAACACACCAGCAGAGATAAAATCACAATCCAGTGTATTAATGTTTATTGCTATTCATTCTAACATCTAATTTATTCCAATGCTCATGTTAAAAAGAAAAAAATAAAACAAATAAAACAATCAAAGGCTCACTGCTTAGATAACCAGCTTTAAATATACGTTTCTCAGGTGGCCAAACATTTTTGCAGAGCATTTTAAATTGGGATCTTGCAAACGAATTAGACTTACAGACAAAGCTGTCCGATTCTGCAATGATCTGTGATGATGATGGAAGCAGCCTGAGACGACATGAGTTTATCTCTGAGCAGAGCATGTTCAGACTACTGCTATGATATGTAGAACCAACATCTTTGCACCTTCATTAGATTTGAGAATGTCCTTGTATTCCTGAACCTCAATCCCAACAGTATCGAACGCCTCTGCACCACCAAGTGCCGAGAACAGAGACTTTGCGAGACCTTTCTGGCACATCATTGAAAACTGAATTATGATAGACTTCTCTTCACCACTCACTCATCTCCTGTGGTTTCATTTCCGTGCCAAAGACCGTTATCTGCTCATCACATTCAGCCGCCATGCCCCAGCGCTGGGCTGGAGAGAGGACCCTGTTCTGATCTTCCTCGGAGCTCAATCAGAGCTGGTGAAGGGTACAGCCCCTACTGAAATGTTATTGCTCTCTCATCCAGGCCTCTCAGCAGAAGGTCAATGATGCTGCTCATGTGATTAAGATAGAGCTCGTAGATGAATCGGACGGCAGGTCTGATGACTATCAGAGCCGGCGCGGGCTGGCGTCGCATTAATCCGTCGCCTGTCCTCACATGTGCATGCATCACAAAGCGCCGAATCTTGACCTATGCAAATGGGCTTTCAGAGAGTATTCAGAAGAGACGTAATGGAGTGCAGGAGAAGAGTTCTTAATGGAGGGCCGAGTGCATGATTGGAAAGCACAGTAACAGCTTGAGCATCCTCCAAAGAGTGAATTGAAATAGCCCACATGCTGTAGAATTGTAACAATCCGTCGTTTTTTATTGATGCACTGATGCGTTGCAGTCAGTTTTATATTAGTCAACACTCCAAAGGCTGGTCAGAAAAAGACTACAATCTCTGGTTCTTTGACTACTGATCTTTTCAAACCTTTCTGAAGACCAGCTTCAGCAGAATCAAAGGGGAACAGGCTTAAAGGATGTGTATTCCTAGCACAAATCTTTCAAACGGCTTTCTTTTTTCTGTACAACACATTCACATGGTAGAAAATAAAACAGCTAAGAAAAACACAGGACAAAAAATCTACTATAGAGTCACATATTCAGGAGCGAAATCAACAGGAGAGCCATATTTACAGAAAATCACCAAAGGTTTACCTATTTATCTATTATGTAATAATAATACAGCTCAGGCCTAAAATGCAAAAGCCAATGCAAAGAGATGCATGCAAACCCTTCTATTTTCCACTGTAGCCTTTTATACGGTCCATGCACAAGCAGTAGCAGCAGTAGCAGCACACACAAAGTTCAGTTTCAATTTGATTGATTTTTTTTGTTGCTGCTTGCCACTATAGGAGCGTGTACAAAATAATAAGTTTAGTGGGGCATGATGATTGGTTGGTGGGGCATTGTCCCATTAAATGAACCCTGATGCCGGGGATGGCTGGAGACAAGGAAGACCTTGCTGGTGCAGGTATACAAGTGTTCGTATAACAGGCCGTACTAGGAAAACATGGCTTATTGACTGTATTTCTTGTACCGGCCCACCATCATATTTAAAAACTATATGCCATCAACATGATTTTTGTCGCTGCGCCACCTCGCCCACTCGTAGCCACTTCACCCATTTTTCAAAACGTGTGTGCAAAGGACTGTGTGATTGAAGGACAGAAAGGACAGCAGTTAGGTCTTTTCAATTCTCAAAAGGGCAAAATTTGTCAGGCTCAAAAAGTTTCTGTGAAAACGAAACAGCCTTCAGTGACGTAACGGCAGAAAAAAGTGACCGACCTAAGCTGGTGATCTGCACCAAGGCCTTGAGGAACATCTATCACAAGCAAGAGTCATTTTTTTGTATTTCCTATGAATGTAACTTTTCATAAAAGTTAGACCATGTGAATTCCCAAAAATTTGTAATCATGAGACCCTGTTGTCTAGACAGGTATGGCCAAATGCGGCAAACATCAGACCTACACTGAAATATGGGCCCTGCTGAGGTCAACTTTTTTATTTATTTATTTTTTTTTAAGGTAAAGATTTTCATGTAGTGTAATTTAAACATTGCTCAGTTTTAAACAATACCACTCACTCACTAGACCATTCAGTCCATATATGGAATCAAGCTGCAAAAACAACTTGTTTTGAATTACTGTTTGTGATGTCACGAAAGCCAACACATTTACATATTCTCATCTATTCAGCCTACCTAAGTTTAGCCCCGCCCATTCATGCTAATGTTAAAAGGAGTGTTTCAGGCCGGACTGCTTTTTAAATGAGGCACAACACAGAGCTGCCACTCAGAACAGAGCTCACTTTCATATATCCGTCTTATAAGCACACTAACAAATTCTAAGGGATAAAGAGAGGTTGGGAAATGGACGTGTAAAAATGAATGAAAAATGCATAAAAGTTATAAAAGGACAGAGAAAAAGATAAAGTACAAGAAAAATGGTGAGTATGGGCCCTTTAAGAAAAAAAGGGGCTTGAAAACTGACATTCATCCTGCATTTAATGTTATTTTATAAAGACATTTGCATGTGTTTTTCTATGCAGCACATAATTTACCACTGGCAATTTAGCACATTTTGTATTTCTGACATTAAATCTTAGAAAGACTGTTCTTCAATGGTTCTTTAATAAAAAAAAAGGTTCTATATAAAAGCATGAACATTCAAAGAACCCTTTGCATGGTTCTATGCATCATGAAAAAGTTCTTCCGACTGACAGAGAATGTACTGTAGATGGTTCTATATAGAACCTTTTTAAAATAAAGTTTTATATAGCACAGTTCTGCTATTTTTGCGATATTAAGTTTGTAACAATAGAAGAACCCTTTCTGGAGCTACACAGAACCATTTTCATGAAGTTTCTATATAGAATAATTTACAGCACATTCTCCATCAATCTTAAGAACCATTTCATGATGCAAAGAACCCTTCAATGGTGCAAAGGGTTCTTTGAGTGTTCATAGTTCTATATAAACCTTTTTCTTTACTAAAGAACCCTAAAAAACCATCTTTTTTAAGTGTGTACAGTGAGCACACATTCTGTATCACTAACAGACTATTCAGTGCATGACCTTCTTGGCAGTTTCAATAACAGTGTGTGATGCTTTGGGTATTGTAAATGTAAATGCTGGTATTTGAAATTAGGCAGCAGGTAAAAAATCCAATTTGAAAACATCATTGTATATATTAGCATGTTATGTGAGATTATTCCATTTCTACTTTGTATTTCAGTGTGAGAGCATTACTTGAGTTAATCTGCATTTATCCCTATTTAACTGCGCGCTGAGGGGGTCTAGGTGGAATAAGACTGCAATAAGTTCATCTCTAAATCGCTGCAAACACAGCCTTAAAAATCAGTGTGAGAAGAGATTGTGTTTTCGCACAGTGGAAAAGGCTTTGTTTCCCCCCTCGAGCATGCCCCACATGAGAGCCCCGTGGAAAGAGCACTGAGCAAAAAAGTGTTTCCATCTTCCTCTCGGGCCAGGCTCCGCTTGGAGGACTTCCCTACATATTCATGACGAGAGAGAGAGAAGGAGAGAGAGAGACAGGAGAGCGAAAGAGCAGGAGAGTGCAGGAGCTTTGTAGCCTGGAGAGGGCCTCCACTTCAATGATCAAGAGCAAGAAGGGGAGAGAAAGAGTGAGAGAGGGTGAGAAATGGAGAGAGAGAGGAACAGAGACAGAGAGAGAGAGAGAGAGAGAGAGAGAGAGAGAGAGAGAGAGAGAGAGAGAGACGAGAGAGAGAGAGACAGAGAGAGAGAGAGAGAGAGAGAGAGAGAGAGAGAGTGTCCGTGCAATTCATCACTGAGCCCTCAACATGCCTGCCGGGCCGTGAGATTGGAATAAAGACACTCGCCAGTCTGCATCCAGCACAGATGGCAAAGCTTTGAAAACATTCAGCCACACAAATTCACACGCATACTCGCACAATTCCTTCATTCACACAAACCTCCAGTCCCGCACATGCACAAAGTCTTACCAAACGCACACAGCAAGTAGTCCCTCGGCAGGCGAAGGAGGAAGAAACAAACACAAATACAAACACGGGACTCCACTAAGCTGTTTGCCTTTTCCTCCTTCCCTCCTTCCTTCCTTCCAGTCTGAGGACGACGGCAGCGCTTTGACATTGCTTTGTCTTTTTCAATAAAACGTGCAAAAGGCCCCTTTTAGTAATTAGATTTCTTGAAATAATTATGGCGGGTAATGAAAATGACCCAGAGGACCTTGGGTGTGCGGGACAGAGGCGATTTTTTGATTGCATTCAGTCAGGGCATTAATTGCAGTCAGATTTGCTGATGCTTCCAAAGCGGTAGAGATTTCCTCGCTCACCCTCGGCTCACTTTTCCATTTTTCCACCTGAGCCCTGCCGTATGAGTGACTGATCAGCAGAGCGATTGGCAGGGCGCTCCCCTTCTCACGCGCTCGTTTGCATGCTGGGTGGGATACGGCGCTCTCGGATCAATCCCATGTGTGCTTATTTAGCTGAATCAATAAGCGCAGGAGGAGCAGGCGTGGGCTTAGGATGCGGCCGGACGTGCCAGGACTGCTGCTTATACCGGGCCAGAATCTATATTACGGGACTGTATTACCCAAGCTATGCCAAAAACAGGGGCTAGCGGACATGGACTGGACCTTCTCCCCTTATCCCATGCCAGAAGCCTTACTGCTGGACTTTCGCTTAACCTGAAGCCAAAAGCTTCAAAACAGGACATTCAGCCTTTTCTGCAGCCAATTTTTTTTCTCCTTTTTAGCTTTTTTTCGTGCTAAAGTAAGGCTTCCGGACATCAGCATTCTCCAAAAAAATAGTTATAAGAGACAAATTCTCCCAAAGCCAAAAGCTTCAACACAAGACTGAGACTAGCTTTTACTTTTGAAGAAATGTTTGGAACACAAGCATGATTCAGCTTCCTCCTGCCGAAAGCTATGCTATTCTAGTGGGAGACAAACATGAACAGTATGCAAATATTACTACATCTTCTACAGGAATCTCAGTCCAAAGCAATTTCGGTTAAGCCTTTAAAATGCAGGCTTATTATTCAATTATTAATGTGAAAAAACAGCTCAACCAAACATGCTAACATGGCTAATGGTGGATGGAAGCAAACAGTCACCAATTAGCATAATGTCATTAGTCCCTCTTTTAATTCTGCAGTTAATTCTGGCCACCAATCATGGCCACACATTAGGATCTTGTTCCCATGAGTTAATATGGCGTAGCCACGCATTATTTTTATTTATATGGGATGTCACCAGCAGGGCTCCTTAGGCGTCATTTCATTTAAAAGGTAATATTTTTCCAACGTTTTGCTCATCTTGCCGGATATTTTGTAGCTAAAATGAAAAGTGCCATATAAAGAATATTACCACAGTTATTATTATTAATTAGTGTCTATATATTTTCATTTAGCAGTGTTAGCATTTTTACCTGAAGCATACCTTTTATACTTATTTACTATAATTCAGTAATTACTATTAAGCTAATATGGGATTTAAAAGGGAATTCCACTGATTTTGCAAAATTGTTAAGTCACTCAAAGTGGTTTGATGTAAAACGTTCCATTTTAAAGAAATTTTTCTATTCTAAAGAATTGTTCACAGCAGTGGTGATAGGAACCAAACGTCTGAAGCGCTTAATGCCTCTAAAAGTGGCCTCACAGATACAGTGCTTCATGTCTGAGACACTATATTACAATAAATTTGAGATCGTGTTTTGGTCTATAGTGCATTTTTGAAGATATGTTCATGGCAGAGGGGTACATACAAGGTGCTACGAGGCGAAATAGTCCCCGAAGAAAACATATTTTAACAGATTTCACCATTATCAACATTACATATATACATTCAGAACGCACATCTAAGTTCACGATTTTGGATAGCAAGCAAAATTGCAGACATTGTGACCCCTGGTTCCCATCACTACCACTGTAAAGAAGTCTGAGTCAGTAAGTTTCTCTGCAATGCACCATTTCACATTAAACCACTCCGAATGGCGTTGTTTAGATATTAATGATGGAATTATGCAGATGTTTTCGAAAAATGGGTGGAATTCCCCTTTAAAAACAGCGAAGAAATGACGTGTGGACCCACATACAGGCCTTAAAGAGTTAAAGCTAAAACATAAAATCAATGATCTGTTATTCACAGTGATGCCATTACATCATTTTGCTTCGTGCTCTCTCTCTGTCTCATACCCTCATACCCACACATACTTGGACTTGAGATGCCCTTGCGGAGGTCAGTGGCCCTCCTCGCGCTGGGCCAGGAGGTTGAGTTCTAGCAGGGCTGATCTGTGCTTATTTAGCCCTTGAATAATGCATGAGGCTGCGGTGTGCATGGCTCTGCAGGGATAAAGTGGCTCTCAGGCCGCTCCGCCTGCCCACTCGGCCCCTCCCGGCCCACCCGTCCCGCACCCCGTGCAGGTGAGCTCCCGCCCCGGCTCCCGCCGCTCCTCCGGAGGTAACTTTCATGCTCCGCTGGGCAAACATTTTCCAGGTCAGATTTTCAATTACTCTGAGAGCTGTGTGGACTCACATCCCTCAGGCTCCACATCACACACTCTCTCTCTCACACACACACCACATCAACACATCAGTCAGCAGGCCAATGCCCACACTAAACAAGCTTAAGACTTTCCTTTCTTACAGTGCTTTTACTTTGTGACTCTCCTAGGTTATTATGTTACTCTACCTACTTCAATGTGCCATTATTTTATCACACTATAACTCATTAGTATTATATTACGAGAACATTATATTATTCTATTCTTTTATTGCCTTATTATTACATTACCCTGTTTTATCACCTGCGATTCTCATTTATCTTTTTTATTTCATTTTATTTTATGCTTTAACTACTACTATTTGTATCTTTTATGCTCTTAAAACTTGATGAATTGTTCTGGATCTTTCTCTAACTGTACATCAATCTGCAGAGCATTTTCAAAATGTTATAGTTATAAAGGTGCTAAATAAAGAAAGATTTGATTCACTGATTGATTAGCTGGCTGAGAAATTGTGAAATGCCAGGATTTAAGACCCGCTGCGTGGACCAATCTGTCGCCGTTCCCCACACGGAGCACCAACAAGCGAGACACGGGTCATATCTCACTAAAGCATCCAGTCTGAAGGAGAAAATGAAAGGACGGTGTTGTAAGCTCTACAAAAGGGTTTATGACCTTTTCAAGGGCCACGAATTATTAAAAAAAAGTCTCAAACCGTGTAAGATGGCAGTGTGAGTTGTGAAAAGAGCAGAATGATGTCCAAGACACATTCACCATGAGCTCTTCCCTGTATGTCCTCAACTCCCTTCCTCATCTCCCTCTCTGTCTGGATGAACAGGGTTATGTTCTTTCTCTCCCTCTGTGGGTGTCTGAAAGAACATGCTCTCTCTCTCTCTCTCTCTCTCTCTCTGAGTGTCTGGTGAGCATGGTCTCAGTCTCTCTCCCTCTTGCTCTCTGTGTTTGTGTGAACAGTGGATTCTTTTTTCCCCTCACTCTTTTTTTCTCCTTCTCTCTCAGTCTTCTCATTCTCTTGGTACATCCCTTTCTCATTCTCTCTTTTCTCCTTCTCCATCCTTTCTATCCCTCCAACTTTGTCACCCTCTCTTGTTTCTATCTCTCTTTTTTCCCCTCTCTCTCCCTTTGTCCACATTCTCGCTCTCCTGTCTCTAGATATGTTTCTCCTTCTCTCTGTTTACCCCTCTCATTCTCTGTTTTCACTTTCTCTCCTTTTCTTTCATCTCTCTCTTTCCAGCTACTTTTTCTCCCCTCTATATTTCTGTCCCTCCTTTCTCTCTCTTTTCCCTGTATTCTTTTCTCTCTTACTCCTTTTATCTCTCCTTCTTCATCCTTTCTCTCGATCTCTCTTTCCAACTTTGTCGCCCTCTTTTGTTTCTATATCTCTTTATTTTGTTCTCTCTTTTCTTCTTCTCTATCTTTTCCCTTTGTCTCAGTATCATTCTCTTTTCATATTTTCTCTTCTCTCCCTCACTCATTCTGTCTTTCCTCTGTCTCGTTCCATCTCTCATCTCTCCTTCCTTCATCTGTCCTTTTCCTTCTGTCTTTCCCTCTCTCCTTCCTCCTTTGCTCTCTGTCTCTCCATTCTCTTTTTCCCTCTCTCTCCCCTTATCCCACACTCTCTCTCTCTCTCCTTTCTCTTTGTTTCTCCTTCTCACTTTACGTCTCCATCCTTCTATCTGTCCTATTCATCCTCTCTCTCTTTCCATACAGAGACTGGCCATTTCATTAAGCACACCTTGTTTCTGCACTCTTTGTCCATTTATTTGGTATTTTTTAGGTCAACTCACCATTTAGGTGCACTTTGTGGTTCTACAATTACAGACTGTAGTCCATCTGTTTCTCTGCATACTTTATTAGCCCCCTTTTACCCTGTTCTTCAGTGATCAGAACCCCTACAGGACCACCACAGAGCAGGTATTATTTGTGTGGTAGATCATTATCAGCACTGCAGTGACACTGACATGGTGGTGGTGTGTTAGTGTGTGTTGTGCTGGTACAAGTGGATCAGACACAGCAGTGCTGCTGGAGATTTTAAACACCTCAGTGACGCTGCTGGACTGAGAAAAGTCCACCAACCAAAAATATTCAGCCAACAGCGTCCTGTGGGCAGCGTCCTGTGACCACTGATGAAGGACTAGAGGATGACCAACACAAACTGTGCAGCAACAGATGAGCTATCGTCTCTGACTACACATCTACAAGGTGGACTGACAAGGTAGGAGTGTCTAATAGAGTGGACAGTGAGTGGACACAGTGTTTAAAAACTCCAGCAGCACTGCTGTGTCTGATCCACTCGTACCAGCGCAACACAGCGAAGAGATGGACTACAGTTGGTAATTGTGGAACCACAAATTGCACCTATATGGTATTATTTTTTTGTCTACCTCTCTTTTCTCCCCATCCCTCGGTCTCACTCTCACACTCTCTCTCTCTCTCTGGGTATCTAGGGGAACAAGGCTTGATGCTTGTTCTCTCAGTCTTGCTCTCTCTCTCTTTCTGTCTGCGTTTGGGTGAACATCGTCTTTCTCTGTCTGTGAACATGGCTGGTACTCTTGCTCTCGTCCTCAGTCTGTTCAGTCTGACAGGGTGGTGTCACAGAGGAACATGTCAGGTGTCAGCGCACTGACAGTCTACACTGCTCAGCGCTAACACACACTCTTTAATTAAGCCCAACAGATCTCAGCTTCACTCTGACACATCCTCATCCTCATCCGCATTCACATCGTCATAGCCACCCACCCACACGCTCAGCACTCCGGCACCATGGGCTACGCTCCGACTGACACGGCCCTTCACTAACATCACCAAAATATGCACCGCCGCTTTTATCTCCTCAGATAATCACTCGATTTACCGCGGAACATCCTCTTCTGCGTCGCTCCGCCAGCGTGCCAGCCTGGCCCGACTTCTTCAGCTCCATACTTCCGTCTCGGTCCTGTCGTGCACAGCAGTAGCCTGGAGCGACAAAGTAAGAGAGAGGTAAAGAGAGAAAGTACAGTGTCTGGGTGATGTGCCTAATGCTGCTTGTGTAGCTAATAGTCCAGAAAAGGAAGCGCCTCGTGCCCGGGCCCGCCGCCCTAAATTATTCATCCTGAGCGGAGCTATGGCCGCTTAAACATCAACACATACAAGCACGCTCATAATCTGAGGCTGTCCGAGGGAGCGGAGACAAGAACCGGCTTAGAGCTGCCACACTGACTCCACGCAGGCTGGGAGGGGTGTTGAAGAAAGGGGAGATTTGACTTGCTGCTTAGAGCTTGGACAGAATGAGGACAGTCCACTTTAGGAGTAGTCCTGAGCCAGATTGCTGAAGGTGAAGCTAGTTGAAACACCTGAAGATGTTTTCAGGAGTTCAGTGCTAGACAGACAAAAGTATGAAGGCTTAACTGTGTAAATTCCCAGGTTTGTTACATCCTTAGGCTTATTATTTAGAGATTACATGGAAATCAAGGAAAGTCAGACGAGTTATTCTTAAGTTAGAAGAGTGAAGAATGGGACGCTGAACCTGGTAAGTATGCAAAACTACATCACAGTTAGGTCAAGAATACAATTTTACGTTGCACTTAAAAGGCAGTGAGTGTGCTGCCTCATTACAAGCTGATATTGCTGAAATGTTTTATTGGATCTTTACTGTTTTCTCCTCCTTCTCAATTGTTCACTGCTAATTTCAACGTGCAGGTTAGGCCTGCACCCATCACATGTGGTCTCCTAAGCTGAGAAGTAGGGTGTGCTGGGGTCTGGGTTTGAGTGCCTCCTGCTCTCAAAGTGATGATGATGGAGGATTGTGGTAATCCAGGGATTTGAACTAATGATCTCCTGTCTCTTGATGATCAAGCAATTAAAAAGTTGCACCAAAGAATGAAAACATATCAAAATGTAAAAAAGAACACTCCCTGTCTCAGTACAAGTAAATTTACCTTTTCATTCTTTTGTGGACACAGAAATTAATGTGCTTTCATGGCTATAGAGTGGCACAACTGTCTAACTGCTCAATCATCAGAAGATACTGAGTTTGAATCCGAGTGACACTACAGCCCAACGTGTTCAGGAGTCGGTCAGCAGGATTCACCCCCTCCAGCCTGGTTATAGTTACAGTGTTATATGATAGGGGGAGTACTAACATGCAGGTGGCAATTAGCAGTAAATAATTATGGGGGAAACTGAGTAAAGATTCAACAAAAAAATGCAAGCAAGTTTAGCTTTAATTTATAGCTTCATTTTAATGTGGCAGTGCATGCTAAAGACAGTAAGCTCAACTGAAACTATTGTCACATTGTGAGTTAACAGAACTTTTGACTAAAGTAAGTTAACTTTTTTTTTTTAACAGTTAACATGTCCTGGCCATTTAAGGGACAAGAGAATCAAACATCTTGAGATTACACACACTGAGATTATTTAACAACTCAACACAGTTTGAAGCAAGTGTTCGATTTAGGTATGTAGTTTGCATGATGCTAATTGGTGGCTTTAAACTTCCATTACTTATTAGCAACACAACATGTGACTCAAATGTGACATATTCCTATTCATGCGTTTTCTTGTTCAAAAAGGCAGTTTGAGAGACAAACAAAATAAAAATCTATGAACTTCCAACTTTGTTGGCTCACATTCTTTATACAATTAAATGCAACAGCATTAATAAATCACATGATTAAGGGAGGACAGCAGATTAAAAGGTAGAAATAGTAATATTTTTGCTTTGGCCTTAAAAGATTAATATGTAACACTAACTGCAAGTATACAAAATGGGTACTGCGGTCCAGATTCAAAATATTGGAGAGAGATCTATTACTAGTTGGGATCACTTCACAGTCTGTGTGTCAAACACTGGCTGCCTTGATAACCCAGCTGCACAAATAATTAAGTGTTGAAATTACTTAAAATGTCCATCCTTACTAGTAGCTGTGATAAATAAGGTTAGCTAACCTTAGCTGAAGCTCAATGCTTACCTGTTCAGGAGAAAATTAGCCAACTCCATCTTAAAGTCCTTCTGGGCTCTAAGCTGTCTCCATCTTTTAAAAGCATTGACAATATTTACTCACGTTTTATTACGCCTTTGGCTTTGAAGGCTGGGTAGAGTCGAATGTTATCTTTGTTAATCCAGTTTGTTTGCTCGCTTCCATTGCTTGCTGGCCGATTTGTTTCATATCTGGCAACCGGGGTTTTTTGAAATGGTACTGGGAAATAGGCAGCGGGTGGGCCCACAGGCCAAAACACAAACAGATTTAAAGGTGAACTTACTGGCTGTAGCACTGCTGTCAGAGAAGACAGTATTTCAACTTAGCATGTTTCCTTTTCTATGACGACATATCAGGGTCACTTTATGATTTAGTACAGTAAATATAATTCATATTGTTCCTTTACAGGTTTAAGGCTTAGATCAGTTTGGAAGACAGATTGAATAGAAACCAATAATGGAGATGTTCTGAGCCAGCCCACCGGGGTAAAGCCAGGTGGGATACTAAAAAAAAGCAAACTTGGACAAAAGTCTTGATTGATCAACTACATTTGGGTTAACTAGAAAACTGAGATAAAGTGATCCAGATAGGCAGATTACATAAAAATCATACACAGCCAAGGTTGCATATCGTACCACTTTATGTCAGAAAAGCAAAGCAGCGTGGGCCACTTCAGCCGCAGTGTGGTGTGGCTAACAGGCGTTGTGCGATCGCAGCGCTTCCTCACCTCCTGCGCTCCTCTCCCTTCTGTTTATCACTCTCTCTCAGATGCAGTAAACAAATGAAAAAAACAAACAGCACAAAACAAAGGGGACCTTTTCTCCACAACCTTGCTTTCTTTTTTTTTTGGGTGTAGAATTTGCTGCTAATGCCATACTCAGGCTTGCTTCTGGCCGCAAATGACTCAAACCCAGGCCTAGGTTATTAAAGTACAGCAGCTGATCTGAAGGTCAGACTTATCCAACATCCTACAATGATCTCTGTGTTAACACGTTAGAGAGAAAGTTACAGCTCTCACATCTATTACTGCCAACATATCGCAAAAAGCCACTTCTGCCATCTCCTCGCTCGCACGCTAAAAATAACGGACCGAAGACCAAAAGCGAGAGGCCAAGAAGACATCAAAAACATTCTCTCCCTCAGATGGTGCCAGCTCAAATTAGAGCGAAGTATGGAGGGGTTGGGGGGGGCAGAAATGTATTTCCATATGAATTTAATTACCAGGGATAAAAATGGATTCCCTAAATGGTGATAATGGTAAATAAATGTGAAGAAAGTTGCAGCGGCGGCAGTAGTGTGAGGTTCTCTGAGTGGAGTCACCGGGGAGATGGAATCCACCGGGGAGTAATTGGAGCATGAGTGCGCTCATTTACTTTGACTTAACGAAGCAGGGCCATGTAAAGCAGCACAGCGGCGAGCCTCTGATAATAAATAATGACCTGTCAATTATTCACAAGACTTTCAGTGGGATCTGTGGTGCATTACCAAAGCCTTTGCCTCACACTGAGATGCATAAACATCCTTTCACTCACACTCACTTCATGCTACATCTCTGTCTCGCTCTCTCGCCCTCGCTCACACACATGCCCACTTGTTTTTCGACCTTGCCAGGATGTGGGGTCGTGCATATGTCCTCTGTGAATTACATATATATAAATGTAACTACCTATGTAATAACGAGATGCCCCATATGTAATATATGTTCACACCATACTGTGCAAAATTCAGAGACCACCAGTCATTTAATTTGCAGTCAGAACAGCCATTAAGCCGCAGTCAAGTTATTCAGTTTTTCAAGACACTTTTCTGAGAAGGCTGGATGTACAAAAACACATTTGCTTCAGGAAGGGGAAAGTCAAAGGAAAATAAATATAAAAAAAAAGAGTTTTCAAAAAAAAATAAAACCGTGCAAGACCTCGCAGACCACCAAAACGGTCTCTTTCAGATAAACAGTACTAAAAGCTTTCATCTTTGAAAGAAAATCAACTCCACTCTTGCTTCAGATCCAAAAAATCCACAGGTGTTTCTGTCCATCCTTCCACCGTGAGGAGAGAACTCAAAACTATGGAACTGTAACTGAGAAAAGGAGAAAAGAAGAAAATTTGCAAATCAACAAAACCCGCTTCTTCTTGAACTGTAAAAAAATGATACCAACTTCTGAAACTGAACTTTGGAAGTGTGGGGAAAAATCCCTATATATTTCTTTAAACAACTGAAAGCAAGCCTTTGGAAAAGACTGGAAGCTAAGTGGACATACCAAATACTGAAAAAACAATATTTACTTGTTGTACTGTGCAGCTTTCTGTTTAATATGTTTTCTATTTTTTCCTTATGCTGAAAAATTAACATTGTACTTCTGACTGGAAATTAAATGAAGCCCATCCTAAATGGTGGTCCTAAACACTTATACTCTGGCTCCTGAGGAGAACTTGAATAAGAAGCTAACTTCAGCATTGTGTACCTTGGATGGTTGATTAGCCAAGCTGTTTGAAATAGCGAGTGGAGAAAACGAGCTTTAGCTGGAAAAACCGATGTGAACTTGCACTCATCTCCTATTTGGGAACACTCTGTTTCCCGGTCAAGTACAACAATGACAGGCAACAAGTGGTAGACTGAACAGTGACCGTGTGCCAGTGTTGCGTGAGTATCAAATACCCATACTTAATATATGAAATCACTAGATCTGACTGTAAACTAACTTGTAAAGCTAAGTTCATATAATTTTGAGATGTAGATCACAATGTTCTTGTTTACTTTTATTATGAGCCACAATAACACAGATGCATCATGTGCAACATGTACAATATGCAATTTGGGCTTTTTTTCTGAACTAATAAAATAATTAAAATAAGTAGATGAAAGTTTTGTTTACATTCTTTCTAAATTCGTATTGAAAACATATCGCATCATGATGCAAAAATGTCATAATGCATCATAGCACCCCTAGTTACATATGTAATTACTTGCATATAATAATCATTTTAATCAAGTTAAATTCTTAACCTAACACTAACCTTAATCTCAGTAACTAGTAACTCAGTAATAGTTCTGTGCTTTAAGTTTTAAAACAATGAAACATGTAGCTTGTAGTGTAAAAAGCACTTTATAGCATCAGCAGCATTTAGTAGGTTGTCCTACATAGTCAGAAAGTCAGGACATTTTTGACCTCTAAAATGTACAAAACCATACACACTGGCCTAAAAATAGGTCTCGTCCCTGACAGCGGCACATACAAACATCCACATCTTCAGCCACATCAGCGTGTGCAGATGGAGCTGTGGTTACTAATTGAAGGTGTTAAGTGGACGGCTGCTTGCTAGAGGACATGTTTAATTAGACAGCGGACGCCAGGGGAGACAGGGGAGCAGGCAGAGACAATAATACGCAGAAGCAGAGGGACACTTACACACCTCTCTCGTCTCTTTCCCCCTGACCAGACGCACACTGTTTACCCCTCGTGTACACAATTATCTCCGGCCTCCGCTGACAGCACTTTTATTCGAGGCTCTTGCTTCCATGACTGAGCACCAAAATCCTGTTGTTCACGCTCGTGTTGTACGGCACGCCCGGATTGATGCCCCGTGCGGCCGGGCTTTATTAGATCGCTTGGTGGTGATAACGCAGGGAGAGAGAGAGAGAGAGAGAGAGAGAGAGAGAGAGAGAGAGAGAGACAGAGAGAGAGAGAGAGATATTCCACTGAGACTCGTGTCTCCTGAATGTATGTTTTAATCAGCCAGGGTTGTGTATTTGTCTCTGTCTTCTCACAAGAGCCACGTCAGAAACGGGCCTGAGTGAATCTAAGCTTTGGATTCAACTGGGCTATGGTTTGCCTTGTTTACAAATAATCAAATAAACAACAATAAAGAAAAATTAGTAAATTAGAAGACGACCACTGAAAAAAAGAAACAACTTTCTTCATCTGATTATAATACGTTTAAACACAAAGGTTCCTGAAAAGTTCTTGACTTGGACGCATGATGAAAGAAAAACCTTGAATTACTACGGATGGAAGGTTCTTTAAACTCTGAAAGGGGTCTTCCCACTTGCAAATCTCATTTACAATTTTTTTCTTCGTTTTTTTTTTTTAAGAACCATTAATTGAAAGTTTCTTTAGGCAACCAAAAGTAGCCCCTGTCTGACATCTCTCCAAAGAACCTTCTTGTGTAGGCACAGCCAATTATCTTTGTACTTGAAAGAGTCACATCAGACACTAGCCTGACTGAATTGAAAGCCCCATGCCCACCTGGTATTATCGTCCTGAGTGATCTGAAAAGTGTTGTCAACGAGGTCCAACACGCCTTGGAGAAGCACTGTGATCCAATCACTTAAACCACACTTGGAGGTGGTCATGGATGCATATGACCACAAAACATTTACAGTGTGAAAGCTAAAGCACCCTTATGCATCCCCAACAGCAACAAAGGGACGCTTAATGAGCTGCATCATCACAGCAGAGATGAAAACAGCTGCTTTGCGCAGCTTCTTTCTCCTTTTCCTCTCCTGTTTGTTTACAATGAGCATTAGAAAACCATGTAATCTAAAGGACTGTAAGAGCAAATCCATGTACATGAACATAACATGACATTATTGTCTGACAACAAATACAGTGAGAAAAGGACAACGTGAGCAGCCCCCATGTTTCAGTTATAAAATCTGATCAAAAGTGACCGAGGGACACATTTAAAACGCATGGAAACAGTTCTATATGGTTCGCTGTCCACTTACAACCAGATCACTTGAGATGAAAGTAAATACAACTACTTTCATCTGTGGTCATCTCCATCTTCACTAAACATCTGTCACACTGCAATGGCAGCAGCACTGAAGACACCCTGTGTTTTTACACACTGACGCTGAAAAAAAAAAACTGGCCACTATATTAAATACACCTCCTTGTTTCTTCACTTTGTCCATTTTATAAGCTCCGCTTACCACAGGTGAGTCCACTTTGTAGCTCTACAATTACAGACTGTAGTCCATCTGTTTCTCTGCATACTTTGTTAGCACCCTTTTCACCCTGTTCTGCAATTGTCAGGACCCCCACAGGACCTCCACAGACGGTGGTGGATCATTCTCAGCACTGCAGTAATACTGACATAGTGGTGGCATGTTAGTGTGTGTTGTGCTGGTACAAGTGGATCAGACACAGCAGTGCAGCTGGAGTTTTTAAACACCTCAGTGTCACAGCTGAACTGAGAATAGTCCACCAACCAAAAACATCTGGCCAACAGCGTCCTGTGGGCAGCGTCCTGTGACCACTGATGAAGGACTAGAGGATGACCAACACAAACTGTGCAGCAGCAGATGAGCTATCGTCTCTGACTTTACATTTACAAGGTGGATCAACAAAGGTGTTTTTAGTAGAGTGGACAGTGAGTGGACACAGAGTTTAAAAACTCCAGCAGCACTTCTATGTCTGATCTATGTACAAAGAGGTGTATCTACTGAAGTAGCTGGTCAGTGTATATAGAGAATGGGAGCTACACCTAGGTAGGAATATAGTGACTGACCTAATATGAGGATATTTATCATTTAACACCCATAATTTCCTAAAACACTTTTTTTTCTTGGACCACCTGTTATCCCTCGAGAAATACAATATTAAGCTGATTATAGAGGCATTTTAGTAAAAGCCTGATGTAAAGACTTTCAAAAGTATTTTATTGATGTCTGTACTTATAAAATTTTAATTTTCACTTGTATCACAGTGGTTTGCCTGTTTATGTGCATGAAAACGATTCTGCTATTGCATCAATATACTAGACACTATCACCTATGTCTAGTGAGTTCATGCCAGTTTACAGTATTATGATGTCTAGCTGCTTGAGTGGTAATAGCCCACCCTTGTGGAGATTCATCAGCCAGCTAAACGGAAGTGAACGCATGAGTGAGTTACAATTAAGGTCTGTGAGGTGTTCTACCAAAACAAACAGCCAAAAAAAAAAAGACAACTAACTAGAAGAAGAGCAAACCCACAGAGCTTCTTCTTCTTCTGATCATAATCCTCTGTCACACAGCTAACGTGTGAAATTCAGCAGCACGAATGCACCTCTTTCTCCCAGTGTTATCTACATTTGAGAACAAGGGCAGCCTCGGCAAGTCAGCATTTTTTTTCCTCTCTCTTTTGCTGTGGATTGGAATCAGAGATGGGGAGACAGCTGTTTGCCACGATCCGGCCGCCACCGTGATGAATTTTCACATTCCTCTTAACCATAAAATTGAAGCTATCACGGCTTCATTGGGCTCGCCTCGTGCTCCACCCTGCCGGGGACTTATCATTCTCCTGCATCTCCTCTCCCTCTCTCCCTCTATGCCGCTCAGGGTGGCAGTCCACTGAAATGATCTTACTGAGTGTAGAAATCTCTCGTCTTGCTGCATTACGTACATTCACAGCAATACATTCAGATAGAAGTTAGAAGAATACATTCAGATAGGAGGAAAAAAAACTGCTGTTTTTTTGAAACAACAGGAACCTAATCACAAACACTGCCTGTCAAAACGTTTGGGAACGCCTCAATATTTCTTGCAGACTGACAAAGACAAAAAGGCTCAATTATGTTAAACAGCAATTTAGTACAATTTACTTTACAGGCAGTACATTATAAAGACATCATGTGTTCAGATAAAAGAAGCTGCTTGGAAGGAACCAGGTACACCATCTTGTACATCTCCCTGTTAAGTCCAAGACCAAGGCCCAATCCCATTACACCCCTTGCCCCTAACACTTAGCCCTACTCCTCCATTTTGCGCATTCACGTCTAGTGGTAGGGTGTCCCGATTTTTATTGAGATAGTGGGGTAGGTGGAAGTGTTAGGGCTACATGGCCCTCCAAACGTAGGGCGAGTATTTTGCCTGCTAGAATTTTCTATAACCATCGTAGTTTCTTAGTTTAATGTCGTTTCAATTCAAAATGGCTGGGAATTTTTTGATGTCTCGATGGCTAGCTAGCTATATTTCCCGTTCCACCTTAAATGGTGCAGCAGGCGCTTCAGGCATCAGAACTGCTGCACCATTTAAGGTGGAATGGTAAAATTCACACAAGAAGCAGGTAAACATCTCACCGAAGAATTAGATGTGGGCAATAATAAATACTTGTCGCACCCCCCCTTTTTGAAGGCATATGATTCCTTAAATGTAACTAAAGCCCAGCAGTGAGGTTGCTGAACCTTACCCTCCTCTGCTAACACTGCAGACTGGCAGGGTTGCCTACAGAGCACCACTAGTAGCCTGTTAATGAAGTAATGTTCTTTTTTTATTTGAGGGTCCCGGTACGTTGGGGAAGATTTCAACCACTACCCCTTGTAACTCAGTTCCAAGGGGCAAGGTGACACTCGAAAACAAGGGGTAGGGGTAAAAATAAGAAATGGGATTGGGCCAAAATCATCAGGTGTACTGTCACCATATGACCTGTACTTCCACCCCCCCCAAAAAAGCACAATTCCAATTCATTTATTAGTGCTAGTGCGGTAAATCTGAAAAATGCCATAAATGTCCAAGTAATCATGTTTCGCAGGGTAAACACGTTTTGATTCTCAAGTGAATTAAACACTATCAAATGAGTGTCTTGCCAGAGATCCCTAATAAGAATTTGGCAATGGACCCTAAAAGTTTTTAATCCTGCCACCACAGGACTTATGTCACATGCACATCATTGTTGGCCACAGTGAAACATATCAACACATAGAGTTGGCGCCTTCTATGAACTACCATGTTTTCTATCTCTGTGTTCATCAAGTTGTAATGGACACAGAAAGCGATTGTGTGTTAAGGTTCTTTTTACATGGCCTTTAAAAAGTAGTCGCAGCTTAAATTTTTATTTGTGGAATAAAAATAACGGCCTGCCTTCACTTTTCTTCAAAATTTGATCAGAGAAGAAGAGAAACATAGAGAAGGGTATTTTAAACAAACTGATGATCATCTAGTCGTTATTAATATATTAATTTCTGTGGTAGCCTAACATAATTTTGTGCCAAATTTTTTGTGACATCAGTTTTTTGTGGCCTTTGTTTCTTGCAACCAGTCTGCAATCAAGACGATTCCATTGTTTATACCTCATAAAATACTGTTACATGTTTTGCACAACTTTGACAACAGACTAAATTGAGCGACCCACATGCTTGGCATCAGAGGCTTTGAGTGCTTACTCCAAACACGAACGTGCATTACCCTGTACTGCAGTCACTTTGATATCACTCCTTTTGTGCTGTATGATGGGGACTCCTGAGAGTCACATCCAATGCTGTCACGCTTTGTCAAACAACTCATTATAAGCAACCTCTTTTAAATCACTACTACATTAGTAGTGAGAAAGGAACTTCGTTGGTATTTACAGTCAACAAAAACAAAAACAAAAAAAAAAGCAATGCAAACCAGTTTTTAAAACCAAAAGTATTTCAAGGTGATAATGTAGTTTAAACCCATAGTTCATTAAGTTTTCTGTTAATTGGAGGAAGCAGATATTTCTGTGCTGCTGCATAAAGCTTGAAGTGCCCAGAGAGTTGACAATTCCCACCATTCGATGTTCTACAGTGATGTTCTGTCATTTCACTTTGGATTCCAGAGTTGAAAAAAAATCAAAATATGTCTGTAACCAAAAGTAAAAATGTAAAGAAGATATGTGGTAATTGAGGATACAGTTCAGGTGGATTAATTTTAGTGACTGCATAAAACAAATCCATTGCAATCTTTTTTTTTGGTTGCTCTACATTTCCTTACTAGGTTCTACTTGTGCTAGATTTTAAACACTCATTAACACGTTTCTTCATTCCTCAGATTACCCTTTGCAGGGTAGTTATGAACAGGGTTGGGAAGATTACTTTTAAAATGTATTCATTTAAAATGCACAGATGACTAATTACCTGCTAAAAATTATAATCTGTTATATAATAATCTGTAACCTTATCCAAAGGAATATCTGTATTCAAGTAACATTCTTATTGCTTTGTTAGTTTTGATTGTTTTTTAATCTCAAACAATTAAGTTGAAATCACATTTAACAAGACGTCTTTGAACAAGGCAAATATGAAAAAGAGCAGAATGTCTTTGTGTGACTAAGACATCCTTTGCTCCTCACAAAAAGGCGAAGGGTGATGTTGAGTTGGCTACCTGGCATTGATGGAAGAATAGCAAAAGCAGCATGGAGAGTTTTACCCCTCATTCAGGAGGTGAAACTGAGCGTTTTTGCATACTTTTTGGGTGTCTGTACCTCTGCTTGGGTAGCTTTTGTGACAAAACAGAGGACAAACCTTCTGACGTTGGTTGCAAATTGCTGAAACCCAACCATCTGAGCTGCTTGGCTGTTGTAATGCTAACCACAGAGAGAACAGAGATTGGTGAAGTGAGTTCACCCTGCCTGCAACATATTACAGCGCGAACAAAATGATACTGCATTTGGTGTCCAAGATTGGTTTTGTAATGTAACCAATCTGATTACTGCCTGTTTTGTAACTGTAACGGCACAGAGTCACCTGTTGTTTGTATTCTGATTATGTAACTGCATTACAGGTATTCAGTCACTTCCCAAGTCTGGTATGAAACATAAAAACTATATGCATTAAGCAATTCAATCATTGAAGACAGAACACTATTCACTCAAGCATAACAGCACCAAAACCTAAGTGATGGTATATTGATATCACCAAATTAACACTGCCATATCCATATGCTGTCAGGAGCTGTCTAGACCAGGAGTCTAGCCTATTCCTGGTCCTGAAGATCTACTGTCCTAGAGAGTTTAGCTCCAACTCTAATTTAATCCAGGTGATGAAGGTCTTCAGGAGCATGATGATTAGAGACAGGTGTGGTGGATCTGAACTCTCTGGGGTGGTAGATCTCCAGGAGGTCCAGGATTGAGCACCCCTGGTCTGTACAGATTATATCAAGAAATATAACAGTATCATGTTTACATTAAAGGTAACTGTCAGATGTAGTAAATCAGAGGCACCCAAGCATTTTGTCATTGTGGATGTGTAATGTTTATAGTGGGCCTTGGGCCAAAAAGACAAGACAAACTATAAATATAAAAGGTAGAATATAAATATAAAAGGTAGAATATAAATATAAAAGGTAGATTTTAGAATGTTTCATAACAGGATATTATAATTGATACACATTTTAAAAGATATATAAGAATATAGATTATATGCTATATACACTCTATGGAATTGTTCTTTCATTGGGTGATATGGAGGCGGTAGGGTAACTATCACTGCAAATAATAGCTTCTTGTCAAGTGAAATTATCTTAATTTGAGTTCTAATTTCTTATTTTGAGATATCATACACTTATTATAAGATTACCCAGCTTTTTTCTAAACATTTTTTTCCTGTTTTAAGTAATTTTTTTCAAGAAAAATTCTTTCACTATACTGGCAGATAACTTGGCTGGTTTCAAGCACATTTCCTAAAACAAGCAAAATTATCTGCCAACATAGTGAGACAAATTTACTTAATAAAATCACTTAAAACAAGTTAAAATGTTTGGAAATAAATAATCTTAATATAAGTTTACAGCAATCTCAGCAGGAGAAATATTAGATTTATTGACTAGATTTAAGATCATTTTACTTGACAAGATACCATTTTTTGCAGTGCTGGTCAGCCAAATCAATCAAACTGTGACAGTGCCACATGAGAAGTCTTAAAATGGTTTAAATTAAAATCCTTGCAAGGTTAAACCTTCTTTGTGTGTGTTTACCGTATTAAATGAATGGAGTTTTTTTTATTCTGTATTAGCCATGTATTATGCAGGGGCCCTAACTGAAACTGAACTAAGAGTTGCGTAGGCCCTTTAAGAGCTCTGCTGGAAAAGGGGGGTGGAGTCACTGGGACAGGTGACTGGAACCAGGAAGAGGAAGGAGAGAAAAAAGTTTGGCCATGTGGAAGTGGGGGTGGTGATGTGTTTGGGGTGAGAGGAGCAGTACAACCCAAAGCCTACCACTCAACCTGGGAACTCATGAGCTCGGCTGAGGATCCATCTAAAAGGGCAAGACAAGCGCATGGAGGAACTAGAAGGTGGATTTCCTCTAACAGTCTTGGACGTAACTGGATGTCAGGCCTGCTCCACCGGTGAGATCTATCCTGGATTTTTTCTTTTTTCGTTCACTGCAATGCATTGCTAAGGACTTGTGGGATTTTGGATTTTTTGTGACTTTGAGTTTTGGACTTGGTGGACTTTCAGAGTTGATGGACACTGGGCACTTATTGTGTGTATATAGGGGTTGTATATGTGTTTGTGTTTGTTCCACTGATTTTTCCAATATAACTTCAGCGGGTTTTTGTCTCTCCTGTTTGGGCTTATTTGCAATCTCCTCTACTCTTATACTTGGGGTGTATAGTCCTGGACTTCAGTAACTGTTTTCTTGGTTGAGATTTACAAGGGGATTGTTACAAAACGTCCTCAGGGACCAACTTAGGCCACATTTTGGGCAGTGCTGCTTAGCCATAAATGACATACAGTGTAGAAAAAAACTACTTGATAGACTGACAGACAGATTGAGAGAGACAAAAAGAATTCTTTCTGAGCATCCTGTAATCATTTTGACCATTCACTGACCAATCAAATGTGACCATCAGCATCATGCCTGGTAAAACAGGCCTCTGACATGCAGACACTAAAAACGGTTTGTAACGAGAGCAGTGCACCTTCTCCAGACGCAGAGAGAGAATCTCACAGTGCAAGAAATCACAGACCACATTTTGGTCTCCATCTAAAGAAGCGACTAATATGAAGACACATGCTGCAGCCGAAGGGAAATTTTAGAGATAAGTTACAATAGCCTGAGAATTTAACTACATTCACCCATCTGCTGCTCTTCTGCAGAAAATGTCAGATCAGACTGTGGCTCATTACAGAGGTGCGGAGGACCGCCATTGGCTGGCAGCTTCGTGCTTTCCTTTTTCTGAGGTGCAGAGGATCAATGAATGCGAAGCTTGATGTTCTCACGCTCATCGCTCTCCTCCACATCTCCCCATGAATATCATCCCGATTCGGCTCCTCACGAGAAGGAATTTTAATGACATCTGCTGCCGGAGCGCAAAATGCCAAGGGTAAAGACGAATCATATAAAGGCAGCAAATAAATCTAATTAGAGAAAAATATGCTTATACGCCTGTAGGTTGAGGATTAGCCAGATGCTGTTATGCAATCTATACTCGTCAGAAATTACAATCTGACTTCTGTTGCTGAGGATATTGGAATGTGTATTAAACCTGGGGGGCTTATCTTATGAAGGATGGCAATCTGTTCTCTCTCCCCACCCCCACCCGCACTCTCCCTCTCTCTCTCTTTTACATACTTTTGGTTACAGGCATTCATTCAAGAAGGTCATCGAAGTGGGATGCTAGTTAGAAAGCTGTCCATCAAACAGAACTTTCCTATCTGTGGAAAAAAGGAACGGATATAGTCATTACTGCATCCTCTTATGGCCCTGTGGCCTTTGCCTTTGGTGCACTACAGATTTCTTGCAACACTGTCATTATAAACATACAGTACTGGACAAAAGTCAGAGCTCACCTTTCATTTATTTGAGATATTTCTGAAGAGATTCAATGTAAGATCTATTCTTCTCCTCAACACTTGCCTGAGAAATGGTAAGTAAGTGTAAATAACAGGAGTTTCCAAAACTGGAGTTCAAACCATTATTAAAAGATCAAGAATATGGGAATCTTAACAATCATGCAAGAGCTGGTAGACCTCCAAAGGTGTCATCATCAGATAAAAAATGTTTAAAGACTAAGCCTTGACATAATTTGATATTTTTTACTGTAAATTAGTGATACCATACCCAAGTGTTTTATATAATCTGATTCAGTAAAAATGCAGCTTTCCTATAATGGCATTTATTGAACGGAAATATTAAATGTTAAAGATAAAAATAGTACGTAAAGGCAAAAAAAAGGAAATTATTATTTGTACTTTTACTGAAAAAACAAAAACAAACAGAAAAAAAAAATCTCTTATGATGCAGGGCTAATTTTAAGTGTTACACGCAGGAGCGGGTGGTTAACCAGTTCAGTGTGGGCAGGAGCAGGACAATACATGTAGAGAAATCGGACAAATGAATTAATAGCCAAAATAAAATGATAACTATCACTTAATAATTACCATTTACACCAAAAAGTAAACACTTGTAAATAGAAGTTCTAAAGTAGTTCTAAATAGAATAGCGAATCACCCATATCACTTTCTTGCAATATAAGTAAATGGAGCCGTTATACAGTGAGGCAGTCACAGCTGTTAAAAGTCCTCTTAATAAAGGCCAAAATACGACAATAAAGTCAAATAAAGGCAAGTTTGACGTGGCAGTCATTTTCAACCACAACTCAGACAGATTGAAACCAGTTACACAGGTCTGCAGGCGGGAGCGGGACAAATTGCTTAGGTTGTGGGTGGGCGCGGGACAAACGATGTAGAACTTCTGCGGGAGCGTGAAGAAATCTTACGGGAACGTGCGAACACAAGACTAAAACATTGGTCCCACGCAGACCTCTAACTTGATGTCTATATTATCTACATGTACAGGACTGTGACCCTTTCTCTGCGCTGTTAGTAGTTGCTTTTACTTTATGCTCCTGTTAGTGAGATGTATTGCTATCTAGCTGTATAGAGCCACCCTAACTAACTCTGTCAGCAGTCATGTTTTGAAACATGGTGTGGGAGAGCCGCTAAGCTAAATCCCATCTTTGACTGGATCTGCTGGATAGTGTACTTTATCCTTTCATTGGTTTCCAAGCGATGACAAAACAAAAAATGTGTAGAAAATATGGCCGATGAACTTTGATCTATATACACTGACCTAATGGGGAGGCGGTGCAGATGACTCTGCAGATTCTTTTCTGGGATTTCAGAGGACGATACCACACAGTACACACATATGACATTGCTGGAAAGTTCCACTTCTTTAGTTTAAAATGAATCTTTATCTCAAATGATTAAAGCTTTTATCTTTGAGAGACAGAAAAAAAAAAAAACATCAAGTTTCTCTCTTGCTTCAGTTACGAAAAAATCCGCAGGTCTTTCTGGCCATCCTTCCACTGGGAGAACACAACTCAGCGCTATGGATCTTGAAAGGATATGTAACTGTCATGAAGCCCTTACTGAGAAAAGAAAATGGACAAAAAAAAGAAAATTTGCAAAATCAAATGAAAAAGATGCTGGAGTTCCCAAAATAAGAGTCCAGACACCAATAACACTGAATGTGACATGCAGAAAAGTTTGGAGATGTGGACAAATATTCCTGCAGATTTATTTGAAAAACTGAAAGCAAATTTCCTGAAAAGAATGGAAGCTGTAATAAAAGCTAAGAGCTTCTCTGTTTAATGTCCCACTTTTTTTCCTGAAAAAATCACAACTTGTCCTTCATGTCCATTTTGAAAGGAAATTAAATAAATGAAGGGGGTCTCTGGCTTTTTGAAGTCTTATACCTACCAATCTCTATAACACACAAACACCAAAGCATTACCCTGAATAAATCTGCAACCACAAACAGAACGACAACACTTACTGTCTTTAAAATTAGAACTAACACTCCATATCCTAGGGGAGTGTGAAACAGCACCTGAAACACCAGATTCTCTCTCTCTTGCACATTCACATTCTTTGAAATATTTAACTGCTCCTACGCTCCTAATGAGCAGGAGACTTTGAAGAGATCAGTGTGTATGTGCGGAGCATGTGTGAGTGTAGATCTTCACTTCAGCAGAGAACAATGGATGTAAGAATGTAAGAATCCTCTGCTTTTTTTTCCCCCCCCTCACCCCTGCCTCTCCTGCAACAGCTTGTGGTGAGACACCACCTGAGCTCACTTTTACTTATTCATTCTTATTTACTCATATATTTTGCATGAAGCAGCATGTGTCCTCAGCTGCAATCTCAATGCCATTCTAATTTAAGAAAGCCTCGAGTGGAGGAAAAACAAGTTAAGATTGCACCGCGCCGCTAAAGATTTAAACCTACGCTATCCTTGAGAAAATACAGCTTTGATGTTGTAGACTGATGTGCAGGAGGCCTGTCCTGGTCTCTGTTCTGTCCTTTATCAGCGGTCAAACACTGCCATCTCTGAAAGTTTGGAACTTTTTTCCATATCAGCGTTAAACCCATATCCCTTTGAGTCCAGGTGCTTAAATTTTGCATGTTTTAATCTTCCATTATTTAAAATTTAATGAAATGTTCTCCCTACTTAAATGATTAACATCATCTGCAAGTGGTATGTACATTATAGGCTTAATGAGAAGTCATCCAAATGGATCTCTCTCTTCTTTTCTTTGAATAATTGTCTTTTAATTATTGAAGAAAAGGTTGAAAATGCCTTCCGCAGTGCTGATGATGTATGATGGTTTCTGGCCAGGTGAGCCTGCTGTCAAACTCAGAGGAAGACTGCTGGAACATGGACAGCAGTGGAGATCTCTGTTAAAGGAACAGCTCAGTAAAATAACTGATTGTTTGCAAAATAATGATGAATGGGCCTCTCAGCCAATCACAATCATCTCTAAATGCTATTTGCTCTGTCAAGGAAAAACTCCAACAGAACTTGGCAGAACAAACTTTTTTCAGTGCTCAAACTATTAGGTAATGTTTGCTTCTCTCACTGAATCTAAATACAGTGGAGGCAATGCAGATGATTAAACTTAACATTTAGCTTTAATATAAATACACAAGTGGTGCACAAAATATCAGAAACACCCCATGAAACACTCATTTACACTGCTGTGATGAGAATGTACCACCACCCAAACAATATCCAGTCAGTGGTGGTCCTATGGTGGTCTCCTTCGTTGATAGATGGGGTAGGGCGGCTAATAAGTTATGCAGCAACAGATTAGCTACAGTCACTAATTATAAACCTACAACGTTCACTGATGTGGTAGGAGTAGCTGACAAAATAGCCATTGAATATGAATGAGTAACGTGTATTTCATAACATCCATAACTAAGAAGGAGTATTGAATGTGGATCAGTCACATCTGGCCAGTATCTAATAATTTTCAGCTTAATAAGGTCAGCATCAATGCCAATACCAATCCAGTATATTGGATCAATGCATGATTAAAAATAATACTAATGATGCAAAGAGGGATTTGCAGCAAACAGCCACCGGTTTGTGTAATCACCTCAACCGCAGTGATGAACTCTGTTAAAGGAATAGTCCAGTCAAATAGCTCTAATGTTGCTAACAGTGAATTAAAGCGAATATCCCCCAGTCAGCATTCCATTAAATGACATCATGCTAGCTGGTGACTACCAGCTTCCGCTCATTGATAGCCATGTTAGTTTAGTCAAGCTGTTGCTTTAAATGGGTCCTTTAATATCCAGGGGCCTCTAGCAATACACACGCATGTAAACATACATCAACAATAAAGAATAAAGCTGTACATTTCTGAAGCCCTGAGCGTCGAGGGGGCAGTGGCTGAAATCCCCTGTCTGTAGCTGTGGGCTGAGTGGCCTTGTGGGGGAATGAGGGAGAGAGCCATTTGCACTTTTTTCTCATTTATACATCTCAGAGGACACTAACACAGCCAGTGGTCATCTGTTGCAGCACACACACGCACACATACACACACACACAGCTCAATAAAGGCAGCCTGCATTTTATTTATATTCAAATATGGTTAGCTGGAATAGGACCCAGGGGAGACACACACACACTGGCAGACTGAAAAGTTTCCACCCTGACTCCCCCTCCTCTTCTCTTGGTGTACTACTCTCTCCCTCTCACTCTATCAAAATACTAGCACACCCATTGCTTACATTTAGTTGTTTCTTTCCCTTTCTTTGTGCTGACTGGTATATCGTCTATACCAGTAAACCAGTATTGGTGTCACATAATATAGATTTCATTGATAAGGAACAAAAGCTTTGATAAACGACTGAAAGAACAGTACAAAATTCATAAAAACTATAAATACATAAGTAATATTCAGATAGGATTAGTTTTCCATGCCAAAGTGTGATAATGCCATTATTACCTACCTCTGTGATATTAGACTGTCCAAATCCATGACGCCAGTAGATTTTTACTGACTGCACACTTCAGTTTTTGTAACATTATGGACACCTTTACCTACAACAAACAAACTGTAGAAATTACCCCAGGCTATAGACACCCACTGACCACTTATTAGGTACACATGATGCACATGATCATTTTAGCAGAGTCACACTGCATTTAGGTGCACTTTGTAGTCCATCTGTTCCTCTGTGTAATTTGTCAGCCCACCTTTACCCCAAATGTCAAGACCCCAGCAGGACCACCGCAGAGCAGGTATTATTTGGGGGGTGGATCATTCTCAGCACTGCAGTAACACTGACATGGTGGTGACGTGTTAATGTGAGTGTGCAGTGTTGTTGGAGTTTTCAAACACTGTGTCCACTCACTGTCCACTCTATTAGACACACCTACCTTGTTGGTCCACCTTGCAGATGTAAAGTCAGAGATGACAGCTCATCTGCTGCTGCACAGTTGTGATAATCACCCTCTGGCCCTTCATCAGTGGTCAGTTTCTAACCATATGACACTGTTGGGTGAATATTTTTGGTTAGTGGACTATTCTCAGTCCAGCAGTAACATTGACATGTTTAAAAACTTCAGCAGCACTGCTGTGTCTGATCCACTCTGTGCAGCATCCACAAACAGGACCCCTGCCTTAGCATGTCAGTGTCACTGCAGTGATGAGAATGATCCACCACTCAAATAACAGTTGCTCAGTGGTGGCCCTGTAGAAGGTCCCGACCTTTGATGAATGGGGTAAAGGGGAGATAACAAATTATGCAGAGCAACTACAGTCTGTAAGGTTGAAAGGATCTAATAAAATGGAAAATACAAGGTAGGTGTCCCCAATAAAGTGGTCAGTGAATGTATATACTTATATGAACCGAGAAGTCGAGCGGAAAAGGAGTTTTCCTCTCCCCACCCCCACCCCCCCTTTCCTCAAATATGGAGGAAGTATGTAGACACAGTTTCTTTTACTTTGTTGGTGTGGCGACAATATATAGTGGACACTCCTATTTCTGAAATTTAAAATCTCATGCAAAACATTATAGACGCCCTTTGGTAACATTATTTAACATACGTATGTCCAGAAAACATCTCATGTGAAAAGTATGTAGTAAGACATTTGTTCAGCACAGAGCAGCAGAACTCAGGAAATATGGGTCAATCAACTTTATTAATGGAAACTTGAACATCTGATATGTGATATATTTGGAAAACACTGTGACCGCATTTTATCAGTACCATGCAGCACTACCTTCTCTTAAATATTAAAAGCCATCTCTCGTTCCCCACTATTTGAGCAGTGTTAGCATACAGGCATGAACAAGCAACACCAAAATATTTGCCTTGTTTTTCCAGCAAGCCTGTCTTCAGACACCATCTCCAATCGCTGTCATATTAAAATCAATAATTTACACCAATGAGGATCTGGTGAGTGCAGCGTTGCTGTCAGCAGTGTGTGTGTGTGCGCCTTTTGACGGATGGATGTGTGGGTTTATCACACAGACCTGCAGACCAGCCCCGGCTCTCTTATCAATTCCTAAAGCAATTAACGGCTCAGCCAGGTGCTCGCTATACTGGATCTACACAGATAAGGCCCGATATGGACCCTGTCTCATTACGACGGAAAATGTCAAAATACTGGCCTTCCACTGCTTTCTCTGTGAATGTGTGCGCTTGGGCATGTGTGCACTGAAGACAGCGAGGAAGAGATAGCAAAAGTTTGCTCCTGTTGATGGAGTTTTAGCCAACATTAGTTAATCCCTTGTAGTCATTCTTCAACAAACCCATTCACTAGCACAGGGTGGCTAGCAGCACACTGACAATGATCTACCATGGCAGTGCACCACAACAGATATCATTCATTTTCTACTGGAAGCATCAAGTGCAGTTCATGAGGAGACTGGAACATCAAATTTAGAGAATGCAAGTCAAAAAAAGTTAGAGCAGATGGTGCCAACTAGGGATGCATTCCAACTAATTTTGATGGTCGAATATCCGGAAGAGTTCATAAATAGAAGGAAAACAACTATCAAAAATAAATAAATGAAAAGCCTTCAGAATGACTTTTTGGGTCACAGCGCTGGCTTCACACTCGAAAACATTTTATTATGCAAAAGTAGCTGAGAAAAATCAGAAGGTTTCCACACTGAGTAATGGAGGCTGCCTGTTCAGATAAGCTAATGAGCTAACAGTGCTAACCAATGTCACATTGGATGCTGATGTGGACGCAACGTATTTTCTCCTCAGTGGATGATGCGCCAACATGTTATCTCTCTGAGAATTACACTTTCACTGTTTCTGGACCTAGATAACATCAGCTAAAGTAGCTAGTCTAGTTAACAATAAAGCAATGCTACCTTCTCAGTAATGTGCTTAACTACGGCATCATTGGCAACATAGCCAGATTCAAGCACTCATGTTTTAGTGCAGCAAGGTATAATCTAACATACATACTCACAAATATGACTCACTGTTGGTCTGTACATTTTCTTGTGTCTTCCTGCAATGAAACGTGACTAATACCCTAATAGTGTTCTCAGTATTTCAATACTGGTACTTCAGACCTTTAAACCTTTAAGTGAGTACCTGAGTACAAAACACTAAGCAATGAAAAGATGGATTGGGAGACACACAATACGAATACTGGTGAAGTGGGAAACTTAAGCCTGATCCTCTATATCTTCATGCGTTTATATTTCACCCTGTGGAAATAAGGCATACTCCATTTTAAAACCAGGATCATGAAAATTAATGATGAGTGAAATGACAGCAGTATGAGGCATGTCGTGTTAAGTCCATAAAGAAGTAAAATTTGATCTAAGACTTGCAATTGGTAGAAATTATTTCAAGTCATCTTTACTGCTTTTACTGTAGACAGTTTTCCCCTGCTAGACTTTACCAACAACATATTGGGACTGGAACAGCCACTCAGAAAGCTCAGGGGTAACTATTGTTTTATTATGTTCAATATATATGCACATGCCAACAATAAAGGGCCCCATCGGAAGGAGATCCAAAGGATTTTGTTTGCTTATTCCAAAACAAATAACCTACTTGACTTTTCAAATGACATACTGAGGTTTTGGATTTAAAACTTCTTCTACATAATTGTCATACATGTTACAAGCAAAAATAAAATTAATAAATATGGTTAAAAAAAGTTTATTAAAGTATCAGCCTATGTTAAATTTTAGTTTGGATCACATGGAAATATGTAGCAGTCTGTCAGCAGAGGTCCTAAAAAGGGTCATCCAGCCTCTGTTCTGTATTTTTTGATTTTTGCTTTTGAGCAGTGTGAGGCAGATTTGAAGCTTGTTTAAAAAATAAGTTAGATTATTTGTTAGATATTATGAGATGGGGATCACGGTAAAAAACAAAACAATAATATTTCTGAAAGTGTCCTGCTTTAGCAACATTCAGTCTACCCATACAGACATTGGGCCTGATTCACCAACCATTCTTAAGAATAAATTTCTTCTTAAAACCCACTTACGCAGTTTTTACAAAGATTCTAACATTCAGCAATGTTTTCTTATTTGGGATTTGTTCTTAGGAAAAAACAGAATCTACACACAGTCAAGAGCACAAAGGTGAGAACAATTCTGCAGTTTAAGAACACGTCATGAATCTGACAGACTTTTTCTTAGGACCTTCCTCAAGAACACATTTAAGAACAAACTTAGGAAGCTATTGGAGAATGAGGCCCATTGTCTAGGTGTGGATGTGGCTGGAGTCATGCAGCTTAAAAATCAGCCAAGAATTAGTCACTAATCTGACAGACTGGTATATAATGACACTCTGTCAGGCTATATTTATATTCAGAAAATCTGGCACGGTACAAAATATGGAATGAATGTACGGCACCCATCAACCTCTAGTCCATCTCGGATTCTCATCGGACTTCTGCCTTCGTCTGCTATGCAGATGACACACAGATTTACTAGGCCCTGACACCAAACAAGTATGGTCCCCTTGACTAACTTTGATGTGCTCAAAGCACATCACTAACTGGATGAGACAAAACCTTCTGCAGTTGAATAAAGATTAAACAAGTTATTTTATTTGGGAATAGCATTGAGAGGCCCAGACTAGATGTACACCAAGTGTCCTAAAATCTAAAGAACTAGACTAAAATCAGTTTAACAGTCATGTCAAAGCAGTCACTAAATCAGCATATTTATCACCTCAAGAACATCAAGATTAGAGATTTTCTGACTGAAGCAGACCTGGAGAAACTCATCCATGCCTTTATTTCTATCAGGATTGATTACTGTAATGGTCTCCTAACTGGACTCCCAAAAAAAACAATCAAACAGCTTAAGTTGATTCAAAATGCAGCTGCCAGAGAAGCAGGAGTAAAAGAAGGGAACACATCACCTCCGTTTTTAAAATCCTTACACTGGCTACCAGTAAGTTACAGAATAGACTTTAAGGCACTTTTACTGGTCTATAAATCATGTACTGGTGTAGGACCAGCATATTTATCTGATATGCTACAGTGACGTGAGCAGAGCAGAACTCTCAGATCATGTGGAACTAGTCAGTTAGTCCGGCTGAAGCTACTACGCTGCTCTTAAATGGAACCAGTTGACAGAGAGCATTAGAAGAGCCAAGACACTGGACACTTTTAAATCTTTCAGCTCAGTTTAAAACTCTAGCTCTACTGCACTTCTAACAGCACCTTATTATTCTAATTTCATTTTAATTTGATTTTTAATTTATAGATTTCTTGTTCTTTAAAATCTATTGTTTTAATCATGTTTGTTTCTAGTCTCCTTTACTTTTTGTACTTCAGGTTTATTTTAATTTGAATCATCTTTGTAGTTTCGCATTTGTAAAGCACTTTGAATGATCTCAGTGTATGAAAGGTGCTATATAAATAAACTTGCTTTGCCTCCCCATCCAATTTTTCACTGGTTGACATCAGGATCCGGTTGCAGCAAAAGTTGAAATGGACTGAACTTTTTCAATGCGGAGCAGAGTGACTTATCTGCATACAGGTAGGTTTTCTAGTAAGAAATCGAATTGAAATACAGTGAAGGAGCTGTATTTTGGGTTGCATCAGCTTGTAGCATGCAGACACCCCTACGCAAGAGAATCCAGCCAGTGAGATGAATTTTCCCAAGCTGAAGGCAGGTGGTGTTTGGGCGGTTGTTGTTTAAATGCAACTACTCAATGTATGAAATATTTATTCCCCTTATCAGATGTTTCTCTTCTCACAATCCAAATAATAACAGTACAAAAAAGCATATTTTTAAACTTGAGGTGTCAAAGTTAACACCTTAAGTTTAAAGTGATAAAACATTAATGAATAATTTAACCCTTTAAACCGTTCACAGTTCCACCCTGAAGCCCATCAAGTTCCACTGATGGTTCTCTTATTATAACCACAGTTATTTCCAGCTACTGCTATAGTGAATTTGTTTATCACTGCAGTACACTTGGGCCCAATCCCATTTCTTATTTTTACCTCTATCCCTTGTTTTCGTGCATAACTTTGCCCCTTGGAACCGAGTTACGAGGGGTAAAGGTTGAAATCTTCCTCTATAAAATGGGACAAACAACATTACTTCATTAACAGGCTACTAGGTGACCCTGCCAGTCTGCTAAGTGGTAGGTGCAACGGGTGAAATGGGCCTTAGTCTAAAATAAGCAAAACAGCAGTCAATAATCAGTAATATCAGCAGTGGGAGAACTATGGATAATTAATGAGCAGCAAACTAACAAAAGCAACAGCAAAGGTGAATAAATAAAAATATATATATATATATATATATATATATATATATATATATATATATATATATAGAGAGAGAGAGAGAGAGAGAGAGAGAGATAGATAGATAGATAGATAGATAGATAGATGTATATCTATATCTATCAAGTGCTAATCAAGTTTAACCTCAGTGCTCAGACCCAAACTGGTTCAGTTTTGACCTAGTTAATAACTTGGAAAACATATATTATGCATACTAAGTTGAATTTTTAGTTATTCGTGAAGGTAAATGATTAATTACACTTTGCAATGATGCATTTCAGTTGGTTTCGCCCTTGTGATACCCACATGTGGCGAATGAATGGAGAGGTTGGGGAATGTTCACATCCTTTGCCGTGCTAGGCCGACGTAAATGCACTGTAAACTAAAGCTCTTTTACGCCACATCCTTGCACTACAAATGACTGGCTCCCAAACACTAAACATGATTGGGCTGTGGGAGGGAGTGCATTCATAATCCAGTCACGATGCAGTTTGCTATTTGCACTATTATCTTTGGAGGAGAGCGTGAAGGAGGGGCTGAATAGTGCAACTCATTTCCAAAATGGCCCCGCACATAACACAGGATAATCATATAATTTGCAGATTTAATTGGAAATATAAATCCCAATGCACACACCATTAGGAGGAGCTTTAATACACACCTCTGTGCTTGATGCATGATGACACATCGCAAATGTGGAGGGTCAGCCATGTCACTTTTAAATATCACGTCCTCCTGAGGGGCCCAATTGGAGCGGGGACGCAGCAAGCACATTTAAATATCCTACCGTGGCTCTCTCATCTCCATACAATTACTTTCTCTCTCTATCCATCTCAATCTCTCTCTCTCCCTCTCTGTTTCGTAGTCCATTTCCTGTGTCTGATGGTGCGTGTCACTGACATGGTTTTAGATATTTTGTACCAAACAGCTCTTCTACTCTCCCGTCACATTAGTGCGCTTTTGCTCCATTGCCGATGGTGGCCAGGAATTAGGTTGTTATAGCATAATGACATTTAATCTAGATTTAGGTTTCTACCTGCTTTTTTTTTTTTAAAACCTAGAGCAGAATCTATCTGATATGCCAGTGGACTCGTGTACATTTCCACACTTCCACCCACGTAATGCTTTATCAATAAACCAGCCGAGCGTCGGCTGTTTTTTTAATGGACTTGCGATTGCACGCTCTGGCTCCTAATTACGAAGGCAAACACAGCTTGGCAGGCTTTCAGATGGAGCACAGAGAAAAGGAAGGGGTGAGAAAGGAGGGACCAGAGAGAAAATGTGGGGAGTGGAAAGGGAAAAAAAAATGATAATATGTAAAGGCAAGAGGAAGTTCTTAGTGCTGTCTGAGCTATCCTTCATCATCTCTGTCAATCAACACAATCGACCTGAAAACTATGTAATCAACTAATATATAGGGCCTATGGCAAACTCTGCAAGACTGTTGATTTTGCAGGTGTTTTCTGGACCACATCATATGTCTTGATGTTTTAATGTCACACACAGGCTCAAATAAGACTCGGTTAGATGTTTAGGTCTCAAATGCAAAACCAACATTATATTGATAAAGATAAGGCGACCATAGTAGATAATTAACTCACATCCACAGAAAACATGCAAGTTTTGACTGAGTTCTCTTTGAAAACTCACTTTCATAATCATCATATTCATCCACTCAGGGAAAGGTTCTGAAGCACAACTGACATAATTGTTCTGCACGGTGCTTGCAATTCCACAATTCCACCAGAAAGGCCTCTGAATCCCCAAAACTTATAGTGTAGCTTTGTCTCCTTATCATTTACCACCAACACTACAATACTTTTACACAACTTCCTCTGGCATAAATGCATGTCTTTTGTAATCAATATCGTTCGTAAGATAAAGTAAATAAAGTTGCTTAAATGAAGATGTTTAAAATGTAATGAATAGCTGAACTAGGCTATAATGACAGTCAGACCAACTTGGTTTGTGTTCCCTCATTCAAACAGTTAAATCCCATCATGATTGTGGAATTTTAGCTGATGATTATGTGTCATAAATAATTGTGATTATCAATTTTTTTTACCACTGTATGCAATTTGACTATCAAATTGGCTTATTAGCCAATCCACTTCCAAGAAGTCATGACTTAGTAGCCTCCAACTGACCACAGACAGGACTCAAACATCACTCACTCATGCCCATGTTTTATAGCACCAGTCAAAAGGTAGAACTTTTGTTGGTTTTGATAAACCATACATTTATGAAACATATATACACGTTTCAATAAATGCATTTTTAGCTTTCTTTTATTCATGTATTAGCCTTATTGACAAAAATGCACCCAATTCATATCCTGTATGCTGTAATGTAAACATGTTTGTGACAGCTAACAGGTGTGGAAATTAAATGTGGTCAGCTCAAACAATCGCGATCAGGCATTTATTTTATAATTGTGAGCAGCCTATTAATAGCTATGCTCAAAAGTTGTCATACATTTTATTTGATCATTTACAAGGGGCAAAGCATCTGAGCCCTTTATGCCAATTAGAGCCACCCGAGAGCCCAGACCTCAACATCCCTGAATGTGTTTGCTAACTAAATTCTAAGACTCTATTTTGGAGGTGTGGAAAAATATCCCTGCAGATTTCTTTCAAAAACTGAAAGCAAGTCTCCTGAAAAGAAGGGAAGCTGCAATAAAGTTAAAGGGTGCACACATTAAATACTAAGAAATCTGATATTATATTTAATTGTTGGGGCTTCCGTGTAATTTTCTGCTACATATGTTTTCTTTCCCCACACCTGATGCAGAAAAATGAACAAATTACAATTATTAGCTGCTTTGACTGGAAATTATGTAATACAGAGTGGTGTCTGACAGTACTGTATAAAGCAGACCTTACATACATACACTTTAAGGTGGCAAGTGTTGAAGTACAAGGTAGGTGTTTCTAATGAAGTGGACAGTTGGTGTATTGAAACCTTTTTCCTTCTAAAGTGGAATACATTCTAATTGGATCTTAAAACTCCCAGCAGGCTGGTGAATAAAGGGCTAGATAAGGGCTGCCATAATGACGTTTGAGCGAGAATCGGACAATGCGATAGCAGGAGTGCAAATCTAATGGATATTGACATGCTTGAGCCTCTGCCTTTAAATCTAATTCTCCCTTTAAGAGAGAATCATTGGCATTGGCCCTAGTGTACCATCACTGCCAACTGCAAATAGGGTTAAGGCCAACAGAGTGTATTTACCTTTGATGAGATGTCTAGGCTTCGGGATTCGGAAAGCTTGGTGTTAGATAAATGTATTTTGTACTAGTATTGGCTTTTACCTGACGAGTCAGCCTCTATCTGAAAATAATGAACTTGGTGCATTTTTTTCCCCCTCACTTAATGGTTCTGAAGAATTGGAATGGCCTTCGGAAGAAAGGAGGAGAGAAGTTTAAAGATGATCTAGGCTTTCATTTACACTCAAGAGGACAGTGAGTACAATTTCACTCATATAAATCCTCTTTTATACCACCTTTATATGTTAAATACCAATTCTTAAGCTGATATGCTGTCAATCCCTTTATCAGAGAAGCAAAAGAGCCAGACTTCATGTCATATAAAACATGTTACTACTGAAGAATAATCTCTAAAATTCCTGCTTTAACTTCTGTAGGCCGACTTTCATAGGAGACGGGATTACTGCTATATTAAAGTCGCAGCAAGTTTTATAAATTCTGCAAGTTTAATACTTTTGCGCTTATTTTTTAAGATCATTTTAAATGAACTCTGTCCTCTCCTACACTAACATTAGCTCAGTGAAGTTTACACACTGACAGACTGCTATGTTCTTGGTAAAAGTGATCTATAACCTTCAGAACACTGTTGACTGATTTGGGGGTGAAAACATTACAGATCAATAAAGAAAGAGATTTCATTTCTGTTTTTCCTGTGCGCCAAGTCTTTCAGATCTCACAGAATTCAGCTTCAGATGGATCATCTAGGGGTAACATATAAAAACTTAAAAGCATTTTGCTTGATGAAGCTACATTAAAACAGTCACATTCAAATAAAGTTGTGATTAAAGAGAAAAGAAAAATGTCAGAATTATTTCTCTAAAATTGGTATAATGTTTAATGTAAAACAAAGCACGCTTCATTCTATTTAATCTATGGAACTGGATATACAGTGTCATGTTAAAGCCTAACCACTCAAAAAATAATGCTAAAGGCATTGCACAGAAATGTAAAGCTGGGGATATTTCAGAAGGAAAGAGTTGGAGGGGCAATTCATACAAACCATGAGGATGAGAAAGAGCCCAGTGGACTAGGGCTGGACAACTCTCACCCTGATATCACAATTACCAAACATGTCTCTAATAATTAGGATTCCATCCATTCATCCGTCTCTTAAGGTTGCTCAGGGTGCTGGAGCTTATCCCAGCAGTCACTGAGCGAAAGGCAAGAAATCAGTCCATCACAGGGCAAATTTATATATTTATATATATGAATGAATGTGTGTGTATGTGTATGTGTATGTATGTCTCAGACATAATGTGTATGATGGTGCATCTTCTGTTCTTGAGGAACTTACAGAGTCTAAACCGTGCACAGCAGTGGTGACAGGAACCAGATTTCCATAGCGTTTATTCAATTAAGCAACTTCACAGAACCCTGTTACACAAAATTGTTGCAAAAGTGCTGCCTGATGCCCGAGACACCATTTTACTATTATTAGTATTACATAAAAAAACTCAGACACATAGGTAGGTTCACTTCAATTTTCAATTTTGATGCCATGTAAAATGGCTATATTTCCATTGCAGTACCTGGTTCCTTTCACCACAACTGTAAAGAAATCAGAAAGTTTTTCTAAGATGAAACAGTTCAAAACATTCTAACTGATTTTGTTTACATCTTAACAACTGAACTGTGCAGAAAGTTTGGAAAAATCAGTGGAATAGATTTTCACAGCCCTAATAAAAATGCAATGTAAATAATTAAATTGTGTCTTTTGCTTTTTGTCGAGTTTGCAAGAATGGCTTTCAGCCGTTTAATTCGTATCATGACGTTTTCCTCTATACAAACAATGAAGATTCTCCAAAAAAAGATAGATAAATAAATAAATATATTTATAAATTAGTTATACTAATAAGAAAAAAAAGGTTTTTAATAATGCAGTGTAAATGAAAACCTGCGTGAGTTTAGCTTTGGTGGGGCTGTTCAGGCTTTGCTGTTTTTGGACTTCTCAGCATCCATGATTTGATACAGTATACCCACCGAGGGGTAGAGCTAGAAACCCCAGGCTGCAGCACACAGGTGAGGGGATGGCCAGAGATGGATTTGAATTTGAGGTTTTCCTAAAAGGCCTTTAGCTAAAAAGGGGAATGGAAACACATCCTCTTCAAACTAGAGGAGCTGATAGGCTGGAGGAGTGTGAGGGTGTTGATAGTGATGGGGGTGTGAGAGGATGTCAGAGTGTGATGGTGTTGGAGTGGCATGAAGTGTGAGCCTGCGTGAGTGTGTGTGAGAGAGTGTGTCCATTTTAGAAAAACCACAGGAGGCCCTGCTGTTCTTATTTACAGCGCATGAAATGCAGCCGCTAAATCAGAAACCGTATCCGGCGTGTTATGTGCTTCAGAGGCACTTACATCTACTCACATAATCTTACAGCTAATTTTCCACACGCAGATTAAACCTGCTCTTGGATGAGATTAGCCTGCCAATGGGGAATCTTATTTTTAGAGTAAAAGTAGACTCGGGCAGTGTGGGCGTTTCAGAATTCAGAAAATCGAATGCAGATACACGTACACTATCTGTCAACGCTTTGGGGCCATCTAGCTTTTCAGAATGCTATTAAAGAGTTTGAGTTTGATGTAATAAGTAAACAGTGCTTTCACCCTCCCAGCCTGGTAGCACTGGGTAAGAGGAAAAGACCTAGATAGCAGGTGGGAATGGGCCATGACTAAACTGGGGGAAAAGTGGGTAAAAATCAACATGAACTTCAGAAAACATACCAATAACCATGCTGTCTTTTATGGGTTGCAGTAACATAACATATAGAAGTGGTCACCAACCCAAACCCTGCTGAGTTTAGCTCCAACCTGAATGTTATATGTTGCCTCTTACCTGACAGCAATGCTTCTGAAGAAGTTAATTATCTGGAGCAAGTGTGGAAGATTGTGGTTGGAAGTAGACTGTACAGGAAGGCTAATTTCCAGGTCCAGGGTTGGTGACCACTCTCCACCATTAAAAAGTAAGCAGATTTATTTGGAGGAAAACAGTCTGACAGTCAGCTGACAATACTAAATCTCACACATTTAATCTCCTTGTTGTGATGTCAGCACTCACCAGTACTCAAGCCTCTCAGCTTATTAAACTACCGTTGGGCTAAAAGATCTTCAGTAAGTCTTTTTAAAAACAGCTTTAAAAAGATTGTCAAAGCGAACTGCAACTAACAATTACCTCTATAATCAATGTATCAACTATTATTTGATTAACTGACTGATCACACGATTATGCCTTCTCTGGTTTCCTCTCACTTCACGTCATAGCACCGCCATCTTTTGCTCGTTCTAAATTGATGGTCTTATCCGGACTTGCAGACACAAAGACTTAACGTGTGCATTAGAGAAAAGTCCACCACTCCTAAACTTAACAGCCGTCTAATGAACTAACGTTGTGTGTTAAAGCACAACGCAAGCTCCAAATGAAAAGTTGAATGATCGAGAAGGGTCTAGCTGCAGAGCTGCAGTATCGCGCTCTCAGCCCAGCACTCTTGATGATGTCACGTAAAGCACTTGCGCTTGAAAGCAGCATTACTACGTACTGTATACACTTTGGTGCTAAAAAACAAAAATCTGATGTTAAAATTCTCTCAGAAGGGCAGGGAATTGTGACTGCAATTCTGAAATGAACCACTAGAGGCGTACTTGTTTGGTAGCTAGTGCGGTCTGAAAGTGAGGGTCTAAAGTGTGGTACTGCGGGTCTGCAGTTGAATGTTAGTGGAATGATCGGGTGGATTTCTAGTGTCAAATTTTGGTAGCATACTTGACTGTTTGATTGGTCTCACTATCCAATTTATCAAAATCACAAACACACACTTAGAAACACAACCGCTGCCCCGACACAGGTGAACAGACGTAACAAACACGTAGACAAGGTCAACACTTTATGTGGTAAAGCCCACATATGCTGACTCTGCGACTCTTTTTTTTATTCTCTTTGCAAAACAGACTAAAGAGACCATGCTGTCCTCACCTATACATGTACATCATGTTATTTTCGTGGTTTTAGTTACAGTCCACAGTCTAACATACTAGCAAAGCTGCTGTACCACACTTCCTTAACATTTTGGCTCTATACTCATTTTTGCTCAGCTGTTTCAATTAAACAGCTTTTTGGAATGTGTCCATTCATTTACCCTTCACACATACTCTCGCAGCACGTCAACTGGGCCGAACATTTTCATACAATGTGAACATAGAAGGCAGGCTTTGGCCATACACGAAGGGCGACTCAAACATGCAGTGCGAGCATGATCAGCATGAAAGTCTTTATCCATAATCAACATGGTAAATGACCGATCAGCTTTGTTGACTTCTTGCTGCAGCCATACAGTCAAATCTTTATTTAGTCAAAACCTACTCTTCACATTGGGAATGACAAGTGATAAACATGAAGCTGCATGTTATGAAATGTTTCCTAATTATAAGCAAAAAGTTAAGTAGGTACATTATGTTAACCAAACATGTGCAGGTAAGTTTCTTTGGTAATTAATTTTAAACATTCACATCAAACACTACTCTACAGACCTAATAAATAAATAAATTAATTTCACTAGAAATTAATTCATCTTAAATATCTGGATGGGCAGTGCACAAAGATGTATAGCTACCTTGAACCTACATTCATTGCCCATTTTATCAGGTTAACTTACCATACAGATGCATTTCTACAACTGGACATAATCTGTGCACACCCCTTTACACCAATCAACGTTCAGGACCCCCTCAGGATGACCACTGAGCAGGTACTGTTTGGTTTGTGGACCATTCTCAGCACATGCACCCTTCAAGTAACTGGATCTGATATAATGGACAATGAGTGTAGATACAAGGTAGCTGACCATAAAAAAGTGACCAATGAGCATGTACATATGCTTGCACACTGACACACGTCACTGTCCGGCTATGGTGAGCAGAAGTGCCGAAAGTGTGTGCGTGGAACGTGTTTTTGTGTGGAGTTGGATTAGTGTGGCAGGGCGTGGGTGGACAGGCCTGGCTGAGGCAGGTTTAATGGGAGCGCATGGCTGGGTGACGTCCTCAGAGCTGGACCTGTGACAGCCACCACAGAGACGTGACACACACCAGCGGGGAGGGACGGGCCACAGGGACCGAGGCGCTAAGAAGGAAAAAAAAAAAAGAAAGAAGAAAGCCAACATGACAACATGACACGTCTGGCTGTGAGCATGCAGCCTGGGCTAATCGTGACGCACTCTGTTTGTTTAGTGTAATCCGTATCAGACAGCACCCCACTACACTGCCTCACCCCTCCACCAGCACTGAACACAGTGCACAAGTCTCGTCCCCCTCTCTCCTTCACTTCACCTGTGGGAAGAAGAAGACAGACAAAGATGGGGAGAGAGAGATAACGAGAGAGAGAGAGAGAGAGAGAGAGAGAGAGAGAGAGAGAGAGAGAGAGAGAGAGATAACGAGAGAGAGAGAGATAACGAGAGAGAGAGAAATATACTGTGTGAGAGAAAGAGACAAAAATAGACTGACAAGAGAGAGAGAACAAAAGAAAGAAGAGCACAAAGAAAAGGAGAGAGAGAATGAAAGACATGGATAGTAAAAGAGTAAGAGAGAACAAGAGAAAGAGCTATGGGCCAAGAGAGATGGAGAGACAGAAAGAGCAAAAGAAAGAGAGAAAGACTAAAAGAGAAACCATAGAGAGAGAGAGCAAAAGCAAGAGAATGAGAGAACAACAGAGATAGAGAGAAAGACACAGCAACAGAGTAAGGGAGAGAACGAGAGAAGAAAAAAGAAGGAATGAAAGAGATCTACAGAACGAGAGTGACAGATGGAGAGAGAAATATAAGGAATGGTAGAAAGAGAGAGCAGAACAGTGACGAAGAGTAAAAAGTACAGAGAAAAGGAGAGAGAAAGAAAAAATAAAGAACAAGAGACAAAGACTAAGAGTGAGAGAGAGAGAGAGAGAGCAAAAGAAAGAGAAAGAAAGATAGCGAGAATTAGGGGCAGGCAAAGAGCAGACAGAAAGAAAAGCGTAGAGAAAGGTAGAGCAAAAGTCAGACGAAAGGAGAGAACAAGAGAGACTTAGAAAGAGTGAGAGGGGTAGAGAGACAGGAGAAGGTAAAAAAGCAGCAAGAGAGAGCGAGAACAAGAGAGGACAGAAAGAGTGAATGAGCAAGAGGCAGAGAGAGTGAGAACAAAAGAGGAGAGAGAGAAAAAGACAATGAAAGACAGAACAAGAAAGAGAGAAAAAGAGAAGGATAGAGAGAGAGGAGAGCAAGATGCTGAACAAAAAGCATAGAGAATGAAAGGTATAGCGTAAGAGAGATAGAGAACAAAAGGAAAAAAGGAGAGAAAAAGAGAGAATAACTGAAAGACAGAAAGAGAACAAACAGAAGTAGAGAGATCATGAACAAGAGACTAAAGGAAAAGCACAGAGAAAAGGGGCGAGATAGAGAGAAAGAACGAGAGCACGACATGAAGAGCGAGGGAAATGAGGAGAATGAGTGAAGGAGCGAGAGAGTGAGAGTGAGAACGAGAGATGCAGAACAAACCAGTGAAAGACTGAAAAAAGCTTAGAGAACAAGAGAAAGCGAGAGATGGATTACAGAAGGGAGATTCAGAGAGAGAGGAGAGAGAGTGAGAGAATTATAGAAAGAGGCAGAGAGAGAGGCAGAAGCGAGGGAAAGGAGGAAGCTGAGAAGAAAAGCCTCACACCTCCGTTAATTAAGCAGCGGAGAGATGAGACCCGACGAGATCCAAGACAACAACGCAGCAGCCACCGGGTGACAAACATCTGAGGCGCTATTTTAAGGGCAGATCAGAGCGGAGTTCCTGCGAGCTGAGCCAGCTCGGGCCCCACCGCACGCGCAATTAATGCAGCCTCAGAACGGGGAGAAAACTTCTGTTTCCTTTGTGCAAACTGCTCTCTTAAGTTTGGAGGAGAGGGTCCTTTTATTTAAGCAGCTTTTCATCATCATCACCACCACCACCACCATCACCATCATTGCCACCATCATCATCACTTCATGCAGCTAATGGGTGACCAAAAGAGCACAAAAATGGTTTAAAACTCATTTATAATGATGTGCGTTAGACTGGGAGGCTGTGCAGCTAGCCCTAATTACTCTTTTCAGGCAAGGTGATGATTATTTCTAATAAATTTCATCAGGAGTTGAAAAAAAATAAAATAATGTAGGCTGAGTATGCAAATGAATTTACATCTCCCTTTACTGCTTTATAGCCTGTATGTAATGAAGCTCATGAGTAGAACAACAAATATTAAGGAACTCATTTAGTTAAATGAGACTGATGCAATGTAAAGTGCCTGCAGCGAGACCCCAAAAGTTATCAGCACAAGTGTCTATGAGTATACAAAGGGTATTGAAAGAAAAATATTAAAATTTATTTGTTTTGATGTAGGATATAAGGTACAATGAGTACCGTGACTCATATACAGTTAAATGTTCTGCTGTAAAAATAATTCTGATAGACATACCATGGCTGAACAATAGGAGCAGGCAGGCTTTCAATGCACCAATTTCTGATTGAATTTTTGAGTTGATGGATGGATGGATGGATGGATGGATGGATCTTTATTGATCCCAAAGGGAAATTGCAGTGTTACAGTAGCAAGACAGATAATTGCAGAAAGAAAATGGACATAAATAAAAATAAAAAGGAGACTAGTATTCTACAGGGCAGCACTGAATCACTCTGTCACACTGGTTTGACAGAATTCATAATTTTATAAAGTTTCAAATGTTTTCAGACATTACACAAACACTGGGAATCCCTGTGGTGTAAAGCAATCCTGACTACTAGCATAGTCACTGATCTCACTGAACCTGGCCTTTTATTAAAAAAAAAAATCTAAGAAAATTGTGATTATATTGATATTCAGCATGAAATGGATACCAGACACACGTTTTTACTTTTTCAGCCAGAGAAAAGAAGCCAAATTGCAGTTAGATATCTTGAGTCAACTAGCTACCTTGCTAAATTTAGCTTTTAGCCTGTTGTCCTCATCACGAGTCATGTTGTTGGAGCATTTTATTCTCACCATTTTAATAATGATTTGAAGATAGTTACTACAGTTATATATTTGCTATAAGATATTCAGCTTCACAGCAGAAACACTAGCTATTTGCCTTCCTCTGCACTTCGCCAGCTAACGAAAAGCAAATATTTCCAAATATACCTCCCACCTTCAAAATGCAATATCAGAAATGTTTTTTTAGGGCTCCTGAGTAGCGCAACTATCTAAGCGTGGCCCTATCAGACAGGAGATTGTGAGCTTGATCCATGGTGATGCTACAGCCATCCATGGAGTCCCAGCGAGCACAACTGGCCTCGCTCTCTAGGTGGGTAGGATGCCCCACCTCTCCCACCCATCACTAGCTGACAAAACAGAACTGATAGTCCTAACTAAAAATAAATTGGAGGGAAAATCCCCCCCCAAAAAATTGGGTCTTTAAATGGGAAAATCTTACTCTAGAGAGAACTAAGGCACCAATGTAGAATAGATGGTTAACATTTTTCATTTTGGCTGAAGTGCCCTTTTAAATATGAGCACAACTGTTGCACTTTATAGCAAAGTTAAAATGCAGCGTTTCACTGAGTGGTTGGCCTGTATATTTTCTCCAACTATCAGTGATGCAAAATAAATATACAAAGTGATTTCAGTATTTGAACACTAGCATCTGTTAACCATATACCTCCCCACCTATACATCCCTAATGTAAACGGTTTCCGTGTTATTTCACAAACCATATTCCATTATATTCCTAAAACAGACAATGATAAAATGAATAGAACAGAAATCTCCCTTAATGAACCTCAAACCATTTACGCTTTATGTGCATTTAAATGTATTAAACTTGACTTTAAACTTGAAAATGACTTATTTTAACAGTCTCGCACCTTTTTTAGCAAAAAGGTAACATTTCTTATACATTAAAATAGCCACATACAGTAAACACAATACATATTGTGAAATTTGTTTAGCATTACACCCCAAGTCTACACGTTTGTTTGTTTAATGCAGGTGGAGCTGTGGAAAGTAGAGTACTGAGGAGAGGGGGGAGGGGTCCCGAGTGAAGACAGAAGACTAAAAATGATATCAGTTGATGTCTCTAGGGCCCGGCACAATGGCACAGTGATGGAAGATGACAGCTTCCTGTTTTTAATTGCTGTAGATGCCGCTGCCGCCTGGCACCCGGGGGGGACAGCGGTGGGGCTGACACAGATAGTCTCTAATGAGTATTAATCTAATCACGCGCTGACACAAATAAGGCTTGCGCTCATAATCATCTAAAACCCCCAAAACTGACATTTAGGTAGGAAGTATTTACACCTCCTAAAAATTACACTGCCAGCAAGTGCATTCGCTTTAAAGGAGACGGAGTAAGCAACTTTAAATGGTAGCTATTTACTCGATCCAGTGTAAAGAAGAACTGCGTTTTCATTAAAGGAAGAGCAGCGAGGTGGGCAACAAGGTCAAGTCTGTTAGAATGCCTGGTAGGCCCTGTAGACCAGATAAGACTAAAGGATATTAGATTTTAGTAAGTTTCAGAGTCAAAACATAAAGTAGAACTTAAGGCAAAATACAATGCCCACATTTCTGCTTCCACAACAGCACATATAAAAATGTAACCTATAAAATACACTTTTTTTCCCCTATGAACAGCCCAGGTAGGCTTATTCCCAGCAGCAGAAAGCAGCCTGCAGTCCAGCAGGAGTCTGCTTCAGGAGCACTGTAAATCTCCTCTCTCAATAACAATGATCTAAATATCTGCAGGTCCTACTCCGTGAGCAGCCACACACGCTGAGGTTTTACTCCTATATAAGTCTTATTTACTTGCTTTGTTTTATTCATAACTTTACTCTTTTGAGTTTTATGAGCGGACAAAAACCCAAACAACCAGGAGCGAAGTGTCCCAGCTGTGTGTGTGTGTTATTGAATTGTAAATAAAGTAGAGCACATTATTTACTCTTAGGAGCACAAAGAACAGGGGAAAGCATGCAATGGAGCACGGAGCCCCTCATACAAGCTGAACTGGAGCTCCGGAGTGTGTGCGCTGTGCAGGTTTGTGTTGAGTTTCTCTCGTTGTTAATTCATTTCCATTGCAGATTGAGAATGTGCCCATTAAGGCCAAGCCTAACATGAGTAATGTGCAACACCTGGAACTGCTCCCTTTGTCACTGAAGTCTGGAAAGCAGCAGTCTAATTACGTCGATTAGTATTTACGAGGCAGTTCCGACCCAACAGTCCAGTGGTAACAAATGGGATCGCAGATTACTCAAACAAATAGCACGTCTGCGGCAAGCTTTTCTGCACCATCACCGCTAGAATCGCTGTATATTTTAATTTAAAAATAAAACAGTACTGGTACCAAATACAACTAAGGCTGCCGTGGGAAACTGCTTTAACTTAATCTTAATAAAAAAATAAAAATAAACACTGATCACAGTTTACCTTCTCGAAAAAAATCTGCAGTGATTAGTTTGCTTATCATGTGGTTTGCAAGAGGATAACTACTTTTTAAAATCCTCCTATTGGCCTTTCTTGAGAAATCCTGCCAAGGCCACACCAATGTATATGCATTGAGTGTATATAATCATTTCAATAAGTCTCTTTAAAAGCTTACATGGCTTTTCATTGTTTTATGTTTTTTAAAAACTCTGATTCATCAATTAATTGTCAAAATGCTCAGTAGATTATTTGTGTACCAATATAATTAGGGAAGCACCAATATGATACTTCTAGACCAATGACAATATCCATCTATTCCCACAGTGTCCCCTCTTTATTACAGCTTCCATTCTTTTTGCGTCTTTCAAAGATGTTTCAGTCGAAGTTGGTTGCATTTTCTGCTTCTCACAATCCAAGTAATCCCAAACACGTTCAGTGATGTTGAGGTCTGGACTCTGGGGTGGTCAGTCCTTTGTTCTGAGAACACCAGCAGCTTCTTTGTTTGATTTACAAATGTTCTTCTTTTTGTCTGTTTTCTCTGACAGCTACACTTCCTTTCAGGCCCATATTATTGTTGTGTTCTCACAGTAGAAAGATGGACAGTAATCTGGAGCTTTTAGCTTTATCTGCTCAGACATATCTTCTCAGAATTTTCGCATCAATAAAATGTGCAGCGATTCAGCAATATTGATTGATGTCATACACAACAATCATAAAAAAGCAAAAGAAAGGAACAGAAAATGAAAATGTGACAGAGATGTTTCCCCAGTAATGCCAGTATTAAAGTCCTCTGCACATTTCTTCTCTCTTCAACCATCTCTTCTACACATCTTCTCACTAAAGTCCCTTAAACAGGAATATTTTATCTGTACCTTTTACATATTTTAAAAGCTAAATAATCAATCCATCTGGGTGATTTGATCACAGGGATTCCCAATGATCTGGGTGAGTGCCTTGATAAACCTTTTTAGAGGTCTGTAATCAACCTGAGCCCAACAATGCATTGTGTACACATTATTTTACCTACAGCATCGGACTCAGGTTGGGATGGTTTTCACATGGCATTTTTTGGAGTTTTAACTTATAAGTCAGTAACCTGTCTGCCCTAAAACTTCACATTTTATTATAGTTAAAAATTGAGTGAACATAATGAAACACACATTGTTCTGTTAACTTACTACTACATTTTCATTGAGCTTGAAATTTTAAAAAGAGTTGGAAATGAGCGAAATGTTAACATTATTATGTAAAGGGGCTGGTTAAAAAAAATATTAGGGGCTAAAGCCCCGGAAACCCAGGCCAGATGACGGCCCTGACTCAAATATTTTGACTGGAAATTAAAAAAGATATAGTGGTCTCAGTGCTGTATGTCATTAAATATCAATTTGAAATATCAGTCCAATCTAAACATATGTACGATGCTGATAATTAAAATAAATAAATGAATAGATATCTGCCGATACAGATATAACGCCGATATTATTGTGCGTCCCTAAATATAATCCATAGAGGGTACACAACATACAATGCATACTGTAAAGTGAACTGGTCTGCACTGAGTGCTTTGGTTTCATGACATGCAGCCTACAGTAAGGTAATTACAGCATGTCATTTCATCAAACTTCTGAGCGCTGGTACCTTTCGGAATTATTTGCACTCCTTTCAAATAAAGTCACCTCTACGTTTCAGTAAAGTGTCAACAGCATGTGCCCTGCTCAAAGATAAATATGTTGTCAGTAATTGCTTTGACATACGAAATGCATCCATGCATATGCTGAAGGAGGAGACAGGAACACATGAACATCAGCCTCAGAAACTGACGACATTCCTATTTCACATATGAACGGGCAAGAACGGTCGATTACAAAGCTTCTGGAAGGTGAGCAGACGTATTCATCTCTCACTGGTATTTCTGTCACCTTCACACTATTCTAGCATTAGCGAAGTGATGCTAAACTGAAAATCTACAACTCCCCCCACTGTAGCAGACAACCTTGATCCATGGACCCACCTTTTATTGCTGCCTGTTGGCCAATTAGAAAGTGCATCAGGCACCTCCGCTTGTTTATTGGCTTTCATTGCTCTGCATCCTGAATCTGCTATTTGCCTTTTAATACACAATTTCGCCTGCCTCACAGCTTGAGAGCTCACTTTTTCATCTTTAAGACCTACCATCAGGAAGGGAAGGCTAATTGGTAAAAAGCACTCTTATAGCAGCTAATCCTAATATTGTTTAGCATGAAACAAAGGACTCCATTAAAAAATGATTGTTTAAAACGTTATTGCTCCGCAAAATGCCTAACTGAACATGTACATTTATATTTGTTGTAGAGGCTCATCTGGGCAGAGGGAGGGAAATGTAGTGCATGAGATGAAAGAAACAAATCCATGATTACTCCTGCTCTGCATGTGGCTAAGATTGTTATTAACTACTGGTTTAGCAGTAGGACAGACTCAAAATAGCACTAACAACATTGTGTTAACTTCAATTAGACTCAGCAAGTCTACACTATTAAAAGAAATGGTTCCAGGTAAGACTATTTTGGGATTTGATCTCTGTTGAGATCAAATGATCTCCTTTCACAGGGGTTCTATAAAGGACCAGTTTGACCTGACAGCAAAGGGAGCTATGAGCCCCAACTCAAGGCTGCAAATAATGTGCTTTATGCCTACCTGAGAATATGCTTAATTTAATGGGCATATAACATGTAAAATAATGTGTTTGGTCAAGAAAGAGTGGTCAGGAAACCCGCCTACCAAATGCCCCTTATTTGCTAGGCTTATATCAGCCGTGAAAAGTTCCTGACATCTCAACAGTACCTGACAGTGGTGATTAAGCATTAAAGAAAATGTATATATATATATAATATACACATATACATATATATATATATATATATATATATATGTATATACATACATATATACATATACATATATATACATATATATATATATATATATACACACACACACACACACACACACACACACACACACACACACACATATATATATATATATATATATATATATATACATATATATATACACATATATACATATACATACATACATATATATACATACATATATATACATACATCTCATATATATATATATATATGAGATCTATAAGCTGGCCATCAGGACTGGTCGACACTAGAGGGATTTCTAACGAGTACCATACATTTGCATAAAGCTGGGTATTGTAGTGAAAGAACACTGATGAACGAAAATGTAAATAAAATAATATCATGAATTCTGTCGAGCCGATGAGGCTGGATATAAATCCTGTGTTACAGAATACTGCATAACACAACAAATAACAGTTTTAGGCCACAATACCCCTTTAACATCTGTAAAGCAGTAATAAATATGTATGAGTTTGTCACAGAAATGTGTTATTAATCAGTCTGCCAAATATAAATGAAAAAAAAATAAAAATTCGGCAACTATATAAACAAGGTTTCAAAATCGTGAAAAAGTAAGCAGTATTCTCTGCTCTGAAACACTGGGGGCGTGTCCACGAAGGCGCTGAAACCAAGACTTCAGCTTCCTATTTGCCAGAATGTAACTGCTGCACCATTTAAGGTGGAACAGGAAAATTAGAGCAAAAAGCTGGAGAAAAGGAAGCCAACTTCAGCTTTGCATTAACGTTAGCATATCCATTAGCTCACTAGGTTAGGCAGCAAAGCCACTCTTGGATTGAAACGAAGGCCCTAGCAATGCTTCAGCTGACACAATCACAGAATTTTCTTTCATTTCAGTGCAGCCTCCCTCGAGTGTCAAACACCACTACGGCCTGAAAAATGGATGCTCCGTCTAGCAGCTTTGTTGCACTTGTACAGCCTAAATGTTTGAGCCACCAGAGTCAGAATTTAATCCGGAGCCAGAGGACACTGACCACCTGAGAGTCAACCTCATTCCTCTCAGTCTGCAACAGAACGGGCATTTTCTCCTATTCGTGCAAGTCAGCAGTAGATATTACTGACTAGGATAATCTGGTTAGAGCTATCAATAAATAACAGAACAAAACACATTTTGCGATCGAGCAGAACCACTGATGCTAATGCGTTCTAGTTTTTATAATATGTTACTGCCAGGGGTCATGCTAAGTTCGGCTCCAGTTTGTCAGAACCATGATTTCAGGCCCGCCCAAGAAATCTTGAACACTAAAATGATGAAAAACAGCTTAACAGTTTCACTCCACCTACATAGTTCACAGCCTTTTCACATTTTCAGTAATTATATTTTACAATGTATAACGCGTTTCAAAGCAAATCTCTGAATTTCCTTCTCAAGGACTTCTAAGTGATGCAGTATTAAGCTGGTTTCACTACTGCAGGCAAGTTCAGTACGGTGCAACTTGCACACCATGATAGTGTTTCTCTCTGCGTCCAAGTATTGCCAGAGGTGACTTTTCATTTGGATGTGATATTTTCTCACTGATTTCCCAGAATGCAATGTAATGAATACCCAGACAGCACATTCAGTAATCGAATATGGGCACCTGTAATAGTTAACTGAGTATTTGATCAACCGTGTACACCCCTACTGACTACATCACTGCAACAGTTAATTTGTTATTCTGGAATGATTCTTCAGATTTCAGAATAATATACAGCCCCATTGCAGGCAGAACCCCAAAACCACCTGAACCCTTCATGAACCCCTTAATGACTGATTAAATGAATGAATGAGTGAAAGATAGTATGAATGTATGAAAGTGTGAATTTTCTTCGATGAGACATGTCAATGCGTATTGTTTCATCCCACAGTCATTTCCATAATATGGCCCATCCATTTGGCCCGTTTCATTTCCATAATTGTTTTCTGAGCATGCGGCTGCCCTGCTCTGTGCAGAGGACTAGGTGTGGACTAATGGACGGTAGATTGGATTCTGCCTTTATACATGGTGAAATGATGTGCTCCTCTGTTCTTTGTGCCGGATCACGTCTCCCTTTTGGCCTCATGCATAATGGATCGACTTAAAGCGCTGTCCTGCCCAAGCTCTCACTTATTGAAATCTATGCTCAGAGAGGTGCGTATTTACTGAGAGTGATCCCACATCATTTGAGTGGGTTTCTATGGTTCTGCCTTTTTGGAATCTCTCTCCCTCTGCAGGCTCACTCTAGCGTCATTCTTACCATTGTCTGCCACCCCTCCCGTAGGTGGTGCTATCACTTCATAAGCACTTCTATTGGTGCTGATTGGACTACATTCCCACTAGCGCATTTTTTTACTGTCAGGGACGTCAGAAGTATTTCTTCAGTGCCTCATAAATCCCAAAATGGAATTTAACAATTATGTTTTTTCTATAGTAGTGGTGGTACCAACGATTCTGTGTAAGTTGCAGTGGTTTGCTTGGGCTGCTAAATAGAACTCCCAACTAGCGTATGGCGTCGATTGGTCCAAAAGATCATACTTTCACTTGAGTTACCAAACAGGCCCAAATGCTCAATTTCCATGTGCAGATTTTGACACATGGAATGTTCTTTTGACTGCTTGTGGTTTGGTTTTGTTTTGCTTTTTTGTTGTTTGAGCTGCCATCTAGACTAAACACATCAAGAGCCTATGAAAATAATTTGAATTTGAGGCAAATGAAAAAGGACAATTAAATGTCACTGAATATTCCTGACTTATTGTCAGAGTTCTAGTCCAAAAACATGAACACATGTTGCCTTTATTGTTGAGAAGACACGCGCCAAACAAACCCAAACCAAGTAGCAGTATTAACTTTGGTTCACGGGGCTTGCCGGTTCCTTTTCTGGACATTATAAAGACAACTGCCAGCATTACTATATTAGTAATTGTTTTAGAATGTTTGGTCGATGAGCTCTGGTCTTAATAACTAGCCATTCAAATATTCAACCAATAAGCTTACACATTTTAATAATATAGTTTATAATGAACTGAACTGCGATTTGGCAAAATTCACTGGTACTGGTATTGTGACAGTTATAATATCAAACCAAACTTTCAGAGACACTGAAACAAAATGTGAACAATGATTGAACAGCAACAGTTAATCCACAAGCACAGAAACCGCTCTAACAGTTGATTGCATTTATCTGTGAAGGACGAGGGGAGTAGAAACCAGTGTTAAACTCAAAACGCTGAAATAACTACAAATGCATTCTCTCTGCATGAAAATGTCCGAAACACATTTATTTTCTGTATTTTTGCTGATGGCTTCAAGCAAATGGTGCACACTTAATGTATTCCGATTGACTTTTTATTGCTAATAAAATACCTCTAAGCGCTACTGCAGAACACACAAATACCAAACAAACAAGCATAAAAGCACTGTATATGTATTCATAAACTAATATAACGCTGCATCAGTGATAATCAAAATAAACTAACGATCTTTGTCCTCTGAGAAACGGTTGCCAGGATGTTGCTAGGGAATTAGCAGCATCACCAGGTGTATCTCCTTGAACTTCTAATGTAAATGCACCATGCCAGGCTGCGAGTTATCTGTGAAAATAATGTGCAACAACCCAAAGAGTTCTGTCGTGGCCTTCCCCCACCTCTCTGCTTCCACGTTTTCCCTGGAAATAACAGTTTCCATTTAATGTGCCCCTGCTCTTGCCTACAGTCTATCAGACCCAGCTTTAATGAAATGCTACTACCCAGAATCCTCCTCACCGGTGGAATCAGAGCCCTGGGCCATTACTTGGCTGTCTTCAGGAAAAAGGCACATCTACATAAGTTATTTCATTATCTCCCCAGGCTGCAAGAGAAGGGGAAGTACGCTCACGCTCTCTCTCTATCTCTCAGTGTGGATTGCTCCATGGGGAGGTCATTGGGAAGGAGATAGAATTATCTGCAAAATAAGAGAAGGCATTCTCTAATGGCATTTCACTGCAAATATTTAATAACGTCACCTAAACTTCCACTCTCTTCCCGCCATTTTAAACCTGAAGTCATTGTGAGTTTGTCCTCGTCCGTTCCGGCTTAATGAGTGACGGTAGAGCAAGGAAGTTCAGTACATATTACTGACTGAAAAAGGGTTCTTTCAGGGTTCTTTGTTAGATATAGAACCATGACAAAGAACATCAAAGTACTCTTAAATAATTATATAATCATTATATTATATCATAATATTATATTATATTATATAATCATTCAAATAGATGCCTATTTTGGTTTATTTATTATAAATAATTAGATTTGGTATTATGTAATATGTAATAAAAACATGTAACAATGAAATATTAAAAATATTTTTATTGTGCTACTTAGTTGAAAACAAAACTTAACAATATATAGATAAACCAATGGTGTGTACTCATAAGCATGCAGCAACGTCTCTGGCTTGGCAAAAGCAGTGCTAAATATTTCTTATCCAAATTTCTCAAGTCATTTGTCTCATACATGCGTCTCACACACTCAGAAGCGTCAGACTCTGGAGTTTAGTAAATATTACAGTGACTCATGCTGCCATTAGAAGCGGTTTTCAGCGGCTCTACGGAATTGACAGGCCACGAGATCCCACTGCTGGCTCATGCAGCTGTCCAGCAGAGATGCACTGCAGGTGGGGAAAGTGGACACACTAGGCTTGCTAGCAAGCTGATATGCTAAAGCTAAATCAAGCCAAAAAAGCTATTATTACCCCAAGAGACCGACCTTCCATGTGTCTCTCTAAACTTCGCTCATTCGGTAACAACCAGGACTAACATTAACACAGACCGTTACTGACTACACGGCAGGAGACGAAGGAGAGGAGGGCTCAGCCATTGAGGTAGAGGGCTCCCACTGGCGTGTTTTACATTGTTAACACATTGCTTACTGGCTTATTTGTGGCATACTGGTAAAATGAACACCTTAGAAAGAATTTCAACTGGTATATCACCTATTACCATTGTCATCCCACAAAAAATACTGGCTTTACAAATTTTGCCATGAGCATTTTCACTGACGCTTGTCAACCCATATCTCCCACATACACACATAAACCCAATTCCAACAAAGTAAGATCAGTTGGTACAATACCAAAAAAGGGGTTTATAAATCCACTTTGAAAAAAAAAATAGACATTAGCATCTTCCAGTATAGTCCCGCCCAGCACAAATCCAACTGGGGGTATTTTTGACAGTCAAAAGCACGCTCATGAAGGACCCCAGAGCGAAAAGCATAAACGGATTAACAAAATAAGTTGCATATAGCACCAAAAATATTTCTGCTGCTGTTACCAAGATTTCAGCCAGTCTCATTAAACATGCCGAACTCCAGTTCTATACAGTCCCACAGAAAAGTTCTACATCTTAATAATGCAGATGAGTAAGAAGCTAGCATTCTGTTGAACTAGCATTCTCTCCAAGGAACACACTGATATGTATGAGACGTCCGTCATCGCCCAGGTGGTGCAAACACATGCTTACACAAAAATACTTCTGCTCCATGCCTCAGAAACTTTTAATTGCAGTTACAGTATAATTTGTGAAAAGCTTCCAGAAATGTGACTAATCAACGCTAGCAGAGAAAAAAAAAATGAATGCATTCCAGGTCTTTTTTGCCTCCTGCTGTGCATTCCCCACTTTATTCAAAAGTTTTACATTTATTGCTACAATACAAAAACTGTTCTACACACATTGCACCTGGGAAAAGCACTAGCCGGTGCTAAACACCACAGCCATATCAAATATTTCAGCAAAAGTATGTTTGCAGTGCAAAGCTGTGGCTAAAACTCTGTAGGAGGATGGAGCCAAGCACGGAACGGAGCACGAGACCTCCTGGTAGCAGAGAAAAACAGCATGTTTTGCACCGTCAAGCGTGGAGGCTGGCACAGCGCTGCAGTTGGCCGTGGAGATAAGTGAGGACAGGCCCATAGCTTTAGATCAGCACTGCCAGAAGCAACTTAAGTGGCAGATCTGGCATCTTCTGCGTGTATGCCTACGGAAAAACATGGAGGCACAACCTATGCAAATGGGAGTTCATTTGTCAGTGTACTGAATTGTTTGCACATATGGCAGTTGCACATATTTGCAAGACTGTGTTTGTGTGTGAAATCTTTGCCCTTATCTGGGTTTGCATGCATGCATATTCCACTGGCAACTTCTTCCCTGCCGCCTCAGCGTCATTATACACCCTACTGTTTCTGGCAACACATAATGAGCATAGAATGTGATTTGCTAGTCAAATCTAAGTTAGTAAGTAGCCAGCACACATGTACTATAGATATAGATCATATGTAGTACTGTGCAAAAGTCAGAGACCACCTTTTATTTATTTAAATTTTAGTCTAAATGGCCAATAAGAACAAGTTATTTATTTTTCAGCCCCAGAAAAAGTAAAAAAACACGCATTTAAATCTTTTTTCTTGCCTTTATTACAGCTTCCATTCTTCTTACGGCTCTTTCTTTCAGTTTTTCAAAGAAATCTGCAGGAATATTTTTCCACACTTTCATTGTTCAGCCTTAGAAGTTGGTTGCATTTTCTGCTTCACACAATCCAAATAATCCCAAACATTCAACGATGGTAAGGTCTGCTTTCTGGGGTGGTCAGTCTTTTGTTCTGAGAACACCAGCAGCTTCTTTGTTTAATTTGCAAATTTTCTTCTTTTTTGTCCATTTAATTTTCTCTCAGTAATGGGTTCTGGACAGCTACACATTCTTTCAGATCCAGAGTTGAGTTGTCTTCACAGGGTGGAAGCATGGAGAAAAACACTTGTGGATTTGTGCAGATTTAAAGCAGGAAAGGAGCTTGATTTTCTCCTCTCTCTCTCAAAGATGACAGCTTTAACAGACTGTGACAGTTTTGGTGGTCTACTAGGTCTTGCATGGGTGTTTGGAGGCCCATTTTCTCTAAATCTTTATATAATATTGTGAAATTCAGTTTCGGAAACAGTTATTTTTCTTTGACCTTCACCTTCCTTATGCAAGTGGATCTAATGCAAGTATATTTAATCTCTGGAAAATTAATAACTTGTACTTAATGGCTGTTTTAACTGGAAATTAAATTAAAAATGAAGTCAGCTGTAACAGATATTCTAAACACCGACTGATTTTCTAGCTCACTTTCTAGCTGACAGCTAGTATTAATTAAATTAAATACCACAATAATTCCCAAACATCTGAATATTACAGTGTCGATTGATATTTAAGATTGCATTCACTAAGTTACTGTACCCATGCTTCTTAAAAGAACATTTTCTTGTCTTACAACTACAACCAAGGGAACAGTTATGTAGAGTACTGTAACTTAACCATTATTAAAATGAAAAACTAATTTAATTCTAGGATTTTATTTATCAATTTCTATAATAATATTCTACATAACCACAAAAAAATAGATGATGCATTCCTGGAAATGCATACATGCATAAATGAGTTGATCAACACTCCCATTAAGACATTTTCCTTGTTCCTACCAGGGGACCTTGCTGAGGACTTTTAGTTTTGATAGCAATTACTCACAACAATAACCATCTCCATTTTCACAACCTTGCTGATTATCATCTTGTCAGTAGATACGCTCATAACTGTTTGATTGACAACACCTCGCATAACTTTTCATTTGTTGAATGACAGTTAGCTGATGAGCCTACTGAGCCTGCCGTTGATTGATGCCAGTGTCTTCTATTGTACTTCACTGTAAACTAAAAGAAAATCTGAATAAATCTGATTAATGTCTGTCTGATCCTTGTCACACCACTAGCTACAAATGGAGAAGGGTTTGGTTAACACACCTCTATCAGTGTCAGTTAGACTCAGCTCTGTTTAACACTACCATGTTCTTTATCAGAGGTATTCAACCTTGAATCCAGTTTCCAGTCCTGGATTTTGCAATCACTGGCAGTTCACTTACTGCAGTTGTAACTGACTGGCCACCTAGTGTCATAGCGGACTCCTAGACAAAGGGAAGGCAGAAAATCTGTAGCACCCAGACCTCAAAAGCCATGATTTGAATACTTATGTTCTATGACTGGAGTTCTCAACTTTAGTCCTGGGGACCTTCTGCACTGCACTGTTATAAGTACTCTCTGCTCCAGCGCACCTGAAGGGCTTGATAATTAGCTGAAGAGTTGGATCAGGGGCCTGGAAAACTTGACACCGTGCAGAGCAGAGGGTCCCCAGAACTGGAAGTGAAAAATCCTGTTCTATGATCTAAATTAACTACCAGTGATGACTAAATGTAGGATCTATGCCCGTGCTTGACTGCAATTATTTGAGCTGATCTCAATTATTTTAGCTCACCATAATTATTTCCCACTGCTTTAAGCGTTATCACAAGCTTACGTTGCAAAAAACGAATGTGAACCAGGTGAGTTTATCAGTTGGTTTGAGGTAAAAACATGTAAACAAAAGAAATCATAAAATGCTTTTGACACTAGGAATGTAAACAATTAGCCAACTAACCATTAATTGAGAGATAAAACACTGACCTTTGCTATCAGATAAAACATTGATTTAATTTTTTTTTCATTTTCAACAAAACGTAATTCCCATTTGAACAGGCAGGTTTATCATTCAAGACGAGGAACGTTTTTGATTTGTACGCTTGAAGGCTCTACAGGCAATTTGTTTTGCTAAACAGACCTACTAAAGAAATTAAGCCTGTAGCTTCATTAGCCCACCATCATATATTCCAACCATTTTATCTACTTTTTGATTTTGGTCATACAGTCGTTAACATACAGTTGTCAGCCCTTCAGTTTAAACAAAACAAGGTTCATATACAGGTTATGTGTAACGTGGTTTCGGGCTGTTCACTCATCAGGACTGCATTTTACAGTCCATACAATGAACACTGTACTGTAAGCATTTGACAATGGCTTTGAACATAACGAACGGTCATCATTGAGTGATGGCTGAGTCATCAGTTCAAAGAATTTGCATCATCAAGGGAGACATACTACGGGCCTACCAAAAAAAGTTCTCTCTTCTGCCTGGTGTTAACACTTTTAGAGCACAGCAGTGAGTAAAGCCTTCAGAGGGCAGCAGAGAGTAATGTTTGTTTATGTGATGTTTGATAACACCACCTTTAGAGGGCACCTTTGAATAAACGTTTTTATTTGATGCTTGTTAACACCAGAGGGCGGTGGAGAGTAACAGTTCTTTATTTGATGTTTGGTAACACATTTAAAGGGTGGTGGTAGGTAATGCTTGTTTATTTGATGTTCGGTAATAATATATTTGAGGGTGATGAGTAATGTTTGTTTATTTGACGTCTAGTAATATTACCTTTAGAGGGCAGCAGTGAGTAACGGCTGTTTATTTGATGTTTGTTTGATGTTATTTTGACACTTTTGAGGGCAGTGGTGAGTAATGTTTGTTTGTTTGATGTTTGGTAATAACACATTTAGAGGGCAGTGTTGAGTTATGTTTGTTTGATGTTTGGTAATAACACATTTAGAGGGCAGTGGTGAGTAATGTTTGTTTGTTTGATGTTTGGTAATAACACATTTACAGGGCAGTGGTGAGTAATGTTTGTTTGTTTGATGTTTGGTAATACATTTAGAGGGCAGTGGTGAGTAATGTTTGTTTGTTTGATGTTTGGTAATAACACATTTAGAGGGCAGTGGTGAGTAACATTTGTTTATTTGATGTTTGGTAATAACACATTTAGAGGGCAGTGGTGAGTAATGTTTGTTTGTTTGATGTTTGGTAATACATTTAGAGGGCAGTGGTGAGTAATGTTTGTTTGTTTGATGTTTGGTAATAACACATTTAGAGGGCAGTGGTGAGTAACGTTTGTTTGTTTGATGTTTGGTAATAACACATTTAGAGGGCAGTGGTGAGTAACGTTTGTTTATTTGATGTTTGGTAATAACACATTTAGAGGGCAGTGGTGAGTAACGTTTGTTTATTTGATGTTTGGTACTAACACCTTTAGAGAAAGTCTAAAAGTTTAATGTGCCAGATGTTTGCAACATGAACAAGAACAATGACAGTCGTGTCATTAATACTCAATGTGCTGTTAATATCAAAGTCAAATAGCCACAGTCACTTCTATTATACTCAGAATTAATATAACATTAGCCTGTACAACTACAAAGCTTAAAGGACACATTTCTACATCAATCTAATATACAGTATATTGACCCATCATACAAATACCATTTGCTTTAACCATGTCATTCTGGTCTACACTGATGATCCTGAAGGCACTGACCCCTCACCGATGGTTCCTGTGTGTATTTGTGGCCATGTAAGTGTACACACATGAACAAGTAAAGCAGTGTGTGTGTGCCTGGGTTGGTCCATCCCCATGTGTGTATGTCTTCTCCCTCTGATCTGTGACTATTCCCTTTGATTTGGGCACGGTGATCCAGCTAAGACTTGGAGCAAACACAGGATTAGGCCTCAGCCGCACAGATAACACCCTGATCAAAGTGCCCTCTGAGCGCAGACAGAGGGAGAGAAAATATGTTAAAGAAATCAGCGTGCCGGCCCCGGTCCCCATTTTATCTCCACTCAGCCAGGTGGAGATTGTCCCTCTTTATTCTCCGGTTTTCAGAGGCTGGCTGTCGATGGCTTTGCAGAAAATTCTCCTCCAATCAATCTTTGCACGGCTGCTCTCAAACGGCTCAGGATGAAACAAAAGGGGTGTGACTTCTGATGAGGTTCTGTTTCAGCCTATTTGTCTCCTCATTCACCCCCCACCACCACCCTTCCTCAAAATTCCCACGCACACACGTATGCGGAATCACACTTTCCAATCTCATTCTAAACGTCTTTCCCAAAACAGTCTCCAGCTGGTTGGTGTATTTGATAGGGCATCGCTTTTTTGCCTCACAGGTGAGCTGTCCTTCTCTTGGGTATTTTTAGCACCACTCAGGTGGCTGAAAAAGGAAGCCTTGCTTGTCCAAAGTGACATCCACAGTGGGAACATCCAGTGACTTCACCTTTAGCACTCTGCATATTAGGCCATGTTTGGACAGCAGGCTTAAAACAGCTTTGCTTTTCTCCTTTGCTTTTATCTTCTTACCTGATATGACTTGTGTCTTCAGACAATCCGCCAGTAGGTGATGATTTTCTTATTCTAATTTAGACCAAGATCTTCTACTGTCGACTGAGTTAACCTTAGCAAAGGCATGGAAAGTGGTTGAAGATGGGAAGATGTTAGCGATGGATGTGTAGATGCTTGTCTAAGCTTACTTTTAGTCAGGCAGCCATTGACTGATTAGCATTGCCATAATGATTGCCACTGATTACTATTTTAGCAAGCCAGTGGAACTGTGGCCACTTATTTTATGTCTCATTAAATGTCTTTGAACTGTACTGGGACAACATGCAGTGACTGTAGTCCAGTGAAGCAAAAAAGAAAGTTATGAGCATAAACTTCTCAAGAAAGCACAGTGCTTCTAGTTCCTACAAGGCTATCAATGTAAACAAATTTAATAAGTAAACAAATAACATTTTTTACGTTTGTACAGCTGTGTCAGTGTTATATTTCCATGACAACATTCACAGCTCTCTAAAGTTGGCAGAGACTTATACACGATTACACAGAGAAGCATCTTTGCCATCATTCACACACCAATATATGGGCACCTCAAAACTTGCGTGTAGATTCAAAGGTTTAGATTAACCTAAAGATTAATGTAAATAATCTGGGTAGGCTATAAATAGAATGTAGTTACGTAAGTCAAGGTTCTCTGTTCACAGATCGAATGCAAACATCGGCATTCAAGCATTCCATCTAGGGTTGTAAATTCTGGCAAATTCTTTTGACTGATAACTGACCAACAGTCACTAATTAACCATTAACCAGCAAGTCTAAAATCAGGAATGTGACTCATCAAAATATCTTATTAAATGGAAGGTTCTGGTTCTGGCTGAGTCATGTGTAAACCAATGTAAAATACCTGAAATATGCACACTTATGAGCTCAGACGTCCACTAAATTCAGCAGTAATGCACAGAGATAGTAGAAAGCTTTTCTTGTATGGACTGTGGAATGCAGTACTGATAGGAGGAGCCAGGCATCAGAGTGTATATAAAGTAAACGACTCAAAACCGTCTTAAACACACTATATAACTGAGGGACTGAAAGCTAAAACATGTTCATGATAATTTAACCAAAATTAAAAAAATATATGAGCCAAATACATAAAGATTAAGTTATATTTATCACTCTTTACTAGCACAAGTTAAAATGAACATAGATGACCAGGACACTGGCTTAGTGTACCTCAGTAGCTCCTGAGAGCCGTCATCATCCAACAGATCCTTCTCTATTTTACACACCCATATGTGATTCTCACATCTTTCTCTCTGTGAAACACGGATAACGTGGTCTGCTTATCTTAACATTCGTGGATGTTTGCTTCTGATTGTTGTAGCAGCTATCACCCTCTCGAAAAGTGTTTAATAGGCCTGTAGAACCAACTGGACTTTCATGAGTAGAGTTCAAAAACGTTCTTCAACTTGAATGATAATCCCGCATATTCAAGCAGGAACCGCTGTTTATTGGAAATGATATGAATAACTTTTAGGCAATAGCACTGTCTGTCAGTTAATGGATAATTGGTTAGTCATTAAAATCCCTAATTACAACAACAAAGATTATTTACATTTGTTCCCTCATTTATATCATGTTAGGATGTTATTAGCATTTAACATAATTGGCAATTTATGCTTTGCCAGAAGTTCTGTCCATAAGTCATGCAGAGCTTCATGAGGTGTAGGATAAAGGTAAATAGACACTGATTTTCTAAACTCTGCCCGAAAATGTGTTCTTTGGTAGCAACTGTCGCTAGAGTTTAAAATGTTACACTACTAAGCTGTTGTAGATAATTCTCTGCCTAGAGAAAGTAGGCAGGTTGGAATCTACAAGTTCACCACTATGCTAATATCTGCTTGATTAGGACCAAAACAAACTATACCGATCTAACAGTGTGACCTTTCACACCCAGAGTTGTGTGTTACAGTTTTACAAAGTTGAATGGGACTTTTGCCAATGTTCCATAAAGTTTGCAACAGTTGCTACAAAAAACCCATTTGTGGGTTGAACATGGATAGGTCAGTTAGAACGAAAAAACATCTGTTTTTTTGAATAAAGAAAGGTAGGATTTGAATATGTGTAGGCAGGGCAATTCAGATTTGGCTACCTATCCAAATGTGATCTTGTGATCTTTGCCATCATCTCCACTTCCACAGCCAGTGCTCTCCCATCCCTTCGACCACTTTTTGCCCTTGTTATTTATAAATCATGCACTGTGTTGCACCCAAATGAATGAGACAATGTTTACAAGAATGTTTTAAAATGGATTTTGGCTCCATCTGGGCAGAGCACCAAGACATCATGCAGCAGCAATCCTCTCTGCCTCACTGATTGATGTGCTCAACGCTGACATCAACTGGCCCTTGTTTAAGCTGCTCAAGTTCAGCCTAATTAAAATATTCACTTCAACTCGAAAACAGTTTTGTGGATGATGAAAACAAACAGCGTGGAAAACAGCCCTCTGATACTCTGCGAGATTCTTTGACAAGAGCTGTCGGGTCAACCCAGAAAAAGCCAACTGCAGCTCTTCTGCTGCTGACTTTGGATCCAACACTCCAACAAGCTGCAACTGACAACCTGGCCAACTCTACCAAAAATCTTGTCCAAATTGCATCATGGTGGAAAAAAAACCTGAATACGACTAAAACATTCATATACAGAGCCTGCTGAGGATATGAACCTCCATAGATGCCAACACAACTATTCAGTTCACAGAGAACTGATAAAGCAGCCAAAAATTGCAGATGGTGCATCAAACCACTCCATGAGGATGAAAAGCTGGTGATAAGCTGGCTTTGATCATGTGCCAATTAATTATCAAAAATCACGACCAGAACTTGGTGATCCACCGAAGAGCAACAGCTACATCATGAGAGCTTACAGGCAGCATGCCTTACGAAACCAAACGCATGCAACAGTCTATACGACTCAAATCCTACCTATGGAAACACAAGGAGGGGGTAGATTTAAAAGCATGCTCAAAGAAACAGAGTACACCTTCCTGATTCCATCGTCATAACAACCAACATGAGACAAATATAACTACACAGCAGTATGAGAGAGAGCAAGAGCGAGAGAGAGAGTGCAAGTGACTGACTGTGTGATTTGCTAGGCTACAGAGCCACTTAGCAGACAGAAGGGGAATAGCAGGGCAGTGACTGTGTGGAGAACCAAGAACACCCACAGAGGCAGCATGGAGGACGAGGGTAGAGGATACAAGGGAAACTGTGGAGCATGGCAATGTAATGGCCAAAGAAACAGCCATGGTAGTTGTGTAAATTGGAGAATACTGAGTAAATTAAAAGGGAAAGTCCACTGATTTATTAAAATGTATGAATAAGTATATATTGAATTTTCAAACTAAATAAATTAAAAGTGGTTCAATATAAAATCCTCCATTCTAGGGAAACCTGCTGAGTCAGAATGATTCACAATGGTGGTTACTGGAACCAGATGTCTGAAACATGTAATGCCGCAAACGGCTTCCTCACAGGAACCCATTACACATAATGGTTGCGAATATGCTGCCTGTTGCATGAAACATTTTTACTAATGGTTTTGAGATAAGCTTCTGTCCTGAAACTTTTTTTTTTTAAATACATTCATGGTGGGGAGATACAGGGAGGGTATTAATAGAAACCCATTTGTTTTTCCAGAATTACAAGTATTTTACCACCATCGCCGTTACATATAAAGAGTAAATAAAATGGCTAATTTGTATTGTAGATGTCGCAAACCTGGTTCCTATCACCACCATAAAAAATTCTGAGCTGGTAAAATTCTCTAGTTAGCTGTATGACTGTTAAATCTCAATAACTGAATTATGCAAAAATCAGTGGAACTCCCCTTTAAGGATGCTTCAGAGCCGCTTATGAAGCCAACTATTTTACTTTTATCATTAATAACTTAACATACCTACATTTTACCAAATGTCCCTGTCCTTTCTCTCTCAAAGTGTATAGTCAATTTAGAGAAAAATATTATATTATACACCAATCTGGCTTATATGCTGTTGGTCCTCAATGTGCTGACAAAACAGCTCTCACCCACCGAGGCATGGACTCTACAAGACTTCTGAAGTTATTCTGGGTTATCTGGCACCAAGACAATTGCAACAGATTTGCAGGTAAACGCTGCACATCTACCAGGCCGTCTATGTGATGTTAAAAAAAAAGGACCTTTTTTCATTGCTCCAAAGTCCAGTTCTGATGCTTTCATGGTCACTGTAGGCACTTTCGACAGCGGACAGGGGTTAATATGGGCTCTCACCGTGTGTTGTGACACATTCCTTTTGAACCATCATTAAAAATTTCTGGGACTTGTACTACAGTAGCACTTTTGTTGGTTCAGACCAGACAGGATAGTCTTCGTCGCCTTCAGGCATCGATGAGCACTGGACACTCAACACCCTGTCGCTGGTTCATGGTTTGCCCCTCTTCGGACTGCTGTTTCAGAGATCTAGTCGTACGGCCATAATGATTTGGACCTTGTCAAAGTCGTTCAGGGCTTCATGCCTGCCCATTGCTCACACGTCCGATATGCTGACTATGAGAACCGACTGTTCGCTTACTGTCTAATATATTGCAGACCTTGACATGCACAGTTGTTATGGAGATAATCAATGCTTATTCACTTCATCTGGCTCATTGGTGCATATTAAAATATTCTACAGATTAATTTATCAGTCTGAGGCCAAACTTTACATACTTTATTTGATAACACTTTATTTGAAGGCTACCTACATAGGGACTACATAACACATGCATAAGCACTGAACAACACATTTATGAAGCAATATTTGAGTATTTATGACCAGCTTATGCTAGAAAGAAGAAGCAAGATGACATAAGATGTTCTATAAAGTAAATGACATTGCTTTAACATAAGAGACCTTAAACTAAAGTGACAGGCTTTTGTTCTATTTATAACACTATTATAAAGCATCATTTTTGTAGTTCTACATGAGTTAAAGTACAAAACTCTTTTGTCAATAAAATGTCATTTTCTTCAGCTTATGGTATCTTGCGATTACTGGCATAAGCTGTTCATAAAGACAGAAAGTATTGCTTTATAAATACATTATTCATTGCTTATGCATGTGTTATGACGTCTTTATGTAAGTAGCCTTCAAATTGAGTGTTACCCTTTTTTATTTAATTTGTCAAAGGAAAGATCAAGCTTAAAAAAAAGTAACAGTCCATTGCCACTCTTGGAGCTCACCAGTGACTTAAGAAGTAACAAACCTTGTGTCTCTCTCTAAAGGTAACACAGTGTTCAGTTTTGATAGTTACCGTGACAACAGCAGGGCTGTAGCTGGAGTTCAGCAATGTCACACACCTCGTCCTGGTCAGGGCGATGTCTGACCCTGACTGAACTCAAAACTGGGAATCAACAGGGCAGCATTAACGAGCGCCTTGATGGACAAAAATGAAGCTGTTCAGAAAGAACACTTACCTCATATATACTGGAAAAGATAAAACCAGACCTTATCTAAATTTGTTGCTTGAGCATGAGTGTAACCGGTTGTCTTAAGCAAGTAGATGAGGAAACAAAGTTTCAGCAACATCCTGTAAACTAAATGAGTGTAATATAGCGTTAGTCGCCCTCCTCTTACCTTTAAAATAATACAAGAAACTACCTATCCTGTGGCCTGGTCTCTTTAAATGTGAACTACTGAAAATCATTCAGCAAGTATGACTGCTATGTATTCCAGTCAGAAAATCCACACACAAACCATGCATGAATGAATAGCAGTAGCAGTGGAGACCTGTAAGAACAAGGCCTGCTGGATGTAGTGAAAGTAGTTAACATCCTGCTGTCGTTAGCAAGGAGAATTAATGCACTGCTTTAAATGGAATATACATCACATACTTCAACAACTTGTTAGGAAAATGTATATAGAAGCCTGAAGGCTGGGGTGATTTGTTATGCAGAGTCCATTTAGGCTGAAATGCATGGCCTTGCTGTGGACACCATTAACGGGATTCCAGGCCGTTCGAGCCTTGCCGTCCATAGGTAAGGCCTCAAACAGATCACTCACATTTACTGTTCAGCCCACACCATTACAGAGCAGCGGAGGCAATGCAGCCGGACGCCGGGATGGATGATCAATCAATATATGGGTTAATAATATATCTAGGGAGGGAGATGAGTGCGAAATGGCATTTCATTAAGGATCAATGTGTGGGAGCTTTGTGTCGCTGTGATACCAGCGTCCATCCTTCAAGTTCTACTGAGCGAGGGTTTTTCTCCATCTCTCTGGGGATCAGGATGTACACTAAGCAGCTCCAAGAGCAGAGAGATCATGGGCCAAAGATTAATCAGTAGATAACTGAACGAAAGTATTTAAACATTTACAAAACTATTCGATTTTGTTGCTGATACCGTACTGTTGACTCTTTGTTCTAAGTCCCACTCTGATTTAAGCTAGGCTAAGACTATACTTCAAGGGTATACACCGATCAGGCATAACATTATGACCACTTCCTTGTTTCTACGCTCATTGTCCTTTTTATCAGCTCCACTTACTACATAGGTGCACTTTGTAGTTCTACAATTACAGACTGTAGTCCATCTGTTTCTCTGCATACTTTGTTAGCCCCCTTTTACCCTGTTCTTCAGGGGTCAGGACCACCATGGACCTTTACAGAGCAGGTACTATTTGGGTGGTAGATCATTCTCAGCACTGCAGTAACACTGACATGGTGATGGGGTGTTAGTGTGTGCTGTGCTGGTACGAGTGGATCAGACACAGCAGTGCTGCTGGAGTTTTTAAACACTGTGTCCACTCACTGTCCACTCTATTAGACACTCCTACCTTGTCAGTCCATCTTGTAGATGTAAAGTCAGAGATGATAGCTCATCTGCTGCTGTACAGTTTGTGTTGGTCATCCTCCAGTCCTTCATCAGTGGTCACAGGACGCTGCCCACAGGACGCTGTTGGCTGGATATTTTTGGTTGGTGGACTATTCTCAGTCCAGCAGAGACACTGAGGTGTTTAAAAACTCCAGCAGCACTGCTGTGTCTGATCCACTCAGACCAGCACAACACACACTAACACACCACCACCACGTCAGTGTTACTGCAGTGCTGAGAATGATCCACCACCCAAATGGTACCTGCTCTCTGAGGGTCCATGGTGGTCCTGACCCCTGAAGAACAGGGTAAAAGGGGGCTAACAAAGTATGCAGAGAAACAGATGGACTACAGTCTGTAATCGTAGAACTACGAAGTGCACCTATAAAGTAAGTGGAGCTGATAAAATGGACAATGAGCATTGAAACAAAGAGGTGGTCATAATGTTATGCCTGATCAGTGTATAATTCTGAATTATTCAACTGAAACACACTTTCCCTCTGTAAGGACAGCTTAAGTTAGTCATGCAATTTGTGTAGTGAAAAGATTTTTTTTTTTCTTGAGAAGTCTTTGGTTCTTTGGTCTTTTTTCTTTCTTCTTTTTGTTGTTGCTAGATGTGCATCCCTTAGCTTACTAACTAGCATACTAGCAGAGTAAAGACATTGTATCAGCAGTTATGTGCGACAGACTCCTCCTTTACTACATAAATGCCAGTTTGAACACAGAAAATCAAACATTCAAGTTTTGAAATACTATTTAAAGTATTTTATTGTTGCTCAAATAGTTTTGTCTGCGATTTTCAGGGTTAGAAAGGGGAACTGTGTCAGAAAGCAGTCATTTCTGCTTAAGTCAACATATGTTCACTCGATCCTTCGCCTCTCCGAAGGCTCATCTAACATTTCAGTTAAACTAGTAGTGAAAGTAATGGAAAAGTCTTTAAAGTGGCGTCTGGGATTCTCACTGGGGTAGATGTGAGGTAAAGTTGACAAGGGCCTGTTAAAAGAAGTACTGAGAAGGACAGCTACTGAACCTGCAGTTAATCTGTACATGCCCCACCCACAAATATGTGATTTTTTTTTTTTGTTTATTTATTTTTTTAGTGAATACTATGAATTTGGTTAGGCATTATAGCTTCATTCTAGAGGCTGGCGATACGGCAAAAATATTGCAATACAATAAAATTTTCACGATGTACGACATATCACAATATTTATTTTTTCAGACATCTGATCAGTTGGAACAGAGAAAAAACATCCAGTGCTGCTACATTTTAGAAAATACTGTCAAAAACTGTGAACACAGTGATTTTTATTCAACATTTGTCACTAAATCCAGTTAAACAGGACTAATTTTGCTCTCTTTATAATCAAACATGCAGTTGGTCAGTGTTCTACAAGCACTGACGATATACACGATGTGTTCAGTAAAGCATATCGTATTGTGACAATTTATCACGATACAGATATATCGCCATATTACTCAGCCCTACTTCATTCCACTTAACCCTAAAGGAAAACTAAAATGCACAACTCACTTTGTCCAAATGCCTAAACTGTAAAAAGTGGAACAAGGCAGAAGCTGATTTGAAGTGTTTTTGGGGATTGAATCGAGGTAAAACATCGCTGTTGTTCATCTAACCTATTTATTTTGCTTTGCATTGCGTTGTTCCAAGTACTTGTGCGAATAAAACCAGTTAAATTGCTTGTTACCACATTAAGAATTTTTTTTTAGGTTAAACTTGTCCAACCTTTCAACAGTTGCTATAAAACAATGCATTTGTAGGCGGAGCAGGGGAATCACAAAACTATGCTGGACCCCAGCCCTGCAAAACTTGACCTGAGTGCCCTTCTCAACTCTTCCAGGCTATTAATATTCCTCTTCATGCTTTTTTCTTCTACCATTTGCAAGTTGCTCTGGATAAGAGTGTCTGCCAAGCAACTAACTCTAAAGAAACAGTCAGTGTGATCACAGATTTCAAATCTAGACTTAGATGGGGCTTCATTTTGCAGCAGAGCCACACTAACAGCTCTTAGCATCTTGGTAACTATTGCATTTGGCAGTTTGGCAGATCATCTCTTGGTTTATGTGGAGTACATTCCCGTGACGTTTGGTTGGTCAGTTCTAAAGAAGCTTAAAGCTTCTTTCTCTTCACATTTCCTCTCTGCTGTTTCAGCAGGGGAGTTTCTTCCCATTTGGCTTTAATTACATTCCCCCAGCCCCCTTGCCACCTCACCCTTGCCAAGCCTCTCTCCTCTGCAGCACTCCTCCTTCCCTCCAGGCGATGGAGGCGTCCTCCGTTATGAAGCTTCCGCCTTTCCTCAACTCTCCCAGCGCCCTGGCCTGGCACAATGAGAACCAAAGATAAGAGTTTTCATTATCTTGCCCCTCTCATGGGAGTCCCCCGCTCTCATTCTCTCTTTTCTCCCTATCCTCCCTCTCACTCTCTCTCTATCGTGCTCAAAGGGCTCTTTTCAAACGCGAGGAAGCGATCAGCCAACAGGCCGTAGCCATCTTTTTGTTTTCTCCCCTGATTTTCTATCCCCATCCCTTCTCAAACAAGCGAAAGGAGAGGGCAGGGGCACCATCTCTCTCTCCTTGACTTCTCTCCTCCCTCTAATTTCCATCCCCTCTCTCTCTATTTGCAATTTCGACGAAGTGCCGAAAGTCTGAGTGCAGTGATAACTGCGCTCAGAATGGACAACTCCCCTGTTTATTCGCTTTTGAAATTCACTCCATTGTCTGGTCTGCAGAGTGATAATGGAGAGGAAAAGCAGACGGTTCTTATCTCCTCCTCTCAGTAAAAGCGACTTTCTTCCTCCATAGCGTTTGTTGTGTGCATTTGTTGTACGCGTGGTGCTACGTGAGGATAATGGCTTCAGACAATGTCTTCTATTCAAAAAGATTATTCGGACCGGCCTCCGCAGCTTACAATCACACGGTTTCAAAATGGGCTGTCCGCACTGTAGGAGCAAACAGACAATCAAGTGCAGTCAAACTCATTGCATATATTATGCATATAATCAAGCTATTAGAATAAGAATGGAAAGCTTTTTTCGGTGCTGAATAAAAGTAGATAGCACGCGGCCACACGCAGACAAGGAGATAACATCTGCTGTCAGTTTGGTTGTCTTTGCAAAGGTTGATGTAGCTCTTGAGCATAAGCTGACTATGCTGTAAGGACACATTCCTTGAAAGTTGGCATCTATTTCCATGTTACAACTTGGACGTGTTTGTTATAGTTTAGCAATTAAATATTAATACAGACATAGAGACACACATTATTCTGCAAGAGAGCCAATAATGATACACTTTTCAAAATAATGGTGCCCAAAGCAGCTCTTTGGAGCAAAGCCATAGGAAAACTACTTCAGGCTCCCTAAATAGGCTTTCACTGGATGGCTCTCTTAAGAACCATTTTTATAAATGAAATGTGAGAGTTTGAAAGCTTTTAAAACTTTTAAAAGTCTAACAAACTTCCATATGTATTCCACATATATATTTATAGGTTCAATTTCAATGAAAGGTTTTTCCAAAACTGCATGTCCAAACTGAGAACTGTTTATGAAGCTTTACTTATCTGTGAATCGGTATAATCATATCATAATATCATATAATCATATCTGAAAAGTAATTTCGTGTTCAGATATTTGCATGTGTCTTCATAGCAAATAGATCATTGAAGTTGTGCATCATTTTGTGGTCAGTGAAATGTCCAAATAAGGAACTCTGGGAAGTTCCTCTATTGGGAAGAATGAAAGTGGTTTTCAAAAATTGCCTTTTCTGCATGTGGTAAATAAAACTGTTCCAAAGCCAATACGTTCCATCCTGCACACGTTTCCCCTGAAAATCACTGAATGTGAATTAGAAAATTAAGAAGTTAAAATATGAATATTGCTCCGCACATGCTACAGGCAAGCTAACACTCCCGCACACTGAATTGATGATGCATGAAAGTAAGTTTACTACTATACTCAAACAGTATTTATTTATACACTTTTATAAGCATCAACTTGTAGGCTATTACTGCCAAAAGCAACTGCCACATTTTGCAAAGCTTGGTGGTTTGTGTGCGGTATCATGGTGAGGTTGCTAGTTTTAAGTCAGTTCAATGTGTAGCTTACATGCACATTGAACTGCAGACACAACTATCAAAACAAGAAGTGAGAAAATGTCAAAAAGTGGCACTTTTGGTTTTTGGACTACATCAAAATGTGAAAATCTAAAACCTAACAAATCATTTGAATAATAATGAAAACGGTTCTACTGTGACAGCAGCAGCAGATAAACAGTGGAAAAACCAGTGTGGAATTATTCTGCAGTTTCTATAAGGGACATTAGACGATAAATAAATGATTAATCCTCATCTTGAGTATCAAGACGCTGTACCACTCTACTCTACAGAATACAGAAAACAACAGAAGTAGAAAGGAAAGTCAGTACTAGCCCACTAATGCCATCTGTAGCTTCTACAGATATTTGAAGTGATGCAAAACAATCGAACAACAGAGACAAAGAGCAAAGTATAACTGAATAAACGGAATTCATTGCCTTGAATGACCAACTGTTCTCAGCTGTTGAGGACACTGGATTTTATAAGTACATCCTGCAGTCAATATGCTCTAATAATTTTAGAAAGTTTATTTACAATGTGTTTATTTATTGGCAGCTCAGTTTGTCTTGTTGATTAGAAATAAAAGTGTAGTTTGTCATAACCTTGTAGCATAAATACAACTGCAAAAAAAACAAAAACAAAACAAAAAGACCTTCTTTCGGTTTCTTGCCTCATATGTCTTGAACTTTGAATTTACATTTCAGTGCATTGCTAGTTAAAAAGCATATAAAGACACATAGAAAGTAGATCTAAGCTGCAGTGTGTGTGTGTGTGTGTGTGTGTGTGTGTTTTCCCAGTAAGGGAGCAATAATTGATAATCCAGAAAATATTGTGCTAGTGCCTGCTTCCTTAGACAAAAATGACTTAGACCCTGAGTAATAATACGATATGATGACCTACAAGATGATAACTTTAGAAGACTATGACAAATCCATACTCGATAATATGCATATACACTAGCAAAAGAGCCTATTGGAGTGAAAGCCATCATTGGAATCTGAATTGAGTGCAACTCCAAGAGCATTATGGAGTCAAACATTAGTCGTTCAATTTTACCCTAAAAAGGCCTGATGTGGTGAACAGTTGATTAAGAAAAATTACAGTATACAAAACTGATCATGTAAACAAATAACATATAGGCCTGAGGATACAATATGTGAGTGAGTGAGTGAGCATGTGTGTGCGTATATGCATGTAGCACACAGGACCAGTCTGTTGCTCTAATGAATCTCTGTGCTGATGGGGCTGGAGATAGGAGGTGACAGATCATAAATAATCATTTATGCGGTTGTGCCCCTGCTCTGCACAGCAGGCCACCAGGCACGGGCACATAGCAAAGCAACAGAGCCACTAAGAGCACAGCTGCACCGCTAATGCCATCACACCAGAGAGAGAGGGAGAGAAAACATACTTCCATAAATCCTCTCTAATAACCAAACGCAGCTAATCGTGTGATTCAGTGGCCTGATAATCCAGTGGACGTTCAGCTGCGAGCACATAAGATGATGAGCTGTGTTGCTCTGCTGTGTAATCATTGGCTTTATCACATTTCCACTTGATTATACAAACAGGTGATTATGGACATAAAAATACTGATGACTCGCATTTCTCAAAACATGTAGGGAAAGAGATTTTAAAAGAAGGGTCAGTGGGGCTGAGGCGGAGGGGAGCCAACTGGAACAAAATCGTTTGAAATGGTGCCAGAACCTTACAGAGAAAATAAAAAAAAGAGACAAAAGCAAAGGAGGCAGCAACAGGAAGCTAAATAGCACAATAAAAAGGTAGAGAGAAAGGGAGTGTAATGAGAGGTAAAGCAAAATCAAAGTCGTCTGTATTGTAATGTGTGTTATTTACCTTTTAATCAATACCCAACATCCCATTAACTTTTAATGTGCACTTCCAATCGAGGCCAGAAATTGAATAGAGCAGGGAGGGAAGTCTCAAGTGCCTAACCATTAACCAGAGAAATGTGCTATTCATTTACCCCATTATTAATAAAAAGGTAGCCCCTCGAAGCGAGCGTTTTTAAGAGCACGCATGTATAACTTCCCCCATCTGTCCGCCTGTTCATGATTAAGATGCACATTTATTTCCCCACTTCAGCCTCATCAGAAAAATACTTCACATTTTTGGGTGACAGATGCTTACGACTCATTCAAAAACTGGATCATGCTACAAAAGAGACTATGTGAAGGATGTCACCAGTATGAAAGAGAATTCTCAGTATCAAGCGAAGTCATGACTCATGAATACAAAATGACAAGAGTTGCAGGGCCCAGATATCTGTGCAAGTATCTGCAGCGCATCTCTTTTCCTTTCTCCCTCTTCCTCCTTTCTCCCCTTCCTCCTTTCTTTCATTTATTATGAAGACTAAGCACCATCCCTCTCCTGCATTAATCAGCTCTCTAACCCTCTCTCCTCCTCTCTCTATCCGAGCGGAGTGAATAAGGGGAGAGGAGTTCAGACAAGAGGAAACATTTCCCCCTTTAATTTATGGCTTCCGCCCGCCACCGGAACACGCCTGGCTACATCGCTCAGCAGCGTTTATGATGTATAAAATTAAATTACACAGGAACACCAGCACACACAAAGCCCGCCGCACCTTGCGTCTATCCTCACTCCAGCAGCTTTTAAAAGGCGTCTTATTATTGCAACGTATTACATGAAGTCCTTTAAATCGGTCTCTAGCACCCTCACTCTTTCCATATGGACCCAAAGGCAGAAGAGGGCCGTGTCAGTCAAGTCTCAGCAGGTTAACTGTTCATGGACAAAGCTTTAGACTTCAGTTTTTTCTCTGCCATAGAAATAGGTTGAGGACTGCACAGTAGTCTCAATCAGTAATACAATAACCTAAGTTCTTCTTTTTCTCAGCAAACAGAAAGGGAGAGGGCAATTGCAAAAGCAAGACACTGAGAGCCCAATGTTCTAAGTCTCTGTCCACATGTTATGTATGCAACTGGCGCATGAACCCAAATGGACAGTTTATGGTCCACGAGCAGGGAAAAATGCAAAAAGTGCGTTATACATATGCATTTAATGGGGGGCCTAGCAAAATATGAAAGGACTGCACAAAAACCAGGTGGAGATATGCGGCTGGCTGCATTTTCCCCTCGGTTTACTGAAGTTTGAAACTAGGCTGGTTTTGCCTTCATTTTCCTCCACCTTTTAAAACCAGGCATAAATTTATGTAAAGGATTCAAAAGATGTGTTGAGAGGCTTCCTTTAACAATGGCAGTGAATATAAGAGGTAAGATGGAGGAATAAGCCTCAAACACGTGCTGAAAGAATGTTTACCATCAGAAAAACACTGTTTAAACTCTTAAGTTCATATGTATGTGAAAAGACATGTTGCCACCATATGCACATGCAGTCCATGTTAACATTTTACCAACTAAGCTCAAATAAAATATCATCGCTACAGAATGTTTTGGTGGGAAATACTTTCAAAAAGAGAGTGGCGTTAATTTTCTGTTTTGTCTCGAGCTCGTTGACGGCTCCATTATTTCACTGCGCCTTTAAAACTCTGCACCTCACAAGCGAGCACAGTTAGCTAACCTGTCAGAAATTCCAAGCCAAGCCAAGAGTAGATAGAAATGCCATGTCTTTTAGGGGAGACTCACACCACATTTTTTTCTGAAGGCAGAAAAACCAAAGGTGCACTGCACTGACTTTTTTTGGGGTGGGGGTGGAGGGACTGGTTGTCACTGCATTTTTTGAAACTAATATTAACTGGCGAGCATGGTGCTGCTAGCAAAAAAAAGCTGCTTTTTGTATGCGTCATATTTTTTGATCTATGAAATTAAACTAACAGACTACTTCATTGATTCTAGTCTATTTTTTTGTCACCAACGTGGCATTGTTTCTAGCTACAAGCACTACAAAACATTGGGCCTCATTCAAACTTCCTAAGTTTCTTCTTAAATGTGTTGAGAAAGGTCCTAAGAAAAAGTCTACATCAGATTCATGACGTGCTCTTAAACCACAGAATTGTTTGCATCTTTATGCTCTTGAATGTGTGTAGATTCTGTTCTTACCCAAGAACAAATCTCAAATAAGACAACATTGGTGAATATCAGAATCTTCAAAAAAACTGCATTTTTTCTTCAAAAAAAATGTTTTAAGAAGAAAAAAAATTTTCCTAAAAATGGTTGGTGAATGAGGCCCATTACTTTTTAATACTACATTCATTTTATACTGTGCTGTATAGGCACATGGTCAAAACAGAACATGGGTTATATTTCAACCTATAGTTCTACTAGACCTGGGAAGGTCATGACATACTGACAGTCATGGCTAGTTAGTTTGTAGCTTCCTCAAAAACAACAAATGCTGCCCACGAATAATTTTTTTTTTCAGGGGAAACACTGGACTCTTAACACAAAGATACTGCATGACATCACAAAGTTGTCTGAAAATAAAGCACCCAAACTACAGAGCACCGCAGCAGCATCTTGACATTCAGCCGCCTTCATCTCTCCAGTCTCTACATCCACGATACCTCCCGGCAGGGTAAAATCTCAAACCACAATCCAATAAAAAAACAGAGACAGATCATAAATTTTTTTGATTGGGCGATTGCATGACGGGAAGACCCGAGTCTGCGCTTTAAGGATGTAGCACACGCTCCGCAGGGACGAATCCGCTGGGAGTGGGAAAATGACGGAGTTTACTCATATCAGACCTAGTCTCAACCGCTAGCGCCTGCAGCTTCTCCTGAGATCACAGCAAACGGCCTCTTCTCTTTCAAATATATGGCTCCATTCCCTCTCACCTTTTGATAAATTTGGTGTGAGACGGCTGAGGGATGCTGCGTATATGCTTTAAAGAAAGGCAGTCTTTGAAAAGAGGTCTGTGTGTCGGCTGATAGGAACCTTAAAGTTAGTGGTTTAACAGTACAGTCAGTTCACGACTTGGTTTATGATAGTTCGCAAGATGGTTGTGGATGGAGTGGGTTTAGTTTGTAGCGACCTTTAGGTTGGTTTCTCAGACAGGGATCAAGCACAGTCCTGGACTACACAGTATTCACACTCTTAGCATTCAAACTAGGCCATGTTTATTCAATCGTATAATTAACCCCATCATACCCAACATATCAGAGATTCGTTCAGAGAGTTTGGCTGGTCACCTTTAAAAACTCCTCCAGAGAAGTTGCTTGTATTTCCACGTAAATAGTAAAATGGAAATGGAGTTTTAAGTCTGCTACTGAAAGTAGCATGATGCTGCCTTTACTGTAGCAATGATAAAATATGAATAAAGCATAAAATATGTTTCATTCCATATGCTAATTTGTTCAGAATAGCATCTTATGATGAACAAATGCCATTTATCATTTTATAGCTCTGTTAAATCATGTTCTTCACACGTGAGAACAATTACCAAAACAGCACAGCAAAAGGCGTTCTTACTGGAGAACAGTGGATTAAATGGCATTTTATCAAAATTTTGCATAATTCAATCATTAGGATGTAAAGAAAGCCATCCAGAGCAGTCTGATGTGAAATAGTATATTGTATAAAAAATTACCTGTATAAAGAATTACATGACTCTGATTTCTTTACAGTGGTGGTGATAGGAACCAGAGGTTGTGATGTCTACAACACAAACATGACCATTTTATTTACTATCCAAAACAACCAGTGAAGCTACACAAGTTTGTTTGAGTTTTCATATGTAATGTTGATAATAGAAAAAAGAAAAAAAGTGCAGATGTCAGCTATGAATGAATTCTAAAAAAAAAATAAAAATCTCCATTCACTGTAAAATTATTGGATTGTAATTATTGTTACTCCCTTAGTAAAAACAGAAACATTGTGCAGAATGTCAATACCAGTCGTAGCTGTTTAGGTGCAGCGTTGAGCTCTCAGCTGGCAAATCCCTGTCTGATTAACGCCCTGTCACCACCCCCTGTCTCTCTTCCGTTCACTCCCTCTCTCTCTCCGTCTACCCTCTCTTCTTTCCCCGGCTAGCTGCAGGCCACTTCTGTCACTCTTCTCTAAAATCTGCTGAGTAATTCTCCCTCCCCTGATCCCCCTGTTGTAGGAAGAGAGAGCGAGAGAGACAGCAACACAAAAAGCACCAGAGAGAGAGGGAGAGAGAGACAGAGAGAGAGAGAGAGAGAGAGAGAGAGAGAGTGTGAGAGAGAGAGAGTGTGAGAGAGAGAGAGTGAGTGAGTGTGTGTGTGAGAGGAAAGAGAGATATATAAAATGGGGAGAGAGAGAGAGAGAGCACGACAATGTGTGTGAGCATGTGATAGGAAGAGAGAGAGAGAGTAGGGGGTAGAAGAGAGATAATGAGAGAGAAGAGAGAAGGGAGAAAGAAAGAGGAAGAGAAAAGGAGAGAGAGAGAGAGAGAGAGAGAGAGAGAGAGAGAGAGAGAGAGAGAAAGTAAGTGTGAGTGTGTGAGCGAGAGAGAGTGTGTTGCTGACGTTACTCGGCTCACAGGACTTGCCCGTAAATGAACTCATTTTTCATCCTGCCTCCCCCGTTAATGACTGGCACTTTCCTCACGCAGAGCACGGGCCTCTGAAGAGCAGGCCGAGTGACAGGGCACCATTCATCTTCAACATGACGGGTGCGCAGGGCCACAGGACGCCACGCCATGCCATGCAGCCAGGCACACACACACACACACACACACACACACTGGTTTGGACCAGGACTCAGCACGGGACATAGTAACAGTTGGGATGAGCAGGCATGGGCTGGCTGGCAGAGGCGCTATCTCCAAAAGCAGGGCACTTACAAGACTGAAACGCCAGAGGCTTGTCCAAAAGACTGCCAGAGCCACTGCTCAAGTGAAAGTGCTGGCTGTACACTGCAAAAAAATATTAATTAAAAAAAAACAAAAAAAGATATTTTGGCAAGTGAAATCATTTTAAACTTACTCATTATGCGTTTGTAATTTCTCATTATGAGACTGTTGTAAGAATATTAAAAGTCAACTTATTTTGCAGACATTTCTAGGCTATTTCCATCTTATCTCATTGGCACATTATTGCTTGTCTGATCAAACAGGTTGAATAATCTCTCACAGCATAACGAGAACATTTGTCATATTTGGTAGATTCAAATGGCCGATATTATGGAAAACCAAATATTTCCTTGTCTTTTTGAGAGATTGATCCAGTATGTCAACATTGTACTACTCACTGCCCAGCCCACACAGCCCATATATAGAAGTTAAAGGCGCAGTATAGGATTTCAATCTAATTGTTGAATTGTTGAATAATTTGTTGAATTCTGTGAATGTCTCCTCACAGCCCGCTAGCTGTCCGTTCTGTGTTCACGCTGGAAAAAATCTGGAGTTCGTGCACAGCCCTGGCTCTATAAATGGGAAACAAACACAAACACAGTGGTTCAGAACGAGCCACACAACACTATTGTTTCAGCCAAACAGCAACGGGGGCGTTCACGCCATAGAGGCAAAGATCTGCAGAAGAAAGATTGAGAAAGAATGGGAAAATCTGAACAAGAAGCCGAGGCGCCTGAATGTAACTGTTGCACCATTTAAGGTCGAATTGGAAAAATCTGGCTTGGTCGAAAGTTAAACACCTGAAAAGCAATGAACTTGATGTTCTGCTTCACAGGAGGAAAACATTAACTTGTTTTTGCTCTTTCACAGAACCAACAGGTCAGTATTGTTTCCTCTCCTTTGCTAATGTTTGAGACAGTAACTGGTTAGCTTTGCAGCAGCAACTGTAGCAACAATTTGCTAACGTTAGTTAAATTACTTGCTGTGTCATTTGAGCTTAAGTTGTCAAGGTATTTGTCTGTATATTGTTTGCCTATATTTCATTTGCGAAGGGTTTGATGGCCACATAGACCCTCACCTTGGCAAAGCGTGTCCACGACTTTGGGCACAGAGCTTCTGAAGAAGCATTGAAGGGAGGGGTGTATTTGTTTTTCTGATGAGTTAAAATATCAACAATCGTTCTCCAGCATCATAGACTCCACCTTTAGACTGCAAGAACAGTTTTTGTGGAATCGCATTTAGCCTATAGCAGTGTAACTCCGCCCATTCACACTGAAGTTATAAGTAGTTTTCCTGCTCTAATTTTTTTCTTTTGAATGAAGCACAATACAGGCAGCCAATCCAAACAGAGCTCACTTATGTATATTAGACTTACATATCACACAGCAACAAAAATATTCTGTTTAATTCTAAAAGATAAAGAAAAGGTTAGAAAATGGTTGAGTAAAAATTATGACATAAACTAGGGACATGCATTCAGACTAAATGTGATATTCATTCATTATTAAGAGTTAATGAACAGGTATTTGGTTAACTAAAGGGAAGGAAAAAAACCTAGAACAAATAAAAAAAAATATTATATATATATATATATATATATATATATATATATATATATATATATATATATATATATATATTTTTTTTTAGCCAAAATTAACACTTGGCTGTAGGCTTACAATTGAGGTGTAGTAGGCTCGCATTTTACATTTTAGGTGTTTGGTTGACTACATTTTAGTTGCGATAAGAGGCTAAAATATTCAGTATCACATTTACATTTGAAAACATCTCTTACTATTAAAAAATATCAAAAAGAAAATTGGCAGGTTTTCATAAGGAATGCAAAAGCTGAGGCTGCCTCTTCAGGTGAGCAAATTAACTAATACTACAGCAACACAGGATGCTTTTGAGGGCTCATCATCTTCCACACAAGGCATTTTCTCCTCAGTGCAATATGTAACAGCATGTTAGTTTATAGTGCTCTGACAAACAAAAGCTAGAGCAGTTAGTGATAAATCTGCTACCTCTTGACGTGGCAATGCACTCAAATTAAGACACTCGTGTTTTGTAGTAGTAAAGTATAATATGTAATATAATATAAATACTTGCAAAACAGTCAAATTTTAACCATAAAAAAATGGACATTACATCTAATTGTTGGCCTGTCTGTTTTCTTCTACCCAAGGCAGTTTTCTCAAACCCTGGTCCTGGAGAGCTACCTTCCTGCAGAGTTTAGTTCCAACATGTATCCAGTACGCTGCCCCGCCCCTTACTTAACTCTTACATCTGATCCAGCCAATCAGGGATTCGGGAAGAGGTTGATTAGCTGGAGCAGGTGTGGTAAATTGTGGCTGGAACTAGCCTGAAGAAGGTAGCTCTCCAGGACCAGGGTTGGAGACCACTGACCCAAAACACGAGTCCAGTATTCGAATACTGAACCCTCAAATGGGAGCACTCCAGCATCCGTGAACATCCCTGATGTCAGAAAAACATACAAAACATCATAAGTGGATCTTAGGAGAAAAACGTAAAATGGGAAAATGTAGGATACCAACATATGTTTGCCAACATATCACTTTTTGCCATGCATGCGCTCCAAAAACACAGGAGTTGACAGAGAGTTATAGCCCATGATAATAATAATTATGATGCATGCTAGAGATCAAAAGATGGATTTAGAGCGCAGGAACAGTCGTGCTACTGCATTTCAAAACGCTTTGTTATGCACGCAGTCATGCCTGCTTCTCAAGGGTGTTGTATATGCACGTGTATGTGTTTTAAATATCTCTCCAAATGCTCCGGCACTAAAATAACAGCAGCCTAGTGTCAAAGCAGCAGTTAAAAAAGTCACTACTCTGCTTGACACTTGTAACAATGGAACGCAGAGATAAAAACATGAGTTGTTAAAGTTATGGAACAACTCTCCTCAAGTGTACAATGCACATTATTACACTTCAGCCCCTCTGGGATTCAGAATGAATGGGGTGAATATGAACACAGCGCCAACGTTTTATCACTCCACACCTGTAATTACACACAATTTGAATATCTATTGAATAGTAATTACAAGGTCAACCAGTGATCATTTGTTAGAGATTGTCCTTGGCGGTCTTTAAAATCAGCCGGGGCTATTTGTTCACCATGGGCGCAGCATGGTTAAAAAAAGAAAAAAGGAAAAAAAAAAAAACACACAAAAAAAAAGGAGAGAAGTCAGCCGGGGGGGTGAAACTGCCATTAAAAATGCAAGTGTGCAATGGAGACAAACATCTCCTGCTGTCAAACACAAATTTAATTGTGCTGCCTGTAGTTCTCCTCTATAATATTACCTTTTGGGCGTGTGATGAATCACTGTCATAAAACAATGTTATTATGAGATGACAATAGCGCCGGTCAGAGAGGAGGCATGGCAGGGAAACGGTGTAATTCTTTAATTTAAAACTTGCATTCATTATGACTAAGAACTTTCCATTTGCTTTAGTGCTGGGTGATAAATATTGGTGGTGTACTGGAATTTGGTGTGAAAAACTGATTTTCAGCAGTACTGATAAACAAACAAACAGGGGTATAACGATGTATCATGACTGTGATATTGCAATGCACGGATAATTTTACTAATTATGCCATCTAATGAAATTGCATTGCTCACAAGCAACTAGCAGCAATAAACTCTCTGCAGCGCGTTCATTTCATATAGGACTGTGCAAAAGGTTAGAGACTATTACAAATTTAGATCAGTCCATACAGCCGTACTCCCCACCTCAGACGTCCGTCTGTGTTCTAATGTAAGTGATCTTTGTTGTGTTTGTTGTCACATCCTTTCTGACCCATAGTATTGAGTTGCTTTCTCATAGTGGAAGGATGGACAGAAATACATTTGGATTTTTCCAGATCTGAAGCAAGACGGAAGCTTTAAGTGTTGCTTATCTAATGGGATACCAGGTCTGCATGATTATCAGAAGTTCCATTTTTTCTCAAACTCCAGTTTGGAGCTTTTTTGGAACCATTTTTGGAACTATTGTTTTTTTTTTTCCCCCACTTATTTTCCTTTGACCTTCTGCTTCTTAATGCAAGTGGATTATCTGGGTTTTTCTTCTGTTAAACGTTTTGTTATTGTAACAGAGGTTTCAGGGAGGAACCCTGAACTTAGTTTAAGTTTGTTTACAGCAACCAGCTACTGTAATAAACTGTCCCAGCAAGTAAGTGTAGCCGGTCAGTCTGTGAGGTTTTATTTTATATCAGAAAGGTTTTATTTTTTTATTGTTTTATTATTTTATTGTTTTATTTTGGGAGAAAGAAGAAAAAGAAACGATGGATGACAGAATGAAATTAATGTTTATGTTGTAATTGAGAGCCCATCAGTTCTATTAACTTTAAGGCTTAATATGTATAAAATGTATCACAAAAGAGCTGCAAGAAGACAGGCAGATATGTTTGCATGTTTCATAAAGTCTTTTAAACTTTTCCCTGAGCAGTGCGGCAGCATGACATAGAAGCAGAACCTGAATGGTCCTCTTGTGAGTACCCAAAGTGCTGATTGGCTTGCAGATAGAACCTTACTGAATTAAGAGTTTAACTTTGGAGATAGAACCTTTTTGTTTTTTAGATAAACAGTCCAAAAATGCAAGAAGTTGTCACAGAATAAGAATATGTGAACAACCCAATCTTGTCAAAAACGTCAGATAGAACCTTATAATTCCAAGAGGACAATATTTGGATAATATTCTGATATTTTATCAGCCCCCCAGAACTACTTTGCCTTTACCTGAGCTCCCATGCTGCTCTCTGGTTATGCTGTGCAAGCTGTACTCTCGCATCTGTTACTACACAACGTTGGCAATCTCAGGCTTCCCAACAAGAACCTACTGTGAGAGATTCATAACAGGCAGAAAAGCAAAGAACAAAGCGTTACAACACTCCCAACTAATACAGTTTAAAACTGAAATTTGCACTCACTGTTGTGGTCAGGCCAGTTTTTACTACGGGATCAATAGAGGTTTAGAAATAGAGGGCCGAATTAATGTAGGACTTCGTGAAGTAGCTATTAAAGTGTCAACAGGAGTCACAGAAAATTCAATTAGTAACCATCACAGTAAAAACTGTTTTACAAAAATGTGTGAATGTGAGAAAACCTGGCTTTTACCCCTGACGTAATACATTTCCTTTTTGTTACCACCATTTTCCATAGATGTGTGCTGATTACAGCTTGGTATATGGGTATATGAAGCAATGGAGTAATCCACCAGTTATGGTGATGACTCCAAATGATCCAATATTCCACAATAAACGTTTTGTAGAAAAACAAGAAAGTCTTTTATAAATGCATATAAAATCTGTCAGTTCAGGCACTGCAAAGGCAAAAGCGCACTGACCAAACATTCTGCAACAAATACCAGTGACTTAATGTCTACAGTTGTCTTTAGTATGTCAAGAACAGACAAGCTGAATCAACCTGAGCAAATATGGGGAGAGGATTTTGTATTGCTGTTTGGTCAATGTGCTGTCATCAAGAGAAACCAGTAGGAGAATTTAAAATATGCACTGTCATCATGCACACTAGACACGTTAACACGCAGCCTAATAATCTGACTAACAGCTCAACTGGAATAGAATACGTCCATGTATACACATCAGTCGCAATAGAATAGAGTTTCTATCCAACTGAAGAAGGTTATCCTGTAAATAATCAGTTAAATAGAAGAATAATAGTCATGTAAATGATTGTATCTGATTACATTCCCAATCGGGAAGTTTAAGTACATTCTGTGCATGTGTGTCACGTCATAGCGAAAGTTTATAACGTTCAACATGGTGGGAGCAGAAACTGGTCTGCAGAGGAGACGAAGTTTATGCTTTGAAGACTTACTTCTACTTGTAGTGTGCATGTAAACTGAGATTGTTGAGTAGAGTGAGCATATAAACACCTCAGTCTTAATCTCTGATTGGAATGTATTCAATCAGATTAGCAAAAATCTTTGCATGTAAACATAGCCATAGCTAATCTCTGCTGCTTCATGGAAAACAGACATTTTTATGTTTATTTTTACAAAGAAATTCTGATATCTTATTAATGGCATTACTTTGTAACAAGTTCAAAAACTTAGAGAGAGAAAATAGGACTTCTAACAGCTGACCTGGTAGACCACCAAAACTCTCACCATCCAATAAACAGCACTGTAGAAAAGTGCTTTCATCTTAGAGAGAGAAGCTCTTATTGAGAAAGAAATAGACAAAAGCAAGGAAACTGCTGGTGTTCTCAGAACAATAGACTGTCCTCCCCAGAGTCCAGACCTCAATACTACTGAATGTATATGGGACTGCTTGCATTGTCAGAAGCCGAAAAATGCAACCAACTTCTAAGATTGAACTGGTGGTGTGGAGAAATATCCCTGCAGAGTAAACCTGAAAGCAAGTTTCCTGAGAAGGACACACTAAATACTGAAAAGGTTGACGTTATATTCAGCTGTTGAGGTCTCTGTGTAATTATCTGTTACATATGTTTTCAGATTTTTGTTTGATGCTGAAAAATGAAGAATTGTACTTAATTTCTGCTTCGAAAGGAAATGAAATAAATGAACAGTGGTCTTTGACTTTTGCACAGTACTGTATGTATTTCTTCCTGTAGAGTAGAGTGTTTGAGTTGTCTAAAGCTGCCTTTAGATACTCATATTAAGTGAAGTGTAAAAACAGGTCATTCTGTTCTGGTTCTATAAGGGGATAAGCTGATACTCAAGGTTTCTATCAAAAAAGTGACACTGTGCCATCTCTAGTCAGTAATCCACAACATATATGCAAATGTGCAATAATGAACAACATTTTTCAGGTCAAATGAAATCATTGAAAGTTTGGACAAACCAGCACTGGATATGATCTCTGAATAAATGTGCACTATGACCTTTTGCTTTTACTTCTTGTTGGTGGCCTGAAGCAGAGAGGAAGAGAGGAAGAAGGGGGAGGGGAGAGGGGGGGAGACAGGGGAGAGGGGAGTGAGAAGAGAAAGAGAGAGAGAGAGAGAGAGAGAGAGAGAGAGAGAGAGAGAGAGATCTACTTGGCTCACAGTGGCAGATGGACACAGCTCAAAGTGACACACGGCTGTGAGGTAACACCTGGAGGAGAGTGAGTGGGCACGGCTGCACCTGTGACCATTAGGACGCGACCAGCAGTTCTGGCTCCAGGGCCAAGCAGGATGGCGTCAGCCAGTCTGGAGCAGGCTTTGGCCAGCATGCATGGCAAACATATCAACACCCAAATGATGTCTGAAATACATTAACATCTGTGGTAGAGGAGGAAGAGCACACACGCTGAGTGGTAGCTTAAAATCATTGAAAGTGAGGGTATACATACTGCAATCTGCTCTTGACGATATTGATGCAATTATGACCAAAATGGGGAATGTGGAGAATAACAGATTGTTGGTGCTTTTCGAGCACCTATCACCAATCTGTTGCTACATCTTATTACACTACCGACACAGCCTACTCATTACTTGAGACAATCTAAGTGAATGCCATGGGATATAGCAACTATGCTTGAAGATTAATCTGGTTTGCATCATATTGTAGCGCTTTACTCCAGTGTGGTCACATTCAATACAGCTCATCACTGAGCAGAAATCTAAATGATTTATTTTATTGTTATTGTGATAAATACTCTTGAGTGTATTATGACCATCATCAGAGAGACTACAAACAAAGACCAGCATATAGTAACAGTGTAAACTGCTCAGTAACAAGTAGCTGATTGGAAGTCAGCTTATTATGTACGGCTGAGTGATTTGGGGAGATATCTAATTGTGATTTCTCTTACCAATATTGTGATTGCAATTTAAATGTGATCATTTCCTATAAATTAAGCTTCAGACATTCTTTTCATGAAAAAGACCAGCACAACCATTTTTTCAGACTTGTACTAGACAACGTTGAATAATGTAAGATAATTAAAACTGCAGCAATCTGAAAATTTCAGACCATTAATTATTCAGCTCAATTATTATGCCATTACCTTATTTTATTAATTTATTTGTTTAATTATTGCTAGATCTTTTATCTTCCTATTCTTTATTATTTTTTTGCTCATTCTGAAAAAAATGTACTCAAATTTTTCACTTCTTTAAATATGGCACAACTGGTGCGTTTTGTCTGTCGCACCATGTTCGGAAACATTAGAAAAACTAAATATCCTGATACATTTTGTGTGTCATGACGTTACATTTTTGCCAGTGTGCAGATTTTGCAGACAATAAAGAGGAATTCTACCAGAGCAGTTTGATAAGAAATGGTTAACTGTAGAGAAACTTACTGAGTTGGGTTTCTTTATAGTGGTGGGGATAGGAACCAGGGGTTACGATGTCTACAACACAAATTTCGGGTTTCCATCACCATTATGGCCAATTCTGACTCTTCTCTAGTTTCTCTAGAATGTAACAATTTGCATCAAACCACTCTGAATGACTCGTTTTCATCTTAATGTTTGATAAATTGCAAAAAGTTGGTGGAATTACCCTGTAACACTTCAGATATCATGTCATCTACACAACGACAGCTTCACTTAATGGAAAAAAGGCAGTCCCAGGCATAAACCATCAAAAATCTCCTTTTTAGAACAAAAGATTACATTAATGTAGACAGAATTTGCAATCTGGTTTCTACCTCTCACTCTATAGGTCAGACAGGTCTCTGAATACAAAGCGACAAAGCCGGCTGCTGATTGCAGGGATTGTGGAGAAAGGTTACAGACAGTGATAACGTGTTTAATAAGACATGGGTTCAGTAGCAGCAAGCTCAGGGAGAGAGAGAGGGAGAGAAAGAAAGAAAGAGAGAGAGAGAGAGAGAGAGAGAGACACACCGTATGGTGTGTGTTAACCCCTCCCCACCCCTGCTCCGGTGGCCCGGCCCATGGTCCGCTCCCGAGTACGACCCGTCAGAAGTCATTACACCCCCTATTAACTCACGCTCAGCATCATTAAGCATGCAAATTGAAGGGGGATGACGGCTCAGAAAACTTTTTACTGCAGTCTCCCCCACCGTCGCCAACACTACTACCACCGACTCAACCGTCACCAGCCTGCCTTCAGAACAGCAGCGCTCAATATCACCACCACATTACAGGCCTATATAATGATCACTGGCTGCTCCACTTCTTCACAGAAGCAAGTGAAAAAGACGTGTGGGTACACGCAATAAACCAGTCATGACCTGCCCTTACAGAACTGTAGAGTCAGTCCCGGCTGTATGTTGATCAACCTCAAAACGACTCCCCAAACTGTCTCCTACTGGCTGATACATGGTTACGCCATAGCACATCAAATGTTCAAGTCAGAAAACTTCCTCAGACAATGGAGCGTAATGTTCATGCATTCCCATGTGACGTCCATCAGCACACTGTTCTCACTGAAATCAGTGGAAAGAGGTGGGTTTTCGACTGATACCAAAATGTCTTTGTGAATGTGGCCTTATTCTCTTTGCAGCAGCTTTTCCTCATCCAACCGCACGGCTCCAAAAGTCACATAAAAGGATTTCTTATGCAGAGTAATTAGCAAGATACTGGCTATCACTTTGAAAGCAAACACGTTTCACATAGGGATAAACTGATGATATTTTATTGTTATCACGACAAATTCCACTACAATACGTTGTGAGTATGTCATAGTTACTGTCAATATTTCAAGAACACTGAACCGTATGCAATATAAAAGGCAGATTTAGACCAATTATGAAAAGCCTGTAAACAAAAACAACCAGGTTAGAGTGGGCTCAGCCAGCGACACGTCACTCCACACATCGTTTATCAGTCCGATGGGAAAACAGACTTTTGTTTAGCAAGCTAAACGCTAGCTAGGCATGAGTGGCAAGAAGCTTACAGCTCTTCTCACCATGACCACAATGAGCCTTTTAGAGCCTAATACATCACCCCGTCTTCATTAGTTAGATCAGACTCTATGATGATAGTCAGAAAAGTATGTTTAAAAGGTAGAGTGTGCTGTATAGTAAGTAACTGCATAAACTGCACAGCAACGAGCAGTTCATTGGATGGCAGCCCATTAAGCCATTATCTTATTTATTCCTTTTTTTTTTTACTCACTATTTGGGGTTTCCTCCTGATCCTTATTTCTGCACAAGCTGAATTTGAAAAAAAGAACACATTTTTAAACATTCTACGCTGCATGTGAGCTTTCATAGCCTAGCTTAAATGTGCCACTGCAGTGGTGTGGTAAGTCCATTCCAAGATATTTGCAACCTACAGAAAACCTAATATTATGATTACACACTAAGTATAGTAAATAGTGATGCAAATGTTGGCTAATTATTTTGATCAATAACCGACCACTATTATTAGTGATTAAAACGTTAACTGACATCTAAAACCTTGAACACGACACGTGAAATTATAAAACACAGCACTGTGTTTTAGACAAACAAGGCTTTAAGCTTTATTAAATGAACAGAAAAAGAGGTCTAACACAACAGATATGACTGTAAAGTAATGTAGTACACTTACTTACATTTACCACGTTATTAGCCCAAACAAACATATATGGCCTAACCGAAGTTCATAAGCATTGTTCAAACAACAATCAACAAAATCGGTAGCTCGCAGCTTTTAAGCCTTGTCTTGTTAAAAGCTATCTGACATAAGTGCAGGCTGTAGCTTAAGGTTACATTCAACAGAAGCAAAATGACCTTCAAAAAGAGTCAGCTGTAGCCTACCTTAGCACTGTGTCATGCGGCTAAATATCCTAGTGGCAATACATTTAGAGTGGCATAACATTTGCTACAGTGTCCTCCACAAATATTGCCACCTCTGGTGATCAAGAGCAACGTGAGCTGTAAAAATATGCTTAATTACTTATCTTTTTGATCTTTCATTCAAAATATTAGCAAAAATCTAACATTTATTAAAGGTATAGTGATCGAAAAAAACTAAATCTTGTCATGAAATGAATAATTTTCTTAAATTGCTGTGTGTCACAATAATACATCAATGATGTGTGACAAAAACTTGCTGAGGTGCACAAATTAGTAAATGGCTACAAGAAAATATCTAAACAATGAAAAGGCCAAATTTCACTATCAGAGCAATAATTAAGAAGTTTAAAACAACTGAAGATGTTAAGAATCTGCTGGGAAAAGGCCTTATGTCTATACTGACCCCACGCACACTGAGGAGGATGGATCGACTGGACAAAGAATCTCCAAGGATCATAAATGTGAAATTGCAGACATTAGTTAGGTCTTGGGGCCAGAACACAAACACCACCTATATAACCACAAGTTGTTTGGGGGTGGGTTGCCAGAAGGAGGCCTCCGCTGTCAAGGACCAACAAACTCAAGCGCCTACAGTTTGCCAAACGTTACTGGAACTTTCTGTGGGACTAGGCTTGCTGGCAAAGAACACCAGAGGTGAAAGCGTGTGGACACAAAGATAGCCATGCAGAAAAGCACCTCTTCCCCACTGTGAGGTATAGTGGTGAATCTGTGTTACTGGGGGGCTGTTTTTCTTCCAAACACCCTGGACAATTTATTCAGATACATGGTATTACAGATCCCAAGCAAAAATAAAATCAAAAGCCTGCCTCAGCCAGGAAGCTTAAACTGGGCCACAGTTTGGATCTTCCAACAGGACAATGATTCAAACCACACCTCAAAATCAACACAAAAATGGTTCACTGTCCACATAATTAAGGTTTTGTCATGTTTTCTATGACCGTCATAGAAAAGCTGTGAGATGAGCTGAAGAGGAAAGTTCACAGTGAGGACCTCGGAATCTGAACGATCTGGAGAGATTCTCTATGGAGGAATGGTCTTAGATCCTTTGCCATTCTCCAGGCTCATTAGGCATTATAGGAGAAAACTCAGAGCTGTTGTCTTCACAAAGAAAACTGCACAAATTAATAAATGAAAGAGTGCCAACAACTATGGCACACACAGATTTGAGAATTATATTTATTTTCTGATAATATTTAGGATTTTTTTCAATCATCGTGCTTCAAATAAAGGTTCGAATTTTGTTAATATTTTGAATAAAAGGTCAAAAGAATAATCAATAAAGAATGTTTTTATAGCCTGTTTTGCTCATGTTGACCAGCGGTGACAACATTTGTGAAGGGCACTCTATCAACGGCTCTGATGCTATCAGTTAAAATAAAGTCTAGTCGAATAGTCAATTTCATCGACCCCAGCATTAAGAGTCGAGAGTCGGTGTCAACTCCAGAAAGCTGTTGTGCATCACTAAGTAGGGCTTCTGAAACGAGTTAACAATTTAAAAAATGGTACTCAATTTGAGCAACATCAATTATCGAAAATTGCATTCACTTTTTAACTGAAAGTATTCAAACATTTCGTGGTTGACAGTTAACGGTTAATGGTTAATCATTAGCATCTCTAACCGTGATGTTATATCTTTGCCATATCACCAACCCTTCCAGATCTCTAGGGCTTCTCTCTGCTTCAACACACTCAGGCTCCTCTGGCAGATACAGCGCTCCGCCTAGACAGGGCATACCTACAGATCTATTGACTACAGGAAGGTTTATCTCACAGGACATACATGCATGCTATTGATCGCAGAGAAAGGTAGAATGCAGTGTAGTGCACGTCAAACGTCTCCTCTATAATTGGCTCACAACAGAATACAGCACTACCACAGTCATTCTGCCCTTTCAGTTAAAATAGTGATTTTACCAAAGCAGCCACTGCACCACTAGAGACCTTGTGCATAACTCTTAGTCCATTAGCAATCCATACACAAGCCACACAGGTTACAGCGGCGTCAAGCAGAAATATGTCGGCAGTTGTGAAGCGTTGAATAAGACCCCAGGTGTATCCTGAAACAACGTATTTACCATTTCGTAGATAAAGGTAGACCAATTACTTTTGTAAAATATTTTTTAAGAGGTGAGAAAATTAAGACTATCCATTCGAGTGGGATAATTGCTAATTGGAGCGGCAGGCCGGTCCCGTTTGATGTTGAAGTTCATTAGAAAGTTTTGCACTTCCAAGTGTTTCTCAACAAGTTACAGACAGTGTTTTAGAGCCATGAATTAAAATTCCTCTTTTTTCCCTTTGTGGCCTTTGTGGAACAATAATAATAATAATCCATGGCACAGGCATCCAACTCAATCATAATAAAAACGTCCACCAATAATGGAACATATTTAATAACACATTTAACATTTAATTAGAACGTGATGAATAAATGCACCATCTGCGTTATCGTGCTTAAGTCTGTTCTATTTGTTCTTGTATTATCAGGTGGAGACAGGCTTCAGGAATAAGTTAAAGTGGGAATAATCTGCCGCTGTTATGAGCTTTCTATTCCACGAAGAAGTGACTGAGGGTGCTAGTTGGTGCTGCTGTTGTTGGTAAATTAAGTACATAAGTATAATGCGACAAGTGCCACTGATAAATCTACTTGCTCAGTCAATGCTGCTTGTCTTCAATGTTTCGGTTTAGGCTTTATCACTTAAACACTTAGAGTATATGTTTATAAGTAGGTCTACATTCATTTCACTCTGGGTCTGTTTTTCACTCTGCAGAGCAATAAAACACTAATCAACATTTACATTCTCCACCCCAGACCATCAGACAATTATAGTGCAAAGTAGGATTTCTCAGCCACTGGGCTGTGGACCACAAGTGGGCCACGAAGCACCCTCTGGTGGTCCTCAGGCCAATACTTAAGAAGAGCAAGTGGACAATGAAGGTACTTTGACATTAAAATGAGTGGAAAAAAATGACTTAATAATAAGAATAAAATGTAAAAATGTAAAATGTTTGCAAACGTTAAACAACATGGTGCACAAAACAGCTTCCAAATATTTTGGCCCCTTGTTTATGGAAACAAAAGATACTGCTGCTAAGTATCAATCATCCATTTATAATTTAATTTATTTAATTTGCCCCATTCTACCCGACTTCAGGTAAAGCTTAAGGTTACCTAATCTGTTGTTAGGTGAACATAAGCTGATATGTACAGAGCCCTGCTGGTGACATGCCATGTAAAAAAATAAAAATAAAATAATAATGCATGGCCATGCTGCATTAACACGTGGGAATAAGATCCTAAAGCGTGGCCGCGACTTAGTAAGGTGTGGGAATGAGACAATTAGGTCATGGGCACGAGATCCTGCCTCATTAAGCCGCGGTCAAGGCTTAATTATCTCATTCATACACCTTACTAAGTCGTGGCTATGCTTTAGGATCTCGTTCCCAAGCCTTACTAAGTTGTGGCCACTTATTGTTTTTTATTTATAGGGGATGTCACCAGCAGGGCTCTGTAGATATTTAGTACTCGGTCATACACATGGCATGTTGTGCTGTGTTAAAAAAATCCCACCCCACACCCCCCAAAAATTGTGGTGTTTTCCTGTGGGCCTTCATGCTGATGAATAGGTGGACCTTAAGGTGGAAAGGGTTGAGAACCCCTGGTGTAAAGCACATACAAGAGACCACACAAAAGAACCTTACAGCTCCTTGAAAAAGCGAGGATGTGCTCAGTCTCGCACATTTTGTGGGCCATATCGCCCTCATTTGGTAGAAGGAGGTACTGTACTTCACAGAGAAGCTCAAAACCTATCAACAGCGAAAGAGCAACGACAGGGCAACTCAATTTAACAGGGGCTTGGAACGGGCTACATTAAACACCAGTGCAGAAATGCCACGCCAAATGAAAACACAGCATGGTCTCCAAACTGAAGTTTCTACTTGCCTTGCCTCTCCGTGTGGGACCTGGCTGAGTTTGCTCTTCGACCTGCAGTCCTGACGTAAATTCAGGACATTCATGGCTGCCAGGCCGCAGTTACTCTGCAGCAGACAACATTTATCTGCATTAAATAGTGAACTGTTGGTTATGTATGTGGTGACACAGTCAGCTGTGGGTAAAACCCACCCAGTGTGTTCAGTTTAAACCGTCTTCTACTCACGTTTTGACAGTCATCTTTAAGTCTGTTTATCTCTGTGCTCTGTGAATGTAGCGGGCTGGGAACGCTAATTTCCTCCTTCTGAAATAAGAACAGGTGAGGAAACAGCTCAGCACCAGCTGTCTGTCCACTCCGGTAAACATGCACGGACATTATCGCGGAGAACTGAGGCGCTTCTTTCAGCGTCCTCCATTCACTTTCAGTAAACATGAATCCGGCACACCGCTAAATGGCGCGAAACAGAACCGACGTTTGCGCACGTAATGACGTCAGCAGAGCCTTATTCCCAAACGCTGCAGTTGTGACCTCGTTGAAAATAGACAATGTAGAATTAATCTTCTCTTATTTATAGAGATATAACGATATAACACACCCACGACAGCAGTTCATCTGAGCAAAAGCTCCTTAGCTCAGCATAACCACACACACACACACACACACACACTTAAAAAGATGGCTCTTCAAGGTTTCTTTAATAAATAAAATGCTTCTATATAGAACTATGAACACTCAAAGAGCTTTTTGCATGATTAAAGGGTTCTTTGCATGTTGAAAGCGTTCTTCAGATTGATGAAGAATGTGTTGTAGATGGCTTTTTGAAAATACAGCAGCAAAAATGGTTCTTCTATACTAAATAGCCTGATATTGTAGTAACAGAAGAACCATTGGGTGCTATATAGTACCATCTACAGCAGTTACAGTTATATACCGTTCATGGTTCCATTTTCTTTACTAAAGAATCATTGAAGAACAATCATTATATATATATATAAACTGGTCTAAGTTGGTCTGTCCTGGTTTATGCTGGTCACCCCAGCATGGTCATGGTGGTTGACCAGCATACCAGCATCAAAACATGACATATGCTGGTCAGCAATGCTGGTTGGAAAACTATAAGAGGTATATTTTATTTTGTGACATCTATAGTACATTTCTGAGTAATCTCAGCAGAAAAACGTCCAGAATGTTTTCATTTCTTTTTAGTTTTAAGTTTATATGGGGGGTATGCACTTTGCTCATCGTTTATGTAGAGAGGCTTAGATCTAACACTGTGTTAAAACTAACCCCGCTGTGTGGAGGCGGCACTTTAACCTGGCTAGCAATTTATTTACATGCTTTAAAATGGTGCTATAATACAGCCACCAAGGGAGTGATTAAAAATATATAGATGAGAATTCTCTGTGTTATACACACCACTCAGTATTCGAAAACCACTTATGATGACAAAAGCAGCTTTTATGGTACCAAAACATCTTAGGATGAATCTTGAGAAATGTCTGTCTGACTGCTGTTAAACTTTGCAGATGATGCTGCTATGGGAAAACAAGACGATGACCAAAAGCAAGCTGAATCTGTTTAACCACATGACATATCCATGCTACATTTTCCCCAGATTACACAAGTGAGGCTGTTCCCTCTGCAAGAAATTAAGTTGTATAAAAAAAATAAGTAAAATTACGTCTACAGTACATTATGGTAGGAGCTTGAAAAATTTCCTGTTTCTTTAAAATTGTTCCACTGTGATTCAGAAGTGACCTGCCAACCCTAAAATGTTGAAATTAAATATGTGCAACTTTTCTGACAGAATATTAGTCATTTTTATAGCAAAATCACAATTTAAAATAGCTCAGTTTTCAAACTGCAAAAAAGGACATTTTAAATATAGACTACATTATCAACAGTGTTGATGCATTGCAAGTTTTAAGTGTGGAAGTTTAACCTTAACACAGAGCTTGTGAACGGCCTGCAGGTGAGTTTGACCAATCAGAAGCAAGTAAACGCCCTAATGCTGTGACATCACAACCACAACTAAACGGTAGTCTGGAACACTACATTCAGTGTTCAAGCCTCAAACCAGTAAAGATGGTTACACTGTTCTTCTTAGACAAAAAACACAAAGCCATAGGCCTCAATTAATAGAAAACACACAATTTAAATCACAACCTCAGTATTGGTCAGAAAAATTGCAATTCCCCAAATAATTCACCCCTACCAGGAGTCAAACCTATAACTTTGTACTGTCCCTAACCTCCATTAGCAGCTTTAATGACTTTTCGGTTCATTTTTACAAACAGCGGCGTCAGTATAATTAAGGTTATCTGTCTCCGGAATATGCTGTTTGTTTGTTTGTTTACTCACTAATCACTATACTACAGTACTGAACAAACATAAACAACTCTAACTCCTCACTTGTTCTAAATATAACAGGTGTCACATTGGCAGTAATGAGTGCTGGGCTGATTATGTGGCTCACTGGTTCATTTTACAAGGTAAAATTAGGAGATTGGCTTGAAGCCTATCGTTCTATATTAAATTGGGAGAGAGCCAAGCAAAGCTTAAATGATAGTTTGGCAGCATGTGGGTCGTTATACAGTATATGGATCCGATTCAACATTAGATTAATCAGAGCTGGGAATGGGAAAACATCCGTGTTTTGTAATTTCCTGAATGTTGCTCACTTTACATGTGCTAAAAATTTTAATCCGAAGTACAAAATGTATTTTTCTAAGAATAGAACTGAAGAATGCTTAAATTAAGAACTGAAAGATGCCTATTAAAGCACAAAACAGGAACTGCTGATACTAATCATGACTCAAGTTTTTGGTACCGCAGTAGAAGCACTGCTGGGCACTAGCAAGCCTGCAGAATTAACATGCTGACAGTCATCAATTTACAAGACATTTTTCCTTCAGTGAACTCTTTGCTTCCCTCTTTCCCATTTGCTTTCAATATTGCAGTGTTTACTTAAAGCAGCAGTTGGTTTAATTACTTTTATATGAACATACTGTTTCTTTTGGTATAATAAATGCGAGTCCTACTTGCTTTGGCAAGTTATAATTGACATATGGACATTTCTAACTGCAGAAATATTCCATTTATCAAATTAGTTTGTGCTCTTTCTATTCTCAGTAGCTTCTATCAGTAAATGCAGACTACTGTGAGACTAATTACTTGTGACTGAGGCTAGATAGATAGATAGATAGATAGATAGATGGATAGATAGATAGATAGGTAGATAGATAGATAGATAGATAGATAGATAGATAGATAGATAGATAGATAGATAGATAGATAGATAGATAGAGAGACAAAAAGGGCTGTGCACCTCACATAACAAATATTAAGAAAAGCTATAATAATTCACAATACAGTAAATAAGACTCTTTTACTGGCTTAACATGGTAAAACATTCACACAACTATTTGCAGGGTATAAGTTGCATGAAAGTTGCAATTAAAGAAAATAAATTGCATACAAGACATTTAATTATTCCACTACAGTGAGATTAGTAGCTAGTATTTTGATATACATTGTATCGTTTTGGTTATATAAAATCTGGATTTTGAGTCTTTGTGTAAGACAAATTTCAGACAGATGTGTCTGTTGGTGAGATATGAGATAAAATTGCTTAAAACATGCAAAACTTCACGGCAATTTAAGAAAAAATATTCTAATCATGGCTGATGTTTTAAGATTTCTGTGCTGTCCTTCAATTATTAGCAAATCAAAATCACAACACTCTCTGCATCATTTCTGAAAACATTTTACTTCTCCCCTCTCCAATCACTGCTTGGCAACAATTGCCAGCTGCCGTTATCTCAGTCCATCTCTCTTTCTTTAGAAATGTGCAGTGTTTTCATGGATGTCATTTGAATTTGAAGATGTGGTCAAAATATGCAACTAAGACACCTGTGAAAGCAAGACTGTGTACTCAGTAGAGTAGAGTTTGTTTTTTTTCCGAAGCCAAACACAAGTAAAAAGTTTGTATTTAAAAAACTTGTTTACTTGATTACTTGAAATGTTCTTTTTCAAAAGAGTTTCAAATAGGCCATGTCAAAGCAAACGTTTACTTCTGCCCCTCAAGGCATCAAATATGAGACGTAACTGATCCATATACCATTTTTCATGCTCGCCATGACAGTACGCTTTAGCTTAAGATACTTGATGGTTTAGGTTTTAAGTTTCAAGTTGTTTTTTCCTCCACTTTGTAGTGCGAGTCACATCTCAGCTGTCTGATTTTCACTTGGTTATGTTGTCTTCCCTGTACCTGTCTTGAGCTGATGCATGTTTTACAGTGAAGGGCTAGGTTTTGGTTTGGGTTTTGTGTAAAGCCTGCGTTCTTGGTGATGTGTGTAGAGTCGTGTCATTGTATTGTAGCTTTGGAATAGGTAGGAAGAAGACTCCTGCTGTCCTGCTGTCTGACAGAGCTGTTCTGGCATTGCTGCAACAAAATGAACAAAGGAGAAAAAACATTGGCTCAAGCAGCCATTCAGACAACTGTCATGTTAATGTTAGCTTGCAATCTAACTAACTAGTTAAGCTAACTGGTCACAGCAAAAAAGCAATATCATTCCAAGACACCATCCTGTGTATGAAATTACGGACATTATGGACAAGATAATATGATGTCCTTGGTACATATTTGGTTGGTTGTTCCATGAAACACATTAATTCGAGACTGCATGTCTTTGGAAGGAAACCAGAGCACCCGGAGAAAACCAATGCAAACTCCGCACAGAAAGGACCCTAGTCACCCGGCCAGGGAATAGAACCCAGACCCTTCTTGCTGTGAGGTAACAGTGCCACCCACTGTGCCACAAATCAAGTTCCAAATAAGTTTAAAGTGAGTCCCAGGAGGCTTTACATTAAGTCAACACAAGTAAAATTTAGTTTCATGCAAGTTTCAACATTATCATGCCAAACCTAAACAATACAGGTGAAAGTTTATAGAAGATAAACATTGAAGTAGTCCTTAATGAGTGGATGCTGCCCAAGTATGTGTTTAAACAGGCATGTAATTACTAACTTTGTCTAACTTTGTCTTGTGGTTATGATATCATGTCATACTCCCCCCGACTCCCCCACACATTGCGATGTGACTCAGCTAGAAATGTGCTTGCGCTAATTGACAGTGTGTCGCAGACTGTGCGAGGGCCAGGGGCCAGGCGCAGGACAGGTGGGGGCCTAATCATGCAGAAAATGAGGCCTTTGGAGGAGTGGAGAGCAGAGGAAGAGGAGGAGGAGGAGAGGACGGGACGTGATGAGAGGCGTCCGCGGACATGGCTAGGACCTGACCCTGCTGGAAGCTGACCAGCGCTGCGGCCTCTCACCCTCCTGCCCATTCCCCAGCTCACTCCCAGTCACCTCCAGCACCCCCACACCTGAGCAATGAAGTCCTCATCCTCACCGCACATCATTAGCAGCCGGGCCAGCTGGCACAGCTTGGCCCAACTCAACGTCCAGCTAAACACCCAAACTTTTTAATGGACAGTTGTTGTGTGTGTTTTTTTTATTTCTGTTGAACTAAAATAAATCAAAACAATGAAATAACAAGCTACTCTAACAACACAGAAATTGATCTATCAATGCTCCGCCCAAAATGCACTCTATCATAGCAACTGTGGACAAGCTTTATAGAACATTGGCAAATATCCAATAGAACTTAATAAGTCTTATGTTGTCAAAATATGTGATTTCAGAATGGATTATCAATTTTACATGGTTTTATTTTGTATACATGAATTGTATGCAAAGGTTTGGGCACCTTGTTGATATCTATTTCTATTTATTTGCTGATAAATAAAAAAAACAAAATCTTAAAATGCACATTTTAACAATTAGTGTTTATTTGCAAATGTTATGGTACTTTTTAGATTTAAATGTTATATATATATATATATGTTTCCAATATGTTAAACTCAGCAAATAAATAGAAATAGTGCACTAAAATTTGCAGAAAACTGCAATAATTAAGTGTACATTGACTGTTTTTGTGTGTGTGTGTGTGTGTGTGTTTAAACTTTTGCATAAGGCTGTAGTTCATCTTAAGTTCATTTTAAGCTGGAAACTGAATATTATAGCAAATGCCCACCCACTTTTGTAACTTATTGGTAAATAAGTCAAATCCACTAATAAAAATGAACAAATTTTAGATATCCACCAATCAAAATTCCAGTTCCACCAACATCCATAACAATGAGGTGATTGCTAAGCATTTTGAACCTTGGAATAGGACAACACGTCTTATTCAAAGCACAAAAGTGCCCAAATAGACCATACAACACTACATAAATACAATAAATATAAACTGTTATCCAACTCAGAATGTGGCACATTAAATCTGTAGGAATAAAAGGCAGTAAACAGGATGAAATCACAAGCATACTACAGTTATGTTGGACATTACTGCTTTTTTATGATTCTTTAAGTTATTTTTCTCTGAGTTTCAAGCTGTGTATCTCAGTTTTGTTTTTTTTTCTGTTCTGAAGTAAACACAGCAGATAACTCACTCACCATAGCGGTGCTGTTTGGTTTAACAATTCTTCTTCTGGAAATGCACTTTAATTGAGATCTTAAACATTTCCTCTTTAGTCTTCGGTTTGAGAAATGAGTAACAACTCACTCTTTCCACCAAACTCTTGGGGAACTGGGCTGGTTTGAGATTTATAAATACGCTACAGCATATTGTAAAGTTTTTCTCAGGTATCCCGTGCATAGTTACAGTTGCTAGGCTATGAAGGACCAACTGGGTGAACCTTGCTAGAGCACTTCCCTGAAGCAGAGCAGTGCTGCAGCTCTAGTTACTTAAGAATACCAAAGATGGAAGCTTGCTGATTGTGTGAAGCAGCTAAACAATGACGTTTCTCTGAATTTCTATATGAGCGTCTATTGTTCCCTAATGGACAACGTAGTGTTACAAAACACTTATTTTCATGGACCCCTCAGAATTTTGATTTTGAGACATTCAGTGGCTCCAAGAGGTTAATTATGGGGTCTCTGACCCCCCAGGACCGTCTCTATTTTGTACTTTGTTTATAGTTTTGGTTCAGTTACTACTTGTTGTAGCCATCGGCTGTGGGATTGAATCCTCACAACACAGACAGTATGGACAGGTCAATTCCCTTTCCAATTTTATTTACGCATACTCTGGTTCTTTTACTACTACTTATTCCAATAATTTAGGCATAATTCTAATAGAAATATACACTAAAAGTGGCTAATTTAAAAGTAGAAATCTAAACTGAGCTTAGGTATTGTCATCTCTGTAACAACACCAGAATGAACTAGATGTTACAAACAATGGAGGCTTATATGATTATATGGAGGCTATGATTATAAGTTTGTGAAAGCTGTCTAGAGCTAAAATGCTGGTTGGGGTCATCTCTGACGTCATGCAGACTTCTTTTGTGTTATTATTTGGAGACATAAAAAGCCCAAAGAACAACTTTCTGATCCATTAGCTTTGAATTGCAATGAATGATAATCTGTTTTCTAACTCCATGACATCACAGGGGTCAGGAGTGCAGCAGCGTGATGGTGTCTCGCGCCGAGTTCTTCTTCAAGAAAATGAGAATTGCACAGCACAGGATAAACAGGTCAATATTCCAGTGTATTTCATAAGGCAATATTGCTGTATGTATGAGCATAAAAGGCTGGGAGCTTCATCGATTGACAATAGAAATCAGGTGGAGGTCAGTCTGGATTGTTCTTTAAATCCAAATGGATGAAATGCACCACCTCAGTTGCTTTGTGCTGTTTCATTCTGAGAATTTACGAAGCAAGGGACCAGCTGCAGCTCAGTGACTGAAAGCGTTTGTATTCTAAACGCCTGGAGAGTTAGAACATCGAAAAGACTTTGCCTCAGTTTGTCATAGAACTTCTCAGCAGACACCCATCTGGGCATTTAAAAGGCATAAATGCTGCAGAAATAAAGTTGGACTTGCATTAGCTATACATATTAATATTTCAGAGGAGCATTAGAGGAACAGGTGGCACTAGTTTTTGCACTGTAAAACACTGAATTGTTGGAAATTGTGGTGAGGGTTTTTCTCCTCAGTGCTGGTTGTAGCTCAAAAATCTGTTGTCTGTTCTGTACATACTTGGACATTGCATATAAACAAGAGATGTTAGAAACTAAATCAACTATTTTGCTCATATTTCAGCTCTGGTGAGAGATCACGTCTGTGGGGTAGATAAAAAATTCTCATGCTGTAGTGGAGATGCATTAGGAGAGAATAGTACAGGTGGGAGCAGAGAGTAGTAAACTGATAATGCGACCTCCAGACTTTAAACATTTTCTTGTTGTCTAATAGCTTATAGTGGATTTCTTTGTTTTTACTGGCTGTGCTGCCTCTGAGACGCTTGGGAGGCGTGGCCATGTGAACAACCATGTGAGGAGGCTCATGGGAGACGCACACCCTCCAGAAAAGAAACTCATTGCTGGTGTTGATGTTGTTGTGTGTCTGTTACAGGAAGTGTTATGTGTCATTTGTGTTATTCTGGGTTGTGGGTTGTATGTGTGTTAGGGGTTCAATGTAAGTTGGAAGCCTGTGGCTTTTGGTGACATCCCCCCAGTTTGGCTGCATGTCATGTGCCTTTTTAATGGTGTTTCGATAAAAGAACACTATTCGTAGTAGAATCACAGCCTCCCCCGTGTTTACTTCTACACCAACTTGACAATATGAATACTTACATTGGAGGGAATATTGCTTTAGCTTATAAAGTGTTATGTAGGCCACAACTGCAGTTATCAGAGTATCATTTCATCATTTCATCATTGTGACAAAGACTGTCAAAGGTGTAGCATGGTGCGCCTGCCTGGGTTGGCCAGAAATCATGAATTCAGTCTCTGGCAATGCCACAGACATCCATGCCTGAAAGTCCAAGAATTTGAGGTCTGCACTCCCACTGGACCCGTGGGACCCGCCACAATATCTTGCAGCGCTGAACTAAAAATCACTGTGGTGTGTGGGAGAGGGTGGGAAATCAGACCACTGCAGGCAGGAGCACGCTGAAGCATACATGAAGAAAAAGTCCCACAAATTAATGAATAGGCTAAATAAAGTAGAATGATCACTAAATCATATTTAAAAACAATATAAAATAATAACAGCAAAACAGTTCAAATGAATGAAGTCATTCTAAAGAGTTGTAAAGCAACCGATCACATGAACAACGTGCAACTTCTTGTAGCTTACAGAGATGATGGAGCCTTCAGTGCAATGGTCATAGCTGCCGAGCCCAGCAAAACACCAAAAATAACCATTCTGAGGTTTAATTCCTGCTTTGTCTTTACTGGGAATAAATGGCGTTTGGAGAAGTTGCTTAACAGTGAGCCTGATGACCATGACTGCCATGTTATTTCAGCAGACAATAATGTATTTGTGGATAGACTATGTCAGATATTGGATGTCAGTTCGCCTTTATGGAACTGCATGGACGAGAGTGGGTCAAAACATTCCAGCTGTGAGCAGAAGCGGGATTGTCCATGGGAGCGGAACTGAAAAAACAGTCCCACGCAGATCTCTACAAGAAAGCATATTATCCTCTCTCTCTCTGGGCGAGCAGGATGATCCTCCTACCACTCTGCATCTTTTACTCATTACTCAGGTGTCTTTTATCTGATATAACAGAAATGGCAGTTAGTGTTCTCCTCCAAGCATGTTGAACTGTCAAGTGACATTGCATTAGCAGCAGTTCCAAAAGACTGCAACTCAGAGAAGGCACGTGTTAGCCTTCACCCTCCAAGCTTGGTAGCTTCAAGAAGAGATGGTTCTTCAGTCTGCGTTTAAACACAGTGAGGGCCTTTGTTGTTTAGACAGCCAAAGGAAGTTATTTCCACCACCCAGGTGGCAAAACAAAGTAGAGTTTTGATGTTTGTCATATTGTCCCTGTTGTAACCAAAACCTCATATTTTCGAAATGCTAACTTTATAGCAAAAGTGAAATGTCTTTAAGTTCAGTGTATAATTTTATTTCAAGATGTTTTTGACCATTTGGATCCGTTCCATCAAAACGCTGACATAAAGTAAAGGGCAGCTGACACTTTTAAATGATGTTAAAAAGATGTTTTAATTAAAAAAATGAAAACAAATTTGACAAGGTATGAGGTTTAATAGGACAGCGTTGATTTATTGTTCAATTTTACAACATAAACATAATCTTAGTGTTGACATGATTCAGACAGTGCAGAAACCAGCTTGGCTGGGCTTTTATTCTGCTATTGACAATATGCCAAAAGTGTTTTGAAACAGTGTCAGAAATGATCTGCATAATCTAAAATATGAGACCTCACACTTTCTGCCCTGAAGTGTGAAAAGACATAGCGGTGCAGGGAGAAAAAAATGAAAATCTGAAACAATTGAAAAACGGAGAGGCCGTGAGTTATAAAAGACGACAGAAGGGAAATCAACTTTCTCAGCTGTGGCCATATGTTACCAAGGTGATGTTCCATGAAATCGATCCCACTCTTGATATTTGCCAGCTCTTGAGTTTCTGGGGTCTGAGCTGGTCCTTTGCATGTCCATCTGGGCAGCAGCGGTGGCGTACAGCAGCAGAGAATAAAGACCGCAGGCCGCGGCGAACGCAGATTAAGAATTAGAGCCCGGCTTTTGATTTTTATTTCCAGTCCTGTCTTAAGTCTCTGCTGAATGCACCAATGATCTGTCTAAGACTGTATTATCTGAAAGAGGGAAAAGTTCCTATGCCCACAGTGAGCTCATTTCTATCTCTTTGTGTAGTAAAACTGCTGGAAAAAAGTTTTCTCTACAATGCATGCTGTATCAGTGAGACTTTGGAGGAAACTTTTCTCAAGTTTTTGCTATTAGTGGTGCTCTCTTGGTGAATCATTGGCAGTTTTTCTAGACCATTCCATTTTGGATTTGTCCAAATGGTCAGTGGAATTACGTGCCCTTAGGAAGCAATAGCTATAGCTGTCTCCGGTTTTATAGCAGCAGGCTCAGAGCTTATCAAAGCCTTCAGAGATTCAGCACCAATAGCTCTTCCCAATGCTAATCTGAAGCGCTCTGTTCTCTCTGTGTGTGAGTGGTGTAAGAGCAGTGGCCGGGGAGGCCCTGAGCCGGCTGCTGCTGCCTAAGGGAGATTTGAAGGCAGAAGGGAAACAGTAGGACGGAATCGAGAGGAAAAAAGGGCCTTTTGTCCCTGTCCCTCCATTAATCTGAAGACTGTAGAGAAATGCCAAGGGGATTAAATGTGTTACTCCAAAAGCTTTTTTTTCTCCCTCTCGCCGCTCCGACTGCAAATTAAAAGATGGGGAGGGGGAGTAAAAGAGGGTGGGGGGGTGTTAATTGCTTGCCAATCGATAATTCTATAATTACTTTGTGACAAATGGCTGGCTCGCAGTGCTGGAGCTGCCGGGGAAAAGGAAAAGGAAGGGAAAAGGGAAAGGGGGAATGGGGGTGGTGGTGGTGGTGGTGGGGGGTCAGGTATTGGTGGGGGGTGTTTAAGGGGATTGGCTGCGATCAGAAAAGGAAATATTTGCTTTTGTGCCTACAAGCGCAGCCGCCCTGGGCATTGTGACAGGGAATTTGTGTCAGGTTTAAACAAGCGGCTGAAGGCTCTGGGGAGCTGCTGTCTGGGGCTTCAGATGGAACGGAGAAGGAGGAAAGCATGCAGCGCCAGCTTCCCTTGGCGACACCACAGAGCAGATTTTACTCACAACCAGCGCTGAGAGAAGACTTCACCGCGCTCGTCTGCACCCAGTACATCACAGCCTTCCCACCCCTTCATCCGCTATGCCCCCCCATGTCATAGGCCTGCATATAAACATCTGTAGGCCACACTCTTAAAAAATTAAGGTTCCAGAATGACACTTGTTCAACACAGTTCTAAGAAAATCCTTCAGTTCATACAGAACCTTCATATTATGCCTCTTTCTGCAGGCCCCCTAGTGGCTATTTGGCTGGCAAAATGGAAATCGACTTAAATATTTTAATTCAGATTCATATAATATATTCATATACATGAATTCATAATTGATAGAAATTAAAGGTCACAATAAAAATAGAATTTAAGCACTGGTTTTGCACTGGTTCTGGGTTTGTAAATCATTTTTCTATCAAAATATATACATAGCTCAGCTAAAGTACTTCCAAGATCTGCAGATAATGGAAAATCCCTTTAATGGCTACAGTGAAATTGGATAGTTTCTTCATCTCATTTCCAACAACACCGTTGTTGAATGGTTCCTTTTTGGCACAAATGACTTGGTGAGGAACAACCTGGGACAAACTTTACCTTTCAATACACATAAAACATAAGAAAATGACATTAATTAAGTACAATAAAAGAGTTGTCTACCCATGATGCAGAAAAAAACTCCTCAAATCATACACTCTTAAAAATATGGTTCTTCAAGGATTCTTTAGCAAAGAAAATGGTTCTATATAGAAGCATGAACACTCAAGGAACCCTTGGCATGATTAAAGAGTTCTTTGCATCGTGAATGTTCTTCACATTGATAGAGAATGTGCTATGGATGGTTTTATATAGAACCTTTTTGAAAAGGCTTCCATATAGCACCATAAAGGGTGCTTCTATTGGGACAGCGTCAAGCTTGTAATAGCAGAACCTTTTTGGATGCTATGTAGAACCATTTTCAAAAAAGTTCTAAATAGAACCATACACAACACATTCTCCATTAATCTAAAGAAACCTTTCATAATGCAAAGAACCCTTATATTGTGGAAATGGTTCTTAGAGTGTTCATGGTTCTATATAGAACCATTTTCTTTACCTAAGAACCCTTGAAGAACCATCTTTTCTAAGAGTGCAGGCTTAGTCTTTAGTTATTAATCATTGGACTTATTGCTCAGTAACTACTATGAAACAGAGAAACAGAGAAACAGGGCCACATACAGACTCGTAGAGTTTAAGGGGTCAATTGAAGGAGCATAAATAAATGTGGCTACCAATGAACTTATTTATTAGGTTCTGCAGAGTTTGACCAACCAGACCTGGACAGTGATAATGATATGATTTGTTTTTGTGCAGACTACACAAGTGGATGAGTGGGTCATTTATTTTTTCTTTCCATTAAAAGCACTTGGGCCTGCTTTCTCAACAGAATCACGCTGTTCAGACTCACTGAGTGCAAAGTGATACTGTCTCTACCTCATGATGCTCTTAGGAACCCAGATCTAGATCGTTTCAGTGGGAGAGAGAAAACAGATGAAATGGAGAAAATGTCATGTTCACTTTAACTGACCCCAGGCCTGGATCCAGAACCAAATCAGAAATAAATGGGATGCAGAGATGTTAAATGCATGATGGGAAGTTTTCTCACTTGCTAGTTTTGTATAATTTTCTAATCTTAGAGAACAGCCAATATGCTAACTGTAGATAATGCTATTTACAGCACAGTCTGTTTGCAGCGATCACATGAACATTTGAGGCACAAATCAGATGCCTACATGCTGCATAGGCTAATTGTCTCCTGCACTACCAGACCTGCATACCTACAGGGGCTCCTGCACCTGTCAGCAGGAATTAGCTAGACTGTTTAACTGCTAAGGGTGTCAGCTTCATCCAGTTCTTCATACAAAGTTATGAGAACGAACAGCCAAGAATCAGTTCATGCCCTTAGCTTTGCTGCTAGCACACTCACTCTGAGGATGCTTCAGCACTCTGATGTTTTTGGCGCCCCCTGCATGTGGCACTAGCAGGAGAAGATAGTGTGAAAGTGGCTGGCTGGAGATTGATTACACAGGTTTGCCCGAGTCAAATCACCTGTCAGCCTGCCTTTGACATGGAATCCATTTTGTTGCACACTGCCATTAACCTTGAAACACTTGGATTTATTTCTCTTCCCCGTGGACCGGGCCCTGACCTTTGTCCATCGCCACCACACCACTGTTTTTTAAAGAATTTCTGCCGCTCTCTTTCTTTTCAAGCCAACAGCCCAATGCCCGACGTACCATTAAGCATTATTACAATATATGAATGCAGAGTTTCTTTGGGAAGTGTTTCAATCACACAATCAGAAAATGAATTAATTTGTTCATGCTCGTTAGACAATGCATATACACTGACCACAAGTTATTTTTTTTAGTTTTGTTATAGAAGTACAAAAAGTATGTGGACAATCATCCTACTTACTTTGAGTTTAGGTGTTTCAGCCACACCCATTGCTAGCAGGTGTATGAAATCAAACACATAACCATGCAATCTCCATAGACAAACACTGGCAGTTTAGTGGGTCGTTCTGAAGAATAATGCCTAATTTTAATGTTAATGCCCATGGTTTTGGATTAGGAGGACCAGCAAGTTTCAGGTGTGATGTTCAGGTGTCCATGCACTTTAGCCATATGGTGTATTCAGTACACTACAAAAACAGATGTATAGCCTAACAAGAAACTTCTGTATTCCTAGTTAGGGACAGCACATTATATGTCACTTTTGGAGCTGCAACAAATATGCAATGAAATTAGATCATTGAAAATTCAAATATGCGAAAAATTGAAGTCATTTAAATAACTGACACATTTACTCCTTTTATGAATCCATGCATGTTATTTATCTATCTAAATCCTAAAATAGCTTGTTATCAGTAGTATGCAGTTGCCAGATTGAGGATTGGAGATTGCTTTACGGCACAGCTTGTGAAACACCATTCCTAACTATCTATATTTGAGGCGACAGTGCCTGTCTCACCTCCAGGTGCAGTCCAAATGCATTTACTACTGTTCTGTATTGGTAGCTAGATGGCATGCTCTCAGTTGCATTTATTACTGAGAATAAAAGAGATCATTCAGGCTAACTAGCTGTCCAGAGATATAGGAAAAGTATTTAGGGTGATGAAGCCAAGGTGGCTGAGTTTGAGGTGCGGTATGAAGTAAAGTGATGTAAATGTAAATGTAAGTGGTTTTGAGCAGCCTCAGAACCTTGGTCCCTCCCTTGTTCACTGACAAGCATTCACCAAAAAGTTATTTGCATTTTTAAGACCATGGTTAAAGGACAATGTTTCCTCCGCTCTACTGCATCACTCACTACTGTTCAATGTGAGCCTTTGTTCAATTTGTTTAGCATTTGCTATGCAACTTGCTATGAACATAATAGTTTATAAGTGATGTTTTTCAGCTTTATTACAAAGCATAATTGTAAAACAAAAAAGTATAATGCAACAGTGCATAATCATAAAAAATACATATTTACAATTTTGTAATACTACCACTACCACTACCACTACTACTACTACTACTACTAATAATAATAATAATAATAATAATCATCTTCAGCAGCAGCAGCGTCATCAAAACAAAACAATGTAAAAATATCAGTTTTTACAGTTTTTTTGTTATTCTTATGAATATTCAAACATTTGAGATAACATTTGATAGAATATTCAAAAAATAAAATATCCCACAGTTGCAGTTACTTTTAACACAAAATGTGCTTTTAACTAAGTGTAAACATTATTATTGCCGTCACATTTAATAATAATAATAATAATAATAATAATAATAACAACAACAATAATAATTTTTAATATAGCACTTTTCATGCCGGTGGCAGCTCAAAATGCTTTACAGACAGGTGATATAACAGTTATACAAGAAATCATTAGTATTTGTTTAGAATCAGAAGAAAATGAAACAGGTCAAATTAGAAGATAAATACCAAGAGACGCAGAGTTTTAATGAAATGCTAAGTTAAAGAGATACGTTTTTAGATGCTTTTTAAAAGTGAGCACATTCGTTCTTCATCGATGCACTTTTGTGAGTTATTAGTTATGTTGGTTAGCATTCATCAGTGTACATTTTTTTAAGCTCTAAACATCCTTATTACAACTTTATGCATCTCTCCAACAAAAGGAGAAAGAAAAAACATAAGGAAGCGAGTGATCCTGGCATGGGCCGAGTGATCTGAGGCTCCTGAAGGCCGCTGGCGCTCGCCCCTGCTGGAGTTGTTTTGTTCTGGTGCTGATGTTGAGCCTGTGTGTTTGTGCTTAAGTATCAGAAGCACGCTAATGAAGTGTGGTGGGAGGCAATCTCACACACATTGGCATAATAAAACCAGGCATGGACCAGTGAGCCCCTAACAGGCAGAGAGCAGCAGGAGGGGAGCCACTGTCTGTCATTTAGCACCAACACAAACTGGAATATATTTACAATATTCTCTTTATACTTCACAGAAGGCTTTCTACATCCCCCTACTAAATCCCCTACCTAAGCCATGGAGTCTGTCTTACTGTATTTACACTATTCCTCTTACTAATATCAATACATCTCACTCTCTACATCAAGATATTATATCATAATTAGCATATACAGTATGGCATAATGAGTGTAGTCTCAGTGATCCTGCACTGTGGAAGTTTTCTTTACTAATCAGCAACCTGCATTAAATTGAGTTTTGAATTATAAAATAGAGTCAGGGAAAACCTTCTGTTCTCTGGTCATGATTCTCCACACTCAAAAGCTGTATGCTTTGAATATGTACTTCCCTTTATTTCTCATATTTCTAAGGCAGTAAGCGGTTTTGAAAAAATGATAAATCAGGACAGAATTATGCATTATAGTCAGAGGTGAACTGTGACTATTAGAGCAGTGGCAGCTAGTAAAAAAACGACTATTTCATTTCCACGTTTATTCAGTATTGTTATATCTCAAATAAGCCACTGCTCTCAAGGCATGCCACTCCACCCACTAGCCTCTAAATATGTTTGGTTTGCTGTAAAACATTGGAGTAAATACTAATAAACACAAATACAGTAAAAATAATGTGTAAGTTATTTATTATGAAGGTTGGATGAATACAGTTAAAAGAACACAGGTTTCTTTTCTGACTTCTCACTGTACTGCAGCATAGATTTGTTCAGTTCCATCAGCAGCACCTGATGTAATTTAATGAAGGATCGATTAGATGAAACTAGGTATTGGATGGTAACTGTATATCGCTGTTGTCGGACAGCTTATCTCCAAACCTCGTATCTCCAAAAACTTTACAGGAGAAGGAAAAAACCTACTTTACTTTCAATGTAAGTCAGTGGAACCAGATGTTTTTACAAGTGATTTTGCGTCATTTATTTTGGTCCATTCCTCATGAAATTTCACATATAATGTAAAGGGCAACAGGCATTTTCAAATTATGTCAAAAACTGAAAAACATCAAAAATGGATATACCAAGTTTTGTTCATCATCCAGAAGAGATTTTAAAAATGGTTTAGCTGACACATCAATCTTTCTATTTGTTTATTTGTATTTATTCCAATGTTAGTGTTTCTGGAGCAAATAAACACTTACCACCTATATAAATAACTTGAGATATAATTTTTCTAAGATGTCTGTTATTGTTTGTTTTACAATAAGAAGTTCCCCCGACTTAATTGTATATCATGTGATACTAAATAGGCTATTTAGTATGATACCCATCCATAAAGTATGACAGAACCACAACCAGCTCAATCACGTAAACACTCCAGTGTAAATTATGCTCCATTCCATATGATGTTTAAAATACTTGGACGCGTATAGCTAAATCTCAGTGATAACTTTAATCCACACTGTAACAGTATTGTAGCATCTTGGTGAAGAAAGAGACACCATGGCATGGAGAGGTCGTGATTTCTGCTACGAGAAGTGTGCTCTTTATTAACTCCGGCGGAAAAGTCACATACACTGCAGGGAAAACAGCAGGGTGGTCACCGTCAGTGGGGGTTTTATGGCTTGAGGTGACCTCCCTGCTGTTTTCCCTGCAGTGTATGTGACTTTTCTGCTGGTGTTAATAAAGAGCATTTCTCATAGCAGAAATCATGGCCTTCCCCAAGTGTCTGCCGTTAAGCCTCGCAGTGCCATCTCTGCCGTCAAGCCTTGCTGCTTCGTCTCTGCCGTCAAGCCTCATAGTGCTCTTCCCTTCGGGGGCTTTCACTGGACTCTTCCCCTTCTTCGCCATCCGCCTTGAAGTTCTTTGAAGTGTCGCTACACTGCTTGGTGCAGGGGGGCACTATCCCACTTCTGACACCAAATGTAACGTCATGGCAAAGAAGGAGACCCAGGAGAGGCTATGCTTTCTGCTACAAGAAGTGCTTTTTAAAAAGTATTTTAAAAAATAAAAATTGGGGTCCGGTCACTCTGGGTCTCCCTTCACCATGGGCCCAAGTGTCAACACCCTGTACACCCCCCCCCACACCCAGGTTTAAGCACTGTACTGGAACAAGACCTTTAGTTTAAGCTCTAAATGTGAAAACTTGGTCAAAACATGAGGAAAACCCACCTCTATGATAATGCTAATTCCTGCTTGCATCCTTTCTAGTAGTTTGTTAGCGCTAAGCTAACTGTGATTTGCATGAACATTTTTGGTCATTCTAGATTTAACATAGATGTTTGAAGCTTCTAAAAGACATTCCACGTTTTACTTGAAGCTTGTAACAGATATATTAGTATATGTTAGACCTTGTAGCAGTTTCACAGTGACTCAGTACAGAGCCCTGGTACAGAACTGCCTCAGCTATTTTTTCAGTTCTGACAACCCACTTGCTTCGCTGATTCACAGTCAGTGACATATCTAGGATTTCCAGAAGGCCTGGAGTGAGATCTTTTTCTCAAGAAATTGTTCACACCTACTGGAAATCAAAACGTAATTGTTGATTCCTCTGTCACTTTGCAATTATACTGGTTGGTAATTAAACATGTTAGGATTTCTCTTTAGCTCATGAAGTCCTAATCAACAGGAGAGCTCTACATAGATATCACGAAGAACAACAATACAAGAATTTAACCTTTTTGTTTCATTCAAAACATAACAATGAAAGATGAGTAGTGCTGGGATACTTGCAGAGTTTAAATACAAGCATAATTCTATGGAATAAAATTTATAGACATGCATTTTGTTAGTTCTCATAAATTATTAGGCCTTCTCAGACAAAGCCTTACTCTTCATGACTAAACAATATTTCAGGTGGCATTTTTCTTGAGTGACAACTACCGTCCCAGTGTAGCACCCGCAAGAAACGTAACTGCTATGTCTAATTAAGCCACCACCCCCTCCAGATTTCTGACCATTAAAAAAATCCTCTAATGCTAGTAAAAAGATTACAGAATGTGACTCCTTGCGTCCTCATGTCTTTTTCCCCCTACTAAAATAAATTAAAGAGATGATAACTGATAAATCTCTCATTAACACATTTTTTGCTGGATGCTATCACCCTGGTCAGGGGTCGGCATCCCAAATGTTAAGAAGAGCCATTTTGTCCTTTCAACATAAATCAAACCACCTTGGGAGCCACAACATTTTATGTTCATTTTGTTGAAGTAACATTTTACCATCTTGGCTTTAAATATGTCTCAGTATGTGCTAATGTACTAGTATAGGCTAGAAAATATAAACAAAAACGCCGACTTACTTTGCTCTGCTTTAAACTTTAGCTCAGCTATAGCTGCTTTTCTTGCATCTCTGGCAGGAAACTTTTACTCAAAGCAGAAAAGTTTCTTGTAAAATGTCTCTCAACATGACTTTTTACAAGGCTGAAGTCAGCTTTTCATTTACCAGCTTCTTGTTCAAATTTTTCTGTTCCACCTGGGAGAATTCGAAGGAGAAGCTGACTTTAGCTTTTCGACTTTTTAGTGTTTGACAGTTTCATGTTGCAGATTAAACGTATCAGGAAACCAGCTGGAGTGATTATAAATGCGAATAAGTCCATTCAGCTCCAAATTATCAATGTTCATCCCTTTGCCTTGTCATTAGCTACTAGGTGTGCAAGACTGCTGTCATTGATCTGGTGACCAGCAGTCTGGGTCTGTTTTACAACATATTTACAACATGAACTCTACATTAACTTAAAACTGTGTTAGAATGTTCAGTAGAGCTTTATTTTTCTGCAAAGAGGATTATTTTATTTTTACCTAAATATCTAATTCTGCTGTGGAGCCACAGGGCAGTGAAAGAGTCACATGCATGTTGTTGACCCCTCACCACGGTAAGAAGGCACTGAAAGATGCTTTTTTCATGTAAAAACAGCAGTAGCTTACTTCACTGTTTCTCCTGATGTTGTCATCGTCCCTATAGCGATGTCTCTGGGCCTTAATGCTTGCTACTAGCCCCCCCTTAAACTGTAATCAGGCCCAGCTAAAATGCCTCTGCTCTGCATGGTCAGTGCTCCTCCAAGTGCAATGAAGTGACACGCGTCATATGTAATGCTTCCATCTGGCTGGTGTTGACTATGAGTGAATGTTTGCAACTAAAATTGAAAGAAGATAAAAAACTGGAAAAATTACAATGTATAATAGCTTCTTCTTATTATTAGTTCTTTTTGCTACTTGTTGACTCTTCTTGTCGGCCTCTGATGTTCCTTCTCTCAGGTTACTGCTTCTCTTTTCACACTGGAATAAAAGCTGGCTCAGTTCCTCATGAACTAAACTGGGGCTGCCATTGACTTCTTGTAAAGGGGATACAAATGAACTGAAACAGTGACATATAAACATAATTAAAGGTCTTTCATCTGGATGCTTTGCTAATTACACCATTTACATTTTTCAAATGTTGAGTAGGAGTAGCCACAGCGCTAAATAATCACGATCTGGAGTAAACATCCGTTCATTAAGGGTGAAAAAAGTGATGAAACCGGCTTCTACAGAAATCAGAAGAGACTTGCTTGAACATGTTCAGTTTATTTTTTTCAGTTCTGATGAGTTTTAAAGAGAAATGATGAGCAACAACAGGAAAATTGAGCACTTAACTCCATCTAAAGGAGTTGAAGGCATGGTATAAATGAGTCCAAATTGAATTTATGAGCAAACATCTATTACAAATACCATTTATGAGTTAGAGTTATGTTTTGTTGTTCAACAGTCATTACTAAAAGAGTAGTTTGTGGCTGATGTAGCTCAGGACTCTCAATGCTCTATTTACAAGCTTCTAGGAAAAACAGTGCCAAGCAAACATTCTTAGATAAGATTTCCTTTAAAGTTAAGATTAAACCAAAATATATGTGCATATCAATTTCACCTTCATCGTTCCTGTGGATTTTAATTGGAGGCTCAAAAGTTCTTCCAAAGTTTTCATGCAATGCATTTACGGTTCCCCTGATTACTATTCACAAACGCTGTAATCTCAAGGATAGACTGTCCAGCCCTATCAAAGAGGTGATTTATTTGAATCCATAAATTTACCTGTTTAAACTCCTGCTATGAGCCAAAATTGGAAGAATTAGATACCTGCACACTCTTAAACAACAGACAAAAAATGAATCTTTTTAAGGATGTGCTTGAAAAGTCTATGGTGGCTTATGATAAGCAATGCCCAATGCAAAATATCTCACTGTTTAGGTCATTCTGGAATTCTGGAAACAGCTAGCAATTCCCTATTTATCTTATGAATAATTCCTGTCTATTGATCTGACATGAGTGAAAAGAATTTCTCCCCAACTAATTTGGGCCTCTGAGTTATGAAGGGTTTTATGCTAGATTTAAATAATGATGAAACACCCATGTTGAGTGGCACATCAAACTTCCCCTGCCTCATTTGTGCTCAAATCAGCACAGAAGTCTCATTAAATGGCTTGCGTAGCACAGACCCCCATCCCTGACTGGCGAAGGCAGAGAGCAGACAGCCTGGAAAATAACTACTCAAAAACTGTGAGCTAGTTTTGAGTTGAGGTGATACTCGCCGTCTCCGAGTCAGTCTCCCAGGCCTGCCAGATGATATGCATTACTCTGACACAAATGAGATGTGTGGATATATAATGGTGTGTACACAGGCTCTTCTTTCAATTACTTTTGTTGTATGAACAAATGAAGTATCTAATTCATCATGTTATCATCATGATTGGCACGGCTGAGGTCGGTGGCTGATCAAAAGTGATCCACACGCTGTTTCACGCTCTTAAAAGGCTTTATTTCCAGCAATATACTATTATTGTAGTGGTGCTCTATGAAAGCTGAGATGAGGGTGAACTGTCAGAGCACATGTGCACTACTGTTCAGAAGTGTAGGATCACCCATCAAGAGTTTCAGAAGTTTGGAATCCATGTTTTCAATAATCTTTTGGCGCTGCTGTGCCGCTGGGTATTCATATTTGTCCCATGAGCCCCTGCAGCTGCCAGTAGTTTAGTGTTTACTGGTGCTGTTTTGTTGGAGTTAGCATTTGTTGTCTAGTTAGACATGTGCTCTCAGTTTGGCCATGTCAGTAAGAGACGCATTAGCATGTTATTTGATGTATGTGAAATTGTTAGCAGAAGACCGAAGGGCTCAGTTCACCATTTATCAGTGGTGGACAGTGACTAATAGAGCTAGGCCTTCAGTTCAGGCCATGAAAGTCAAAACTTGATCAAAACATAGAAAAAACATCTGCTACATTCTGCTAGCAACCCTATGGGATTCTAGTAGTTTACTACTGCTAAGCTGAGGGTGATTCACATTAATATATTTTGGCTGTTCTAGATTAAACATGGACATTTGAAGCTTGTACACTCTCAGAAAAAAAGCAACTCCACAACTAATTAGAAGAGCAAAAAATGATTCTAAAGTAACTGAAAAAGCTGTAGAGCATCATGAATGAAATTAAAATGAAATTAATATCTAGAATTCCTCACATTTTAAAAGAGGTGTTCATAGCTTGGACTAATAACTACTGTTTTTTAATATTGTTAACTTCTTCTTCTTTACAAAACTAGAAATATTGAATAAGACATTCAAGAATAGCTTTTGGTGTTTAGTTCGTGTTTAAATCTAAATGTATAAACTGCATAAAATAAAAGTGACAATGGAGTGATGCAATGAAGAAACCACAATTCCATAAAGAACCTTTCAACTGATAAAGAACTATTTCTATAAATAAAATGTGTGAGTGTGAAGAACCTTATTAAAGTTATAAAACCTCCACATAAAGGCTCTACACCAATACTGAGATTTTCCTAGAACTGTTGAAGCCATAAACCATTTAGGATCCTTTATTTTTAAGAGCGTATATCAAACAATAGTGTAGAGGGTGTAAAATGTGCTGCGTGCGGTTTTATGTGTGTAGGCTGATGTTCGTCAGGGCAGACTGTGTGGAGCTCAGAGTGCTGTGTTTGATACGTAACGCAGTGTGGGCAACCACAGCCAGTGGAGCTTTGGTGGGGAGCAAGGTACCATCTCAGAGGGTCCCAAAGCAGATGGAGGGAGAGCAGGGGGAAAGCAGAGGGGAGAGGGGGAGAGAGGGGGGTGAATAGAGGCCTGGCAGACAGACAGAGAATCCAGCCTGTCACACACAGAGCTAAGTGACAGCCACCAGCACGCAGGTCCGATTGCTTCAATATGGCTCCTTGGCCAAGGCTGTTGTACAGCACGGCTGGCCATCGTTCTCAGAAGAACTGTGCTGATAAGCTGAGTGTTTTTTTCTTTTGTTCATTTCCATTCATTACCACCATACTTGACCGTCCTCACATAATACCACCACACAGGATTACCACATACTTTTTTTATGTCTTTCAGCTAATAGAGATGAAATACTATTTACAGCATAAAAAAATTAATAGATTGTAGAGATATACAATCAGAATCGGTTTGAATCGGCAGATCTTTGCTCCAAAATTGCAGTTTATTTTCATTTTGGCTGATAATGTGAGTTATTTGAGTGTAACACTTACAGTCATATGCAAAGGTTTAAACACTCCCAGTCAAATTATGCTTTATTGACTTTCTAAGTGAAAATAAGTTAAGTCTTGACTCACAGTGGGAAGTTTACTAGCGGCACTGCGAAAAAATGTAAGCTTTGTCGTTTAGGTTCAGCATCGGTTTCATTTTTGCTTTTAATTCACAGCTTAACATCCGTTCGGCTAGGCACCTGATTTCTTGTTAAGAATTTAAAATGCCAGTTTGGCATGTTGAAGAGTAAATAACGTCATTCATTACTGTGAGTTTGGCTAATGGAAAGTATCATGTGTTTATTTAGTGTATACTGGATGAGCTATTGATAAATATTTTGCAATCATTTTTTGGTTAAATGATTTGGTCAAGCCACCCTCTTCTTGTTACTCTTATCAAGTAACAAGAAGAGGGTCCATATCCGCACCATGCAGGCTTTCCACTGGTGTCCCACAAGGTTCGGTGCTGGGTCCTCTTTTCTTTTTATGCTACACTTATTCTCTTGGTGATGTAATATCCTCTCATGGCTTCTCTTACCACTGCTATGCTGATGACACCCAACTAATACTCAGGTTTCCAGTCGAATCTCAGAATGACTGACTGACATTTCTTCATGGGTGGCAGCTCACCACCTGAAGCTCAGTCCTAGCAAGACTGAGCTGCTGTTCGTCCCTGGAACTACAGGTCCTTACCATGATCTTGCCATCTCATTCAAGAACACCTTGGTCATTCTGTCTGAAGATGCAAGAAGTCTTGGTGTGATTCTCGATGACCAATCATGCGGGTTTCTCCTGTACAACATCCAGAGAATTCAACCCTTTCTCACAAGAGACCACCCAGGTGCTAGTTCCATCTCTCGTCATCTCAATGCTTCACTACTGACTGATCTTCCTATGTGGGCCATCAGGCCCTTGCAACTGATCCAGAATGCAGCAGCATGGCTCGTCTTCAATCTTCCTAAGTTCAGTCACGTCACTCCACTGCTGCGCTCCCTTTGCTAGCTTTCTGTAGTTCCCACATCAGATTTAAAACACTGATGCCTACAAAGCAAAAAATGGACCAACACCTCCCTACGTCAATGTCAATGGTCAAAAATTCTGTACCTCAAGCCCTTCGAGCTTCAAACACAGCTCGGCTTGACCCGCCATCCTTCAAGACGCATGGAAGACAAGTATCAAGACTCTCTGTCCTGGCACCCAGGTGGTGGAATAAACTCTCTTTGTACAGAACTCAAGTGAGCACTAATCTAAGTATGAATTAAAATGCATTATATTGCACTTTCTAAGTATCAACACAGGTTTTTGTTTCTAGCAGTGTCTGAGCTTAAGGGTAGTATGGAATCTAACCTATGTGTACGAGCTAGGATACATTCTCTAAAGTGGACAACAAAGTCTGCTGAATGCCATAAATGTACATGTAAATGTAATTGGCTGTTTTGACTTTCAGATATAAGGAGTTTGAAAAACTAATATTCTTCCTTTTCTTAGAGTGCTCTCCCTCTAGCTTCATTCTAATGATAAGAAATCTGCTAAAATAGCTAACATTTTAGGACCATTTTATACATTTGTCTGCAGAACACCAGGTATTTTTAGCTTTGCCACACAGTATCACCATATTTCTGTTCTCTCTTTCTCTCATACATACGTACAGAACACACTCCTGCACAATTTAAAGCAAAATTACTGTTTATTTGCTAAATTGAACATATTGAGACAGAAAAAAAACATAAAATGTGGCCTGTGCCAAGGCCATGGCACATTTTAGATTTGTTTGAATTTATTTAGATATGTTTGAATTTTTTCCTAAATATCAAACTCACTGAAAAACAAAACTGTGTGCTACCATTTGCAAAAAATGCTATTTTAAGTTTGTTCCCTGTAGAGGACGTGTTAACTCCTTTTTCGCTTAGAAAATCAATCAAATTTGTCTAAGCATGTTCAAACTTCTGCATACGACTTTATATTAGCTCATATATGTTGTTGATGCATAATTTTGTACCATGGCTTCATGTGCACAGTGAACCGCATAAGGTCTTAATGCATTTGAAAGAACTTTGTGGAACGTGCCCTAATGATATGCTAAGAGGCTGTTGTGAGCAGATGTTTGATTAGTTCTAAAGCCTCTGAAAGGCATGCAGTGCAGTAATATAGATTAATAGTGGGCAGGTGGGGCCTTAGTGCCACTCTGACACGCACACACACACACACACTGCCTCTGCATTTGTTTATTCGCCGTGCTAGGTGCCCACCCCACCCACTCCAGCACGTCATTTGTTAAATTTAGAGCTGCGTGGAGAGTGCACATGCTAACGAGCTCCATCCAGCAGCAGCTCGCTGGAGAACGCACCCGCTCCGTTCACTGCTTAGTTTCTAATCAGCGCTCTACAATCCCCGCACCCCCCCTCTCCTCCTCCCCCGGCCCCCCTTACTGCGAATGGTACCCTTCAGTTTCATCAGAAATAAACAAAGCACAGAGAGAAATGGGAGGTAATGGGGGAAAGATATCAGGCAGGCGGAGATGGATGGAAAATGTAAATGAGGATAGTAGGTGGTGGGAACTGGAAGACCATCGCAGCTGGACTGTGTTACACATACATAATAGCAGAGGTACAGACTTGTATCAGATACGTTCATGGTCCGATGGCTTGTGTCAATCTCAATAGGATATGAAAAAAGCATGACATCTCTGCTCCAGCCTGGATGGGCTAAATGAAATAAAAAGTCCTCTCCCCCTCAGTCATCAGAGGCCCTGAGTCATTGCCTGTATTCTGAGTCCTCATTACAGCCTCATCAAATTGAGAATGCAGTCTCTGTGGAAGGGTTGAGAGATGACAGGCCTGCAGCCAGGGTCACATTTTCACTCAGCTCTATTTTTATCTTCCTATCTAATGTCTAATTAGAATGCATTATAGTTTTTAAGCTGCACGCCGCATGAATGACAGATTTCAGGAGCTTTTTTTATTTATTTTTTGAAGAAAGCACAGCAGATCATACATACTGAGGAAAAATGCCTGCTAGTGGAGCTACAAATTGCTAAATTGGATGTGAATGGGAACACATAAACACAGGTGACTAAGACAATAAAACACCTATTACAGAAATCTAATTGTCCATATTTGCCATTATATATTAATCAGGAATGATCATAACCCTTGACAGAATCTGATGGAGGGTATGGCCACTAACTGAATGAGACACACCTAACTGAATAATGCATTATGAGTCTTAATGATGTTTTGATCTAGAGGCCTTTGCTGAAATGCAAATAGTTTGTTTACTACAAATAGTAATGTCAAAAGGCTTTTGTTACCAACAAAAATCATTGTTACCATTTTTCAACCTCTTTTTACCCTTTAAAATTAAACAGGCTGTTGTTGTTACTATGTCTTTAAGACTGCTGTATGTAAATGGCTGTTCTGATTGGCTGCCCTGTCTTGTGCCTCATTGAAAAAGCACTCAGAGCTGAAACTATAACTTCTATAACTATAAAACTATAAACTCTAACTATAACTTAGAACTTGTGAATGGGTGGGGCTGAACTGCCATAGGCTGAATATGTGAATTTACATAAATTTGGTTGGTTTGAGTTGGTTTTCGTGACATCACAGAAACAATGAGTGATGAATGTTTACATGCACTTAATAATCTGATCATAATCAGATTTCTGCAGTTATCTGATTATTCATTAATAGTCATGTACACAGCATACTCTGGTTTCTTAGATAGGAGTAAGGTCTAGAAATCTGATTAAGAAATCCGATAAAGAGAGCTGGATTTTAGCTCAGTGATCAGATTTCTCAGTGCATGTAAACTCTTACTCTGATTTCTTTCGGATTTCTCAGTGTGCGCATGTGTGAAAACAGACAGCAGTACCGGACATAAACAAACAGCATTGTTGCGAGACGCAGCAAAACACATTTGGAGCGATGCTGAAACCAAAAACATGCTTGACGAAATGAAGGATTTAAATATTCCTCATCTTCATGTTCATAGTTTCAGGTGAACATTTCATGTTACATTTACGTCATGTCTTCTTCTGTGAGTTTATTGGCTGGTCGAAAAGCAGAAATCCGATTACTGTCTGACAACTGTCTAGACCCGGAGTTTCCCATTATCTAATTACCCAAGTGCAAGTAAACACGTTGATCTGATTACTGACAAAATCTGATTTTCTGCAGTTATCAGATTATTAAATGCATGTAAACCTACTCAATCATTTCAAAACAAGCTGTTTTTGCAGCTTCCTTCCCATATATGGCAGGGAAATTTGAATCTAAAATAGAAATCAGAACCTTTACATCGTGCCATACACACACATTTTTCCATTCACACACTTCCTTTACAAAAGAACTTCTTTAAAGAAACGTCCTTTAAAAGGTTCCTTATGGCACAAAAAGTCTTTCTTCTATTGCATCACTCCAAAGAACTTTCTTCTCATTCAGCCTCCTTTATTTTTTAGAGTATGTTAATTCATGAATTAATTGGATGTAATGACCTAGAAGTGAATAAGCTGTCCTTTAAATAAAAGAGATGAATGCCACTTTAAATTCATAAGGGGATAAAAGTGAGCTCATCATAAAAACAAGGGATTGGACAATTTCCCCAAAAACCTTTCTCAATGAATCTTAAGAATGTAGACTTAAAAAGTATAAAGAATGTATTCCTCATGTTCATTGAGATTTAATCCCTTAAACATCCAGGTCTCGCCAGCAGAGCAAAGTTTTATTACACACTTCTATAATCTATGAATAGCTCCGCCAGTCTGTATTAAAGTCCCTGTAGTTACTGAATAATAAACCTTAGTATGTAACAAGCCTGGGATCTTAAGGGGTTAAGTGTTTTTTCTCTGGTCTTGCACCTGATGCCTTTTAGTGCATTTAGCCATGTGACTTGCAACCTGCCAATTTGTCTCATCAAGGCTAGGTTCTGGGTTTCTTTATTTGTGTAGGAAGGGCTGGAAGTGGCAGTGCAATAGTCTGATCCACACACCAGTAGTTTCCTCTTTACTATTTACAATACTATCATTTCTGAAATAAATAAATAAGCACAGATCTAGACCTTTGTTGGCCTCTTATGTAGTCGCAGCCACTCAGTATGCAGTGCTGGAGCCCATGGTAGTCTGTTCTCTGCTAAGCCCTGACTTGCACATCGATCCCCTGTGCTACTGAACCATTGTCTAGGCACACAAAGCCAGGGACATAAATCAAGGACTAAGCACAGAAACTTTCTCTCCTGGAAGCCGGAGAAGGAAGACATTCAGGCTTGTTCAGAGAGAGGTGGAGGATAGTTAAATGCAGTAATATTCGCATTAACGTAATGATAATATGACAGGCCCATACTGTACCGGCTACAACTTTCTTGTACACTGTTATAATAAAGGTTTATGGGTGTATGATTCTGAAAAGAACCTTTATTGGTAATTGGTATAGAAGCCTGTGTACGCCTTGCATTGACATGTTTTTCATGTCTGGATTGTTTCCGGGTATATTTTAACTTTTTTGCACTAAAATGCATTCCCGATGAGGCCAGATGAGATTTACTTTCCCCGTGTAAAAAGCACATGACACACAGTGTTTTTTTTTTTTTCCTCATTACGATACAAAAGTTTGGTTTGGACACTTTCCTCGATCCAAAATGCAAGAAGGCACTTGTTGTCAGCACTCGGCAGACGCATTACTTTTACATAACTGTATTTAAATATTAAAAACTCTTTCCATCTACACACTCTCAGAAAAAAAGGTATGAAACTGTCACTGGGGCAGTACCCCTCTTGTCACTGGGGTGGTACCCTCAAGGGTACATCTCAGTATCTTTAGTCAGGGAAGATAATTGTACCACAATCCATTGAAGTGGTATTTTGACTCCACACACCCCGTCTCGTCTCCAGGCTTTTTATTTTATTGTTCTGTTTTAAAACATTCGGTTACGAAAAGGTATAAATATGAACTTTTCACCTGGAAAAACTTATTTAAGGTATACAACTTGAACTTAAAACCACTATTGTTCCTTTGCGGGAACATTTACATTGTTTGTACCTTGATGAACGAAAAATGTACCTGCACAGAACCTTTATCTCTGACAGTGTACTTTTGTTAGATCCTGACTGCCTCCAAATGTGGTTTGAGTGATCCAATTATAATCCGATGCCTTCGTGCATACCAATGCAAGGTATAAACAGGCCCCTTAAACTTTAAAAAGGTCCCCTGTACTCAAACGTTATTGCAAATTTAGCATTTTTTCATTTCAAGTATGTACCTCAGTTGAATAAAGCCAGCAAAATCGCTTGTTACCACATTATTTATTTATTTATTGTTGTTGTTGAACTGACACATTTACAAATATGCTTTGTAACCATCCATTAAAAGGTTCTTCAGGGAACCAAAAAGTGACCCTTATGCATTCAATTTGGCAACTTTATTCTTAAGAATATACTTCATTTTTTTCTCTTTTGAGATTCACATATGAAATTTGTGTGATTTATGCAACAAAGACAGTCATAACTCATGTTTTATAAATGACTAGCCACATTTACATGGAGCCTAATAATCTGTTAATAATCTAACTAAAAGCTCAATCGGAATAAATTATGTCCACATATACACCTCAATCGGAATAGACTAGACCAATTGAGACCATTCAGAATACAGTTTCTGTCTGATTGAACGAGGTGGGTAATCCTGTAAATAATCAGTTAAATAGAAGAATAATACCATGTATACGCCTGTATCTGATTACATTCCCAGTCGGAACATTTAAGTACGTTCTGTATGTGCGTCACATCATAGTGAAAGTTTATAATGTTCAACATGGCGGGAGCAGAAACTGGTCTGCAGAGAAGACGAAGTTTATGCTTTGATCTTTAAAAGATGGCGGTGGGACGGACGTCCAGCTTATGTGTCTCAGAACACGACGTCTTCCTCTCGGCCTTCTTCAATAAGGACATGTGAAGTAGGTTTTCCTGAGTCTCACATAATTTTCAAGTAATTAAAAATACAAGCACTGCTCACTGCTGCTCATCTCACTCTGACTGGACTCACGAGATGCTCGTTGTCATTGTAACGTCTACACTAAGTGGTTCTCTATGCATGTGTGTAATTTTGGATCTAATTACTCGAAGTGAGCATGTAATCAGAGATTTTCCATCAGACTATTGAGTAGAGTGAACATATAAACACCTCAGCCTTAATCTGTAATCGGAATGTATTCAATCGGATTGGCAAAAATCTTTGCATGTAAACACAGCTATTGTTACTGTGCCTTTAGTACCGATATATGTAAATGAACTCTATTCTAATTGGCTGTCCTGTATTAAGATGAATCAGGCAGAAACACTTCTTTGAATTCTAGTGTGAATGTGTGGGGCTAAACTGCTGCAGGCTGAATGGGCAGACATGTGTAAATACAATGTTTTTCTGACATTACAAAAGCAGTTATTTTACGGTTTTGCAGCTTAGTTTTCATACATGGACTGTATAGACCAGGGAGTGAATATTATGTTTTGAAACTTTGACAGTGTTTACATGCTACATCACACTTAAAAACAAAAACAGAAAAAAACAAGGAAAATTTGGTTTGCAATGAAACTGCTTGTGTTCATTCACTGAAAACTGTGTTGTTGTCCCTGACCATTCTTAACATTTTGGCTCATTTTTGGAAAAAAATGGGTACTGGAAGGGTTCTCCTCTTCTTTTTCTAAATACTATCCAATTTTCAGGATTACAGAGATTTTTCATGTCACTGCAGCCGTTTTCTAAGCAAGTTTGCGCCCTCAAATGCAGCCAAAGATTCCGCATCCAACGCCAACATGTGGCGAAATGAGAAAAGAACTTATCACCTCCTTCTCCAAACTCTGCATTTTTTTTTCCAAAGGCAACCTAAGGTTTTATCTCTGGAGTACCATCTGCAGTACATTTACCATTGCAGCAGCTCGAAAAGCCATAAAATCACCATTATGGCACAACTTGAGCTGATAGGGAATTCATTTGAAGAGCACATTAAGTTGGAGTGGTATTGCATGCATTCGTTCCCTCTTACTTGGTTGTTATCTTCAGCTTTGCTCAGTGGGAAACTCATTAGCTTCTTGTGCTGGGCTAGGAAATAAAACTCTGGCACACTTTGTCTCCATTTCTGTGAAAATTAATTAGAGAGAGCAGACACCATTGCCGATGTGCCAGGCTGTATTCTGACAGTCGCTCCTTTTTTTTTCTTCCTTTTTTTCCCTGGTATCATTATTTCCTGCTGTTGTTGTCACTTTAGTAACACTCCCCGCATCCGAGGGATTGAGATATTGATCCACTCAGATCTGTTAAAAATTCTGGATTAAATTTGCTTGTCTCCAGGTTTGCTGGTCATGCTTTAAAAAATCCTGTTTACCGTGTGCTATTGAATTTAGAGTTGCCAGTGTAGCCCATTTCTCCACTACTATTTACCCTCCCTATCTCTAGAGCGCGCACAGCATAAGAAAATTACATGTGTTATCTGGTGGATCTGTCTTTTTTAATATAGCTCTGTAATCATTTACTGAGAACCACACAGGCCTGTATTTGATCTTCATGGTAATACACTATAGTAATATCTATGTCATTTACATTTGTACATATCTACAGCCCAAATCAGTCACACAATAGATTGTATCATTTATGAATCCCAGTTCCCTCTTTAGGTACAAATGAAGCAGGATGCATAGGCTACCGAAATAATATGTCTCCAGAAAGGACATCTTTCTTTATTATGTTAAATATTGATGCTGTGATTCAGAAACCTTTTACTTTGGTTACTGCTAGCCAGGGCCACCAGTCTCTGCATGTCCTGCCCTAATCATTATCATCTTTTCTCTCTCTGATTGAGAACGGAGTGGCTTATTGAACCCTGGCTGGAATACCGGAGGGAGCCGAGGCCCTCTTGTAAGAGAGGTGATTGGGAGGTGTGTTTTTTTTTTTCTTTAGGTGATGCAGGTCGGGAAGAGGAGCGTCTCGGTGATATAAAACATTGATCAGCATTGATTTTGTGTGTCTGCGTGTGCACTGGCCTCTCTGTCTCCTCTCAGTAGCCCTCCCTCTCGGGCACACTAACGAAACAATGTTTACTCCTCCATGTCTTTGTGGGCGGTGTTTTATCTGAACAGAGAGCGGTGGGAAAATCCATACGATAGATAAATAGAAGAAAAAATGTAAGGCGTGAACAAGAGGAAGGAGATCCAAGGAGGTCTGTGCTTTGTTGCGTGACCTGGGGCATTCAGGTGTCCTTTCGGAGCTAACCGGCCATTAATGAATCCTACTAAATGTTTCATAGGCACTCTTAAAAACAAACGTTCCTAAATGTTTCTTGGACATGCAGTTCTAGGAAAAACTATGTAGGGTGATTTTTTAAACTTGAAAAAAGTTTCTTCATTGAAAGGTTCTTTAGTGGTTTTCCTACAGCATTGCTCCAAAGAATCCTTTCAGGTACCTTTATTTTAAGAGCCTTCTTGTGGGGCCATTAAATCCCGTGTCTCGCTACTACCTAAAGCAACTGAAGCAGTACGGCTGCTGTGCCAAAGTGAAAGTGGCCTGCTGTGGAGCACTAGGTTGGCCTCAGGTCTCTCACTACACACTGGAGATGCTTGAAGGCCATGGGGCTGAAAAATCCCATCAAGCCGCAGTTCCAGGTCCACGCGCAAGAAAGATGAAGCATGCTAGCTCATCAGAGGACATGGCCGAGCCCCGACGCCTCTTTCCTTCAGGTCCCCTCCCTCTTTTCCCTCCTCTTCTCCCTCTTCTCCTCCATACCTCCCTTCAGAAGAGTACGGCATGCCCAACAAGCTGGAACCCAGCACGCTGGCCCCAGGGGCTGTCCCATGCTTGTTAAATAAAGGAGCTGACTGGCTGATTGATAGACCCTCAGCAGTCCCTGCCCCTCACACGTTTGCCGGTTCACTGCCTTAAATAAGAATCCTTCGCTGGGCAGCTTGGCTTCAGCGTTCGTTAAATCTGGTACTTGATGGATGGCACCAATTTTCCGCCAAACCCAGATGAGCCACCTAAGCACCTTTTTTTCCCCCCTTCGCTCTCTCTTCCTCAGGTAAATCCCTGGTGCCCATGTGGACAGGACTATTCTAAAATGGTATCAATCACACCAAAGGCCGCACCGCCGCAGCGCAATGTTTCAATTATGGCCCGGCGCGCTCCTGCCCTCGTCTACCACACTGACATCCCCCAACCTGCCCTCCAGCTCCATGTCTCCTCAGCAACAGGAGTCCCGCCTCTTTATCTTTTCTCTCTTTTTTTATTCATTTTGGGGTTATTTATAAGCAAGTCTATCATCCCCCCAAGGGCTATACCAACCCCAGCGCTGACAGATGCTGCCATAGCCCAAATAAGCGGCCCGAGCCTTGTGGTGCAGCGCTTAGACCGAAAGGCATCGTCTGGTACCCACGGAGGTCTGAGCTTTGTCAGTCTGGCGCTGTGGGAGACAGGCGGGTGAAAAAGCTAAGCAGGTGCAGGCCCACAGTCTCTGGTGTGTCAGGTTCATTTGTTACCCAGCGAGGACACACACACTTTTCGCTCAGACATGCTCAGCCCAGCTCCGGCAGATGGGAGGTCACTCCAGAAAAGGCTACAAAGGTATGGCTTTTCCATGTAAATAACTGTCTGATTGCCTACAAATTGGGTTACATACTCCAGCACTGAATACCAAGTTCAACAAAATCCCTACAAAGTTTTGTTTCCAAGAAAAAAAAACTATTTAGCAGCCCTTGTACCCTCTATGTTCACTTACATCTCAGTGAAAAAAAAGACAATTAATGTAGCAATATTTGGTTTCACAGCAGCAATCAGTTCAGCCTTTATTTATGTCGATGTCATTTTGAATGTCATCAGTTTTAAACAAATATTTATCTGTTTTTTGCCACTGACGAGTTCATAATCAATGCCGAGTTCAATCAGACCTCTGACATTTTCAAACTACCGGCTGCAGAAATTATTCCTAATTCTTCTACCCCTTCTGGCTTTTCAGATATTGGATGCAGGAGGCAGTGCTCTGGAGTGTCCCAGAGTTTCACCTCGTCCAGATACATAAAACATAAAACACGCTGAAGGTCGAATAGCACTTCAAGCTGCTAAGGTCCCACCTCTAGTAGAAATGTTCTCTTTCCCTGCCTCAGTATCAGTGGGAGTGAGCCGCGCTGGGTCAGGCAGTCCATTAGAACAGCTGGGTCTTCATATTTGAGTGGTTCGCAGCAGCAGTTCTGACCATTACCAACCTCATTAATTAGCTACCTCTTTAATATCTCCCTGTGGCCATGGCTATCGATTAAAAATTCAAAGCGAAATGAGATCGGATCAATGAGTCTCTCATTATGGCATCAGCTCCTACAACAGAGCTAGCACGCTTAACTTCAGCTCCTCACTAAAGATCCCGCCAGTCTCATTGCTCACTCCACGCATGGATAGCTCCAGATACTAAATGTGGTGTCATACACATGATACCAATCTTCATAAAGAGCTATTCAGCAGAATTGCAAGAATTACTTTAATGCCAGCTTTGAGTTGGACTCAGACAGGGCCGCTTTCATGAAATTGATTTAAAAGGGCCATGCATGCTCGCAGGAATGGGCCCCCATACAAAGATAATCGTTTAATGAACAATTTCATAAAATGGGCTTTTAAAGTAGTCATAGTTAATATTCATCAAGTTGGAGAAATTAAGACTAAAGTAAGTTTTCTTTCCATTAGTCTTCTCTCTGTTTGACGCGCATATGAGCTAAGAGGTATTGATGAGTTACTACTGAGTGCTTACAGATCTCACTCAATTGATCAACCACAGTGTCTCGGGCTGCTGCGGGCAGGAGCTCATGCTGTCAATTGATTCCTGACAGTATGTACTCCATACTGACCACACTGCATATAAAAAACTCCTTGATTAGAACCATAAGGTGGAGTTGCCCTCAGTTATCCGGTCTTGTGTGCTGCTTCAACTTGTAGATATTGATAAATAACAGAGGGTCTTGCATAAGCAAAAGGATTTGATCACCACTAACAGCACAAAAACCCATCTGCTAAAAACTTACATCCAATTAACCTCCATATATCCGCTATGTTATTAGTCAGAGGTGATCGGGCCAGAAAAATTGGGTGTTTTTTCCCTACCTGTATCTAGTATCAGCAATTCAGCAGTTAATACTAATGGTCAGTGTTGGGGTAGTTACTCAAAAAAGTAATTACAAACTTATTAGTTCTTTCAAACCATAATTGGACTACTTTGCTAATTATTTCCTGGAAACGATAGTCTCATTACTCATTACTTTACTTACTTCTACATTACTCTCTAAAACCCATACAAAACCCAAACAGTCCCACAAGGGAAACCAAATAGTCTTTTCTTACTTTATTTAGAAAGAAATAGCCATTTACAGTAAATATCATTTAAAATGAATATTACTATCCCTGCCATAAACAAAATACAGACAGTTATGCTAATGTCTAAGTTACTGCTGGTGTAAAACAAAAAAATGAGCCATCAGAAACTAACCGGTCTCGAAAGAAAATCTGGTAACGCTTCATTTGGACTCTGCTACGTAACACTGATATACTCATGCCATAAGCATATCATGGCGGATGTCACATGTTGTCATGAATTGTCATGACAGACTTTGTTCTCTATAAGTGTCATGTTATCATTACCACAAATGGTAACACTTTATTTGGAGTGGTCCTTTGTAGATGATTAATAAACTCGTAACAGAGTATCATTAACACATCAACAACATATCAGTGAAGCAGCAGTAGTGCAGCATCTGAATACATTGAAGTAAATTTCCTTTAGATGTTCTGTTGATACATTACTTACATTAAGAAGATGTTTTGTTAATGTGTTTACTTCCATTATGCAAAACCTAACCTAACCCAAAACTTAACCCTAACCCTGGCTCTAATCCTAACCCTAACCTTAACCTTAACCTCAACCTAAAACCTAACCCTAACCCTCATATGTTCTTGACATGTTACTGAGAGTCCATTGAGTGTTTGTTTCATCTAAAAGGACAACTAAAAATAAACTGTCACCCCACAAATTGTCACGGCAGATGCCACAGAGTTTGACGTCATGGTGGCTAACTAGAGTACATTTAGCAAAAATTGTTATATGATGTCAAACATTATGGGATCTGTCATAACAATTATCGGTAATGGTAACATGACACTGTCATATTAATTAACAAAATCTGTCATGACAACTCATAACAGCATATGCCAGCCCCCATGACATGTTAATGGCATGGTTATGTCAATGTTACATTGCAGGGTTCAAGTAAAGTGTTACTAAAAACTTTCATGAGCAAAATGTAAAGTCAAGTCTGGCCTGTTTGGGTGAGTTTTGGGTCAGCATGGCAATGTTTATCAATCAGTTTCATATTATCATGAATAGATGCTCAGATAGGTTGTTCACTAAGGTGCTTCCTGCACTCACACTAGGCCTCATTCACCAACCATTCATAAGAAGAAATTTCTTCTGAAAACCCACTTTTTTCACAAAGATTCTGCCATTCACCAGTGTTTTCTTATTTGGGATTTGTTCTTAGGTAAGAATTGAACCTACACACACTCGAGCACAATGGGGTGCATAATTCTGTGGTTCAAGAAAACGTCATGAATCTGACATAGATTTTTTCTTAGAACCTAAAAAACTTAGGAAGATATTGGTGAATGAGGCCCACTGTGCTTCTTACATTCACAGTCGGAGTCATGCAGTGAGCTGTCACAGGTAGCACATGTGCACAAATTGCATACAAGTACAGACACGAATAATCTACATAGAGGAAATTTAAATTTACGTAACTGTAATGTGATTACAAGAATGTATACTGCAATGCATTAATTTACATTGTTACAGGAACAAGTAATCGCATTACTGTACTGAGTTACTCTGCACCACGTTACTCCCAACACTGCTGATGGCAGAGATAAATCAGAGGCCTGATACCTGACATGTTTTGCAGATTACGGAAGTTTTCTGATTATTAGAATGAAAGGTCAGAATGCTTTATCACTGATGGAGACAATAGCTTTGAAGCCAATATAGCAGTTGGACAAGCCAATGCACAATCTGCTTCCATTCCTTCTCACACGCCGTGTTCTGACAAGTGGACTTTTGGAGCTCTCTGCCCATTGGCTTCTCACAGGAAAGCTAGCATGTTCCCAGGAGAGCTGGGGGAAGAGACAGCCAGACATACACACACCTGGGAGGGGGGTGGACGGGCTTGATTCACCCTGGCACACACACAGAACAACTGGCATTGCTCTTATGCAGATGGGCACACAGGTGGGCATCCGGCAGCACAGGAGGGAGAGCAGGGGGCCTTTGCCAGGTTTGTGTCCTCCTTGTTGCTCAGAGTGTGCATTCCTTTTTTTCTGTTGATCACATCTGGGCTGAAGTCCATACAGCCAGTGCTGGCAGTGTGAAGCTGCACTGCCCTCTAAAGGCTCTCAGTGTCACTGCCTGGAAATCTCATATTATTTCTATTTCAACCGGTCAGCTCTGTTTAAACTAAACTCTGGGTTCATTAGGTGAGTTTTTGTCAATAACAATATACTGACACCAAGATATTGATTTCCAATGTGGTACTGACAGACAATGAGCATTATATCCATTATAACCACAAAATAGATTTTCAAATTCTGTTTGTGCACCTTACACATGGCACCCATGGTGTTAACTGAACGATGTATGCTATTTGCTGGATGCCACAGAAACCTGGTTTACATTTACAATATTGTGTAAGGTTCATAAACCATTAACCCATTAATGCCCTTAAAAAAATTATATTGATATTTAAACCTTCAGTATGAACCAGTACAGATTTGATATTTATTTTCTTTAAAACTACTAAGTTCTAAGTTAATTGAAGCACTACATTTAAGATGAACATCTAAGAACAGTCTTTCATGATGAAACTTTTCAAACCTGGCATTGGATCAGTGCCAATGCTACATGGGACTACTGATTCTAAACAGATCTATGGAAAAATCAAATTAGATTGCAAAAATAAAAGTATAAAAATGACACAATCAAAGATATTCAGATGGGTACTGTTAGATGCTTGTGTAACGTATAACTACACAAAATTTCATCACTTTAGATCAATCAGAACAATTTCCGTGGCATTGTTTCTCTTCATACTCATTATATTATTATTATATATTATGGATATGAATGGGTTAGGAGAAGAAAACACAACAAAACCATCAAAACAAGCAGAAGGGAATAACATTAACTAATAATAACATGTTTCTCCCCTGCCACCCCCACCTATCATCAAGAATAAGGGCTCAGCTAGCTCAAAGACCCTCCATAATACCATGTTTTACTCAGAAATATGGCACAGTACAGAAGAATAATGCATGATGATTTCTTATGTTCATTTTAAACCACTTTTGGATCAGAAGAATTTCAACATGTCCTTTCAACAACAAGGAAGACACTTTGAGGAACATGAAGCTGCGTGTTACGAAATATAGCCAAGGATGAACTACTGACTGGGCCAATGGGGCGTATGACTACCAGGGGCCCCATGGGGCTTCAGGCCCAAGGTGGCTAAAATACTTGGGATGGTCCAACACAAATACTACTAGATGAATGAATGTCCATTAAATATGCACAAATGACAAATGAAATGTTATCTGTTCTCAGGCCCCTCTAGTTTTATTTTATTGTCCATATTTTGTTGTTGCCATTCATACAGGATGTTTTGGATTATGTTTCATGGAATTTGTGTACGTGTAGAACCACTCATGTTTTTGCATTACAACTTAGCTTGGCTTAAAGAAAACATAAAAGAGGCTAATTTTGTTTATTTAAAAATGAAATTGCTTAAAGCGACATAAACACAAAATGTGAACTATTGTTAAATCTCATTAAATCTTATTGGTTTATATGTATTTATTTATTATGTGTTTTGTTAGAGTTCCAAGGTCTCCAAAGAGGCTTGAAGGACCTCACAAGACCATAATCTAATAGTCTCAAATATCCCCAATGTATTACGCTGCTGTTGGAACAAATCTCAAAAGTGGCAACTTTACAGGAGAAGGAAAAAGCATTCTTTACTTTTAATGTAAGTCAATGGAACCAGACTTTTTTTGTCCTAGTAATTTTGGGCCTTTTCTTTTGGTCCATTGATCATGAAATTCACACACAACATAAAAGGCAACAGGTTTTTTCAAATTATGTCAAAAACTGAAAAATGATAAAAATGGAGATACAAGGTTTTGTTCCGACAACAGTGATTACCAAATAGCTGTTATTAAATAAAGTTTATTTTTAGCCCAAAAATTCAGCACACTTGCTATGTGTCTTCAATCATTACTGAAATTTCTAACCTCACAAACTGCTAATTCACTGCATAAGTAGTGCCTGACTACAAATGCTTAGCAAAACATAAGAACTACAGTGTTTTCCTCCCTCTTGGTACACAGACTTCTCTGATGAACAACCCATAAGCCTTCATTTTAAACATTATTAGAAAGCGTCCTGTTACTCCAGTCTTTCAGTAATAAACAATATCATTGCAGAGCTGCAAAGCTACAAATAGCATTGATTCCTTAGGAACGGAATACAGACAGCTAATCGATCAATGTGTGTGTCTTCTGTGCGGGCTGTGAGTGCAGATCAATGGCGGAGAGGCGTCATTGACAGGCAGAGTAAACCTGCTCCCAGCCACATTTAGTGACCCGCTTACCGTGAAACATGTAAAAGAAGCGAGCTGGGCTCGATTCCGTTTGCTTTGGCAGATACACTTCCTATTACAAGTTAGAGGATAAAATATTTTCATCTAAATTAGCATGTTTTCCTTGTAGGTGTGCAATCTTAATCCTAACATATTAAAGACTAAGCAGGATCATTTTGAGGAAAACAATGTCACACATGTAAAGTATGTGTGACTATGTTTGTGACCGTCTTTTCTTGGGAATAACGCCAAGTCTATCCTCTTGTGATGTCAACACTCATTAGCATTCGATCCTATCAGGTGTTTTAACCACCTTTCGCTCTTAAAAGGGTACCAGAAAAGGGTCCCGTTGTCCAACAAATCAAAATTTGAAATTCTTTTTGGAAATCATGGACGTTGCATCCTCCAGGCTAAAGAGGGACCATCCAGCTTGTTATCAGTGCATAGTTCAAAAGCCTGCATCCGTGATGGTTTGGGGGTGCATTAGTGTACATGGCATGGGTGACTTGCACATCTGTGAAGGCACCACTAATGCTGAACATATATACAGGTTTTGGAGCAACATGCTGCCATCTAGACCACGTCTTTTTCAAGGAAGGCCTTGATTATTTCAGCAAGACAATGTCAGACCACATTCTGCATGTATTACAACAGCGTGGCCCCTTAGTAAAAGAGTCTGGGTGCTAAACTGGCCTGCCTGTAGTCCAGACCTTTCACCTATTGAAAACATCTGGTGCATTATGAAACAAATACAAGAAAGGAGACCCCGAACTGTTGAGCTGCTGGAAACCTATGTTGAGCAAGAATGGGTAAACATTATACTTTCAAAACTACAGCAATTGGTCTCCTCAGTTCCCAAATGCTTACAGAGTGTTGTTAAAAGAAGAGGTGATGAAACACCGTGGTAAACATGCCCCCGTCCCAACTTTTTTTTAAATGTGTTGCTGGCATCAAATTCAAAATGGACATATATTTTCAAAAAACAATAAAATTTCTCAGTTTCAACATTTGATATGTTGTTTTCAATTAACTATAGAGTTTAAATGATTTGCACACCATTGCATTCTGTTTTTATGTACATTTTACACAGCGTCCCAACTTTTTTTGAAACTGGGCTGTAGCTTGCAGCGTCCGAATAAGGCAACTAAACTAACAAGCACAGTGTAGCTCTTTTGTTTTGTAATTGCTGTTCAGCAGGTGGTCTGGCCATTCTCTTCACAAGCCAACCTTGGTCTTTGCCCTGTCCCCCTCTACCCATTGCTGCCCCTCCTCTGACCCAAACTCAACTAAATGATTTATTGATCCAGGGCAACCTCCATATAACCTGTAAATTACTTCAGCACTATGGCATTATCCAGCAGTGATGAGCAGCGCCCAAAAAAGCCTGAAGATGCCGCTCACAGGAGACTTAATTCAATGCTGGACCAAAGGCTGATTCCAACTTTGATCAAGCTTAACCTGCTTTGCAATAATTACTATTCCAGTCAGGGGCTGGGGAAGGTTGGAGGTTCAATGAATCCAGAGACCCATGACCGAGCGCCGGCTCTAAGCCTTGTCTGAAGTTAGCGGAGAGTTGCAGGTTAATCCTTGAGTGAACAAAATGACGGGCTGTGAGTAGCCCTTCAGTCTGGCCGGTCTTGCAAGAACAACTTTTAGTCTAGCAGTTCTAATACTTCTACACCTGCAAGGTTCAATCCTTACAAAAATACAGATTTAATTTTTGGGGAAATCAGCAAACAGATTGTTGTTTTTTTACAGTTTGCATATTGTTTTACATGTGTAAAGGCATGTTTATGTTAAAACGACATAGTACATAATGCTTAAAATATTTTTTACACTGAAATAAATAACAAAACGCTACTCCGAGGCATCATAAGTGGCAGAAAAGCCAAAACACTGAACAATCACTACTGTTTGAAACTTTTGATGCAAACTAATGGCCAGTATTTTTTGTAGTTATGATTTATGTGTGGTACTAGCAGTTTATTCTGCAGATTAATATCTGTATCAATTACCTCAAATGTAGTGGAGCAGTCAAGGCAAGACATATTTGATGTCCAGTTGCTTCTTTAGTATGAAAACAAACCTGCAATAATTTTGTTAACATAAAGCAGCTACAGTATTCCATTGCTCTTGTGCAAAAACCTTGTATCTCCATTGTTTGGTCAGTATTATGGTAGTTACTCAACAACATAATCCATTACAAATGACTAATTACCTCTCTCTTATTGTAATGGGATTACTTTACTTATTACTTCTTACAAAAAGTAGTCTTATTACTTACTACTTTCCTTCTTTGTTACGCTCTAAAACTCATTCAAATCTGCACCAACTGGCAAATACATGGAAAGCCCAGTAGCACTGTTCAGTGCTTTATTCAGAAAGATTTTCATTTTTTGAAAGTCTGGCCTGTGTAGGTGCAGTAGGGTCAACATGGGAATATTTATCCATCAGTTTTATATTAGCATGATTACATTAATTGCTTTCAGAGTTTACAGTGCTTCCTGCAATCAAACTGCACTGCTCTTATTCACAATCCAAGTCATGCAGCCAGATAAAAGGACAGACATGGAAAATCTATATAGAGGAAATTTATGTTTTAAACGCATCATGTGTAATTAATATTATTTTGTTAAAGACATATGAATAACACAAGTATCATGCTTCTCATTAAGACATTATTAATTATTAAGTAACTGTAATGCTACAAAAATGATACTTTAATGTGATGCACTACTTCATTACCGACGAAATTACATTACTGTACCATGTTTTGTACCACATTTTCCCCAATACTGATAATGACTGACAGTTTTTTCTTCAAATTACCGTTTTCTCTCCCGTTTTGAGAAAATTGCTATATATAGTTATAAAGTTATATTAGTGACACCCTGCAATGCAGCTACTGCCCAAAGTTTGAAGGCGTAATAGAACAGGAAGTTACACTGCATCTGAGTAATGGCAGAAGCTGGAAAATACCAACTCTCTTACTTGCACTTGAACAGGTGATATGAAGCCATATATTATGACGTTTCACCTTTTTTGCTGGTGAAAAATTGGTGGCGAATGTGAAAAATTATGCATGATGCTCTTCTATGTGATCTATGGCTGTCTTTACAAATGAATGCACTTCTAATTGTGGTGTACTTTACTATTCAGTATGTTAGAATGCAATTTTGTCATTTTTTTTTATATAAAGGATTCTCTGGACCTTTGTTTTCCTTTTCTGTGTGGTGGAATTATCTATCAACAAGCAACCAAATGGAGTTTAGTAGGATTTACTTGTTCACGATCTACAATCCATAAGCTTTCAATGAGCACACAACAATAGTTCAAATAAATATACAGTTCTAATTTGATTAGCATAGTTAATTATTCAATATTGATGTACTCTGCTGTTTTATGAAACTAGATGAATGGTACTGTTGAGCCAAATTATATCTTTTAAGGCAACTGTGTGATGATTTAGTCATGTAGACTTGGATACCAAGAGGAAAACTATGTAACATTCCCAACAATCCTGTTCTATACAGGCTTCCAAAAAAGATAGTTTAAATCTTTTTAAACTCCTTCACCCTTTACTTAATAATTGTGAACACAGACAAACACATTCCATGCAATCAATCGATAACAGTGTCTTTTATTATGCACCAAACTGGAACAAAGTTAAAATTAGCTTTTAATAGAACAGAAGGCCAGTGCTTGTGAAACCAAACAGCACCAAACAAAAGAACAATCCTGCCGGAAACAAGAGTTCAAACCATTAACACGTTAAATCAAAGCAGCGTGACTGCTGTGAACACATCAGTCTATCAAACTGAATAACATGAAGCGATCAGGACTTCAGTTAAGTGGAACAACAAAGATGATGGCTCGAATTTCAATAGCACCTCATTTGTGGATGAGGTCAAAACTGTTAATAGCTTAAAAAAAGAGCTTATTGTTCTGTATCAGTGCAGTGAAATTACATATTGTGAGAGGAGTAGCACGGGATTAACAGAGAAGGTGAAAGTGTAAAGGGCAGAACTTGCTCATGCCATCATAATGCAGCGGAGAGACAAGAGTACAGAAAAGGTGCACACTGCCCCCTAGTGGAGATAAACTCTACAGGCAAAGCACATCTGCATCTGCAAACTAGACACCAAAACCACTATTTAACTGTGTAAAGTCCAACTCATCCTAAAATTGTCTTGATGTCAACAGTGTGCTTCATCATTAGAGAACTAGTCGTTAATATGCAATCAATAGAGTAGCCCACAGAGCTACAACAGATTAAATGTCTGAATATTTCTGTAGTTTTATTTGTGCTGTATTATGCAACATGCACTAGAAAAGCTGATAAACGTTTAACTGAAATAATTTCAAAGCATTTCCATTTTGCAGCAGCCCTGTTGTTGCTGCATCATTCTAAAGCCAAAAGTGTGCAGGCGGAATAAAAGATCAGGACAAGCATAGATTTATACAGTGCCTTATCCAATTTGGCACCACTTTTCAAACACATTACACAACAGTTAAAACCATTTCAGTCAACACGCTTCAGAGCTGATAATCAAGTTGACGTTATTTCGCATAAAAAAAGAAATGGAAGTGAATAAAGAGAATAGGGCTGAAATTAGCAATGCACTCGTAGAAGCAGCTTTAACTGTGGTCTCTTTGTTCAAATGAATCCCTTGTTCATGCCATTTCACCCAGCGGAGAGAACGACGGAAAAAGACAGAAGGAAAGGGAAAAAAGTCAGTCTGTGGGAGGCTGACACTGTTTTTGCTCTGGTAACTTTCCTCAACATCAGCATTCTACTACTATATCTACCAACGTTCCACCAGTTAAATAGGGGCGCAATGTCATGTCACTGTTAACAAGATAAGCACCTTACACACACTGCAAACAGGCTGTTTGGTTGGAGCTTCACAGACTTGCTTTGCAAAGCAGAAATGTCTATTTCTAGCCCTGCATTTCCAGCATAGCCTGTATTTACCCACAGTATATCTAAAACACTGGCAGACCTGTCTTATGCATGTAATAAATATGAAGGCAAAGTCACTTAGAAGCAAGACTGAACTTTTAGTGCAAGTAAAATGTACTTTTCCTAAACTTTAAACACAGCTGTACTGTACTGAAATGACATGATCTAAGGCTGGTTTGAAATGCAGTAATTGTTTGACTAATGCTGTAAGTTACAACTACAATGTACCATATGTGTCAAACATCTGCAAGCGATGAGAAAGACAACTGTTACAACTGAGATACACTGAGCCAAAGCTAACCCTGCTCATGGCATTTATGTCTTCTTTTAACTTGGGCCAGAAATGATTAGTAAATATAACTTCAGAACTTTAGAATACAGAACTTCCAGCAGTTCATCACTGTATGTTCCAGTCATTTCATAAGTGTTACAGTTTTTTTTTATATCCATGCAGATATCTAACTCCACCCATCAGGTTCGCTTTTTAATATCTCGGCTCATTAATATAGAATTCAGTTGTTCTGTGAGCTCAAAAGTGTGCATATATCGAGTTTATTACTGCTTTGAACATGGCTCAGCCAATCAGATTTCAGAACCGGAACAAGCCATTTAATGACTGATATTTTAATGGATCACATCCTTGATTTTAGGCTTGTCAGTTAATGGTTAATGGATAACGGTTGGATATTCATTATACAAATTTTTTTTTAAAAACTGCCAGAATTCATATTCCCGTTTTGCACTGAAGCCACAATTAAAGAAACACTCTGCGATTTTAGGAAAACTAAGTGGTGAACCAGACACTTAGAGCTTGTTTGCACCTTGCATTAACACGTTTTTCATGTCCAGATCATTTCTGGATACAGTTTGGCCAGATTCCTTTTACACTTTTCAAGCAAGTTTTCTTTTCAAGGGTAAAAAATTAGTACTGTACAGGTACATTTATTTTCATTAATGTACAAATAAAGTCCAACATTGGTATTATGGTCGAACTGTGTACCTAAAATACCCTTTTCTACAGGGAAAAGCATATTTGCACTTTTCATTACATAATATTTTAAAACAGAACAATAAAATAAAAAGCCTTAACTCAAGACTGGTACAATTATGGTACAATTATGCTTCCTAACTTAAGGTACTGAAGACGTACCCTTTAGAGTACCAACCCAATGTTTAATGCATTTGTACATATATTTGTATACTGTCAAATATTGTAAGAAAACATTTAAAATGGGCAACGAATTGTTTCCATTAGTGGAGGAGAAGGCTTTGTCTTCCAGCTGTTGTCATTAATTACTTATGCAACTGTACCAGATATAGAAATCACATTCAATTTACACTTGTATTGAAAGTGGTCAACAACCACCTCTGACCACCTGTGAATGTGGTTTGAGAGATCCAATCGTAATCCAATCACAACCCATCCTGGGTGTGGTTACACATGGATTTTCATGTGCTCAACTGAAATCTGAACATGATCAAATTACTAAAAAACACATATTGATGCAAGGTGCAAACAGCCTCTTAGACAGCATTCGATGGAGTAATGTTGCCGTATTGCAAGTAGGCTGAGCTCTACTACCAACATCCAACAACATGAAACATTTTCTATTCTACTTTCGTTAATTACACTACAACTGGATTCCTCACATAGTGACCCATGATGCGCAACAGTGAAGCAGATGTGTCCAAAGCAGAGCGTGACTCTAAAGCAGAGTTTCGCAGCAGTGTGGGAAGAGCTAAAAATAAGCTGGGAGGTTGCAGATTAGCAAAAGGCCTGGCAGTGGGCTGACTGCTGGAAGAGTATACAGCAAGAACAACAAGGAGAAAAAAGGACATGAAGTGCTGCGCAGCAAAAACATAATCTGACTGAAGATCAACTGATCAAGCAGTGAAAGCGGTCATCACTGCAAAACCCAAACAAAGCCATGGAACCATGCCATACAAAAACAAACAAATTAAAAACACAAGCATACAATGACAATTCTCATGTACAACATGAATATGAAATCACAAAAATATCTGACTAATGACAAATGAGGCTGGATGGTGTTACATTTTTGGCATCTGATGATACCCTTATGGCAAAAAGCAATGACAGAACAAACTTCATGAGCAATGGACGTTTTCAAGCAGCAACATGTAAGTCAGTTCCTCTGGCTCAATGTGAGTGCTGATTGGACTGAAAAGGCAGCTTGTATACACTCTACAACACAAATGCAGGCTTAATAATAAAAGAGTAATAATACAGGAGACAATTATTGCTCAAAGCCATGGTGCTATATAGTACCTACAGTACTGTGCTAAAGTCAGAGACCATGCTTTATTTATTTCATTTCCAGTCAAAATGGCCATTAAATACAAGTTATTCACTCTGAGATCACACAGAAGCCTCAACAGCTAAATTTTTGTGTATTTAGTATTTACTCTTTGCCTTTATAAAGCCTTCCATTTTTAGTAAGTCTTCCATTCAGTTTTTGAAATAAAAGTGCAAGGATACTTTTTGACACCTCTAAAGTTCTTTGCATCTGAGAACACCAGCAGCTTCTGTTTGATCTGTAAATTTTCTTCTGTTTTTGCCTATTTCCTTTCCTTAGCAACGGATTCTTGACAGCTGCACATCTTTTTTTAGGCCCATAGTAGTGAGCTGTTTTCCCATGATGGAAAGATGGCAAGGTTTAAATACTGTTCATCTTATGGTTTTGATGGTCTACCAGGTCTTACCCGGTTGTCAAGAGTCCCATTTTCTCTGTCTTTTAAGAATTTTTTGAACTCCAGTTGGAAACTCCTGTTTTTCCCTTATGTACCTTTGACTTTATGCTTCCTTATGAAAGTGTATTATCTTACATAATCTCAGAAACATCTCCTGAGAAATGAATATTTGTACGTAATGGCCATTTTGACTGGAAATTACAAATAGTAAAAAGTACTTTTGCCCAGTACTGTATACAGAATAAACTTTCATTCATTCATTATAGGAACGACTATCCAAATCCATTCTAAGCAAACAGAGTGTGGCTTTAGTGTAATAACACTAACATTTTTGTCCCTTTTTCAAAAAGCAGAGGTGCTAGGTGTGTGCTGATAGAAATGCTAAATATTATAAATGCTTACTAAATCGACATAGCCCTTCAGACATGCATATTGGTGCATTAGTACTGGTTCTATATTAGAATTTTGGGCAGATACAATAATGCATTAATTAGCTTATTCTCCCCATAAGTATACATGCTTTTGACTTTGTAATACCACTGTATTACTGATACTATCAATTAAGGTTATGTGCAAAGAGGTCATACTGTTTATTTTCACAGTAAATCAACTGTCAATGTTTTGACTCAGATTTAACACATAAAAAATCAGAATTCATACTGATGACTGTAGTAACATACAAGTAATATTCATTTTTGACGTTGACCCAAAATTGTCTTAAATGTGCAGCCCAAGTTTACCCTGCAATGTGCGTGTTAGCTAGGCTTTGTTTAATTTGGAAGCTCCCAAATATGGCATCTGGTATGTACATTCAGAAATGTAAGGCACATGGTTAGGTCTGCGCATGAGTTATTTGCACATTTACTGCCGTAACAGGAAACAAATAAGGCAAAAGAGAACACAATAGGCTTTCATTTGCATTATTTGTTCTTAGCTTAAATATAACACAAAAGAAATTAGATGCTTGCTTCTGTACTCCAAAATTCATGCAGATATCTTTACACCCAACAACTCAGCCATATGTGATGCTGCAAAGCATGTAATGCTTATTCCCTGAAAAAAGTTAGCAACAAAAAAGGTTTGTCTGTCCACAAAATGGCATCACTGAATCCAAAGAAAATATGCAATCTCATCAAGATCCACAGGATAATCAGTGAGATGCATAGGCTCTTTATTTTCATAGCGCTCTCCCTTATAGCTCCTCCAGTGACCCGCTGGCAGGTAGATATCCCTCTCTTGCTTGCCTGGTTCCAGCACTGGTGCCACCATCAGGTCATCTCCTATTAGGAACTGCGAGTCTACTCTATAGGCAGTCTCGTCGCCGGTGGCTATCCACCATAAAGGACGGATTATGGGGTCACCGGTATTTAGCACCTCCCCTGCTAGCTCCAAAACTCTGGGGGCCACCAGGGTCTCATGGAGGGCGGTGAAGCGCTGGGCGATGGCCACCACCTCAGCGTCATATTCCCATGGTGGAATGGAGAACTGCATGGACGGCATGAAAGCAGACAGCTCCAGCCAGCGGATGTAGAGCTCACGGTCTGGAAGCTTGCCGTTCCCATATGTGCGGTTGGGATATGCGTTACCTCCAATCATATCTGGCAGGATGAATTGGTAGCCCAAGATGCTAATGGTGAGAACGGTAGGGATGATGGACTTGAGGCCGAGCTCATAACCCCAAACAGAGTCACGGTCAATGAGACGGAAGAAACAGGAGATGTTCTGGGAGCCGTAGCCTGAGCGAAGCTCCGCACGCTCGTTAAAAGGAATGGCCATTTCAGTGTAGCGGCGGGTGAAAGTGCTGGGGTCCGGAAGATGAGCACGCGTTCTGAACTGCCAGGGGAGGTAGTTGGTCTCTCCGGCATCCAGCTTGAAGGAGGATATGCCATATTTGGAGCGGAGAGCTCGGAGATGTGAGGTGAACCAGTTCCGAGCTTCTGGGTTAGTAAAGTCTAAGATCCCACCAATGCCGTTCCACCAACGCACCAGGGCAGGGAAGTTGGCCAGTAGGCTCCATCACAAAAAGGCCCTTCTGGACACATAGCCCAAAGTTAGCCGAGTCATAGTTCACAAAAGGGTGCGTCCATAAACTCACCAGAAAGCCTTCTGCTTTCAGCTTCTGGAACATGCCAGAAACATTGGGAAATTTAACAGGGTCAAATTCAAACTCCCCATACCGACTGGTATAGCGGTCATCCAACTCTATGTGACTACAGTTAAAACCATATTTTCGGATGTTTGCCGCAAAACTTAAAAGTTTCTCCTGGTTGATGTCTGTTTTGTGTAAAGCCCAGGTGGACCATATAGGATAGCGGAAGACTGCTTCTAAGGGAACTTTGTTGGGCTTGGGAAAGTACCTGCGAACCATGACCTTGTGGATGGAGGTCACATCTGGTCCCACACACACACGGTAGCTAAGTTCAGCATACGGTGGCATCCCCGGCAGGGGCTTGTATGGGCTGTCCTGATATCGCGCCTGGAAGTACAAAGTCTTCTCTGTATCATTCCAGCCCAGGTGGAAAGGCACAGAGTCATTGATCTTGATGGCAGTCGCATTGGACGAGAGCCAGTAGCGCTCTAGAATGCCGCCAAAGTCGTGGCGGTTAGAATAAACATCGCTGGTGACAAAGGGCTTGGGTGCCTGCTGGCCTGAGATGGCAATAGGCCAGTGCTGCACAGCACTCTCAGCACCTCCGTACCAATGCGACTCGTTGTAGGCCATGGCGTGCTCTACGGGCCGGTCTGACTCCAGCTCCTCCCAGCGCACACGGTAACACATCACTGTCTCTTTAGGCTTCACCGTCATGATGAAGAATTTCACTCTCCCGGCGTAGGAGCGCGAGCAGCGCAGGATCACACCCTCTTTGGAACACGAGTCCAGATCAAGCGTTCCAGATCTGAAATTCATGATTAACATGATCACTTATTTTTCTTATGCCCTTTCTTAATCATTCATTTAAGACCTCCAGGTTTTCAATTTAAGTTACTAAAAGGTAGCTGTTATGCTAGGGATGCAAATCTCTGACCTCACAATTGAATTACATGAGGATTCTTTAGGACCCTTTTTAGTAAATCAGGAAATCTCACGTTGTACCATGGTCGAGTTATTTTAAACTGAATACATGAATGGGAACAAGGGAAACTAGATGACAGGGGTACATATTTTTAGGTTCAATACTATTTTCTTTTCCATGGTCTTAGATTTGTTTCAATTTGATATTCTATGTGTTTAAATTGTCTTAACACTACAGAGACCTAATATATACTACTACACGAGAGGTTTCCATTCACGTCTTTTATGAGAATTTTAAAAATGCACATAAAAACCTACAAAAACCAGAAATGTGAAAAACTCCCTAAATATTGCTGTAGTTGCTGTATGTTTGGAAAAGTGGAAACGTGGACTCGACGTGGATCGATAAAGGTGAATGGTGATGGAAACAGATTTTTCAAATAAGTGATAATCTATCGTCCCAGTCACCTGACGATAACAAACATAACGGCATTTGAAAATTATTGGCTGCATCTCAAACCACATATACCATAGAGAGCTAATAAAGCTTTAAATTCCTCCGTCCCCTGGAGCTGGATACTTGTGTTACTGTTTGCTGTTGTTATCCGGTGTCGACCAGAGGAGGATGGGCTCCCCTTTTGAGTCTTGGTTCCTCTCAAGGTTTCTTCCTTTTACTCTTAGAGAGTTTTCCTCGCCACTGTCACCATTGGCTTGCTCATGGGGGCTTGGACCCATCTGTAAAGCTGCTCTTTGACATAAAACGTGCTATATAAATAACTTTGACTTGACTTGACTTAACCCCTGTGAAGCTTCAGGAATCTTCTGGAATTTGTGCTCAAGAGTAGTTGATGGAAACACTGATTCATTTTCTTTTACCAACATTTTGGAAATATGCTTCAACATGTTTGAATGGAAACACTGCTATGAATTGAGAAAGAAATGTTCTCAAATAGAAATACCTGCTGCACCAGCCCTCTAACAAAATAAGCCCCAAAAATTACAACCCCTGGAATTTACTAGTGATTCTAGACAAAAAGCACACTCATTTGAGCGTATGCATAGTATAAGCCCCACCCCCACCCATCACACTTTACTCTGACAGGTTGCCTAGTTCTGATCACTGATAGTAACCTCCACTGATAGTGGCCACGAATTACACTGTACTGTACTGTACACAGTACAACAATGGTTTTTTTTGACTTCTTGTACTGAAATCGTTACACCATTGCTATTACTATTACTACATAGTACTAGAATATAGACAATAAAAACAACACAAAGCCTTTTAATTTTATTTTACATGTGAAAATAGATTAAGAATTTTATTTTGGCCAAAAAGGAATGCAACTTTTAGTGAATATTATTATAACTGATTATAATAATACAGTATATATTTATAATATATAGTATTTCAAAATTAAGATGACTAATTTGCCATCTATTGATGTGTTTTTCACAACCCTTGTATGTCAATTATATGTATTTTACTCTGTACTACTTAAAATACAGTAATTTATAAAGGTGTTCTGTTTAAATAAAATGTTCCAGTAGACACGATAAAATGCACAAATAATGCTTTAAAGTGAAAAATGTATGCATGTTGTATGATCACCAACCTGAAAGCCATCTTGAACACGATCCCCCCAGCCTGGTTGCGGATGAGGAAGCCATCCTTATTGAGGTCCAACAACTCTGTCTTCAAGAGATCAGCTTTGCGGAGTGAGGCAATGTAATAACACCATGCTGTCACTGCAGCTATAACCAGCACCAGCCCCAGAACTCCAGCACCTACTAGTGGACGGCTTTCCTTGTTTATTTTCTTAATAGGCACTCCATCCGTAATAGTGCCTCCTGCTCCTCCAGGTACTACTTGGTACATTGTGTTTCTGTCCCTTTCATTCACCTGTGAAATGTTCTATTGGAGACTAACAAGCAGGACTGACAGGCAAATGACTAAAGAGTGCACTGTGGACAATAACTAATGCAGTGCTTTCATTTACGACATTACATTGGCAATAGCTGAAGTGGTTAGGAATTGCTCAAGATGAGCAAAATGGAACCTTTTCACAACATGTTTTCCTTGCTCAGAGATCTGATTTGCCTCTGTCAACATCCTTTCCAAACCTGTGAAAGAAGAAAGACAGAAATAACACATTGAGTTTAATCAGAGATGTTTGACTTTTTCTGCTAAAAATTGCATTAGGAATGAATTAACTCCAATATATTTAACCTCTCATGCTCCAGGGTATATTTTGTTTTTTCTATCTGAATTTACATGACCAAATCGTAAGGCAAATTATTCAGTATTATTCACTGCATGAAATAAATGTAAATCTTTATTTTATTTATTTATTTTTGTTTTTTGGTAAAAGCTCCCCTCAAATTAACAGAACATGCGTTTTATGATCATACACCTAATGCTATATGCTTACAATTTACTGCTGAAAGCAAAAAATCTTAGACGCTCTTTGTATTATTTTATAAAAAAACAATTTTTACAGAGTATATCACTGAAGAGACTCCATCTGTTTATAGTTTATAGCCCAGAGTTCAGCTTCTTCTATTATAAGGGTTTAAAATTACATTACTCATCTATTTGACTGGAAAGAAGGCAGTTAAGCTCTCATACGACACCCACCTTTTGAATGTAGCTTAGGAAATATGAAAGTTGAACGTGAAAGCTTATGAAATATGACCAAGTGCATTTTGGAACCACCGGTGGTCCCAAGAAGTTGAAGAAGTTAATATGGTACAAAGTGGAGTAACACTGACTTTTTTTTAACTGTCTTAGCGAAAAACATTCAAATTTAATTCAACAAGCCAAAACAAGCCACTGCCTGGAGGGCAAGGAGAGGCACATGATGAACCTTCAGCATGAGGCCAAGCTGTTGAAATGTGCTAGTGTGAGAACCGTTCAAAACAAGGAACAAAGCCCGTAGGTAGGCAGTGAAAACCCTTCCACTAAACTTATCCTCCCTCGTGGATCTCGGCCTCTAACAGACAGCTTGTTCTACAAGACTTGGGCCACAAAACAAAGACAGGCCAGTTAATAAAATGGATGATGTTGATCACTCAGGCAATTACACACACACACACACAGAGACACTCTTCTTACATCTGAAATGACTGCATAGACGTCTGTGCTGCTTTTAATGACCAACCTGCAACCAAACAACCATGCTGGGTTAATATTTAAGAGATTAAAAACTTGATCAGGAATCTCCACCCCAGGAACTGGCTTTGAGTTAAACAGCACAGAGAGCTAAAACCACAGCTGGGTTAATATTCAAAAGATTAACCACGTCAGGAATTTCCACCGCAAGAACCATCTTGTGTGAAAGATGTAATTTGCAGTGGACGCCCTTGAATTTGTAGTCACCCTTAAAATAAGTGGTTCTTCAAGGGTTCTTTAGTAAAGGGAATGGTTCTATTTAGAACTATGTGTTCTATTTAGAAGCTTTTTGAAAATGGATCTATATAGCAGCAAAAAATTATGCTGCTATGGTTACAAGCTTGACATCATAACAACAGAAGATCGCTTTTTGGTGCTATATAGAACCATTTTCAAAAAGGTTCCATACAGATCCTGAAGAATCCAAAGAACCATTTCATACCATACAAATAATCATTTAAGCATGAAATGGTTCTATATAGAACTCCACCTCAAGAACCATCTTGTGTGAAAGCTGTAATTTGCAGTGGACGCCCTTCTATTTGTAGTCACCCTTAAAATAAGTGGTTCTTCAAGGGTTCTTTAGTAAAGAGAATGGTTCTATTTAGAGCCATGAGTTTGATATAGAATCTTTTTGAAAATGGGTCTATACAGCACCAAAAATAGTGCTTCCATGGTTACAAGCCTGACATTGTAACAACAGAAGATCAAAAAGGTTCTATACAGAACCTGAAGAATCTGAAAAAACATTTCATCATGCAAATAACCATTTAAGCATGAAATCGTTCTATAAAGAACTCATGGTTTTACATAGAACTATTCCATTTACTAAAAAATCCTTGAAGAACTATATTTTCTAGAGTGTAGAAAACAACTCAAAGGACCATCTGAACGAAAAAAATATTCTTTTCCTGTTTAAGGTCCCCAGAACCTTTTAGAAAACAAGTCTATATAACACCAAAAATGATGCTTCTATGGTTACAAGCTTGACATTGTAACAACAGAAGATCCCTTTTTGGTGCTATACAGAACCTAAAGAACAATTTCACCATGCAAATGACCATTTAAGCATGAAAATGGTTCTGTATAGATCTCATAGCTCTACATAGCACCATTCTTTACTAAAAATCCTTGAAGAACCATATTTTTAAGAGTGCAGAACTCAAAGAACCATCTGAATGCAAAATTTTCCTGTTTAAGGTCCTCAGAACCTTTTAGAAAATAGATCTATATAGCACCAAATTGTGCTTCTGTGGTTACAAACTTGACACGGTAACATTAGAAGATCCCTTACCATTTTCAAAAAGGTTCTATACAGAACCTGAAACATCTGAAGAGCCAATTCACCATGCAAATAACCATTCAAGCATTAAATGGTTCTATATAGAACTCATGCTTCTACACAAAACCACTGCTTTTACTAAAAAAAATCATTCAAGAACCATCTTGTTTCTTTTTTAACACAACTCAAAGAACCATCTGAATGCAAAAATGACTGTTTTCCTGTTTAAGGTCCTCAGAACCTTTTAGAAAACATCTATATAACCCCAAAAGTGTTGCTTCAATGGTTACAAGCTTCACATTGCAACAACAGAAGATCCCTTTTTGGTGCTATACAGAACCTGAAGAACCATTTCACCATGCAAATAACCATTTAAGCATGAAAATGGTTCTATATAGATCTCATAGTTCTACACAGCACCTGAAGAACCATCTTTTTTAAGAGTGCAGAACACAACTCAAAGAACCATCTGAATGCAAAGATGATTCTTTCCCTGTTCAAGGTCCTCAGAACATTTTAGAAAATGGTTCTGTATAGCACAAACAGGGGTCCTGCCATTGTTTCAAAACTCTTTCTAAAACTATAAGACCCCTTCTGGTAAGAGTATCAGTAAGTGCCTGATATAACCAGTGCTGTTTGTAACATAACTTGTTCAGATTAGTTTCACCCAAGTTTCCTCTAGAAAATCAATGTTATTATAGGTCCAGATCTGGGCAAATACAGGCAGCTGCATGCCTATATGCTGACTTAAGCACTAAACTAGACACCGCATTAGCACAAATGAGATATAATATAACGTATAAGCGCCAGAGTCACAAGTTTGTGGGGCTTTTCTTTGCCACGCAGGCTCGTTCTGCAGCAGCACAACACTGAGGTGTAACTTTAAGAGTCCTGAACCGTTCATATATTTGCTAACCCAAGTCCTCCGAGGAACGGTCAAGAACACCCTACAGACCTGTGTAGAGGAAGGGAGAGGACGGCAGTAAGGTTGTAAGCACGGTCAGTAAACCTATGTCGTTATTTCTCCCGACAAACAACGAGAAGCCTGACTCGTGTTTTGCTTTGTTGAGCTTGCTATTTATTCACAGCAGTCGTCGTGAGTGAGAGACCGTTACTCAAGAGAAGACAGAACAAAACAGCGCAGTGTCCGCGGCACAGCGGGTCATTAGCTAAGTTTAACCCGGGGTTTTCCGCATGAGACGTGGGAGACGAAGATAACTATCATTTTCAACCAAATATAGTTCATAAAAAATGTTAAGAGAGAGATTAACTTACCTAGCTACCCTCGCAAGCTCCTCTAACTTAGCGAGTTGAGTTCAAATGACGTCTGGCGATGTGGATGTTTTGGGTGTGGGAGGAGCCTAACAGATTTCCCTGTGTGACGCTGGGAAATGTAGTTGTTAGAGGGAGCCGCGTGGTGTATTCGATTCCGTTTACCGAATCGATTCCTACGAACCGCCAATTTCAATGAATCGAAAGCGTCGTTCAACGATTCATTGATTCGCGATTCATTGGATCAGTTTCCGTTTAAAACTAACGATCGAATGAGTTTGATATGTGTTTCTAAAGAATCAAATTCGTAATGTATAAAGACGTAACAGTAAAGAATTCAGAGTTGTAATTAAGGATTTTATATGATTTTATGAGGTGAATTATTATTATTCTAACCCTTTTTCACCATATTTCTGTAAACGCTACAGAAAAGTGTGACTCACTTGGATTTGATTCATTCACGAGTCAAACATCAGTATTCTTGTATTGCTTGTCCTCCCAAAAGACTATCCAAATACTTACGTAACACGTAACACATTGTAGAACAATTAAGAAAAACAGATAGAAGCACTTACTGAATACACAACATTTTCTCAAAGCAAGTTTTATTCAAACAAGCATGTATTTACAAATTAGATACACTCAGTTGTTTATTTCTGATGACGTGATAGCCTTTGTTAGTTGGTAGAAGATCATATGACAATGTAAATGAGGTCAACACTTCATCTAGGCCTAAGCAAAAGATGAAAAGATGATATATTGCACTCAGAGAGACGACATGCAGTGATGCAGTGAAAAGACTCCGAATCCAGAGCTGGGATTAGTGCAGCCACTCTGACATGAACTCAGGGTGGATGATGTAGTATCCAGCTTTGTAGGGTTTCACCACATGGAAACAGCTGTACCCACCACTGCAGAGCCAAAACACAGGGATTTAAATCTGCTAATCTCTGGCATTTGGATGCATTAGTCTCAAAACACCATGTTTAAGAGTGAAAAAACAGCTTTTTATACTAAAAGAAGACTGTCAGAATATTGCAAAGTGAGTTGCTGCTGTTTAAAGTTCATTAAAGATGTCCATATGCTGTGATTTGTGCTAGCATAATTATAATTATAACAACATTATAATCTTACAAATTTAGGTTGCTTGAATACCTTGAATCAGGGGTTGATTTTGAGCGCGGTCTGGAATATGTAAGCTGTGGTTTGAAAGGCCTTATAGGAGGGATGCTGCCCGAGAGTTTCCTGTGAGGGTCCAGGACATATTAAGAAATTACCCAGCATTATAAATATAAACTAATGTCTTGTTTTAACATAAAAGTTTCAGCAAAATGTACATTGCATTTAGTTTCAGAGGCTGTTCAGATTGTACATTTGGAACTCTAATCTCCACCCTGCTAGAAAAAAAGCACTAGACCAGCATAAACCCGAATAAACCAGCTTAGACCAACATGAAATGCTTGCTGGTCTGTGGTATTTTTTCAGCAGGGTAGCAATCATCATCATAATCACATTCTGAGTTACAAAAATGAAACAAACAGCATGCATTAAAGATAGCTGAGCTATCTGGTGAATTTGAAATGAATACATTGAATGGGAACAAAACCAGGGAATAGATATCAGTGCAGTGTATCACCTTTGCATGTTCCTGCCTGAGCCCTGAGACTGGTGAACCCTGGTGGTATTAGCTGGCTGTGGTTTGGGTAGCCAGCCAGCAGAGGGCACTGTACCTTCTGCTGCTTGTGAATCACTGTGTGAAGGGTTCAGTGCAGACTGCATTTGAGCAATTTTGCCATCTAGAGAGGGATGAGAAGAGATAGGCAGTAGGATGAGGCCTATGCAGTTCGTAAGTCATTCCACAATGTTAATCTCAAGCATTTTGGGAACTTAAATAATTAACGTTCATCCAGACCAGTCAGTTTCTGTCAATGAGAAGATGCTTGGCTACATGTAAGAGTGGACCTTGTATAATAGCAATAAAAATATTTTATTAACACACAACAATGTTATTAAATAGTAACAACAATGTTATTAAATGGTAATACACAGTAATTATGTTTTTTGGCATTTCATTTGATCACCACCAAGATATTCTGGACATTAATTTCATTTTAACATCATTTTTGATGAAGTTGTAATACATAGAGCCTCCTCTCTCTAAATTGTCTATATCTCTGTTCATTTGTATACTTGAGACTTGTGAAAGCACAGAACTAGCATACTACAATCTTTTTATGAAAGTATATTGGTTTTATATTATTTATAACACAGATTACAAACAGACAGTCCAGACCTTTGGATGGTACTGAACAACTTTACCTCTAAAATATACATCAAATCCACACATCACTGTATGAGTGGCACGTGCTGTGGGCTGTATGTACCTGGGCACTGGACAGATATGTGTCTGACTGGAGGAAACAGAGGAGCGTTGTTTGGAGGTGCAATCGTCGGAAACATCGGCCTGTGTCCATATCCTGTCTGCAGTTTCCTTGGCAACAGGAAGTCCTGGGTGACAATGGGACAAAGGAAACAAGAAACCTTCCCTCAGCCAAACTGGCACCTAGCTGGCCCACACAGTGACCCAGTGTGGCATCAGCTGTTTGCCCACATGGTGAGAGGTTTAAATGAGACAAGGGAGGCCTGATCTCAAAACAGTGATCACTGGCTCTGTGGGTAACTGGAGCCCGTTCTGGACGAGGCACGCAGGATGTAGCCCTGATGTGAAGCATCATGTGGCTCTTGTACAGTGTTCCCAAAGCTGATGAATAATTAACATTTGTTCAGACCAATCAGTTTCTCTGAATAAGAGGATGTTTGTTTACGGTAAGAGTGGAACTTGTATAATATTAATCACAATCTTTTATAATTTACCACATGCATTCAGCTCCGTTTCACATGATCATTAGTAGACTGATCACATGGCTTCACTAACAGTTCTCTTGGTTACAGAGAAAAAGTGAAGTACACAGAGATGGGCTAATTAACACAAGTGGCCTGAGTCCTAGTTGTGTCACTATTAAAGGATTACAGGTGAAGAAAGAGGTGAAAGTACACAACCAACCAACGTAACATCATTTTATATTAAAGTTCTCTTGTATATCTGATCTTAACTGCACACATTAGATCACTTTGATGACAAAAAAAAAACACTAATTAGTGACACGTGCAGTGAAAAATATTACTTCAAGTTTTATTCAACTCAAAAAATCATACTGATTAAAGGATCATTCATTTAACATATTTATTTAGGTTGAGTAAAACCTAATTAACATGTTACCACATGAAGTAATTTAGTTATTTTCTGAGGTTGAACTGATGCACCCTTTTAATTAAATTAGAGTCAAAACAGCTATGAAGTACAAGTTATTCATTTTTCATAAGATATTTCTGAGGAGATTAGGTATAAGATATTCAACTCAGGAAAACAAATGGAAAAAACAGGAGTTTCTAAAACTAGAGTCCAAAAATGAGTTAAAGATATAAAGAAAGTTCAACTCCTAACAACAAAGACTTGGTAGACCACCACCAGATAAACTGTCATCTTTGAGGAGAAAATCAAGCTCCACTCTTACATCAGATCTGAAAAAACCCACAGATGTTTCTGTCCATCCTTCCACCATAAGAAGACAACTCTATGGATCTAAAAGGATGTGTAGCTGTCAAGAATTCTTTACTAAGAAAAGAAAATTGACAAAAAAAGAAGAAAATTTACAAATCAAACAAAAAAGCTGCTGGTGATCTCAGATCGATGCACTGACCAGCCCAGAGTCCAGACCTGAATGTGTTTATTTTGGTTTTGTTTTGCTTTGTTTGATTGTGAGAAGCAGAAAATGCAACCAACTTCTAAGACTGAACTCTCTTTGAAATCTAAAATCAAAGGCAAATTTGAAAAATTGATAACCTGAAAGATATTATATTTAGTTGTTAAAGCTTCTGTGTAATTTTCTGTTAAATATGCTTTCTGTTTTTTTCCTAATGGTGCAAAATTAACTCCTAAACAGGTCATGGGCCGACCAGCAGGCCCAAAGTTTTATTACACACTTCTTAAACCTAAGAACTGCCCTGTACTTACTGAATAATAAGCCATAATGAGCCTGGGATGTTAGGGGCTGATAACATGTAGATAATAGCAGTTCTCACTGGAAATTAAATACATAAAGAGTGATATCTGATTTTAGTACATTACTGTACATAAAGGCTACATTACAACAATATGCTGCCCATTCCATAATCAGTGAAGAGGCTCCAGCCTTCTGTTGCCAAGAAACAGTTGAAAGCATGACTCCAAATTTTCATCCTTGATGCTTAAGTGAGGGATCCATCAAGCTTCAAAATATTTAATAAAATGTTTAAAACTGTGTTGGCCTTGATACTCAGCATAATATTCTCATGTAAAGGAAATACTGTGCATTATATTTTATCCATCTATAAACAATCAATTTATTTATTTATCATTCATCCCTTTTGTGCCGGTGTCTAGTTTGTCACTAGGCTTGCTTGTCATCTTCACACAAAAATGATTTCTAACTGGACAATCAATCAATCAATCAATCAATCAATCAATCAATAAGCTAAGCCAGTTGCTTGGATTTTTAAGGTCTGTACTGAACATGGAATTTCTTATCCTGCTGATGATACAACCTTGATTTTATCCATTTTAAACAGTGTGATATTCTGTCTGTTAAAGTTTGTAGATGTCTAGCTTTTCAAAATATCTTTGATACAAATGAGCATATCAGCTTGCAAAAGCTTAAACCTTATAAAATCCCATACTTATTACTTCCCAATGCTTATTATTCAGTAATTACTTGGAAAGCAATGCAAACTTAAGAGTTATTCTCGAGTTATAGATGTCTGTAATAGCCTTGATCTGCTGACAAATCCTGGCCATTTAAAAAGTTTAACATAACCAAAGACTTACCAGGTTTATTTTGAGTAAAACAATATCACACGTGTAAATATTGGTCACAACATTTGTGACAGTGCTTCCTTGAGAATAACACTAAAGCCCAAATATTTTATCCTGTTGTTGTGAGGTCAGCACTCATCAGCACTCAAACTTTCCAGCTGTTTAAACCACCTCAATAGTTTCAATATGTACTTTAACCAGTAGTTTCAAAAAGAATACTGTCAAATCATTATTTAGACAGCATTTACTCTTCGACCATGACACTTTCATAGATACTTGTGTTACAAAACATACCCAAATTAGCTAAAGTGTTAATTAAAGGCTGTTTTACATGGACAAAAATCTTTTTTTCTTGCCCAGTTTAAATGTAACAATTAGAAAATAATAGGGTGTCCCCAAACTTTTGACAGTGTATGTGGTGCTGAATGTCAGTCCTTACCGGCCGTGGGTGGGGGTTGTTCTTGCGGTGGGCGGACGCGGGTCTAGGCCGGGTGGTCTTGGCCTGGGCCGGGTAGCTGAACTCCTGTGAGTAGGTGCTGAGCTGCAGCTGAGGAGCCATCTCCCCTGACCACTCTGACTGAGCCTGGCTCTATAGCACTGAGCGTGTACTGTACCTGAGTGACCTCATTAGGACCTCTCCGCCTCCCTCTGTCTGACACACCACCACCCAGGACACGCTTCCACGCACTCATGGTGTTTATTTTAGTCTCTCTTCTCCCTGCCACGCCTTCTCTGCTCTAATCATAAGTCTTTTCAGCTTCTATGTCAGTGTCCAGTCTGCTGCTCACTTAGCTTGCTGTTCATTCTCACACCAAGGTGATTTATAACAACACAAAAAAGATAAGGCAGTTGCCCGTAACTCTCAAAAGGTGTCCTAGCCTACATTTTCTCTTGATTTACTTTCATCCCTGAGGTCCAGTTATGAGGTTTTGTTTGGGTTTATGTACCAAAAACAGTCATAATTTATTTAGTCATGACCATTTTCTAGCCTCTCTTATTCCTTAGAATTAAACAGATTATTTTTTGTTACTGTGCCTTTAAGACTGATATCACCTCTGTTCTGATTGGATGCCCTATATTGTGCCACATTAAAAAAGCAGGGCTGAGACACTCCTTATACCTTCAGCATGAATAGGCGGAGCTAAACTGCTGTAGGCTGGATAGGCAGATATATGTAAACATATCACAAAAAACAACAAATACAAAAAAATCCATCAACTGTATGGACTGGAGAAACAAACTATGTTTACATACTACATCTCAAACTCTTCATATGGGACCCTAAATGCTAAGCTCTGCCCTTGTTAATCTAATCACATCGCAGATCAAGTGACACAGTGAAACACATCATAAGGAATAATTCAGGTGGAGGTTCTGGAAGCGCAGTCATGTTGTGTATTATAAGCTCCAGTAAGCAGACAGAATAGAACAGTTGTTTGGCAGGTCACTTATCCATCAGCAGCTTCTAGTTTCTCCTGCCTCCAATGGCTCAGCCCCCTGGAGGCAAGAGTGCCATGGGGCCACTTTGCTTCTGTCCATCAATAATTCAAGTCTTTAGAGTGACTGGGGCCTTCACATCCTGCCCCCACTGGGGCCTGATGGAGTCTGACTGGATCTCTATCTACAGCCTGTAGATAGAGCACTGTGATCAAACAGTAAGCTGCTTTAAACCACTTGGGAACTACAGGGAAGCTGAAGGAGCAATGAAGAGTCAGGACAGTGGTTTGGCAAAACTGAATGCACTAATCATCTGTAGTCCATCCAACTTGTTGTATGTCTGCTCTGTAGACTGATACAGTACATTTTTGGGTTGGTGAACTGGGTTGAGCCAGTTGGCTCATTGTGTTGGGTCATTTCCACAGTGCTGAGTTTTTAGGTAGATTTTGGGAAGCCCATCTGCTGGGTTAATGACTCAGGCATGGTAACAACCCAGCCAAAGTTTCATTTTTTGAATCAATACAGCACCAGTTAGCGCAGTCAGCTAACAGGAAGCACAGCTAACAGGAAGCACAGCTAACAGGAATTACAGCTAATAGGAGTCGGTAAGTAAACTTTCAGGAAATAACTTTTTTACTACTTACTCTTCAGTGAAACGAACAACATAGGTGTTTATTTTGAGAAAACTCTATGTTATGAACTACATTTTTCTAGTTGTGGTGTGAAACTGCTAAGATTAACATTAGCTTGCTGTAGGGTCATTCTACAGAAACGTCCACTTTTCTATCTATCCATAGGTCTCACTGGTGTTACCGATCGTCATTGGTGTTACACATAAGAAAGGTAACACCAGAGACATTTTTGATGAAAAATGCATTTTACTAATTGGCTGCTACAGAGCAGCAAACCACATGTTGTTAATCATGGAACATCCACTAAAATATGTAATTGAATCCATTTGTATTGTATTTTTTCACAGTTACCAAAGAATAAATTAGGTCGTACCAGTGACTTCAACTAAAAGCTTCATATGAAATCATGAGCAAAAATTGAGAAGATTTCTGATAACTGAAAGACAGAGTGGACTTACCATGAGCTTTTCATCATAGATCTTCAGGAAATAGGTAAAAGGAAGTCAAGCGATGTCCTCAGTGTGATTTTTATTTCAAAATAAGAGATTTTTTGTTACGCGGTAACACCAGTGACACAACTCCTGGGGACCAGAACTTTCATTATATATTTTATAATATTTATTTGGCATTTGTTTTCTTTATGTCATTTAAATCATATATCTCATAGTCATGTATAGAGTATTGCAGTTAAAATTGTAGAAAAACATGTTTTTTTACCTCAAAATATGGCGCTCACCCTTTACACTGTGAGGATGAGCAGTTCTGTCGTGCTTGGAATGCTACATGATTGATTTAAAAAATCAAGAAGGTGTAATTGTTAAAATAACTTATTGTTTTATTTTAAAATATAATTAAATTGTAACCCTAACATGCTTTTCAAGGGTAATATATCTGTAAAAGCTATGGACACAAAAATGGACATTTCTTGGAGGGTCTCTGGTTGCTGTAGCCCCTTATTTGACACTACTCGACATTCATATCTGAACATTAGGTGATTTTAAGTAAACATGAACATTATCTGTGTAATAATTGTACTTTATATGGTGAATGTTACCCTGATGACTAAATTACATAGCCTAGCTAACACAGCTGGCCTAGCTAACTTAGCAAACTTGGTTGGAGACTTTATATCACCACTCTTCTCTGAATGTATGGTACATTACTTATATAATGTTTTACTATGGGGATAAAGGAATCTTGACAAACACTTCTGTTGTGCCCTGTGAGAAACAGAAGGTCCAGATGTTTTGTTCTACTTACATCTGTCCTCCGAACATTTAGCAAAATACTCCATGAAAGCCAGCAAGCTTTGCCAAATGTGGTGGTTGATGTGTCAGTAGGAGCTGATGTTGTTATAGCATAGTACAGTAATATGCTTAGAAGTACAGTATTAGACATAGAAATACAGTATCAGACTTACTTTAATGCGACATCATTTTAGGGCGCAGGGGTGTTAGTGTGCTTGTAGCATAGTTATATGCAGAAGTTAAATACTCATTAAAAATTATGTTTTGCTGACTCAAAAAGATTAACACATTCTCTGAAGGGAACAGACTTAAATGTACTATGTGCCATTTCATATTTTAACTACTTAATGACTTTGTAATTCAGAAGATCCAGTTTCATTCAGGAGTGTATACAAAAGTGTATACAGGGCGAAATGCATCAGCTTTGGAACATTCTTGTTTTTCAAAAATTGCTATTCATTTTTTCCCCAGAGAGAAAAAAGTGGCAAGAGTTCCTAATATGAGCATGTTGCCAACTACAAAATGATTCACGATTATAGAGATCTGCAGAGGTTATTTAAATAAAGATCATAATCTGATGTGAAGGATTAGAAATCTAATATGTCATAGGCAGTGTGTGCTAGGCCAAATGGTCTAATATGCTACAAATCCATTGAGAACCAGCCCGATACATGAGATGGATAGCTTCACTATTTATGGCCTACCGTGTAAGCTTGCGTTCACTCTTACTGGCATCGTGTTACCCTTTAAGTGAACCATTATTAACTCATGAGTTCTGCTACAGCGGTTCTACCTGTAGAATACTATAGCACTATGATCACCTACTTACACTTCTAAACACCCGTCAGCAGTTTGGTGCTGAAATAAAGGCAACAACAATAACAATCAGGACCATGTTTAATTATTAAAGTACATAAAATAGTAAAATACAAAGCCTCGCAAGACTCGGTGCCTTGCAGAACCACTTCTTTCTGTTTACTTTCCAAAACAGCTCTTTCAAAACATTCCACTACATCCTCAGTGGCCTTTTCTCCATCTCTGCCTTTGGAAGGATATTTGAGTATTTTTCTTTGGCAAACTAGCCAGTGGTTCTCACTGCTGCTTGCTCTTCACTGTGGCCTTGAGCTTTGTATAGAGGCTCCCGAAGTTCTGTAAAGAAAGGGCAGTCATCTTGAGGTTTAAGAAATTATAGTGCTTCAAAAAAAAAGTATGTTCTGTCTCTGAAAGTGGCCCACTTGGAAGAACCATGGCACAAACCTGAATTGCATAGTAGACTACTCCTAAGTAGCCTGCAATACAGCCACCCAGGAACAGATCGAACGCAGCAGGCTTCACCCTATGGGAAACAGTTAAAGTAAGACATAAGCTCTATTCAAGCAGGCGTTGAGTAATTACTATGGAATAAAATATAAATGTGATTTCCAACAAAATGACCATATTTAGCCCAGCCTGAAAGTTCATAATTATTCAAATTATTGCTGTCAGACTTGAAAAAAAAAACATGAGGATTGCAGATTTACCTCCCCAAGTAAATGTAATAGGCTATAGGGATGTTGTTATTAGTATAGTTGGGTCATTCTACAGAAACGTCCATTTTGGTGACCCTAGTGTTTACAGATATATTACAAATAAAAAACACGTTAAGGGTTACAATTTTTTTACATTTTCAAATAAAACAATAAGTTATTTTAACAATTACACCTTCTTCAGCCATCAATTTAGCAACATTGATTTTTAAATCAATTATCTAGAATTCCAAGCACCACAGAACTGCTCATCCCCACAGTCATGTGTAAAGGGTAAGCGCCATATTTTGAAGAAAAAAACAAATTTTTCTGCAATTTTAACTACAATTATCTATACATGACTATGGAATATATAAATTAAGTGACAAAGAAAACAAATGCCAAATAAATATTATAAAATATATAATGAAAGTTCTGGTCCCCAGGAGTCGTGTCACTGGTGTTACTGCGTAACAAAAAATCTCTTATTTTTGAAATAAAAATCACACCGATGACATCACTCGAGTTCCTTTTACCTATTTTCTGAGGATCTATGATGAAAAGCACATGGTGAGTCCACTGTGTCTTTTCAGAAATTTTCTCATTTAGCTCATGATTTCATATGAAGCTTTTAGCTGACGTCACCGGTATGACCTAATTTATTCTTAGGTAATTGTGAAAAAATAGAATACAAATGGATTAAATTACATATTTTAGTGGATATTCCATGATTGACAACATGTGGTTTGACGCTCTGTATCAGCCATTTTGTAAAATGCATTTTTCATCAAAAATGTCACTGGTGTTACCTTTCTTACGTGTAACACCAATGACGATCAGTAACACCAGTGACTCCTATGGATAGATAGAAAAGTGGACGTTTCTGTAGAATGACCCAGTTCTCTTTGGAAGTGATAACAGATATAGACTGACTTCAAAAATGAAAAATCTCTAACCTGTACATCATCATTGGCTGTTTCATCTGATCAAAGAATGTGACATCAGGATCCCTAGACAAAAAAAAAAACCCCAACCAATTCATTAATTCCACAGTTGGCCTTTTTCCACACGTGTGAATACGTTTACGTGTCTGTGTGTGTATTCACTTGCGGTCCTGACGGAAAGTGTGTCTGTAGACCTGCTGGAGGTAGCGTTTGAACTCCTGCTCTAAGCTGTTGATGAGGAGAGTGTGTTGTGGCTCTTTGTCCATCAGCTGAGTGGCTCGCGGGACAGACGTCAACATGTTCATCAGCGCAGACAAACGACTGTCCAGGATGTCCTACAAAATGTAATAAAATGTATGAGCACACAGTGAGACAGAGGAACACATCAGCCTGCTATGTTATGCAATAACAGAAAACAGTTTTTCACAAACGCCTGTTTACCAAACTGCCCTTGAAAACCTGGATTTCTTTTGGAGAACCCTACATAAGAAAACAAACACAGAGTACCAGTTAGAAAGTAGCACACAGAGCATATTCTTCTATTTTTTTTGTGTATTTGGGTCATTATCCATTTGGAGTGGGAATTCTCTTTCATCCCAAAACTAAATACTCTAAATGTGTCCATTAACATCTCCTTTTATCATATATGCAAAAAGGAGAGCTTAATTCCAGACATATTTTACATGTCACTGGTGTTAAATGAATATGGTATAACACCAGTGACTGTGACTCCAGTGACATTCTGGTTAAAATTGAGGATTTTGTAAACTGGCTGACTCATTTGCGGTCAGGTGACCTTGTGCAACTATTTAAAATCAGCAATAAAATTATATATGGCACCATTTTGAAAAAAAATTAATTATCCAGCCTTTAAAGCACATAACACCAGTGACACACAGAAGTTATGTGTTGCCTGATAAACTACATTATTAATAAATGATACTATGATGAGCCTTGACCCAAGGAAGCAGATTAATAGATGTGAAAATACTATGTAAAAATGCAAAATAAGAGTCCTGATAACACCAGTGACCAAAATCTCTTTGACAAATGATTTTTTAAAATAAAATACATATTTTTTTAATGTAGTATAATGTTAATTATGTATAAAGTATACCCAAATCTGTTTTATACAAATTCCTAAGTAAAACCTCTTAAAAATATTATGTAATAAATAATATGTTAAAAAAAATCTTTTTAAGCCCTGCAACCTTTGTGACATGGTTTCCCACTCAAAATGGAGAATGACCCATTTATTTTCTATGAAATTGACTTAAGATGTTTTGTGTGAATAAATGTACCAAAAGTTCTCCTCAAGGTCACTCATAATGTTGGTTTTATGAACAAAAAACAGTCCTAATTTATTTTTACATAACCATTTCCCAACCTCTCTTTATCCCTTAGAATTCAACACGCTGTTTTGTTAATGTGCCTTTGAAACTGATATGTAAATGACCTCTGTTGTGATTGGTCGCCCTGTATGGTGCCTCATTCTGAAAGCAGTCTGATAAGTTTGCACTGAAATCATCAGGAACATTAGAATAAATAAGCTTCAGTCACTACTTTCAGTTGTCTGGATGCTTTGGAAAGCTGCAGTGATACATTTGCTATCTGACAGCCACAAACAGCACAACATTTCATTTTCCGCACATCTTCCTTACATCTTAGATACAGACCGTCTGCAGTAGCAACACACCACATTCCTTCAGCGTGAATGGGCAGTCTAAACTGCTGAGCTGAATGGGTGGTCACATACAAATAGGTTTTTGGTTGTGACATCACAACAATGATGAATTCAGTACAGCCTGTTTTGCGGTTTTGTTTCCATATAAGGACTGTGTGGACTGTACTAAACTGTACTGTACTGAATGGTATAAACATTACATAGTACATCAAACTGATTTCTAAAAAAAAAAAAGAAATTCGTATTTCTATGATATGGTCCCTTACTGGATAAAAAAGTGGAAAATAACTGAAGCAGTTATCTCACCTTGTCCGACAGATTATACATGTACCGCACCAAGGACTCAGCAATGATGACCGTGTTCCGCTTCAGTTTCCTGATGTCCACTTGTGACCTGCATGTATGTGCGGTAGATAAATGCAAGCAGATATCAGACAGAGTAGAGCACATTCTACGTTTTTGGACTACTGCTCTATCTGAACCGGACTCTTACATGGTGTCAAGGATGGAGCCCCTGTGCTCTGATCTGGGGTCCTCCAGGTGCGAGAGGGTGAATCCTGGAATGTGTTTCATGCCATAGCGCTCATGTTCCCATGCTACTGTGGACTCCTACAGGTATGGGTGACCAAAATAACAATATCTCAGTACTTCTAGAGCACTGAACAACTGCAATAATGAACAACTGCAGTAATCAAATAACCAGAGCATATTAACTGCATAAACTGTGTAGTAACGAGGAGATGACTGTGACAGTTGATTATGGCTTATTTTATTTTAATAAGGTATTTTTACCAGTTGTTTGATTTGTTTTTAGTCTTAAAGCCCCATATCCTACATTTTCTTGTATTTAATTTTTTCCCCAAGGTCCATTAATGATGCTGGTTTTGTCACAATTAACGTTTACATGACCATTTTTCAGCCTCTCTTTATACCTTGGAATTAAACAGGCTGTTTTTGTTAAAGTACCTTTAAGACTCGTAAATGTAAATGAGTTCTGTTCTGATTGGCTGCTCTGCACTGTGCCTTATTCACAAAGCAGTCCAGATTGAAACAGTCCTTATTACTTCAGTATGAATGGGTGGCTAAACTGCTGTACGCTGAATAGTTGGATAGATGTAAATGTGTTAGTTTTTCATGACATCACAAAAAACAATTAATTATTATAATTTTTTATAGGGAAAAAAAGGATGTATGAAAATGGGAGTTGAAGGTTTAACAATGTTTACATACTACATCAAACTCAATTTTGTGTTACCCAATAATTTCGTTTTACCCAATATGGGCCCTCTAAATAGTTTATTTTTGCAAACTGTTAATTAATAAATAATTCCACTTTCTTAATAATAGTAATAATTATAATAATATTTTTTATTTATGTAGCACTTTTCATGCTGGTCGCAGCTCAGAGTGCTTTACAGACAGGTGATAAAGCTTAACAGTAATACATGAAATTATAACTATCAATTAAGAATCATATAAGAAAATGACACAGATCAAATTAAAAGATAAACACCACTAGAAGTAGCGTTTTAATTAAACGCTAAGTTAAAGAGATACTTTTTTAGATGTTTCTTAAAAGTGAGCACTGAGCTTGACTGTCTAATGAAAGGTGGAATTGAGTTCCACAGTTTAGAAGCAGAATAACTGAAACAGGTGTTTGCAGAATGTCAGTATCTGCAGATCCAAGGCCACATGCTGGAACATAAACACATAGACACTATGTAAAGCAGGTGCTTTCAGATCATTGAGAGCCTGAAAAACTAGTAGCAGAACTTTAAAATCTATCCTGAATGATACAGGTAGCCAGTGCAGTTTTTTTTCAACATGGGAGTTATTTAATCTCTCTTTTTTGTTTTTGTTAGGATGCTGATGCATTTTGTACAAGTTGTAAAGGATGTATTGTTTTAATAGGAAGTCCAGTAGGAAGTGCATTACAGTAGTCAACTCTGCTTGTAACAAATGCATGAACAAGTTTCTCTGCGTCACTCTGAGATAGAAAAGGCTGAACTTTAGCAAAGATAAAAAGCTACTTTAGTGACTGTGTTTACATGCAGGATAAAACAACATCAACGTGGCTCTGCTATTTTGCTGCTGCATTTTGCCCATTTTATCTTGTTCGTAAACCTCAGAAAAACCAAACATGGTTACATACCATGTATTATAAAAAATGACGAAGTATCGTGCCATTTCTGCCCTTACCTGCAGGTTGATCTTCTTGTGCACAGTTCCAAACCTCACCCATGGAAACCTGGAGGAGATCACCTGCAAAGATGGAATGCATATATGCCACAGTGCATCTATGAAGTAAATGAACAGCTAGTTATGAGAATACAGTAATATATAGGCTTGAGCTTCATTCTCACCTCTTCCAGCTGCTGGATGAAGCCATACTGAGGGGTCCCTGGTTTTGGGGGTCGAGATACATGGAGGAAAAGCTCATCCCCAGAGCCAATAGTGTCCAAACAGAGAACAAATGCCACATTGTCATGCAATAGACTGGATTCTGTGTGGTGGAGAAACACAGATAAAGAAACAAATAAATGTCCTGCTCTAGTGTTGCTTGTATAGCTTGCTACTTTTTAGGGTGAACAGGACAGGAGAGCGAGGCTGTTATGACAGGCAGACTTTCTTATCACAAATGAAAAGCTATAACAGCTATCTCCAATTCTGCAGCAAGCAGTCGTGACCAGAGTACATCCACAAAACACCACAAGCCTCCTGACAACGGCAAATCATTTCAACAGAAAGTGCACAACACATATCATCCTGTCTGTGTGTGTTTGACTGACTGCGTAGTCAGACTGAAAAACACTTGGAAAAAACTTCCAGAGCTATGACCAAGGTAAAGTAGTTCAGCACACCGCTGGGCCATGAACACATAAGCCTTCTCCAACAGTAACATTTAGTTCAAGGCTAACTTATATGTCAGTTTTCTATAACAGTCATGTTCATGTTATGGTGAATAAAGGGTCACAAATAAATGACAAACCTGCATGGTCCATATTTTCCTCGAGCCAGCGCTTGGTGCCAAGGAAATTATATTTCCCACCACCAGTAAGGGAGAAAAGGAGGTGATACCTATAATTAGAATAGCCACAAAACAAGCTAAAGGTCAAAATAAATAGGTAAATTTACAAGATGTACTTGATCGAGTATTAACGCTATGCATTTTTCATGTGTAAATAAACAGATGAATCAGAACTACTGATTGTATCTTGTTTATTTATATACACTACCAGTGGTGTCCAATCTTATGTGCAAATGGCCGGAGGTTTAGACACACTGGATCAAATGTTTGTTTTACATGATCAAAAAGGCTACAAGCCTGTTTGTACTTCTGCCACCTCTGCAAGCCTATGCCTAAATGCTTGAATACTTGTTACATAAACAAGTATAAACAGTTCAGGTCATGCCTATTCATGAACCATTTCTTTTTAGGAAACTTTCAGTTTTTCAAAGAAATCTGCAGGGAAGTTTTTTGCATGTTCTTTGTAAACATTCAAAAGTTTCTTTTCTACTTTTTACAATCCAGCTAATTCCAATTACAAATTTAGACTCCTTCTATCCATAAAACCCTACTTCACATCTCAGATATCCATTGTTCTAATGCAAATTTTCTTTTTTTTTTCAGACTATTTCCTTTTTTTTTCAGGAACAGCATCATGACAGCTACACATCCTTTCAGACCCTAGAATCTTGTCCTGTATGTAAGTGGATCATCTTACATCTAATATACTCAGAAAATCTCCTTTAGCCATTTAGATGCACATGAGAAAGAAATCTGTAAGGCAGCTGAGGTGAGTTTGGGTAGCAGTTTGGGTGAATGTTAGTGTCTTGTTGAAAGGGAACATAATGTCATTGATAACCAGTGGTGGTGAATTCAGGTCCAGAGGGTACAGGTCCTGGACACCTCCTCTGTAGTGACTCCTTTGGTGGCACGGTGGCATAGTGGGTAGAAGGGCAAGTGAGTGAATGTATATGTCTGTCTGTTTGCCCTGCGATGGACTGGGCGACCTATCCAGGGTGTATCCTGCCTTCCGCCCAATGACCGCTGGATAGGCTCCAGCATCCTCCGTGACTCAGAGGCATAAGCAGTTTCAGAAAGTGTGTGTGTGTGTGTGTGGTGACTCCTTTGGGAACAGAGTTAAAGTGGCAGTAGGGTGGACAAGCTAAATACAGATAGATTTGATAATATATTTAATTGTTGAGGCTTCTGTTTAATTTTTTGTTAAATATTTGTGTCCTGATTTTTTCTGATGACGAAAACATAGAAGTTTAATTTATAAGGCCATTTTGACTGGAAATGAAATGCACAGCAGGGTGGTCTCTGACTTTTGCACAGTATTGCTGAATTTCTCTTAGATCTGAAAAGCATTCTAATTGGCTACTCATGAAGCTGCTTGGAAGAATACCAAGAGTGTGCAAACGTAGGCAAAACAGGCTACTTTTAAGAATCTAAAATATAAGTGGGCTGAAAAAAGGAAAACCCTATTAATGGGGTGTATAAACTTTTGACCAGTATTTTGACACATAACTTAAGGTACAAATGGCACATTTTCATTCAGTTAGATTCTACTTTCACAGTACATGGTTTGCTTTAAGACAGGAGTTTCATATGGTGGATGTATGACAGCAAACCCTCACTACCTCAATACATACAGCAACTCTAAGTACACGCTATTGTGTTTTATATTTGTGCCACTTAATCCTGCTTTTGAACAGAGACAGACAACTTACGGAGCTTTGTTGCGAGGATCACTGTAGAGTCTTTGAAAGAGGCGAGCCAGTTCCAGCAGCACAGTGACTCCACTGCCATTGGAGTCTGCTCCATATGCCAGCCACTGAGAAGCAAACAGGTTCACAGCCATAAACAGAAAGAAAGTCCTATTTAACACACATGTTCTGCTTTTTAGAGCATAATAGAATCACAGTGTGTTAGAGGTCAACTCTTAATCATTAGGTGTCGAACTGTAATAGACTGGGCAATGAACCTCAAGAGTGTAGAATCAGCTCCAGACCTTTAATCCATTAGAGATATTGTTCATATTTTTAATTGGTCAGTTTAAAAGATTCATTAAATGATGGTTTAATGATCTGGGAAAAGCTGAGGGATAAAGATAATGACTTTTAAGCCCAACTCAGCAGGACCAAGAAAAGTAAAACCAACAAAAAAAGCAATCAAGCTTCTCAGAAGGTCAGCAATACCTACGGGTATTTAACCACAGTCTTGCTAGCAAAAAAGAAATTATGTGTTGGAAATTGGAAAGAAGCAGCATGGGTGGATAGTCTGGCCAGCTGAGAGGTTATAGGGCTGGACAGGCTGGTAAATCTGCCCTGCAACAACGTTCACATCTCACACAAGAACAGAAAAGAAGAAATAAGAGTTTCCTTTCATAAGAGTGAATAGCTCATACCAGTGGTGGGCCTATGGTGCAATGAAGTATCCTGATTTCATCACAAACCTGGAGATTTAATCTCGCCTATGATTTCAGTCATTCAAGAGACACAGTCTGAGTCCATAAAGCTCAAGAAAAGAACATTACTTTGTTATTTAATGGATGATGTGCCAAGTTAACAAGATTATTACAGCATCGTCATAGCTTTATCAATCAACAGCGCAAAGCAATGCTGAGGGGCAAATTCATCTCCACAAGTGATACTGTGAGCTAAATTAATGCTCCTAACGTCTGTTTGCGTGTGGTTGTAAAGGTCAGCTAGCTTAGAGCAGTCAATTTAGAACTTGACAGTGTAAGCGTAATCATTTTATGATGCCCATGAATGTTAAATGCACTGAACGGTCATAAAGGGCAACCAAAGATCGACAGTGAAGACAAGTTGATGTAGTGAAGAAATGAAGAGCACACATATTTTTCAAAACATTTCCCTTTCAATCACTGAGACTTACTGGAGCAAGGCCAAAGGAGTCATAGTGGGCGGTGAGCACGATTGTAGGTGGGTCTTCTCCGACTCCAGGAAGTACACCCTTGGAACAAAGCAATCAATCAGTGAGACTGGCAGGTTCAATTACAGGTCACACAGTGATACTTTAAGGGATGGAGTTGCCAGTTAAAGCTGTCAAGCTCACCTCTAACGTAATGATGGAATTGTCAGTGATGGCCTTGATGGGGGAGTTGTTGCTCACCAGTATCTGGAAGGCAGTGGCTGTGACCATACTGCGGAGAACTGCAACAGAAACAATTTGAAACAAGCTGAATTTAGATTTAATAAAAAAATGCGCCGATTAAAAAAACCCTTCAAAATAGTTTAAGCCAGATCTTTAATGCAGAAAAACAGTGCAAACGTTTTTGTCACCAAATACCTTTTTCAGTGCAGGTTGATTTTGTATGGCCTACACATCTACATGATAAGTTTGGATGCCTTTCATTCTTAGGTGTGGTGATTTTGCTCTGAACTACTTTTTGCTGAAATGAAAATAAAACATTTTGCTTGTGCAAAAGTTACAGCCCAATTTATACTTTGTTTTTTTTCTCTTTAATTTGTTAATCTCAGCAAATAAATAGAGAAATTTGCAGTAACATTTGCACAAAAATAGCATGTTTCAATTTTTTTTTTCCCAGAAGAGGATGTGTTAACTTATATGCACTAGACAGTCAACATTTGACCAGGGGTGTTCAAACTTTTGCACACATCTGTATATACACTGTATATGACTTCACTGTCAGAACAAAACCTCATATCTTAAAAATTCTCCAAGAAAATTCTCCAAACTTCACAGGAGAAGGAAAAAAAACATTCTTCGCTTTCAATGTAAGTAAAGTAACAGGAGTTTAGACTGTTTCTGTCGGCCGTTCGTCATGAAAATTTGACATAAACAGCAGTAAACACCAGCTTGTCACACACCCCTCTGGATCTGACTCTTTGGAGAACTTCTCTTCACTTGGAGATAATGTGACTGTCACACCACCATCCACAGCCAATCGTTGTTCCCCTTCGCCTGAATACTAATCTGATACACCTGTCTGGTTTGTCATATGACTTGTGGTAGTTAGTATTTTAAGCCCAGGCTTTAGTTTAGTTATTTGCGAGGTATTGCTTCCTTCAGTAGAGCTACTGAGCGTTCCATTCTGTGTTTGTTTGCCTTCCTGTGTATATGAGTGTTTTTGGGACTTATCAACTCTGCCTTTTGCCTGTCCCTTTTGTGGATTGTGTTTACCTGTTCCTGTCTATGTTATGTTCATCCTTATGTGGCCGATTTTGGGTTTGACCCATGCATGTTTACTAACCACTAGTATTGATTGTATTCACACTAGGAAAGCCTCATTTCCTACTTTTACTCACAAGCGTCTGGCCGGTTCTGTCTTGTTACACAGCTGGTAGCTGCTAAAAATTAAAATCATCAAAAATGGAGAGACAAGGTTTTGTTTAACAGCAACAATATATAGCACTAGTCCCAAAGTTTGGACACACCTACTATCAGAACGGTTTTCCTCATTTGTACTATTTTTCTCATTTTACAATAATTATGAATACATTTAAACTATGGAATATCACATATGGGGCAATGCAAAAATGTTAAATGTAATAATAATAATAATAATAATAATAATAATAATTTACGTTCTTATTTTGCCGTGATGCAGCATTGCACAAATTTGACATTCTCTGCATTCTCTCAAGCAACTTCATGAGGAGCCACCTGGGATGCTATTCCAACAGCACAGCTGTTGTTGGCTGCTGAGAACTACTTCTTGGGGGCAAAATTTACAATTACAAATTTACAAAATTTCATCAACTGTACTACTTATATTTGTCTTAGACACAGATTTCAAGCACTGAAGCACAGAAGCCTTTAGACTGTAATGTCTCAATATGTAAAACACATTCAGTCAGGTGTGTCCTACCTTTTGACTGACACCTATACCCACCTGGCTGGTACCTAAAACTGAATATAACGAAGAATTGATATTCTTCTCACCTACTTTGGCTCCTCTCACCTCTGACCAGAATGGAGGCAGACTTGGTGGCTGCAGCCAGCTTCACTTCTGCATACATGCACAGAAGCTGCTCATCTTCGTGGACCACGTACACGGGCATGAGGGTCTCCTTTTTCAGAGCCTCTGACTCACTCACCATGAAACCCTGGAGGACGAGAGATCACATTTACTCCTTAAATCATTCATTCTAAAGGCAGAGAGCAATTTATCCTTTGGAATTTTATGATGCAAGTTCTGTAGCTGCAGGGCTGTTTACTTCCACCTCAAAATGTCAGAATCCCTTAATGAAAACATAGAAGCCCAAGGCTGGATTATGAAATGGTAAAGGAAAATGAAAGAGTGCTTCTTAGAGACATCAAAATCGCCTAGCAGAGTGCAACGGCGTCTGCCAGCACCTGTATGACGTCTTCAGGTACGGTAGAGATGTTCTGGGGGAGCAGTATGAGCACTGCTGCTGCGTTCTGCCTCTTGGCCTCTAGGTAGCGCTCTGCTGTAAAGTCAGGCAGCTTCATGATCACACAGCGACGGGTCAGAATTGTATCATCCGCTGAACGAGCCTCGGCCACGACGATGGCACCACGGCAACCTGTGGATTAAACATCAGATTATATTTTATGTAAACGATAACCCATACAGCCAAATTCAAAAGTTTAAACACCCCTGGTCAAATTATGTTTTGTTGAAGTGCACATCCTTTACAGAGAACACACTTCTGCACTTTTTTTTATTGCACGATTTCTATTTGTTTAACATTTTGGAAAAAAATAAAACGACTTGATTTTTTATGTGTAATTCCGCAAATAAACAGTAGTTGTGCATTAGAAAGTGACTTAAAACAGACTTTTTAAAAGATTTTCAGCTTCTTCACCTTTGTATGCATCCCCCTTTATACTGTATTATAGAGCTCCAACACAAAGACTGACTCATCTATCTGTAAGTAAATCTATATGTTGAAAAAAGACCCATAATTCCCTGTGTGCTGTGCCTGTACACTGTTGGAAATAAAGGTTCTGTGCAGGTACATTTTTTATTCATCAAGGTACAAACAATGTAAATGTACCCTAAAAGGTACAACATTGGCTTTAAGGTCCAGTTGTGCACCTTAAATAAGTTTTTCCTGGTGAAAAGTTCATATTTGTATCATTTCATAACGGAATTTTTTAAAACAGAACAATAAAATAAAAAGCCTGGAGATGAGACGGGGTGTGTGGAGTCTTAGACTTAGAAAATATAATTTCAATGGATTATGGTACAATTATGTTCCCTGACTAAAGGTACTGAAATGTACACTTGAGGGTACCACCATAGTGACAAGAGGGCTACTGACCCAGTGACAGTTTACTACCTTTTTTTCTGAGACTGTACAGATTAGGGGATCTGAAGTGATGTTACCTCGTTTGTCCTGCTGCAGGTTGTACTGCTGCATCCTGTAGGCTGTAAACTCGTAGGAGGACGCAGCTGGAAGGGCAGATGCATGCAGCAAGTGTGCAGACAGCAGCAGCATGGCGGCCACTCTGGAGCTTCTCAAAGTCATGATGCTGCCACACATTTTGAGTAAACCTACAAAAAGAGAACAAGGGGGTTCCACAAAGAGCATTTAACTATACCTAATACAGTTAGAGTAGCCTATTAAAGAGAAGTCATACATTAAGCAACCAAGTACAACTAGGCGTGTTGAATGAAGGCACTAGGTCAAAATGCTGTTTACTCCAATGTGTAGAATCTCACGTTAGTTTAAACCCCTTAAATTTCAGAGTTATTATTCAATTATAAATCTTAAGGCAAATGATCCAGTACTGAGTGTGAATCACTCCATGAGGAAACCTGCTGATGGGTCAATAGAGCTGTCAATAGAGTTTAAGGGCTTAACAACTACACCCAGGGCTCATTACAACAGTGGTTTACTACGTTGCTTGCATTTAAGTAGAAGAGACCCCCACTACAAGTTTTAAACCTCACCTGAAGTTGGTTTTGGTCCCTTTTCTTTAGCAAAAAAGGTGTTTTTCCCTTTTTTCTCCTTGTAGTGTGCGCTGTCCAGACTCTGGCCAGTAGAAGAAGGCTCCCTGAGGCCTGTAGGTAAGCCTTCTGCACCATCTGCTCCAGGAGGGATGAAGCAGGGCTAATCAGGCCTTTCCACCAATCCTAGGCCTTCCTGCCTCTCTCTCTCTGCTAATAATTACAACTTCCTGGCCTATCAGAGATATAGAGGTTAATACCATGTCTTCCTGAGAGCACTCACAACTGACAATAGACTTAATCTGACATACAGCAGGAGAAACATGCAGTAATAATGTAAATGAACAGACTGGACAAGGTGCATCAACAGGGTGAGCAGAAATCCTGTGGTTCAGCTTCATTTTAGGTCTCAAAAATAGTTTGTCTGTTCAGTGTTTTCAGATTTTTTCAACTGTTGGATGTGTTTATTAAGCTCTTGCTAAGATTGTTATTTTTTTGTTTAGTTTATTAAAAAAAAAACTTTTCCCACATGTACATGTATATTTTGTTTTTATGAAGCTATATACTCATATATTATCTTCTGTGTACTGTCCTAAGTGTATAGTGTTCTATAATCACACCTAAGGGGTTCTTCTACTTTCTGTTAGAAATAAAGGTTCTGCGCTGTTTAATTGTTTTTTAGTTCATCAAGGTACAAACAATGTAAATGTGCCCTCAAAGGTACAACAGTGGTTTTAAGGTCCAATTGTGAACCTTAAATAAGTTTTTCCAGGTGAAAACTATGTATTTGTACCTTTTTATAACCTAATGTTTTCAAACAGAACAATAAAATAGAAAGAGTGAGTTTCGTACCTTTATTTCTGAGAGTGCTGGTACAAGCTTGACATCATAAACATAGTAGAACCCTTTTCAAAAAGGTTCTATATAGAACCATTTACAACATTCTCCATCAATCTGAATAACCATTTCACCACGCAAAGTACACTTTAAGCATGCACAGGGTTCTTTGAGTGTTCATGGTTCGATACAGAACCACTGTCTTTACTAAAGAAGCCTTGAAGAACCATCTTTGTGTGAGTTACCATTGTTTGAGCAATGTAACCTGATGTTACTCTTTATGACGCTGTTTAGAAAGAGTTAACATTTTTGAGTAAAGATCTCACCAATACAACTATCTGCAGTCATTGTTAAAGTCAATGTGAATCGGAAATCATGGTGCATTTTTCTTCCTTAACATATTTCTATTATAAAATAATCATGGGCAGGACATTTTTTAATTTACTGTAATCTGATAGGATTGGGAAAAGTGGATGTTCCAAAATGAATATGGAGTCAGACCTGGACGCTAGTCTTCAGTCAATCAAGGAGTCTAGCAGTTTACTGATTTCTTTGTTCTACCAAACCAACTAAACCTGGAATTTACTTGCTGATTTGAATCAGGAATGTTTGAGCAGGAAGTTTACCAAACTGGGCAGGAATCCAGCCTTCGAGACCAAAGTTCCCCACCCCTGGTGTGATTGTTCCCTGCTCATGGTGCACAACAACGTATTCAAACCACTGGAAACATTTTCAAGGTGGGCAAAAGTTACTACATTTAGATCCAAGATTACAGAGAAACAAGAATTTTGCCTCTGAAATAGCATATGATGGATTGTGCTTAATATGACGAAGATATGAACTAGGAAAAAATGGCCAATTGTGAATTCATTTTGACTTTAGAGTTTAATCTGAAAAAGTGCATTTTCCTTCTGTAAAATCCCATTTCAGAGTGAAACATGATATTAGGAATGCTCTCTGAGCTACCAGAGAGAAATTGCTCGATGACAGGTAGGGGTGTGGTGGTAGGATATGATATTACTGGATAATATTTTCCTCACTCACCGGTGCATGGCATTATTGCATTTTCAAGGCAGGCAGAAGTCATTACAATGTGATGGAAAACTACACAAAAACAACTATTTTGTCTTTTAAATGGTATGATACGGTGAACAATAAAAGTATGAAAAAGTAGTAGCCTGCTGCTGTGGTCAGTATGTGACCATGTTTAAAAAAACGGCTGTACATCATCTCACTTTATAAAAACGAAGGGTGTCAGTTCAAATTACTCAGTCAAATGATGTTTTGTTGATTTTCTCGTAGGTGAAAATAAGTACACATCCTCTATAGAGAGGAAACTTAAATATAACATTTTTCTTGCAAATTTAATGGACAATTTCTGTTCATTTGCAGAGTTTATCATATTGGAAAAAATACAAAATATAACATAACGGTTCTATTGGCCACATTCTATGTTTCCCCAGTATGCTAAACTCAGCAAATGAACAATAACTGTGTATCAAAAATGTGCAGAAATATGTTCTCCATAGAGGACAAAACGCCATTTGACTTTTGCATACGACTTTAAGCAAACTGTGAACGATTAATAAATTTAGTTATACTTATATGACCCCAATGTCCCCTATTGGACCATGAAACATGTGGCCACATGCATCAACAGGCACTTCACTCAAACACAGCCTTTCACACATACATACATGACAAGGCTCACAACTGTATGTGCCAGATGTATTTATTGATATGCTACACTACAACAATAACATTGTTAAATACTGGTATGGAAACGGTTCACATCTTTACAATCATGATATTTATCAGCGGAATAAAAAACAAAGAAAAACAAACGTGTCTCTATGTTATAAAATGCATACTTTCCCCTTTGTTGGAATAAATTAAAACAAACCACTCAGCAATAAATAATAAGGTGTACTACAGAGCTTGACTTAAGGCATAACTCTAATACAGCAGACCGGGAGAGGAAAAGAAGAAATGGTTTATGGTTCACATTAAAAACGAGGAGGAGCACGCTCAAATTACACTAAGAGCAGGTACAACAACAGAGGAAGAGGGCACCCGTTCTAACGGAACAGAAATTCAGGTTCTAGAGTTCTCTCCCATAGTCTGTCAGTACTAGTAACAGAAACAGCTTTCAGATAACCATTAAAAGTGGCCAAATGAGAGCAGAAGCATAAAAGTGAGTTTTAAACATTTGACATGTTCTTTATGTCCATGAAAAAGCATAATATTGTTGCTGGGGAACTGTGACAACAGCTTTAAAGTTCAGCAGAGAGCACTCATTCATTCTGCATGAGCACATTAGTGTTATCACATTGAACCTTGCCAATGAGCCATTCCACAATACCTCCCCCCAAAAAGTAAACCAGTCAACACCAACTCAAACTGTGTGCTGCACAGTTTATCATTTACAAAACCCAGACTGTGTGAATGATAACATTATTGGCATGGGAACTGTAGGTGCAGCCTTGTGCGTCCTAACAACAGCTACAAACCTGTTTAGTACACATTTAGATGGCTCTTCAAGGGTTCTTTAGTAGAGGCAACGGTTCCATTTAGAATCATGAGTTACATTCAGAACCACTGGCATGCTTAAATGGTTCTTTGCATTGCGAAATGGTTCTTCAGACTGATGGAGAATGTGTTAAAAATGGTTCTATAAAGCACAAAAAATAAAAAATAAAATAAAAAAAATCTTCTACTGTTACCAGCAAAACCCTTTTTGGTGCTATATAGAAACATGAAATGCATGAAATGGGTCTGAACAGAACTCATGGTTCTAAAAAGAACTGTTTTTTTTACTAAAGAATCCATGCAGAACCATCTTTTTTAAGTGTGTACACCATACAAAAAAAGAATGGACAGTTTTAGGCTTTGCACTGGGGAACTTGCATACAACATAATAGATAACTTGGTACCTAAAAGCCCCTGTCCAATCAGACTATCCTGAAAATGGCTGCAAAACAAAGCAGAGCATGGTCAGGGCTTAAAGGAGCAGAGCAGTCCAATTCATATTTACAACAGTCTAAAGCGCTCAATCATTTTGTTTGAGCACATTAGTGTTTTCATTTTGGACCCTGCTGATGAGCCGTTCCACAAAACCCAAAAAGAAAGAAAGAAAGAAAAAAAAAAAGCGGACACTACCCTTCATTTTATTTCTAGTCCAAAGAGCCATTAAGAACAATTTCATTTTTCTTTACTTCTGAGATTGAATATAAGATAATCCAATTGTATAAGGACGTGAAAAGTCAAAGGAAAAATTCAAAAATTATTAAAGAAGAATAAATGTGACTCTTTACAACCTTGCAAGACCTGGTAGACCACCAAAACTGTTATCATCAGGTAAACAGTACTAAAAAGCTTTAATTTTTGAAGCACTCTTGCTTCAGATCTGAAAAATCCACAGGTGTTTCTGTCGATCCTTCCATTGTGAGATGACAACTCAACATTATAGGTCTGAAAGGATGTGTAGCTGTCAAGACACCCTTACTGAGAAAAAGAAATACAAAAACATGTCCACCTCACAGTCCCCAAAGTTTTTTTGAACAGCTAAAAGTCCCCTGAAAAAAATGGAAGCTGCAATAAAAGCTGCAATAAATACTGAAAAAATGTATTATATTTAGTTGTTGAGGCTTCTCTGTAATTTTGTGTTTTCTGTATTTATTCCTGATACTGAAAAATGAATACCTTGTACTTAATGGCTGGTTTGACTGGAAATTAAGTAAATGAAGGGTGTTCTCTGACATTTACATGGTAATGTATTAAGTAGTATTCATACAATTCCATTGTTATTTTATCTCATACATTCCCCTAAAGTAGTGTGCTGTGTTTAAAAAAGCTGGAGTGTTACTGGGGTGTGTGTGTGTGTTCATGTGTTGCATAAATGGCATCTAATAAAAAATGGCAGCGGGGGGGGGGAGGGGGGATAGGTGGCACATGGTGGATCTACAGGACATCTATGACAAATTACGATACAGTGAGTACAAATAATAAGTACTGTGACAATACATGAAATAAGAAGACCTCTAAAAACATAGCGTACTCAGCTTTAAAACTGTTTAAAAGAAATGTAATACAATACTGTATACATCTACAGTACCACCTTCTTTAAAATCTTCAGGGTCTTCTAAAGAAAAGTTAATTTGCTTAAGTTTGCCAGACAGAGATTAATGGTGTGTTCCAAATTTTTTGCAAAATTAAATGGTTAAGATGTAAACAAAGTCATTCAGAGTGGTTTGATGTGAAATCTACGACCTCAGAGAAACTTATGGAGTCAAAAGTTTGCAGTGTTGGTGACAGGAACCAGATGTTATTACATTAAAGGTTACAAATAGGTTCAAGACAGTGTATTATGATAGTTGTAAAGGATTTGGCATAAAAACGTATCCTTGAAATCTATTCATGGCAGAGAAGTACATGCAGGGTGTTGTAAGGCAAAAGCCATGCAACTCCTGGGTCCTATCACCTCCACTGTTCCATGTTGCATCAAAACATGATTGAATTTGTTTCCATTCAGTCATTTTTAAAATTGGGTGGAATTTCCACTATAAGTTTACTCCTCTAATGAATAATCTTTCAATTTTACACTACTATGGTCCAGATCACAGTCAATCTGTGAAACGGTTCACTAATCTTTGGCTAAAATGGCTAAAATGGATAAACGCATGCGCTGCTGGCGCTTTGTCAAAAGTGTCAGTGAAAGACATTAATTAACAGAAAAGCTCTCAGAGATGGAACATCGTAGGGGCATTAGCTGTGATCTGGCAACCCTGCACTTTTCCTCAGTCCTTATTTCCATTAGCGGTCGGGCTGCAGAGGAGCATCAAAGACATTTGTGGCATCACTGAGAACACTCATCGCTTTTCATTAGGAGTTCTTGGCACAAATTAAACAATAATAAAAAAAAACAATCAACGACAGTTTAGTCGTGTTATAGAAAGCTATGCAATATGTATGGCAATAGCTATGTCACTTCTGACATTTTGTACAGTAAAAGTGGACACAGTGCTATTAATGCCTCCCAACAGAGCTGTATAAAGTCATATTTATCATATTTTGCTAGTTATTACCTTGTCAACAGACAAACAAACAACAGAAGTGCTGCACCTGTAACTGAAGTCGGCACTAGAGATACGAAGTCTGTCGACTTTGCTTTAATTCCACGCCATAACTTGATGTAGTAAACAGAGGTAAATGCAAGTAACTAAACACAAAAAAATCTTCTGTAAAGCATCAGTCTCATATCTGATCCCAGTCACTGCACTAACAGTGAATGAATGAATCCCTTCATTATAATTAGTATATTTCAGTTCCTCATTGTTAGATATGATTTAACTTCTGTTCATTTTCAAGCTCAATTGCAAGTGTTTTAACTGAATTTAAGTGTCTCAAACCAGATTAAAGTACTCTTTTACATGAGGAGGTGGGGTAATGTCATTTTTCAGGTGTTTCTCAGTGTTTTTAGTCCCGTCCCAATCTACAATTTTTACAGACTGTGTGCTCCCACGTCAGTCGGCTTTTACCTACTACAAAACGAACCCTAGTTAAAACCCCAGGTTATATCAATCCCATGCGAATTGACATGCCAGTAAGAATGCAATCATATTCAGACTGAATTTTTCTATGTGTTACGTATGTACGTATGTGGAATTAAATCATTTGCATGTAAAAGTCATTCAGGGTGGTTTGATGTGAATTGAGCAGTTCTAGAGAAATCTCCTGATTCAGAATCGTGTAGAGTAGTGGTGATACGTCCGAAGTGTTTAATGCCTGTATAGGCTACCTCAAAAAGCTGTTACAAGACATAGGTACAAATAAGTTGCATGATGCCCGAGACATTGTTTTATGACAGTTTTGAGAAGATTTTGGCCTGAAATATATATATATTTTTTTTTACATATTGTAGAAGTCCATTCAGGATGGAAAGATCCATGCAGGATGTTGTATAGCAAAATAGTACCTAAAGAATTTTCTTGTTTTTTTAGTTTAACCACTTGTACCATTATCAATATCAAAATTTCAAATATCAAAATTTAGAAGACATGTAGGTTCAGTGGTAGTTTTTGGATAGTAAATAAAAAAATGTTGTATATGTGCTGCCAACATGGTGAACCCTGGTTCATCACACTACTATAAAGAAAATATGAGTTGGAAAGTTTCTCTACAGTCAAACATTTCACATCAAGCGACTCTTTGTTTACAAATTCTCAATGATTTATGTATGGTAGCACTCGAAGAAGTATTTACTTGTATTCTCTGTGGCTCAAATTAAAAGAGGACTGTAGTGTGCTACCCACAGAATATGACACCAAACGTTAAAAGTAAAATGATGGGAACTTTATGTGCTAATACTGACTGCTGGCTGAAAATTCCCAAGCTAATCACATGCCGCAATTACGTAAGACAGCAAAACAAGTGGTTAGGGAAAACAAAATAATGGCTAAAAATGTTTTGGCATGTTTTCTACTCTTCTTTTGGAGTGAAGGCAGTGCGTAACTGGAGAAGCCACTCCCATCTCTGTAATCTATAGCCAGATTTCTTATCCTGTGCGTACCTTTCATAAACATTACAGACGTCCTACAGACGTCCTGTGGTATAATAACACACCACCACCTCCCCACGTAAAATGAATCTTGTTTGAATAGTACTTAAGCTCCATAATAACCATATGCTACACTGTTTTAATACTGTTCTCAATGAATTGGTTTAAGATACAAAAAATGGATCAGACTTTCTATTAGCCAGGTAAGTTCCCTTTCACTCACAAACAAAATGCTACTTTTTCCCTTCGTACAGCACTAGCTGAACATTGTTATGCACTAAGACATCGACAACAGAAACAAGAAGCTGGAACGGAGGCAAAGAGTGAAGATTCAAGCGTAAAACACTAAAGAATTTGTGTGAAATGTTGTTCAAATATATGTCAGTTATTTTTCTTACTCTTTTTAAACTGTGCATTCGTTTTCGCCTCAACACATTCTATACATATGCGCACCTAAGCCTAACACCCTCTGGTGGTGATACAAAGACTCACATGTCCTACCATAGGAGGAACCAATGACTGTTAGTATCCTTTGTGCATTTCCTTCTGATATTTTCTTCTATATATTAGTTTTAATATAACCGTTCTCACAAGTTTGTTTAAATTCTTTAGTAGTAATTCTATTTTGAGGGTTAAAGTGTAGCAGTGAGGTACACTCACGGTAGAGGGGGTTTGGAAAAGAGGGCTCGGGGTAGGGGGTGGGGAGTGTATAAGGGGCTACTGGATCTGACAGGCAGTAGAGGAGGTGGCTTGGCAGCACATGCAGGTGGGGTTGACTGATTTGGGGGGGATAAGGTCTAGATCTTCATCATCAGGGATTTCATCCAGGCGGTAGCCATCCTTCAGCAGCTGGATGTTCAGGTCTTGGTTGATTTGCTGAAGAGGACAGGAAGGACAACTGATGTTAGTCAATGCAGATCTCATTACTGTTATCTGCAGTGTTCAGCATTTTTGGCACTAGGGTTGACCCCAGCCAAGGGTTTTCTCAGTCAACTAATCACCCCTTGCCAACATCTGGAAAAAAACGTTATAGTAAATGACGTAAAAGTAAATTGTAAATATGTAAATATTGTAAATGTAATATTTGTAAAATGTAAATAATTACCACCACATGCAAATAAAAAGTAAATAGGACAGTATCAGAAAATACTGAATTACAGAACTTGAACCCATTCACATCCCACAGCTACATTTAGGAAAAATGCCAAAGAACATGTCTTTGCTGGTCAAAAGACATGAAATTATGAATAGTTATACTTTGCATGGACATCTCACAGTACAACTTTAAATTGCTTTGACTAAACCTTCTGAGTTAAAGTTATTCCTATCCTTCACAAAAAATTTATATTCTTAATAGCAATACTCCCATCTGATCAAAATATTAAATTCAATATGAAAAATAAAAATAAATATGCTCAGGCAAGCTCAGAAAACCAAACCAAAGTGGACCAAAGTAAACTTAAAATAAATTTTCTGATCTAGACATGATTGGGCTAAAAGGAAGCATTGGTTTAGCTATATCTGTTATCGAAACACATTTTAAAGATGACAAGCTAATTCTGAATGACAACACTTTACACAATTATGTTTAAGTGGTAAACCTACATTACATTTAAAGTTGTTTGCAGAGTTTACACTCCACCTTATTGGTGGAAATCCTCTTTAGAGCCCACAGTGTTGCATAACTGATGTGCATGAACAATTTTGAGTATAACAGAACAATGCTTAAGCTAGAGACTCATTAGATACATGGTCTAAAACTCTATGTGCAGAAATACAATAACATTACAAAGTTTGGAATCACTTGTCAAATAATGTATGTATAAACATAATGTATGTTATTGCACTCAGTAATAACTTATACAGTGTTGATGGAAATACTATGCAAGCTAAATAGAAGAAGCTATTTTAGGATGTTTTATTCAATATTACACGTTTTTGGGAACACCAAGAATTTATAACATGATAAATAATACTCTATCTATTTACAGCAATTTCTTGGTCAGTTTTCTGCCTTGAGATTTGATCACTACTTTTAAAACACTACGCTTTCTCAATTAATTTTAATATAATTTAATTCCTGATGTTCTACAGCTTTCTCAGTTATTTTAGATCAGATTTCTTTATTCTGGACATGCTTAATATTTCTTTTTTTTACAGCTTACTACTAATGATTTGAAAACAATGAAGTTCTAAAGTAGTATAGAATATTACAATCGTTTTGTACATGTATCGTCAAAAAACTGTCTTTGCATGAATGAAAAAAGTGATTCCTAACTTTTGAACACTAGTGTATCTGTTTTAAATGTTTTTACTATAACTCATAAAAATAAATACATAAATAAATCTTGAGAAGAATGCTAGGACTGATTAGCCGACTGATCACCTTGGTAGAGACACGCCTTATCAAAACACAACAAATGATCACTTTTATTTCAGGGATTACTTCATAAAAGAAAACATGTAATGGAGATGGATATAATACTGGGCTGGTTATGGCCAGTAATGTCAAGTTGACACTAAGGATGATTAGATTCGGTGAATGATTTAATGAAGACTAGAAGAATTACATTTAGAAGATGATATTTTTGGCCATATAATGGAAAACAAAAGGAACTCAACTTTAACACAGTATTACAAAGGGTGATGGTGGGCTGTGATGGTGGTGTTGAGGTGATCAGGATCAGGCGTGATGATTAATTCACGTTAGTGTAGTGCATAGATACCTGGTCCCTGAGAGATCTCACCTCGGCTGAGGAGTATCCTGACGAAGAGTATCTGGACATGTCAAAGTCATCGTCACTACAAGAAACACATTACACACCATCAGATACATGAATATGACACATGTCTTTTGTGTTCAGCCTTGTTTCAAATATTCCCTTCATTTCACTTAGCAGGACTGGAAACTGCTCTATCATAGGGCTTGATCATTAACTCATGAGGTAAAATAGGTGTGTTAGAGCAGGAGAAGTCCAAATCTTTGTAGTACTTGGGGTCCCCAGGACTAACATCAACATTAATTTAGCAAGACAGAAGGGCCTTTCAGACACACTGAAATTAAATGGGTGGAAAAAACTCACAACGATCACTTTAAAAGGAATTAACGAGATCACTTTTACTTGTCGAGATATCGACAAGGTTTGCTGACTTCAATGAGAGCAATACTACATGCATTATAGCCATGGAAGAGCAATGAGATGGCATTTTAGTCACGATGATTTATCACGGAAACCAGCAGAGACAATCTGGACCCATCCATCGCCCCTTTTGGTAATTACAGCCCCGTATTAATGAGGATGAGCTCACTAGCAAGCAAGAACTAAATGGGTAAGAACATATCAGACGTCAGAGAGCAGAAGTAGTAGGAGAAGAAAGAAGGGTGTTAAAAAAAGGTATCGTGAGGCATCGATTCAAAGATTTAACAGCATTGGTTTTGATACGTTAGAACTGATTATAATTGATTGAATACTATCCAATAAAGTGTGCAGTCTGTTTATAACCAAAGTGACACTCTAAGGCTATTTTTAAAGATAAATTCCAAAAAAGGTGTGTTTTTTATTGTGTTATATATTTTTTTTTTAAACAGTTGATCCAATCACATTTGTGCATTAGGTGTGATTTTAAAATGTATTCAGACCATATACACTACGTGCATATGCAAAATGATCAAATCAAATTGAATCAAGGAGAAATTCAAGATTTCGTTATGCATTGAATCGTTCCCTAAAGACTCAATCAAATTAAAGTGCAAGGTCACACTGAATCAAATCATTTTGATATTTACATCCCTAGAAGTGTGAAAGAGAGTGACAGCAAGGAAGAGAGAAACAGAAGGAGAGAGAGAAAAAGAAAATGAGATAGAAGAAGAGAAACAGGCAGAAATAAAAAGTTAGTGAGAGACAAAATGACAGAAAAAGACCGTGTGTTACAGAAAGAAACAGAAAAGAGAAATGGAGGGAGTAGGAGTGAAAGAAAGAGTTGGAAAGAGTGAAGTAGAGATGGCGAAAAAGAGATGCATGTGAGAAAACAGATAGAGGGACAAAGTAAGGAATAAGAGCTAAAAATTTTGTAGTCAATATTTAGTCATATATAGTGAGGTGGTTGTGCTCTCATAAGGTTATCTAGCTTATTTTTAGACATTATTTACTTGTTTTAGGTAATTTTATCAAGTAAAATTATTTCACTATACTGGCAGATAATTTAGCTGGTTTCGAACACATTTCTTAACACAATTATCTGCCAATATAGTGAGATAATGTTACTTAATAAAAGTACTTATATCAAGTAAAAATAGTAATAAGGTAATAAATAATCTTAAATTAAGCTCACAACAATCTCAACAGGAGAAATCAGATTTATTGACTATATTTAAGATAATTTTACTTGACAAGATACCATTTTTTTGCAGTGAAAGAAAGAGAACAAAAGAAAGAGAGCAAGAGAGAGAGAAGAGGTAGAGGAAAAAAAAGAAGGAAAGAGTAAGACAGAAAGAGAATAGGTAGTAGACAGAGCGACAGTTACAGAGGGAACAAAGAGAGAAACAGAGGAGTGATCTAACGCATGACCCCATCATGGACTGGCATGGACAGGGATGAGGTCACAGAGCATCTCTGGGCAGCTGAGAGAGAATATTTAGTAGGGACGTCCATCTGTGTGAGGCAGTCACACACACAGCCTGGTCACCTGATGAGACTGGGAACAAGTCAATAACCCTCAACAATCACATACAGGCGTATCTTGCTTTTAGACAGGAGTGTCAGTCCGATCAATGCAAATAAAGCTATGTGAAGCCCTTTAGACTCCCACTGCTAACCACAGCACTTTCTATGGATACGTGTTCTACTGACCATCACAAACTGAGGATGCTTTCATTGATTGAGAAGATCTGGAGGTACAATTGAGGAAGATCTCTGCCATCTTAAACAAATACATCTCAAAACAGAACATCTGGAGACAAACTAGTTGATATAAGAAAAAAAAAAAATTCCCACATTTTGGAAACATTTAAACAGGATTATCAGAGTCTTTAGAAGCTGAAAGTAGTTCAGCAGACAGTAAAGCTGATACATTTGGACAGTACTAATTATATAAACCCCCTAGTGATTAGGCTGTACTTCACACTGCTTTTATGCAGGGAATTTTCTCACGCCAATACGACACACACAGGACTTTGTCATTTTAAGTGTGTAGTCACTGAAAAACACAAAATGTGCATTGAAGGACCTTGAGACTCTTAAAGGGGCATTCCAGCCTAAAACTAGCATTTAATGTGTAATTTATCATGTTATGTAATATTCTGTAGAACCCCTCAGCCTAGTCAGATTGACAGAGTTCACAGTTTTGTATCCTTTTTGCGTTTTTCATTCGTGACCACAACACTCAGCATGCAGGAAATTCACTGATGCATCACTCTTGTAGAGGCAAAGAAATACAGATGTGATATTTGGCTTTGCAGCTGTTACATTAGCTCTCTGGCTTCCTTCTGCACTTGAAATATATATCCCAAAAAAGCCCCTCCCACCTTCAAGAAACATCATCATAAGGGGGTCTTTACACCTGAAAATATCACTTTTGAGACTATTGCTGCACCACCATAGGACGCAAGTAGGCATGTTTACAACAGATGTAGCAACAGTTGGATTTTTCATTTTGGCTGGAGTACCCCTTTTCTTTTTAATTAAACTAGGCAGGAACACATAAACATACAAAACCACTAAGTAATTCAGCAGTACTGAAGAATACTGTACCTGTCTGTATCCAGTGCTACCAGGGGCTTCTCATCAGGGCTCTGGTCTAAGGATGAGTAGCCTTTATTAGGAACAACCAACCTGCAGCAGAAACGACAAGGAAGAGTTAACTCTCTAAACCAACTGCAATAAATGATATGATTAAAGAGGCACCGCAGACAGAAATAAATAAATAAATAAATAAATGGTCATACATTTTTAATAAACATCTGCTTTGCATTCAAACCTTAAAACAAGTCTACTTCATGGCAGAATTTCAGTCTCTGACCTAAAACTACTGGGTACTGATAGTTACATTTAAGAATGGGAGCCCATGAAAAGTGTGGGACAAGGCTAAGTTTAATACCATCAAACCACTGCACGAGCCGCTGCACCAGCAAGGCATCCTCCACTTTCCCCCTGTGGAACAAAGGATTGGGCTAATCTGCGGTCCGCAGGCTCTCTGAGTAGGCCTGTGTCCAGCTAATCTACTGGCCTGTGCTCTGCGCCAGAGTCCTCTCATCTCCTCTAATCCCAGCAGGGGAGTGGCGTACACTCTCCTCTCAGAATTGCCCCTTATTAGCATTCACAGACGTTCTGCTCTCAGACTTCTGCTATCAGTGGATTTGTATGTAGTTTCAGTCCTATAGCTTTGCTGTAAAAAGAAATCCAGGTTTTCTGTGTTACTGTTCACTTGAAAACCTTCATTTAGTATACGGTTCATGTGGCATGATCCAATATTTCTTCTGTCTTAGAAAGGGGCAAATACTATGGAACTCAAAATAGTTTGATGTATAGTATGTGGTAGTGTTAGTATGTAACCATGGTTAACATTTTAAAACTATTCAGCCTCCAGTCTATACTGTCTATATATGGAAACAGCCCATTTTGATCCCACTGTTTTTGTGATACGTGCACATTCGCATCTATCCACATATTCAACCCACAGTAGTTTAGCGCCACCACTTCACACTGAAGGTATAAGGAGTGTTTCAGCCTGGACGTTTTGAATAAGGTACAATACAGGGCTGACAATCAGCAGAGGTCATTTGGATAAATCAGTCTTAAAGGCACAGGAACAAAACAGTGTTTAATTTAAGTGAGGTTGGGAAATGGTCATATAAAAATAAATTATGCCTGTTTATGGTACATAAACCATACACAACATACCATAGCATATACCAGAGGAGTCAAACTCAACCACTAAAAGGGCCATAGTAAAAAATCTCAGCAAATCCGTGGGCCAGCTGTGTTTATTTCATTTTTGCCATGATTTGAACGGGCCATTGTTTATTCAAAATATGCCAAAACTGATAGGCTTGAAGATTGAATACTTATTCAAAAATATTTCTAAATAAACATAAACTGTTTTAGCTAGTTTTTTTTAAAACTACTTGTTTGCTTGAACTAGGCATCTTCTTTTTTTGCATAACCGCTGGCCCATAGATTGTCTGTGGGGGAAGGGGGTCAGAATGCACATTATGCCACAATGCATGCTGGGGACTGTAGTGCAACTCAGTGTCAAATGGGCTAATAAGAATAGAAAATTAAAATAATTACGTGGGCCGAATAGGACTGTGTCACGGGACTGACTGGGCCCGCGGGCCTTATGTTTGACACATGGGCCATGTACCATGAGGAGATGTCCAGAAAAAATCAATAGTGGAACCCTAATAATTAGTTTTAACAAAAACCTATGTTCTCTTCAGAATGAATCTGTAGCATAAGCAGTCTGGTTTACTCACCGTGTTCTGGCCATTACATTGTTTTTCTTAGGCTGCTGATTGACCGGGCTGCCCACCGTTCCGTTCTTTGCTGAGCCTTTCCTGGCCAACTCTCTCTGTTTTTCTGCAATCACAGAGGAAAAAACACATCACACTCTACATCCTGAAGGAAATGACTTTTTACCAGTGATAAACAAAGGACACAACACCACCGAAAACAATATCTATAATAATAATAATGATGATGATGACGATGAATACAGAATACAATTAGACCAAGTATGTCTAATCTGAAAATATGAAAATTGATTACACTATCATGATTTTCATGAATCTGCTCCTTTAGCATTAAAACCAGTAGACACTATACATGCCACACTTGAAGTTGACCAGCTCTGTCTTTATCAATACCATCATGCATTTTAATTGCATTAGGTTATTTTAAGGTGTATGGAAAAGTTTCATTTAGTCTACAGCTTACTGAAAAATCTGTGTGGTCTATTTGAACAGTAATTCCTCTTTCACTTGCGCTGTTATTTAGCAAATCCAAATAGCATCAAAGACAATGCTTTACAGAAATGGTTCGTCAAAAAATCAAAAGTACACATTTTTTTTTACACTTACTATAGATGTAGTTGATCAGCCAGACATGATTAGTGTCCACAGTTTGCTTTTTTTTTTTAGTTTAGCGCTGGAGCTACAAGGCTGACATCACTATCAAACACTAGAAATAAATAGTCAAACATCTTCTATGTAAATACATCCCCAAAACTTCCCCACTCACGGTTGAGCAGACTTGTTGACGTGGTTTAGGAGGAATAAGACTTATGGTGAACTACAAAACTGAATAAAACTTCACTGTGTATCTGAACACAGCGGGCAGCAACTTCAGACAACAGGTATAGTGCAGAATTCTGATTCCACTTTGCATGCACAGTACATTCACGATTTACTGTTTCTTATTAGAAATAACTGTTAATCTTGAACCTGTCCAGGGTGTTTCCTGCCTTCCACCCAATGACTGCTGGGATAGGCTCCAGCTCCCCCTGCGACCCAGAAGGATAAGCGGCTTAGAAAATGTGTGTGTGTGTGTGTGTGTGTGTGTGTGTGTGTGTTAATCTTGAATTTTCTACCTGAAGATACATGTTTATAAATAGAAAAACCAGAAATCACAACTTCATATGCCTGTATGAGGGGCGTGAACATGAAGGGGAGTCAGATTCTGCAGGGCAATCAGAAATCAGCACAATACCTGCTGTCTAAAATGGCTGATCTCAGCTGCACAGTGAAGTTTTGTTAAGTTTTATAGTTCACAGTAAGTCATGCTGTGTCAACAAGTCTGTGCATCCTTAGCTAAGAGCTGGATGTGGTTTGAGCAGTTCGAGAGAAGTTTTGGGGATGTATTTACAGGAAAGATTTGGGTGACTATTGACTTCTTGTGTTTGTTAGCAATGTCAGACCCGTATTTCCAGCGCTAAACTAAAAAGCAAAAACTGGGTACCAAACATGTCTCAACTGATCAGGTTAAGTGTAAAACTGAATAAATTAAATTTTTTGCCAAACCAGAGATCATGTCTCATTTTACATTATTAATAATAAACTGTTTTAATGATTATGTTTGCTTATAACTGTTGATTATTGTTCTGGATGACACTACTGTGAGTTTGAAGCCTCATTCTCAGCAGGGACTTCCTATGCAATAAAACTAAATGAGTCTTGTGCTTGACTTGTGTGACTTTCAAATGAGGGCTCCTGTGCACTTGTTATTCCTCTGCAGTCCGGTAAGTAATCACCAACTGCCACTCGACAATTGCAATACCAAGTTTAATTAACAAGCAGTGGCTGTATTTCACCTGGAGGTCTCCATGCTGTAGCCTAGGAGGAGACGACAGACACAAAGCAACACGAGAGAGCGCGGCTGAGCAGTTAATTAATGGTGAAAGACCCCAATAAAGCTATTTCACTCGGTAGCAGCAGCAGCAGTACTTTTCAACTAAGTGTGTTAACAAATCTGAAGAATTTTCTTTCACTTAAATGTTGATGTTGAATCGTTTCTGGGAGCAAAAGTAAATCATAAGAGTTAATACAGTCTGACAAATCAAATATGATGTGCACTGTGGCTGCATAATGGTCTGGTTCTCAATCACCATGGGGACCTCATGCATTACGCGTATTTGTGTTTTCCAGCTCTTTCCTCCACCATGCCTGATCTAGCTTATGAAAGTTCTGATAATTACCTGATGAGCAGAGCTGCAATTATGTGCAATTAATGGTGTGCAGGAAGTGAATCATTTGTTTTTATGCCCATTTAAAACACGGTGATAAAGTGTTTGCCAGGCTGTGTACTTTACTCTAGCAAGCTGATAGCACAATAGGCTGGCCACAATAGGATTGGCTATCAGCATGTCCGCATATACAAATTTCTCGGCACCAGTTTTAATCTGTCCGATGGGAAACACTGTTCTGCAAACACTTGCCCAAACTGCTCGCTGTGCCAAGCCTTGTGGAGCAAGACTTCTTCACTAGACTGACAACTTGAAAAATGTGTACAGTTCACAGCGTCACATCTTCAAAAGTTATTAGTTTTCTTTGAGTCTTTTAAAAGCTTGTAAGCAAGATATTCCAGCATGTTTGCTGGTTCATACCACTTTTTTTTGCAGGTTTGATTTTGTTGTAGTCTCTTTTCTGCCCCTACACTTCGAACAAAAACAACAGTCTGTTATTGGTTATTATGCACATCAATCAAACGGCCCTGTCCTGCTGAAGTATGTGTTTCTTCAGCACATTAAGTGAAAAAATGCACCAGACTCTCTGATGTAGGCCCGTGCCAGAAACTGATTCTTTTTATTTAGGTTATTTTTATTTCCACAAAGCGGTAATTTTACACTGAACCGCATGCAGGAACTAACACACTGACAGTGTATGAGCTGAATTATAATCTTTGCCAAATAAAAGAATATAATGATAGCACAGTTTAGTAAACACTGTTTTGAAGTATTGTGGTCAACATTAGAGGCGAGTCCCAGTGAACATCAAGACCTGGACACATTGAATCACCGATCAAGACTTTAGTAGTAGAAGCCAGGAGCGACAGGATCGAGACCAGACAGAGACCCGATAAAGATTTCTTCAGAATACAAAAATAAAAATATTTTTAAATGTATTTTCAATACATAATATTAAATAATATATTATTCATATTATTAATTATTAATTATTAATTAAAATATTATTAATTATTGTTGCCGTCAGAAGATGTCAAATAATACCCAAGTCATCATGGAAAGGATCAATTTGATCCTCAAACACATTTATTTAGAGAAAGGACCGTTTTATTTTGTTTCAAGGTATTGTTGATATTTAATAATGAAAAACCAAACAAGTTCTGAGTCTACCTTCCCCCCTAGACTATGTCAAAATGATTTCAAGACAGAGACATCATCTCTCGAGACCGAAACTAGACTTGAGTTCTACAACACTAGGTTGAAATGTATTATCATCTTTAACCGAGCAACAAAACTGTAAGTGACCTATCCATGTCCACCCATAAATGCATTCTACTGTAACATCTGTTGTGAGGCTAAACAAGCTCTACAGAATGTTGACAAAAACTCCATTCAACCTAATGAGTTCAGAATCAGAGTTGCCGCAAACCAATTTACTACCATTCTAATGTTTTTCTAATTTTCTACTGAGCCAATCTAACAGTGTGACCTTTTACACATGTCCACATTAAATTTAATTTGAGATTAATAATGTGCTCTGAATGTCCATATTTTGGCAAAAAGGGACTGTTGTGCATGACCGTTCCTTGTTAAGCTGAATAGGATTTTGCCAACATTCTTTAAAGCTTGAACAACCTAGCAACATTTGCTACAAAAGAAAGCATGGATAGGTCAATTGGTCTTTTCTTGTCCCACACATTGTGTGTGTGCAAATGAACTGATAGCTTTGTGCTGAGTTGACAAAAGGCCAAGCTGTACACCGCGTCCAGAGCACACTGACCTGTGCAACTCTACAGATCAGCGGCTGCATGACTGAAAACTCACCAATCTTGACTTGCAGTGGTGAAGGCTTGTAGTTGATAGCCACAGACTCTGCCTCCCTTGTGTCTGAGTCAGCCTCTGATGTGGATGTTGCTGCTGGGTCCTTGAGACAGACAGACACACACACACAAATGCACAACTAATCAATCCACAGAACAAACAACAATACATTCCCAAAGGTACAGCAGAGCAGAAATAGAATATGAAGCAAAAATAGAAATCAATAACACCTATTTCTTCCTGATCAGAGTAATAGATGGTGCTTATCTATTTCATCCTGACTTCCCATGATACACAGGTCTATGAACAGATCTTAGCTGGGGGAAAAACTGATAGAGAGAAACAGCAGCAGAAATGCTATGCATAAACAATAAGCTCTGTTGAGGCAGAGCCTCTGGAGAGTGTCTAGACAGGCTGAGCGTGGTGATTAAGGTGGTGCTGGTTCCATTCCCCTCAAACAGCATGACTCAGCAGAACCCCAAAAGCTTTAGCAGGAATGGCACATCTGAATCTTTCTCTCAGATCCTGTCAGATTTAAGCAGCTGTGTCTTATATGCTCGGTGACTTCACCCTGAGAGAGATGCGGACGGCTAGCACCCCGAACATTTCAATGCAGCCCTCTGCCACAAAGAGCATATTTGAGTCCTCCAGCTTTTGGGTTTGTTTTCGGTTTGATAAAAGATTCATGCATCTCCATAGCCTCTGGTTATTTTTTCAGGCTCTACCACGATTATTTGTCGACAGCGTCCTGAAATCTGTTTGAAAACCGCTTATTTTCTTGGATTTTTTAAAAAGGTATTTGTTTGTGCTTTCGTTTAGCCTCAAATGTAGATAAAGATAATGCAGGCCTGCTTACGTTACGTTTACCACACAGTGGCTGTGCCACATCATGATGCTTCATCATAAACTATAATACCAAAACTAAATAAATTTACAAATCATGCCTCAACTTTTAAGTAGCCTACATTATGTGCTGTTATTTATCTTGTTAACTCCAAAGTCATTCCAAAGCACAGATCAAAACTAGGCCTGTCACAGTTACTTGAGATAATCACAATTATTTGGGATAATCACAGTTATTTAATCTGATCGCAATTATTTTCCAGTCATTAGATCATATTTTATCACAACAAGCATAATGTGAGCAAATGTGTTTTTATTAGCTGACCTGAGTCAAATAAATGTAAGTAAATCACTTCTTTCTTCTGACTTTTTTTTTTTTTAACAACTTAAAGTTTTAACTTTTAAGTGTGTGCTACACCATATTTACGGTATTTATGGGGCATATCTGTTAGCTAATTTGATAGCTAGTATAGTTACTGCTAATTTTAGCATATATATTTGCATAAAAGGTGTTTTTCACTCACATTTTCACAGTCTTGAGAAAAATGTAAGCTTTGGTAGGCACTATAAGACACAGTTAGGCATAGTACAGTGCAGTGTATCATCTCTTATAAGCTGCAGAGTAAAAAGCTAGCTGAACAAGACAGCTAATAAGCCAAGTTTAGCTGCTTTACACTTGTACTTTATTAGTTACATAAAATAAAGAACAGCGACAATTAAATTGTCAAGATAGGTTGTGCAGATGGGTTTTTACTAAACTTGATGGCCTTGCATAAATATGATGTTTAACCTGCTATTTGCTAACTCACTGTTGTTTAATGTACTCAAAAGTTTACTGTGTCAACTTTGCACCTTGCTAATCTGCTATTAAGGTTTGTTGATTCATATTATTAATCAGCTGGATGTCATTTTAGAGTTAAATTGGTTAGCTATGTTAGATGGGAAGGAATTCACAGTTAAAAAGGCTAAGAAGGGTTCTTGATGTCAGATGGGTGTCTTCATTATTTGCAACAGTTAATTTACTAGTTTAAAAGCTTCATCTTTACATATAATCAGCTGGTGTGCTAACAGGACTAACTTACTCGGGTCCTCATGGAATCTAGGGCCTGCTCTCCCCTACCTACAGTTTTTACCTTTCATACATAATGTGAAGAACTTGCAAAATGTTTCTGGGTGCTTTGTGGTATCCAATACAATACTGGCCTGAAAAGAAGTTAAACAATTTTCTCAAGGTACCCAAAGGCCTTTCCTTGCTTTCACCACTTGCATTTAACCCCGACTTTTAAATTGGAGTAAACCTGGTATTTCACAAATCTCTTGTTTATTCTCAGAGGGTGTAATGATGTACTTGTTTGAGATCTCTGAAAATGACAAGTTATCAAAGACTGACTTCTTCAGATATCTTCAAATTAGACACTTCATTAAACCTCGGTTGAACACTGGAATGTTGTGATTGGACATGACGGACTGAATGGTTTCTGACTAAGCATCATTACTTAAAAGCTTTGATTTCAAAGGTTTATGCCCTGTTATCTGATGCATGCTTAGAGGGCAAGTCTTAAACACATCTGGGAAAGAGATCTGGAGGAGGCTATTGATCAGGATGCTTAGCTCTCTATCTGTTCAAATCTATACCCTAAAGGCAATTAATATACACAAACTTACCTATAAGCCTACTAATGCATTTTATCTGACACCACTGGGCTTACATAGGATATTTCCAGAAAGACCTGACCTATGTTTCAAGGGCTGATTACACAAGGGCACTTTTATTCACTTTTATTTTATTGCATTTTGGGAAGTGGTGCATTTACCTATTCAAGAAATTTTTAATACACACTTTACAATGTGCACTAAATTATATTTGCTCTATGGCCAATTAGAAATTATATGACTACAATGCCAGACAGATATTTATTCTGCTGGTTTTTATTGCAAAAAGTTTGGCAAATATGGTTTTCTCTCTGGAATTATATTGATAATTCATCTTAACTTTTTTATTGTACTTATTGTTTCTTTTCTCCCTCAAGTTTTGGATGTCTACAAATATCTACTGAGCGCTCTGTTTTTGTCCGTTATACTTTATGGCTGTATAATCATTTCTAGGTTTACCTACTCATATGGCCCCTCCACATCTCCTTATTTGGGAGTAAGTGTATCTGCAGATGTGCCTGTGACTGTTACCTGAAAAGTGTCTTAATAAAAACAATTGAAAAAAAAAAAGCTTTCATCTTTGTCAGATCATATACTGAAGTAATTCGGATACCAAAACTTACAAAAAAGAACACTAAAAACAGCAGCAAGACTAATTTAAGCCATTAAGACAAAATCAGAAAAAAATAGGGCTCTCCCACCTCTGAAGTCTCTATTTAATCCTTGGTATGGGGGGAGATTACGATGTGGCTGGGCTAGTAACATTAGCTGAGGTGAAAACAGATGATTAACACTTTTCTGTTTATCTTGAGGACTTCAGAATTACTGCCTTTCTCAAGCCATGTCACCTACAGCCAATTCTAAACAATATATTTTGCAGTAAGAGCAAAATGCTGAGTGTGCTGCACAGAAAAATTAAGCGGTGCTGAAAGTCATCAAGCGGTGACACACGTCTATGCCGGCTATTGGCAGCACTGTGTGAGCTTTCAACAACGAGCTTTCAAAAACAATGGTTTTAATTTTTCCAATGCTGCACGATGCAGCACGGTGCATCCAGTGTGCCGTAGCCTTAAGGCTGCACTTCTAATACTTTTATTAGCTAATATTTGGGGGTGCACAATGATATCAGAATCACAACAGTATTGGCAGACAGTTGCTTAAAAATTATTATCAGCATCAAACAGATGTTAAAATTTGACTAACGTTTCAAAACAATAGTTTATGAAGTATTTATTGTATTAGTGTGTACTAAAATATCTGCATTCCAGTGTCCTGTAACTAGGCAAAAATATCCAACTGTGATTTTTTTTTGTACCAATACTGTGAGTGCGGTTTAAATTGCAATCATTTCCTGTAAACTGAGATCCAGGCCTATTTTTATTGGCCAAGAAGACCAGCCCATCCACTTTTTCTGACTTGAGACTGGAAAGTGGCAACCTGCCAGAGAGTTGTGGTAGTCATGTGCACTGTTGTTTGGTTGCTTGTCACTCACAAACTCTCCAGGCAGTTCACAAAAGTGTTATTAGGTTAGATTTCCCCACTTCGTAAGACCACATTGTTGATAATGTGGGCTATAATAATAATTGCAGCTCTTGTGCTTTGGAAATTATACTCATTCAAATTGCAATTGCAATATAAAGATGATTAAAATGATGTCAGACTCAGGAAAACTTACTTCACATGTACTTATTAAAAGAAGGGCAAGAGGAAGACGTCGTGTTCTGAGACACACAAACTAAACACCCGTCCCACCGCTGTCTTTTAATGTTCAAAGCATGAACTTCGTCTCCTCTGTAGACCAGTTTCTGCTCCCGCCATGTTGAACATTATAAACTTCGCTATGACACGACGCACATGTGCAGGGCATACTTGAACTTTCCGACTGGGAATGTAATCAGATAAAGGCGTTAACGTGGCCTTTATTCTTCTATTTAACAGATTTACAGGTTTCACCCACCTCGTTCAATCGTATATAATTTTATTCCAAATGGCCGCAATCGGACTAGTCTAGTGTGACTAAGGTATATACGTGGACACATTTTATTCCGATTGAGCTATTAGTAGGATTATTAACAGATTATCAGGCTGCATGTAAATGTGGCTATTGGATAAAAAGCCCCTCAAGGCAGGCAAAAGCTTCACTTAAGTTTACTTAAAAAAAAGAGCATGTTTATCAGAGAGACAGTGAATATGATCCTCAGTGTCTGCCTCATCATCAACCCAGTGTCCTTGAATGCTGATATAATCTATGAATCAGATAAAGGGCCCAGTCTGATAAACAGACCTAGGAGACTCCACAGTTTTGTGCAAAGCTTTTTAAACTGTTTTTCCTCAACTCATGTGAAGTTCTATTAGCACATGAGTATTCACAGCTGATGCCATCCTTCCCTTTCCTTTTTTTAGAGATGCCCCTTTCCCAGATTGCTCAGTGCTCAGCAAAGAAAGAGGAAAAGAGGAAGTTTCTACATGCCATAGCAACCACCTAGTATTTCCTACATGGACAGCATGCCAGTTCTCTGCTCAGTTTGTAAGGTTTAGGCCCTGTGTGACATCACTAGGGACTGGGACGAGAACAGAGGGAGTCTGTTGGAGGGAGAGCAAGAGTGAGCCTCTCTGCCAACAGAGCTTTCATTATGACCACCCCGAGCCTGACCTTATTACAGGCAGCCAGAAGCACATGAACCAGTCAGAGCAGCGCGGTGCAGTCATATGAGTTTGACACACTAAATATAGCAGCTGTCAAACTATAAATATTTCTGACTAAGGTCTCAATGAGGTGCTCAGAACTGAAAACAAGGCTGGCCATTTCGATACATCACTGTCTGACCTTGTCTTCAGAGCAGCCACTACAAGAAAAGAGCCAGGGAAGAGAGTTAGAGTGGAGTGGTACATAGGCAATGAATAGGCTTATACAGATACAGCTGAAGTAATGAGAAGTGCCACAAAAGCACAAAAAGATACCATTCACTGCTCCCTCGTTCTTGAACTGTGAACCACCAGCGTGATGCTTCTTGATATAGAACAAAACACATGTACTGTAGTGCAGGCAGTCAGAGCTTTTCTTATCCAGCATTCACCTCCTTTTAGAAGCAACAGTACAGAGAGATACTGTTCATATAGCTACACTAATTAGGCATGTCTGGCACAAAGCAGCCTGTCGAACACAATCTCACTGCTGACAGAACAGCACGGCAAGGCTCTGGGAATGTGAGACATGACTAGGGGGACACTAGGGGAGTGTGCATGGGTACTTGAGTTCTCACTTAACCATTACATGTGCCAGTACTCAAATACCGACATCATTGTTTAAATGTCAGGGTTACTGCAGTGTTGAGAATGATCCACCACAAATAGTACCTGCTCTGTGAGGGTCCATGGGGGTCCTGACCACTGAAGAACAGGGTAAAAGGGGGCTAACAAAGTATGCAGAGAAACAGATGGACCACAGTCTGTAATTGTAGAACTACAAAGTGCACCTATATAGTAAGTGGAGCTGATAAAATGGACAATGAGCGCAGAAACAAGGAGGTGGTCATAATGTTATGCCTGATCGGTGTATATTTTTTCAAAGACAACCATTTTAGATTCTTAAGTAAACCTATTGGTGTAGGTTAACAGTGGTTTATTATTCTGGAATGGCCCTTTACTTTTAATTAAGAACCTTTTAAAAAAACAAAAAAAAAACAAAAACACAAAGTAAATGAAATTAGTAAGTGAAATATTTTTATTGTTCAAAATACTGCTTTCTGGGCTCCCGAGAGGCGCAACCGTCTAAGTGTTGGCCCTATCATTAGGAGATCGCGAGTTCGATCCCTGGTGATGCTACAGCCATCCGTAGCCGGGAGTCCAAGAGAGCACAATTGAACTCGCTCTCTGGGTGGGTAGGATGGCCCCTCCTTCTCCCCCGCATCACGTAACGCGAGTCAGCGCAGGCGTCTGTTAGCTGATGTAACAGATTTGGCAGTTGGCGCTTTCTTCCGAGCGCGTTCAACTGTCCAGTGACGTTGCGTGAGTGGCAGTTCGAAAAGAAACGGTGGTTGGTTTCACAGGTCTCAGAGGAAGCCTGTGTTAGCCTTCGCCCTCCTAGGGTTGATAGTATCGTGTGATTGGGGGAGTCCTATATATATATATATATATATATATATATATATATATATATATATATATATATATATATATATATATATATATATATATATATATATATATATATACACACACACATATATACACACACACTGCTTTCTAACACTATCTCTGCAGGCCCAGCCTAAACCACGCTAAATGTTGTTTCATGTCCTAATTTCTACAAAGCTGAAGCTGGCTTCGTATTCACCAGCTTTTCGTTCAAAATTTCCATTCCACCTTAAATGGAGCCGCATGGCACCTGTATAAGCACCTTAATGTAACTGCTGCACAATTTACGGTGGAATGGGAAATTAGAAAAGAAACCAACTTCAGCTTTGTCGACTTTCTAAAGTCATTTGTCTCACACGTGCGTTTGAGAGAAAAAAAACAAAAAAAAAAAAACAGTGAAACAGCATTAGTTTTAATAGGGCTGTTAAGTGCAACAGTTTTGCCTGTACACTTTTACTTTATAAGCAAGAACCACATCTTAATATAAGCTTTTACTGTTCGCTGTTCTTCCCAGCAGTAAACCAAACATCTGTTCATTACCTTTTTAAGATAACTGAATATCAAACTTAGTAAGAATGCACATCCTCGGATATAAGAGATAACTCCTGTCATATAAGACAGAGAGGGAAGCAGCCTCTTTCCTCATAACACACCATCTGCTTGCATTACAGACAAATCCTGCAAAAAGATCAAACCTTTCCATCAGCAGGGAGAATAGGCCCAGTTTTGAGCACTCAGCGGTGACTGTGCATTCAAAGCTGAGAAAAAGGAGTGCTTTGCAAATATCAGGGCAATTTGAAATATGAAAGTAGCATATTCAAAACACCATAAAAATGCCTTTCAAAAAGGTAGCCCCAAAACGCAGCACAGAGTGGAGCACCAGGGAGACAAAGCCAGTAAGAAAAGTGCCACAATGTTTCTTCTGGGAGAACATTACTTGCCACCAATTAATAACTCTAAAACAGAGATCCATTTCAGTGATATTCTGCCAGCACTGGACATAAATGCTCTTCATTGGTAGAAAGTCAACAGCGCATGATTTCTGAGGCCAGCAATTTCGACCAGATGCTAATTTTGGGTAATAGCCACTTCAGTACCTGCAGAGCGGGTATTCTCAGCCAGTCTGATTGTGAACAGACTGCGTAATAGATGGACCTCTGCTCCAATGGATATGTTGGTATTTCTCAATAAAAGCGACTAGGATATTTCACCATGTGACACGTAATGGGCTAAGGAAGGCTATTACTGACTTTTTTGTAAAGTATGTGTTGCTTCTGTTGTGGGTAGCTTTAAATTAAAGCCTAGAATTGTGTTTGTTAGCCAATTAACCTTAACCTTAAAAGCTGTGAGCTATCAAGTTTATGTTGATTGCTGTTGAAACTATGCATATGAACTTCAAGCTAGCCCCAGTCAGGCCACATATGGTTAACTTGGGCTAATAATATTATGTAAATGTAAGTAAGTAGACTGCATTACATCACAGTTATATCTGTTACATTAGGCTGTGTTTTTCTAAGCCTAAAGCCTGTTTGAGTAAAAGCTTTTTGTTGTTATGGGTTGTATCAGTGATTTTAGGTTTGCTGGTTAATGATTAATCCCCGACTAATAATCATTAGAGATGGGTCTGATCCGATCCTATATTGGTATCGGGTCAGATATTGACGTCATTCCCTCATTGGATAACGGACAGACAGGGCCGATCCACTTACACTTCCATATTCCAGTCCGCAGGTGGCTGGAATATGGATCTGTGAACCTGCTGTAATGTAACATAATGTAAAATGAGACGTCATAGATACAGATTCCATTCCACATCTTACCACGAACCCGCAGCAACATCAGTCTGTAACTAAATGAGCAAATAACATTACCCGTTGGTTTGACTAAAATGTTGTATGTTTGGGCATACTTTAGTCTGGAGATGCTGAAAAGTAAGACAGCTACTTGCAATGTGTGTAAAGCCAGTGTGCTGAGGGCTGGAAGTCTGGTTGCGTCGTACAATACAACCAATTTCATCAAACCCCTGCATCACTCTCGCTGATGCTTTCCAGAAACACGACAAACTTCCAGCAGACAACCCAAAGGCTAAAGGGAACAAATAAGTTGTTCAACTTTATTATACTTGAAGACCAACCACTATCTGTGGTGGAAAATGTTGGGTTTCACAGCCTGTTGGAGCACTAAGAGCCCAGGTATAATCTGCCATCCAGAAAATACATTTCAGAGACTGCTATACTCGAACTGTACAACCGAGTGTCATCACAGTTAGCGGCGCAGTTATAAGATGTTAAAGCCATGAGCTTCACACATAATATTTGGAACTCAGATGTGAGCCCAGTGTCTCTCATAGGTAAAAAGAGCTCCTGTACCTGAATCTGTGTCTGCATTGGCAGTTGTGTATCGATATTGGATCGGAACTGAAAAAACTTGGATCGGCCCATTACTACTAATAACAGTCAGTTATCGGTCAAAAGAAATTGCCAAAATACCTCTAAATGCATGTACATATCACATTTTTAAAAAAAACAGAAACAATGCAGTACTAGTGCCACATTACTAATGTTACTAATAACCACCATCTTTTTTATTCAATGACACATACTTTGCTGTATTTAAAACGTATAAAACAGCAACACACACTTTTTCATTGTATTTTTTTTACTGAATGAATCCACAATAAGCTCAGGAAAGCATACTGTGATGTAGGCCTAATTTATCATGATAAAATACAGCAATACTACCCATTGCTAATCGGGACATTCCAACTCATGTTAGTTTTGACTTTCTGAAACAAATTAGTAAGCAAACATGCACGTCCACTGGTCATTGGTGGCTTTACACAGCAAAAATGAAGGCCAGTGCCTGAGAAAGGACACTGCAGGCCAGAGCTCTGAAACTCCAGAGCTTAAATCCAATTTCCAGTTTATCTATCAGCAATTACAAAATCCAGGACTATCAAACACACATCACTAACTCACATTCTTAACTAATGCACAGCTCAGTTTAAATAGAACTTTTAGTATTTTTTGTCAAAACATTAAATTATCTTTGGAATTACAGACCATTCAACTATATCTGCTACTGTCTGCATTTCCAAATACAGCCATTCATCCAGCAACCCAGATTTCACTGTGTTTAAAAAGCAGTTAAGAATACACTGTTCCAAGCAGACCTCTGGGAAGGAGGAGGTTAGCGCTGTTTTTGTGGGGGACATGTGAAAGCATCACCGTAATGGGGTCTCTCTGGAAACGGTCCCAAAAGGAGAAATGAGCTAGCAGTCTAATAGCAGCCCTCTCTGTCCCCTCTCTGAATATGGGCACTGAGCCATGGATGAGGAAAACCCCAACATGGCCTGAAAAACAAAACAAACACCCAACAGGGCATCTCTTCAAATCACATGAATGACCAAAGCATAGAGGCATTGAGCATAGTCAATCAAGCTCCACAGCACTGTCAGCTACAGCCACTGTTGAGGAGTGTTATTTTTCTTTTGAAAAGATCAGACACCAGACAGAGCTCACCGGCTTCCACAAGCAACACATGAAATGCTAAATAATTCAGCTGGACTGACAGCTGCGAAAAGGAGCATGCTGAGCTCAATCTTGACATATGAGCGAATGATATAGTCAGAACACCATGCAGATCCGTCACCAAAAAAATCAACAGGATATTCTAACTTGTTTTTGGACAATGTTCAAGAACATTGTGTACACATACCACTACGAAGCAGAACAAATTTTGCTCTGGAAGGTTCTAAAGCCAACTCTCAATTACAATACATTACAGGCACAGTACTGTGCCAAAGTCAGAGACCACCCTTCACTTAGTTTCTAGTCAAAACGGCCATTAAGCACAAGCTATCCATTTTTCAGGAGATGTTTCTGAGAAGACGAGTTAGAAAATAATCCACTTGCATAAGAAAAAAGAAAGTCAAGGGGAAAAAAAGGAATCTGGAAAACTGGAATTTAAAAATGACTACAAGACGTACAAACCCAATTCCAAACTAGCTGGGGGAGAATGTGAAATTCCTTGACCAACCTTGGCTTTTGAACGTTATGCAGATAACCAACGTGTAGTTTCTGGCCTTTTCCTTTAGGCAGAGAGATTTCCTTGGGTTCCCTGAATCTTTTGATGATGTTACACACTGCAGAATATCTAAAACCTTTGCCATCCCTGGCTGAGGAACATTATTAAACTGCTGGATTTTTTCCGATCCATTTTGTGAGCCTCGACCCATCCTTGCTCATAAAGGACAAGTCCTCTCCTCGATGCTCCTTTTACTTCCATGCATGATTGCATCACCGGTGCAAGTTGTTTTTGAACATTTTACAATGTTCCTAGTCTTAAACTGCCCTTTTTTGGAATGTGTTGCAGGCATCAATCCAGAATACAAATAAATTTACAAAAAAAGTTGGTAAAATAATATATATTTTGTCTTTGTACTGCTTTTGTTCAAATACAGGCCAAAGTAGATTTATAAATCACTGCTTACTGTTTGTATTTGCATTCTATCTACTATCCCAACATTTCTGGAATGGGATTTGTGAAGAAAATGGAACCTTTAACAACCATGCAAGACCTGGTAGTCCAGCAAAATTGTCACTGTCTAATAAACAGTACTTAAAGCTTTGATTTATCAGGAGAAAAAATAAGCTCCACTTTTGCTTCAGATCTGAAAAAAAAACACAGCGGTTTCTCTCCATCCTTATACTGTGGGAAGACAACAACACTAAACATTATGGATCTGAAAAGATGTGTAGCTGTCAAGAATCCATTACTGAGAACAGGAAATAAGACAAAAAGAAGAATCCAACTTTGGAGGTGTGTAAACATATCCCTGCAAGTTTCTTTGAAAAATAATAGAAGCTGTAATAAAGGCAAAGAGCGGACACACTAAATACTGAAAAAACAGATATTATAATTAGTTGTTAAAGTTTTCGTGTAATTGTTAAATTTATGTTTTCTTGATGCTGGAAAACGAAGAGTGGTCTCTGATTTTTGCACAGTACTGTATTTCATTACACATCAATTCCAGTCATTGTCTCCATATTCAAACAAAGAACAAAACCTCCCAACTGGTCATGCGGCTTAATAATCCAATAGGAGAGTTGTCTCTCTTTAAACTCTGTTAGGAGCTAATATGAAGGCTATAATATCACATTTCCAACAAAGTGCCTACTCACAGCAGTGTCACTGCACAGGTGCTACTGGTCACCTTTGTTCTCAGCAAAGACTTTTTCAAGAGCTCTGCTAAAGGGAGAAGAGACATTATGGCTTCTAATAAAAGCAGTGTTATGGCTTACACCAGGGTCATTCCATGTCAAATCCACAGGGGCGTGACACCATCCATCACACATCTTGGAGCCAGACCATTAGAAGATGGCCTACAAATTGATGTCAAAAGCACAGTTTGAACATTGCATTCGATGAACAAATAATCGTCACCTTCATAAACTATAAAAATGAACATCTCATAAGATCTAATTATGATTGTGATTATAATCATGACATGAATCGCCAGTCCTGTCAGCATAAATGTATTTGGGAAGAAAAATCCAGATGTTTACACTGAGGTTCAGCTAGCTGTTTTGAAGTTCTCTTGCTTTTTAACACTATTATTATTATACTACAGGCCAAAAGTATGTAGCCAAACAGTGATTTTGACAATATTGACAATATTTAATATTCAACCAAAGACGTTTTTGAGGAACATTTCACTGGTTTGCATTACCACTAGTGTGCAATATTATCAAGCATCACAATAAATAAATAAATAAAAATTCCAAAATTATGCAAATTGTTGCTCTTTCATTCTCTTTCATTCACGGTTTTCTTCTTACTGCTTCGCTTAGTTTAATCATTCCCTTTGTACAATTGTTTTAAACTGTGGCTGGTCCAAAACTGTATTAAAATGGAAAAGACTGCACTTGAATACAGCCTATACAAACAGCGCATCACCAAGTAACTTCCTGCAAACATATATTTTGAATGCCACTGTGAAAAAAGTACAGCATAAATGCTTGTCCAGACCAAGGGTGCCAGTTTTGGTTGATTTGATGGACCCTCTCCTACACCATGGACCACACCCAGCTTAGCATACTGAGCTGGATGCTGTATTGTGAGATGCTTAGTATCATCCCTTAATAATCTGTTTTCTGCACAGACGGCACGTAGGCCAACACTGTTAACATCCAGTAGTTTGTGTTTAAAACCAAAATACTGCCAAACTGACATGTTATAAACGATTAAGCAATATTAAAAGCTAACCAAGATGGTAATTATATTACAATCAGGGAAAATGCAAGGTATAGGGTAAGACTACTTGATTACTGAATCCAGATCATGGTTATATTGTTTATCATGATAATTCTGCAGACAATAATCATTCATCTAAAGTTGCATGATCATCCATGCTTAGTTTGCAATGATATTGGCCTGCTATTACTCTAGTGTATAATATGGAAAAAGGCCTCACTGTCTTTGTTGATAACAGTCCCTTATTTGTAAACCGCTAAAGTAACAAGGCTGATTCAGTTAGTCGAGCCTTCACGAAAGGAATCTGAATTAGAATCAGGTGGATTTGATAGAAGAGCAACAAGACAGAGGTAAAGTAAAAGAGAATCAGTTAGTCGTACACCACTGCTGAATACATTTAGTCAAATTGAGTCGTTTTTTATTATTTTATTACAAATAATTAACAAATAACTAACATTATTAGTGCTGCTAAATATCTGATTCAGATCTGAGCCTGTTTGTGTATGTAAATGAGTTAAAGAGCAGCTCTCAACAGAAAGTTATCATGTTAAAAAAAAATCCAAAGAAGTCTAATTAGAAACACAGACAGCGTTACATGAGCTCCACTGTGACCCTTCTCCAAGAAAACAAGAGCGTTCAGCTACACAGTCAGCCTTTGTTAAACAACACAGACAACACAAAGCTCACACCAAAAGCAGCACAAAACACAGCATCAAAGGACGGAGCAGCTATTCATATTCTGCCAGCTACATGTTCAATTGCCTGTGCAGTTTATGCTAATGCTCCCAGCCACAGACAGAGAATATGTGCGCTGAACGCCACAGGGGGTGACACGCTGCTCCACAGAACTCTGAGATCCTGGCAGACGAAACACTGATCATGACAATCAAGACAAGCTCTGGTCAGAAGAACGCCGACGCGGGAATACTGAAGTCCAGCAACGCAAACAGACATGTACCACCTATCAAAGCCAAAGCATAAACCCTGAAATATTGAAGCAACAATTTAGCCTTTTATCTCTCAGACGAGTCAGACCTGAGTAATTGCTTCACTTTGCGTGTCAGGAAAATCTCTTGGGAGCAAACTTTTAGACTAACGCATCAGCTGTTCAACTTCAGACAGTGTATGATTTTTATTCGTTCTTTTTTTTTCAAACACAGAAGATTTTGTGGCCCTTGCAGTCGTGCATCTCCTCAATACAGCCTTGTGTTAAACAGTGTTAATAAGAACTGATGAGGCTGCTGACACAGCTGAACAGCAAAAGGGATTGGTGGGATAATCTGACAAGCTGTGCCTCCAACCAATAGTGGAAAAGCCTCTCTAGTCATGTGACTAACAGCTGTGAATAAAGACACAGTAAAGAGTTTGACGAATGTGAGCTACTAACCTACATGAAACAGGGCACAGCAAATATTATACCATTCTGTTAAGATCTGTTTTTTCACATGGACATATGTTTAACTGGGTTATGGAAACAGATAATTAACTCCAGTAAACAAGTATAGCAAGTCACTGAGGCCTAACCCACTTCTGTGCTTGTTCCAATATGTCCACTCTCACAATACGACAATATGAAAAAGCTTTCCTTTCAGCGCATTGAGAAGAAGATGCCAGATTTACATGCTTTTCTATTCACAATAAAGACATTAGCATGACAAAGTGCAGCATCGTTGCGGTGCGGGGTAACAGCTGGCTCCCTGAATAGTGGAATCGAATGAAAGAGAGAGACACAGTATCACTTCAGGCTGCCTCACCTCATTCCAGCTCCATTTTAATGAGCAAATGTCAAGCTGAGCTCAGAGGACTACATACCTTAACGTAAACTGCACACAGTACAGACTACAGTTAACTTGATCCGTGAGGGTGTCTATGCCAGTAAAACTAGGCTTGAAGGAACAGTCACAAAAATCTATGTCTCACAGTCTTCTTTCCCCATCTGCAGTCAATCAGCCAAGATATATTTGGTATCCAAAGCTATGAGGCTAATGTAATAGAAGTAATATATTTTTGGTTACACAGGTTTCCATTACTTTTTAACATCCTTCGCCTCGTAGCTCCACTGGGAAACTAAAAAAAGTCTCGGCTGATCGTCTGTATTTGTGGTAAAGGGAAAAGCATGTCAAAGAACTACTGATTTAACTGGTGAATAGAAAAACAGTTTTATACCAGGTAGGAATTCTTATAACAATAAAAAACAGGGCCATCAAACAAGTTGTCATCTAGGCCCCTGTGGCTGCCCCCATCACTCAATTTCACTGTTTAGACAGGAACCAAGAGTTATCATAGCAGAATTATTTCCTCCAATGTGCTGTACTCTTACAACGGCATTTATGCTTTCTCAGGCCTATTTTACTCGGTTGCAAGCGGCATTGGCTTTATCCCTGCAAGGGTGCTCAAAACAACCCGAGAAACTCAACACGGCTTTTCCGCTGCATACTGGGCGCTCACTTGGCTGCCTCAGCATTTCAAAGCTAAAACTTTGTGATAGCATCTGTATGTTTCTATTAACACAACAGCTAAATCCTTATAAGTACAGTAGACTTTAAATGCCATATCATGAGCCGCAACCCAGAGGTTCCGTGGCTTATTGTGATTATCTCAACTTTCTCTCAGCAATAACTTAACAGAAATGTCCGTAATTAAACTGATCTTTAAAATGGCCTGTCAGGCATTCTGTCTTTTCAGGACAGAGTATTTACAGCCTATTTAATTAAGGCCAAGCATAGAGTCTTATCTACGAGCATTAGCATACTGCAAAGGAGGATCCGAACATTTGCCCACACAGCAGATTATCTCACAATATATGATAATTGTTAGGCTTAGGCAGCACAGATTGATTACAATTATAGAGTGGAGCATTTCTTTGAGCACTTAGGTGAGAGATGTAGAACCTACCACATATTATTTAACACCAATCATACATATAACTAGGCATATCTGAAGCTCATTCTCAGTCCAGCCTAGATAACTGGTGTAATGCACAGAGTTTCAATAAGCTCTGGCCATTCTCCATATGGTATATTTCTGGTTCTACACTAAAATACATGTCATAGGTATAATGATCAATGACTTAAGGCTTTGATATGACTGATTACATTAGCAAACACAACTCAGGCCACACGGTGCAGGAGAAAGAGTGTTATTAATGTCATGGTCTCGATGTTATCGTTGGGTTTGACAGCTCAAGATTGATGAGCTGGCTAGTAAACCCAGCCTGAAGCTTCGTGCGACTTAAACCACGTTGGAAAAACAAAACAGCCCCATTAAGCCTTTAAACTCACGCCCTTCACTAACTACACAATACAAATGAGGCAAAATGGGGGCTCTTAATGCGAAACCTCTCAGTTTTCGCAACGTGGCCCAACTGAGCCAAAGCTCAGGCTACTTGGTGATCGTTTTCCAGAAAGGAAAAGAAAAACAGAGACGGCTTAGTAGCCCAGCGACCCTTTGCCTCGCATCTTTTCAGTTTTTCTTGGTCTGTTTTCATAGAACAGTCTAAGTTGAGACGCCCAGCCCGTCAGCTGCTGTTGTTTATTATTATCAGTGAAGCTACTCACCAGCGGCTGCATCTCCGAGTTCACTGCTGGCACTTGAAACCTATCGATTTCCTCCATCATTTTGGACAAGTACCCGTCTAACACAGCGTAGCAGCGGTGTTTAAGATGACGTGGCAGCTGAAAAGCGCATTTAATCGGTCACTATTTGGAGCTAGAGGCGTCCATCTCAGTGTGTAAACGGCCGAGTCGCGGTTACGGTTACGGGGTGACTCAACAGCAACATCTCACTTCCGGGAGGCTGGCCCCGCCCACCGTGACAAAATAATAAATAATTCATGAAGACACGCCCATGAGACTCGCCATGGGTTTTATTTATTTATTTATTTATTTATTTATTTACTTGTTTCATTCATTCATTCATTTATTCATTCATTCATTCATTCGTCAGTGTGTTATTTATGTACTTGTTTCATTCATTCATTCATTCATTCATTCAATCATTCATTCATTCCTCAGTGTGTTATTTATTTACGTGTTTCATTCTTTCATTCATTCATTCATTCATTCATTCATTCATTTATTCGTCAGTGTGCATATAGGTAAAACATTTTATTTAGCCATAATGTCTTTGAAATAACTTCTTCTGGGAAAGTACGACACTGAATAAGCCAATCTAAAGCACGTGAACACAGTTTTCAAAATAATCAAAACTGTCTTTAGACTGAAGTTATGAATTTACGTAAGCTACCTTTTTTCAGATAACAATGTCACTGCTGTGTCTGATCCACTCGTACCAGCACAACACACACTCACACACCACCACCAGTGCAGTATTACTGCAGTGCTGAGAATGATCCACCACCCAAATAATACCTGCTCTGTAGTGGTCCTGTGTGGGTCCTGACCATTGAGGAAGAGGGTAAAAGGGGGCTAACAAAGTATGCAGGGAAACAGATGGACTACAGTCTGTAATTGTGGAACGACAAAGTGCACCTATATAGTAAGTGGAGCTGATTAAATGGACAAAGTGTGTAGATACAAGACGGTGTTCCTAATAAAGTGCTCAGTGAGTGTACATAGAAAAACAGATTTGCTTATCAAATTTAGACAAATGTAAAAATATAAGTGTTGTTTAAATTTAGTTCTGCTGTTTCAGACAGCAAGTAGTTCCCCAATCATCCTTACCTTCCTTCTGGAATTTGAGAAGTCTGAGATACCAAAGCTATAAGTAATCATTTGTTCATTTGTTCATTTGTGAATATCCATTTTTTAAAGATTGTTGTTTTCAAATCAAACCTCTAATCTGATTTTCCCCAGAGATTATCATGTTAACAAATCAACAAGCTGTGTTTGATGTGATAATACATCACGCCCGAGCTCTGGGTGGCTAGAAATCTGACCAGAAATCCAAATTTGCATCAATGCTAAGCAGTGCAGTTCCATGGAAAAATATCAATTTTACTGCACACATAAAGCATATATGATGAAATATAGCTGAGAATTAGTCTTATGCTGTTTCAGTATGCAGCAAGTCCAGCAGATGGAGCTATAAGTTAACATATGAAGGGGAACCTGAGTGTACAAAGAAAGCTCTCATTTATGACTCCAAATAGTAAATGCAAATAGTTAAAGAATTCTTGCTTTTCATAAAATGCATACTTTAAATTCAAAGTGTTTGGATAGATACACATTTAGATCCTGTTGCACCATGAGATTCACGAATGTGGTTTATATATTGTGTAGCCTAAGGGGCGTTTTTCCTAGTACACAAAGTACCGGAACATTTGTCACAGATAGCCTGAACTTTGCTTTTTTTTTATTGACCGTCTGTCTAATTCTGAGGTTCCAGTTTGGTACCTGCTCAAGATTTGTACCAACAGGACCTGATGGTATTCGAAGGTGGTCTCCTTTGTCTTTGGTAACATTCTCAGCTGAAGCCAATAAATACTTTTTTTACTCTTCCAGGTGAAGATAGGGTCACAAATTACTATTACGTGGTCAATAGTGAGACACAAAGAATGTAAACTAAACTGTTCATGTGTTGGTTACTATTTTTGGCAATATAAAGAGTTTGCTAAGTTGACATAAGTTAGTAAGCTAAAGCTTTTCATTAGTTTCCATTCTTCATGTTGATTTGTTTGATCTCACCTCTTGCTTGCTTGTCAGTAGGATTTAAAAACCAACAGAAAGTATTTTTGCTGTGAGGACAAGCTGAGGATGGCTCATCCACTAGTTCTCTATCACATGGGGGACCCATGACTTTTACATCTGAGTGTTGGATTCTGAGTCATATGTGTTAGCAGCTGAGTCAGAAGTGACAGAGCAGAAAAAAGACTTAATGTCATTTTCTGAGTTTTGCTAGTTTTTATCCAGGCTGCTTTCATTACAGAAGGTCTTAGTTGACATTAATGGCTCATTCGTGTTCACAGTCAATTTGGTTTTAGCACTTCTGTCACTTTTCTCTCAGTTCTAATTACCTTCCCACTCATAAGTGGTCCTATCTGCTGGGGATCAGACGAGCATGAAAGGGCAAAACCTCAGCACCTTGTCCATTCTGGAAGATGGATAAGTCTGAGATTCACTTATCTGCCCTGAACCAGTGTGAAGCCAGAGTGAGCCAGGTGAAGTGGGGCATACACCGTATAAATTATTCTGATAAAACTAACACTGTACTAGCAGTATAAAGCCAAGTGGAATTACAAGGTCGAGGTGATCATAAATACATTAGCATGCCACAATATAGAACTAATGTAAAGCTGAAGAAACAGTATTATTATTAAGAGCCATCAAATCAATTATGAATCCTGGTGACCATATGGATAGCATTTCTCCAGAATGTCCTGCCTTCTCTTTGGGTCTTTAGGCTTCTTAATGACTTGCTCATAAATCCTGATTGTCTCCATCCATCTTATTGCTCTTCCTTTTTTTTATCATTAACTGGTGCAAGCATAATTGTCTTTTTCAATTAGCTGGTTCTTCTCATACTATGCCCAAAATAAGAGATTCAGCTTGGTTATCTGGGCTTTGAATGAAAGGCAAGGTTTGATTTGGTTAAGGATCCATCTGTTTGTTTTGTTTGCCGCCCAAGGTGCTCTCAAAAGTCTTTGCCAGCACCAAAGTTCAAAGGCATCATTATTTTTCCCTGTCGTGCTTTTTTATTGTCCAGCTTTCCAGAAAAGGCCATAGCCTGGGAAATTCTGATCTGTTTCCGGAGAAACAAATTATTACTTTTGAAGATTAAGTGCCTTCATACTTGTTCTGCTTAATATCAATTTGTGTTGCATTTCTTAAGTGCTGGATCCTTTGTTGTTAACGCTTAAAACTCTCCACCACTTATACTATCTACAGCCACCATCTATCTCTATCTCTTTCTTGCATGTTGTCTTTACCTATGTTTTCTTAATACTTAGCTGAAGTCCTGTCTTTTCTTTCTGTGCTTTATCTGTATCATTACTTTTCTTTATCTTTTTATAAGGGCCTTTCTTGTTCTCTTTTTTTTTGATGAATGTCTTGTCATCTGCATATCAAAGGTTGTTGTTGTTTCTTCCACTAATCTTGAATCCTCGATCATTGTTCTTTTATTTTATGTCTAGCATATAGGTCAAACAAGGATGGTGATAGTATCGCACTCAGCTCTGCCGCCAACTCACCCACCTGCTCGTCAGGAAGTAGCCACCTGGCCAACCACGCTGCTGGCTCGAAAGTGTTACTGGAAGGCCGTGGCCAACTCTGTCAGGCCACCATGCTGCTCCGCAGGCAGATCCTTGCCACTGGCTGCCCCTGTCGCCGTCCTTCCGCTGGGCTCTGGGTAAAGCCTTACCACGATGCATCTTCCACCATTTTCACTGCTGCAGTCTTTGGCCGTGCTCAGGCTTTTCCGCCATCCATCTTTGAGTTCATGGAAGCACGATTCCTCTCCAGGCCAATGGAAGGCACTATCCCAAATCTGACACCAGTGTGACTGACAAAAAAAATAAGATGCAGGAAACACTGCATTGAACAGGAAGCAAAGGATAACCACCACTTAACGTTAGCTGACACAGCTGGGAAGCAAGCAGGTTCCTTCGAGCAATATGCTTTTACTCCATGGAAGACATTTTAACCGACCACATGTTAAAACATGTTAAGCTAACAACAGCAATGACTTATTTAAAATAAATGTCTCTCCTGCTGCAAACACGGGGCTTCCCAAGAGCCTCCTCACATGGCCGCTCTGCATGGCCATACCTCCTGCGCTCCCATGGCAGCGCAGCCAGTTGCCGGACACTACAGTATGCAGCCTTTTAAACTCATTTGTCAATGTGGAACTGGTCAGTTTGATCTTTTTCTGTCATGACTGTGGCTTGTTGATCATGTAGAGGTTTTGTATTGGAGCAATAAGATGCTCTGGCATACCCATATTTCTTGATGACATTTCTAATTTCACATAGTCAATGAAATACATGTTGACTTCTTTCTTGAAGTCCTTGGCTTTTTCAATTATCTCTTGTTTCTCTAGCTTTTATGAATCCTGCTTATACATTTGACAGTTCTATTTCAGTGTAAGGCTCTAGTTTGCGTTGAATGATTTTACTGGCATGTGATATAAGGGTAATTTTGCGATAGAAGAAAAATACAGTGGCATGCACAAACATGATCTGCATGGGAGAGTCATTTGAAAGAAACTTTACCTGTGGCCTCATCAAAGAAGTCAATGACTGAAGTATATAAAGATAAGTCAGAGATATTTTGGAAACAAGAGCTGTGGACTGATGAAGTAAAAATGTCTTTTAGGCCACAATCACCAAAGGTACGTTTGGAGAAAAAATCAGCAGCATGTGATGAAAAGAACACCTTGCTAACTGTTAAGCATGGGGGTGAATGTATTTTGCTTTGGGGTTCTGTGGCAGCCAGTGGCACAGGAAACATTACAAGAGTAGATAAATGGATTTCACTAAATACTAGCAAATTCTGGAAATAAATGTGACACAGTCAGTTAGGGAACTGAACCAGAAAAGAGACTGGCTTCTACAACAGAACAATAATCTAAAATATACCTCAACATCCACCATGAACTACTTCGGGAAATCCCTGCTGAAGCTTTCCCCTGACTCAAACATATTTGAAAATCTGTGGGTAGATCATAACATGCTGTGCATGCAAGACAGCCCAAGACTGTTGATGAACTACAAGTGTTCAAAAAGCTCTTGCAAGCTGTGATATCTGCCCAACGGGGTGTTATTAAGTACTGACTTAGTAGGGTGTCCAAAGTTTTGCATATGGCACAGATGCTATTTTTCTCTATTATTTAGGAAAATTAAACACAACTATACTTTCACATTTACATTTAAAGAGAATGTTCTTTTTTAAAGTAGTTTGCTGTACTTTCTCTGCTGAGATTGCATTTACTTCTTTTCACTGTCAATGGAAAACCAGCAAAATAATTTAATTGATGTCTATTTTTATATAAATTCCACTAGGAATCACTATAAATGTCTATATAAAACTTTATCCTTGTTCATGCACTTACATGTTGAAAGCTTGCTAGAGCAATTACTTTTCACTTAAATTTGGCCCTTTTTTGCAAAGACCTTTTCTCTCCAGAAATGAGCAATAGGTTTGTTAAATGTTTAGCATATAGTGTTCCAATGAGTGGATCTGGGCAAATCCCACAGGCTGGTTGTAAGTGATTTCAAACAAAGCACAACATTTGGAAAATAACAAAGGCAATATGTCTCTGAAGCTTTAGAAAAAGGCCATTTTCCCTGAGGAAAATAGCTTCACAACAGATGGAAATGTTCATCGGTAGCGTAATATTTACAGTAATTCACAGATTAAAACTCGACTCAACCTAATGGAGGCTGACATGCTCTACGAGTTCTCATCAAATGACTACTGTGTAGGCCTGGCCATGCTACATTTAACCAAACACCATATTAAGCCGTATTAAGTACACTCATCAAAGAAAGTGCACATATTATCCTTACGGATGGTACATTAAACAGTCATCATTACCAATAATATGCTCTGTGAAAGCTCCTCAAACACACCCCGAGAGGCCGTTAGAGAATAGCTTGTGCTGCTTAAAGTGTATTTACACAAGACATTTGCATGAAAGGACTGCAAATACTTGCATGTATGCTGAAATGCATCGCTAGCGGATCAGAGGCGAATCTGAGCGGCTTGTACTGAAAGTTGTCTTCCTTTAAAAATTCTCGAGAGAACATCCAAGCCATTTTCCTCTGAACTTATGCAGTACACAGTGCATACGAAGCAGCTGAGCTTTGGTTTGTCGCTTTGCCTTGACAAACTCTCTGGCAGCCTGTCACAGTTCATGAATTTTTGTTACCAGAATACATTTATCTCAACTCAGAAGTGTTTTTTTCTACTTCAACATCGTATAATCCTGAACACGTTTGTGCTTCAGAGGTTTTTATTGTAAAGAGATGAATGGTAGCAGGAGCTCTAATACAGCATGAGCTTTTTTCTTTCCCATTTCACAGCTGTCGCTAGAACAGGCCTGTCCCATAGCCAAACTACACTGAGTTGCCAGTTTGTTAGAAATACGTATGATGAATATACACAGACTGACCACTTTATTAAGTACACTCACCCTGTACCTACACTCATTGTCCATGAGCTGTTTAAAAACTCCCACAGCACTTCTGTGTCTGATCCACTCGCACCAGCACAACATGCTAATATGCCACCACCACATCAGAGCTGAGAATGATCCACCCAAACAATATCTGCTCTGTGGTGGTCCTGGGGGGTGTCCCAACCATTGAAGAACGGGGTAAAAATTGGGCTAGTAAAATATGTAGAGAAACAGATGGACTACAGTCTGTATTTGTAGAACTACGTGAGTCTAAAAACAAAGAGGTGTACTTAATAAAGTGACTGGTCAGTACAATGACCATTTTAATTTTCTATTTTGCAACAAGAACTGAAGAAACAGTTCAATCCAAACTGACATTTGACATGTAATTTTGAAGTGAGTGCATTGAAGTTCTGGTGATTAAGGTACTAAATTTGTGAAAGCCCTCATACATTTGCCAGTGTTCAAAAAGCAGCTCCTCCATCGCCATTCAAACACTTTTTTCTCTCTCTCCTAGCTCTCTCATTGGCTGTTGCCTGAATCACTCATTTGGTTACGTCGCTGCGCTCCTAGATTTTGAGTCGTAAGAACATGTACATCTAAAGATGAGTCTGGTTTTGAGCTGTATTGTCCAGTTGGTATTGCAGACCCAACCCAACCCATAATATGCAGGTGTAGTAACAATAATTTTAATTAGACAGGAAACTGTGCAAATATGTTGGTTTTCATAGCTAGCTAGCTGGCTAACCAGCTAAGTTAACCAAGCTAATATTAGCTAACCCTTTTTAAAGCCCAGCCAAAACAACATTTGAAAGTGCCATAACATTAACAAACATTAATATTTTAAACAAATGCTGCTTTATCTGTGTTTTTAATCTATAAAAGTATGAAATCACACATTGATGCTTCTTACCCAAGCAAGAAGCAACAGGAAAGCAACAACATCGCGTTCACTGCCGCTGTCGTCGTCATCAACATACGGGTATTGTTCCAATTTCCAGCAGACTGCAGTAGCGTGTGCATTTCATGTTTCAGGCACACAAAAACGTGGCACTGACACAGTGCCCCAAGTGGACCAAACGTGTGTATTACACACTGGGGCGTCATACTGGGTTGCTCTAAAGGCATTCGATTTATTGAAGTAGATAAAGTGTTGCTCTAGCCCTGTCATTGCTCACCTCTCTGAGCCCTCTGGCTAACAGCTACCCTGATCTGTGTTACAAAGATCAGAGATCTGTATGTGTACACAGTAATAAAGAAAAGAAATCCTGATATTAAAACCTCAGAAAGGCAAAAGGAAAGTGTGTGGGTAAGGATTTAAACCAGAAAACCACCCAGACACTTCACTGTTCTTGGTTAACCAGCTCAGGCCTCGTCCACATGTACATGGGTATTTTTTCAAAAAAGGGGGTGTTCCTTCTTCGTTTCTAAAAAATACTGTCTACATAAGCACTGTTTTAAAAAATCTCCATCCACATGAAAATGCAGACATGCTGTCAGCAGCTGACTCAATGACAACAGTGATGTCCTTGACAAACAGCAATTATTTTGTCATTCTCCTGCAACAACCACTTCGTTTAAAGTTGTCCCACCAACTAGAGGTCTGAACAGGAGTTTCTAAATATCTTCACCCTGGAAAGAGTTTTGCAAAAGGTCCATTTCCAATGACCTAAAGGGCAGTTTGCATGTGGATGAAAGGCCAAGATGCATTGAACAGTCTACACTTTAAAAAATACCCTTGTATGTGTGAACAAGACCTCAGTGTCTTACATTTGTTTACAACTGCTAAAAAGTGTTTTTTTAGTAAAGTTCACTTGTTTTAAACTCTTCACACTCTCTCTGCGGAAGCAAGCAAGTTGGTACAACTGTTCATTTCATGCTCAAAATGCTCTACAGCCATAAAAAAGCATTGCAGAAACATCTCAAAATAAACTCACTGCATCAAAACATCAGCACTAGTGTTCAACCAGAAGCACAGAGCACAGTCAGTCTACAAAACACTAACAACTGTCGGCATTAAGGTAGATCCACTAGTTCATGTAAGTCTATGAGATCATAAAGAGTTGTTTGCTCTGTAGTTTTTACACATTATAATTAGCTTATTATTCTTTGGCTGATCATATAAACAACACTGTAAAACGTGCAACAGAGCGGTTGATTTGAAGTGTTTTAAGATTCAAATTAATGTTAAATATTGATTTTGTTCATTTTAGATACGTTTTGCTTTGCATTTTTTAATTGAAATATTTGAGTTTAATAAAATCAATTAATTTTTTTTTAAGGTTGAAAAACTATTTTTACAGTAAATAAAAAAAACTCAGTAGACATCAGAAAATATTACAAAACAGAATGGTGTGTATTTTTTGTACAAGAACAAATGAAGCAATAGAAACTAAAACTCCAGGATTTTGCATTATCTAGCACAGCCACAGATACTGTACATGTTCTCTTCTTGATCTACCTCATCTGGCTGCATGTTCTCATCACATCACACCGAACATTCTCTCTTGCTTATACATGTATGTATGTGCTGGGCCCATAATGGACTATCCATTGTGAACAAAACAACCCCAGAATTGAGAACATAACCATTTTTTATAGATGGTCACTACCTGGGTACACTATTAAAAAAAGATGGTTTATTAAGGGTTGTTTATTAAAAATGCAATGGTTCTATATAGAACCATAAAAAACATCTGCCTACTTTGCAAAATAGTTCTTCAGATTGATGAAGACTGTGCTGTACATGGTTCTATATAGAACCTTTTTAAAAAGAGTTCTATATAGCACCAAAAGGGTTCTTCTATTATTACAAGCTTGAAACCATAACAATATCAGAATCCTTTTAGTGCTATATGGAACCCTTTTCAAAAAGGTCCTATGTAGAACTATGTACAACATATTCTCCATCAATCTGAAGAGCCATTTTACAATGCAAAGAATCCTGTAAGCAAGCAAAGGTTCTTTAAGCGTTCATGGTTCTATATAGTACCATTCTGTTTACTAAAGAACCCTTAAAGAAACATCTTTTTTAAGAGTTTAGGACATCAGCTTGGATGGGAATCAGTTGGGAATCAGGCCTATTTACATTCATAGTTGCCACTATTTTGTGGGCTTTGATTTCTATCCTATGGAGTGTTTGTAACTTAGCAAATTGATATGTGGTTTGATTTCATGTTGAGTTCTGGAGTTCAGTGTAAAAATGGAGCTACAGAAATACGCAGCCTTGTTAAAGTCAGAGACCGAGTAAGAAGAGAATCATAGAATTTTGGAAGCTGTGGTCACTGAATGCATATTATATTCAAATGTGGAATAAAACTCATAGTTTGGTCCACAGTGTTGTGCTAACTGTGTGAAGAGTTTTGAAAAAAGGGTACTGAAAATGCTTGTTAGCAATTATAAAATCCTGTAATAGACCTGAATATACAAGCAGCTAAACACACTTTGCTGTATAGCATATGCATATAGTATGTGTTTTAATTATTTAATAAGTCTCTCAGGTGTGGCTTCCTGCTAGATCAATTATTGTTTTCATCCTGCATGTTATGTGCATGTTGGTTTGAAATATGTTGTTTTAATAAATACAATGATATTAAAGTGCATGTAATGACACCCATTTTTCTGTTGCTGAGGCTGACAGTACATACATACATCATCTAAACCGCTTATCCTTCTGGGTTGCGGTGGGGTGCTGGATCCCATCCCAGCTGTCATTGGGCGGAAGGCAGGACACACCCCAGATAGGTCGCCAGTCCATCGCAGGGCAGACAGACAGACATACACACACTCACACCTAGGGGCAATTTAGCGTGTCCAATCAGCCTGACTGCATGTTTTTGGACTGTGGGAGGAAACCGGAGTACCCAGAGGAAACCCACGCAGACACAGGGAGAACAGGCAAACTCCACACAGAAATGACCCTGGCCGCCCAGCCAGGAATCAAACCCAGGCCATTCTTGCTGTGAGGCGACAGCGTTACCCACTGCGCCACCGTGCCGCCCAGGCTGACAGTAGCAAAAACTAATGTTAATGAAGTTAATAGTTGAGCATGTTTGTTTAAATATAATTGTAGTAATTGGAAGGGTTCAATCTAAGAATGTTTCGTATATTGAATGATGCCCTGCGATGGACTGGCAACTTGTCTAGGGTGTATCCTGCCTTACATTTTGGAGATATGAGGTTTTGTTCCAACAGCAGCGATATGCTGGATTAGGTGGTATTAGCAGTACGTCCCCCCCAAAGTTGAAATGAAACCTATGCCACTGGCTTCAGACTGTTACAGTTTTTCAGGAGTGCGGTTAAAATGGGGCTACAAATGATGCAGTGCACGCCCAGTTATAGTAAAGAACAGAGGGAGATTTTTTCTGACACTGACCTTGACTGAAGATTCAGCAGGTCGTGGAAGCCTGTCCTGGACCCCTTTTCCTTTTCTTCCCTCTGAAACATCTACCAGAATGCCTTGTGTCTCCTCATTAGAGGACAAGTTGAGAGGAAATTATTAATGTAAATGATGCTTTAACAAGGAAGTCCTTTCATGACAGTGCTGAGCTGGAGATTTGAGCGTGTTAGAGGATAATAGGGAGGGCCAGCCTAAACCTCAGTGGAACAGAAAGCTTAAATCTCATTAAGCTCATTTCTTAACTCAGGCTCTCTTCAGTATTCAGGACAGTTTGAACTCAGCAGTCTGTAATTCAGACAGGATAATTCCTCAGATCTAAAGCATTAGTTACACTATATTACTTATTTGTTTCAATGACACCCATGACCGCATTGGCTTAGTCTCAAATCTTCTAAAATATCCTTTCCATATTGGAAATTCTTGCCAATGGAGCTAGAAAAGCAATTGGGATGCTTTCCACTTCATAAATCATGTCATTTTTGAGTCATTCATAGATTCTAATTGCTATCATTAGACTTTCTCATTAAACTCCTGCTCTCATTATTATGTTGCGGTCTGTTATTGCACACAGGTAGCGCTAGATGGCAATCCTGCCTAAACTTCCTCTCAGCCCTGAGAAGAAAAGCATGGATTCTGTTGCTGTTCTTCATGGGGAACCCGGAGCAGGTTACTGGTTTCTGCTGTTGGAGATTATTTTAATCACTGCAGTTTTATGCACTGTGATGTAAACACTAGGAGGGCTGAGGAGGATTTAACCACACCTGTCATTCTGTCAACAGATCGCTCAGATCAGGTCTTCTGTAGCATTTTTCAGTGTAGATCCATGAGCTACATGTAGCCTAATTTCTCCTGTTGGTGCTCTTTGTGAATTATTCGCCTTGCCATTTATGATTTAGCACAGTTATAAAGCATTGTGTCTCATAGGGCTACCAGCATCCTCAAGGCCAGAAACAGAAACACATTAAATCAGCTACAAAATACAGCTGCCTGGGAGAGATATATAGGCTATCGTAACCCGGCTTGTTCCTCAAAAATTCAGCTTAAAAACACAGAGTTCTTTAAGGGTTCAAGGTTATTTAGTAAAGAAAATTGTTCTATATAGAACCATGAGCACTCAAAGGACCCTTTTCGTGATTAAAGAGTTCTTTGCATCATAAAATGGTTCTTCAAATTGATGAACTTTCATGAATAGCACCAAAATTGGTTCTTCTCTTGTTACAATGTCAGGTTTGACACAATAGAATAACCCTTTTGGTGCTATATAGAACACTTTTCAAACAGGTTCTATTAGGAATCATTTACAGCCAATTTTCCATCAATCTGAAGAACCCTTCCATGATGCAAAGAACCTTTTAATCATGCAAAGATTTCTTTGAGTGTTTATGTTTCTATATAGAACCATTTTCTTTTCCAAAGAACGCTTGAAGAACCATATGTTTCCAGATGCTTCCACAAGGTTATGACAGTAAGTTATTATATTCTTCTTCTTCTGATTATTATTATTATGGAGAAGCTATGTACACAGTTCCTAAAAGAACCTTTAAAAATGGTTCTATATAGCACCAAAAAGGGTTTTGCTACTGACACAAGAATGTTCTTTGGTAAGAATGCATTAAAAAAGTCTTACCTACACACATAAAAATTATGGTACTTCAAGCGTTCTTTAGTAAAGAAAATGACTCTATACAGAACCATGAACCCTCAAAGAACCTTTTGCATGATTAAAGGGTTTTGTGCATCATGGAAGCATTTTTCCATGCTGTAGTTGTTTCTATATAGAATCTTTTTGGAAAGGGTTCTATATAGCACCAAAAGGTTCTTCTCTTGTTACGACATCAAACTTGACACACTAGAAGAACCCTTTTTGGTGCTCTATGGAACCCTTTTCAAAAAGGTTCTATATTGAACCATCTACAGCACATTCTCCATCAATCTGAATCTTTCATGATGCTAAGAACCCTTTAATCATGTAAAGGGTTCTTTGAATGTTTATGGGTCTGTATAGAAGGGTTCTTAAGTAAAGAAAACAGTTCTATATAGAGCCATGAACACTCAAAGAACCTTTTGCATGATTAAAGGGTTCTTAGCATCGTGAAAAGGTTCTTCATATTAATGGAGAATTACAAGCTTGACATCATAACAATAGAAGAACCATTTTCAAAAAGGTTCTATATAGAACCATATACAACACATTCTCCATCAATCTGAAGAACTACTTAACGAAGCAAGGAACGCTTTAATCATGCAAAAGGTTCTTTGAGTGTTCATGGTTCTATTTAGAACCATTATCTTTACTAAAGAACCCTTAAGAGTGTAGCCTGTTTCTGCATACTGTGCATGATGAGGAAGTTATACTGTGAGCTCCTCTTTCACAGCGCTAATGTGATTCCTGATTCTGAAGGTTGAACTTGTGCATTATGTTTTGAATTCAGCTGTGATGTGTGGAGTGAGTAAATGAAGCCGTGTGCAGTCCCTCTGCCCCGAGCTGCTCATTACAGAGATAAAACTCAAGGAACTCCACTGCAGTCTCAATTTGTTTGACCGCTGTATTTGTCTGAGAGTAGGCCTACTGGGAGGCTAAATATGAATTATTGTGGTATACGTACTCCAGCATTGAAAGCACTGTATCTTTATTAGGCACACTGCCAGCTAAGCCAGCGCATCCTTTCATTAAGATAGAAGAGGAAATCAAGCTAATTATAACGGTGGTGATATTTTCCTCCAATTGGTCACACTTAAAGTACAGCTGAAGAAAGATGGTGCGCATTTGTAGTAGAACTATACGTCTCTCTCTCTCTCTCTCTCTCTCTCTCTCTCTCTATGTGTGTGTGTATGTGTGTTCACACACACCTATTTCTCTTTAAGCCTCTCCTTTTGTGAGAAAGAGGGATATTTTTGTCCTATTTGTTCCCTCTCTCTTAGAAGAACTCTCTCTTTAGTCTTTCTCTCTTTTTGTCTCTCTCTCTTTATGTCTCATTTTTCTTTCTTCCATTTTCTCTCTCTCTCTGTCTTTCTCGCTCCTCCTTCTCTTTTTACTAGTATCTCTCTCTCTTCATATCCTCTCTCTCTTCTCTCTCCTCCTTTTCTTTTCACTAGTCTCTCTCTCTCCTCCTTCTCTTTTTACTAGTATCTCTCTCTCTCTCTCTCTCTCTCTCTCTCTCTCTCTCTCTCTCTCTCTCTCATTTCTTTCATCCTCCCATTTTTTTTGGAACTGATTGTTTTATTAAAAGATCACAGAGAGATTCACCACACTGCAGTCAGGCCATAGTCAGATGTCCAGTCACATTGATGTTCCCACACAGTGGTCAGTGATAAACGGTGAACTTAAAATGACTTAAATTAAAGTTGAAGGGGGAAGGGAGGATGAGAGGGGGTGCAAGGGAATCAGGGGACTGTTGACAACAACATATTTAAATTCAATTATGCAATATTCTCAGGGTATTAATTGCTCGGCTCTATCTTTTAACACGTTGCTGCCTCTGTCTCAAATTTTGTGTAGTGTCTTCTACGTTATGTTATTCTCATAGGTGCTGTATCCTGGATTCTTATGTTGGGGCAATAGTTTTTGGTGAGTTTCCGGTTAGACCTTTAATGGCTGCTGCAAATAGAATACAAAGAAGGTAGACTAGATTAGATTCAACATTCTTATCATTGTGCAGACAACAGGTACAGAGCCAATGAAATGCAGGTAGCATCTAACCAAAAGTGCAAAATACAGTACTATTTACATACAAAGTGCAGGAAGGTAACTGTGGTAAGCGATGCTGTGGTTACAATATGTACAATTAAGGATGGTAGAGTGGTAAACAAAATATAGATATGCAAGTATGAATATAATATACATAAAACAGAGTGAGTGGAGAGAATGCAAATGTACATAGTATGTACTGTGAGAGCAACATATGTAAAATGATACATATGTAGAGTAAAAACATGTACAGTAACTGACTGTGCAAATATGAATAGTGCAGTAAATATGAATAGTGCAGTAATAAAGCCATCACAAGTCACACTCAGTGTGGAGCACAAACCCACGACCCTGAGATTAAGAGTCTCATACTCTACCAACTGAGTTGGCAGGGAGACTACAATTACACATAAAGTACAGTAACAGTGCAGTGAGTGCAAAGATGCAGTTAAAGTGGCGGTGTGGAGTTCAGGGTCACAGCCTCAGGGAAAAAGCTCTTCCTGAGCCTGCTGGTGCAGGAGTGGTGGCTCCTGTAACACCTGCCAGATGGGAGGAGGGTAAAAAGTCCACGGTTAGGATGAGAAATGTCCTTGATGATGTTCCAAGCCCTCCCCAGGCAGCGCTTGTGGTAAATGTTCTCAATGTAGGGTGACTGGGTACCCGTGGTGCATTGGGCAGTTTTCACCACCCACTGGAGCACTTTGTGGTCAGATGCGGAGCAGCTGCTGCACCACACTGAGATGCAGTTTGTGAGTATGTTCTTAATGGTACAGCAGTGAAAGTCCACCAGTATCCCGGGAGACAGGTGAGCTTTGTTGAAGAAGTAAAGATGCTGTTGAGCCTTTAATAGATCCGGTGTCTATTATCAAATCCAATAACAACTCCAAACAATGAAAGGCTCTTTAGATCTGAATATCAAAGCAAGAGTTTAGGGCATTGTAGATGTCTTCCCAATACTCTCTCAGTATTTTACATGACCAGAAAGTGTGGACAAAATTTGATTCATTTTCCCGACAGTTCCTCTAGAAACTAGATAAACTAGATGAAGATGAATTCTCTCCATATATTGGAACAAGCAGTTAAATGACATTCCAAACAGATGTCTTTCCAATTTTCTATTGAAATCTCCTTCTGCAGTTTAGTTTCCCATCTATGCTTACTATATGGTTATATAACGGGTTATTGTTTTAAGAATTTGATATAAACCTGGAATGACCTTGCAAGGTATGTTACCTAGTTTTTCATTAGGTACTGCTCTATTGAAGATGGTAAGTTTATTTTGTGACTGTTTTTAGTGTTATTAAGAAAATGCCTAATTTGTAGATATATGAAGAAATCTGTTTCAGGGAGGCCAAGTTCTCGCCAGATTTGGGTGAAAGACTTAAGAACTTTTGACTTGAATAAATAATGTATATAGGTGAGGCCATGCCTGGAGCAGTTTTCAAATTCTGAATCTAAATACAATGGAGGGAAATTATATATGGATTTAATCAAAGTTAGAGCTGAGACAATGTTTTCTATATTTTCCTCCAATTTTGAATTGTGCTCTTTTCTCAGGTCCTTACACTACAAGATGTCAAGGGTATATTAGTAAAGGGTAGATCTTCTATTGTACATTCACAGTTTGACCTTTCACTGTCCAGCCACCTGGTTGTAATATCACTGATAGTAAAGACCACAACAGCTTTTAGCCGAGCAGCCCAAAAGTACGGCCTCAGATCTGAGAGAGCCAATTCCCTGTCAGGCTTAGACAGTTGAAGTGTTTTGAATTGGATTCCAGGCTTTTTACGTCGCCGTATGAAACTAGAGATCATATGGTCCATCATATGAAAGGTTGATTTTGGAATCGGGATAGGAAGCATTCAGAACAAATATAATCACTTTGAGAGGATATTCGTGCATATAGATTCTATTCGCCATTAAATAGACAAAGCCAAGATTGTCCTATTATAGTTAGCTTAGTATAGTCTGTCTACTGAGGGGTGTATGAAGACATCAAGGTATTTAATGCTTTCTCTCTGCCATCTAAAGCCACTCTCAGTCTTGATTTGTGGCAGGATTTCGGCGTTACTGTCAACAGCCTCTGTTTTAGTCGCATTAACTTTATAGCCAGAGTGGTAGTGTTATAGCTTGTGACAGAAATCTCTAAGAGACTTGGTCAAATGCTTTTCCCACATCTAAGGATAGCATCAAAACTTCCACCAGCTCTGGCGTGGCTCATAATGTTTAAAAGTCTGCGGATATTGCTACCTGAATATCCGCTTGTTATAAATCCTGATTAGTCTGTGTCTATTATTTGTGGGAAGTATTTGTTTAGTCGCTGAGAAAGAATAGATGTTAGCAATTTTTGGTCTCCATTAAGGAGTCAGATGGGTCTGTATACTCTGCAGTCAGTAGGGTTCTTTCCGGCCTGTGCCCAGAACACGATTGCTTGTTTGCAACAATACAGGACACATTATGTCTCTGAATCTTTTAGAAAACTCATAATTGTATCTGTCTGGGCCTGGGCTTTTATTATTTTTTAAATCTGCAGCGGCCTCTTGAATTTCCCTCTCAGCAGGTGGGTTGTCTAACTCTTGTTTGGCAAGTTTGGGAAGTTTTGTCAAATTAATCTGACCTGCGAAAGATTTGATCTCTTCTTCACTTGAGGCAGTCCCTGCGTTTTTATATAGAGATCTATAGAAAACAGTAAATGCTTCAGAGATTTCTTCTGGTTTAGTCAATATTTTTCCCGGTTTATTTTACTTTTTGATTGTTTTTTGACTGAAATGCGTTGCTCTAGAGCCATAGTTATAGTATTGCTGCTCGGAAAAATGCAAATGGCCCTCTGCTTTTTCTGACAGCAAGGTGTCTAAAGCCTTATGTGCTTCCTTAAGTGGTTTCAACAGTACAGTTGACTGCATGAACTTGTCCTGTTGTTCAAGGGTCTTCCCTTTATTTTCTAGTTCAATTTGTTCAGCTTCTTTTTCCCTCTTCCTAACACAAGACAAGGCTATAATATAGTCCATTAAATAAGCCTTCACACAGTCCCAGAGAGCATCTGGTGAGAATTCAGAGTTCGCACTGAGATCCAAATAGGCTCTAAATTACCCTTCTACAAATTCAGTGAATTTGGAATCATTAATGAGGAAATTATTTAGTCTCCAGTGTCCAGTACCAGCTTTTGGACCAAGGTTCCATCCTAAAATCACTGGGGAATGGTCTGAGAAGGTAATGGGAGAATGTCATCGCGCCACTTTACTTTAAACTATGAACTTACATCATCAAGAAGATGAAGAATCCTTTTTCTCGAGAATGTAGTTAGTTTCAGTGTCGCTCCAAAAGTGTTTTGCTGCCGTCTTGTGGCAAATCTGGTTGCTTATTTCTGGTACCGCAGTCTGTTTTGCACATGCACAGACCAAGAAATCTGAAAGAAATCAGAGTAAGAGTTCACATGCACTGGGAAATCTGAATACTGCACTAAAATCCAGCTCTCTTTATCAAATTTCTTAATCAGATATCTAGACCTTATTCTGATCTAAGAAATCAGAGTATGGTGTCCACATGACCATTTGAATGATCAGATAACTGCAGAAATCCAACTATGATTGAATTATTGAGTGAATGTAAGCGTATGGTTAGCTATATTGTAGGCCTCACATTTAGGTGTGAAAGAAGATCAATATGCAAATATGAAAAATGTATGTAATCTTGACCACTGGGGAACTTGTATCTCCATACTAAATTGCGTGCTAATCCCATCTCTTGGCAATGATGCTTTAGGACATTGCTCATCCTCCTGCAGGTTGCTGATGATTATGGAAATCTGCTGTCTGAAACATAACACAACTGAAATCACTCTCTATCAATAGAACGCCTGTAGATTTGTCCAGAATAAGTTTAAAGACTTTCACTTTCCATTAAATTCAGCATCATCCTCACTGGTGCATACATACCACATAGAGATACACTGACACCTTCTATAATCAGCCGTTCACTGATATGTACATGCCTTCTGAGTCTTTGCAAGATGATATAGCTCTAAAAGTTAAGGATTGCTATACCTCATCCTTCCTGAGCTATGAGAGCACAATTTTTCATTTTTTCATGCTCCTTATCTGACATATGAGTTTCTTGGAGGATTGCTACACTACACCTAAGATGTTTCAGCTGAGTGAGAATTTTCTTTATCTTAATGGGGCAATGTAGGCCATGAAAATTGTAGCTAGTTACTTTTATCAGTCCTATTACACCTTTATATGTTCCATAAAGATTGAGGGGTGTAACTCAGACAAAGTGTACAACTTACAGCTGATTGCTGATCTAGTGATGTCACAACTGAACATCTCAGTGAACAAAAAGAGAGCATCCTGAAGAGTATTAAAAATGCATTCTTCTGATGTGATATAACGATTAAGAATGAGGGGTCTGTGAAAAAAGAAAAAAGAAGAAAAAAGAAATAAAAAAGAGAAGAAAAGGAAAACTAGAGTGAGCCTCCAGGCTGCAATAAAGCCTGGGCCTTCAGAATTTGGTGTAGTTAGCTGATAGAAAGAGAATCTGTCCTTGTTGGCTACCATTGACCTGGTAGAATCTGCCTTCCTGTCCACCCACCCATCCAAATGCAAAGGTATATGTAGAATTAGTGTTATGTAATTGAAATCCTTCAACCCTGTTGGTCTAAAACATTATGTAAACTATCTTAAGTAGTCAGCAACCAAATAAAAGAGATGGTATTTCAAGGCTAACTTTTCATTACTAGATCATAACATTCTTGGTCTCCCACAGTGATGCAGCACTACTCCTGGAATGTGTTTGTACTAAGAAAATTAACAGTCCCCAGTGTTCAGAAAGTGTATTGTCACAGCCACAGTGCATTGCTGCTGGTGCTCTCCAGATTAGGGCTTGTCTTGTAAGTCATCAAGGACACTTTTCATATCCTGGATAAGTCTGTGTTCCACTCGAGTGCTCTTGTTTCTAGTAAATGTGGTAGCCCATCCAGAGAGATGGAGATCTCTCTCGAGCCGCTTGTCTTCAGATTGCGAAGCGGTACTGCCCAGTCCTCACAGACACTCAGCCGTTTTCCATGCAGAGTTGAAGACTTTCGCTTCTTCATTGACATGCTCTTTCAGAATGGCAGGATATGGAGTTGATACTTTTAGCCCAGAGCTGCCTTTAGTGTCTGAGTACTCACATCTTTTCTTTAGTACTCATGATCCACACTTCTTTATGAAGTTTCTTATCTCTGCGATGATGGGATTCGTGTTGGTTGCTTGCTCAGGTGTTTGCAGCTTGGTGCTAACGTCAGTCAAGTTAGCATCACCTAGCTAGTGGTTGCGTCATTCTTCTTAAAATATTTTGACTTTTCTTCAGTAGGTGCTTTCTGTCTCTCTTTCTTTCTTGTACTATGACTTATGGCAATTTTCTTGTACTCCTCTTTTGAAGCTTGGGATCTAAAAACCTATTGGATGGATGTGGATTAGGCTTAGAAAGACTGAGCACACTAGAAGGCAACCATTCAGCAGGTCTCTCTCTCTGTCTCTCTCTCTCTTTGTCTCTCTCTCTCTCTCTTTATCATTGAGCCTCTTTTTTCATCTTTAGTTTACTTTCTTTCTTTTCTTTCTCATGCCCTTTCTCTTTCTCTCTGTCTGTACTTTCTTTTCCTTCTCTCCCTCTGTCTCTCTTTTTGCATGATGGATGTGAATTAAGCTTGGAAAGACTGAGCACATTGGAAGACAACCATTCAGCAGGTCTCTCTCATTCTCTCTCTCTCTCTCTCTCTCTCTCTCTCTCTCTCTCTGTCACAATCTCTCTCTCATTATCTCTTCTCTTTCTTTCTCTTTGTGCCTCTTTCTTCATCTTACTCTCTCATCTCTCTTTTTTCTCTCTCCCATTATCTCTCTGTTCTCTCTGTCCACTCTATTACTCTCTCTTTCTTATTCTTTGTCTCTCTCTTTCTTCTCCCTCTCCTTCCCACTCTCTTTCTCTCCATCTGTACCTTCTTTTCTCTCTCTCGCTCTGTCTCCCGCTCTCACTGTCTGTCTTTCTGCTCTGTTACTCTCTATTTCTCCTTTCCCTGTAGATTCTCTCTCTCTTTCTCTTTCTCACTCTCTCTCTCTCTCTCTCTCTCTCTCTCTCTCTCTCTCTCTCTCTCTCTCTCTCTCTCTCTCTCTCCCCCTCCCTCCCTCCGGATGTCCGTTCCTGCTCCATGACTTGAAGTAATTTTCCCGGAAACAGTGTGGAGGCAACCTCCACTGCAATCCCATAATGCAGTCATTGCTTCCAGCTTTGATGCCATAATTTGCTCCAATGAGAGTCTAATTAGAGGCCAGCTATCATCTTCATCCACTTGCTTGTTCCGAAAACGCACATTTCTATGGCCTGCTAATTACAAGACAGGATTCTATATTTGTTCTGTGGACAACCAATGCCATGACATTATTTTTCAGAAAAAGAGAGAAAAAAAAAAACAGAACTATTAGTCAGAAGCTGATTCAGTACACAAGACCCGAGCTGCTTCACATATGAACTAAGCTCAACTTAATCATTTTTTTCTAAAAAACAAGGACTAACAGAGCAGCGTAGGTGTATCTGTGTATTGTTCTGCTCTTATGTGATTCAGAACATTTTAGAATATGCTTGTTTTGCATATGGTATCTTGTCTTGAACATACACATAGTGGCATTTTCTGCTTTGTAGAAATTCAGGTCCAGCCCCTAAATGAGCAGAGGGTGACAGTGACAGGAAAACTCTGTAAGAAACACTTTTCTAAAAACATGATCATGAGGGAAAAAACACTGAAAAATAAAGACACTCCCGAAAACATGAGGAAGGAACTTAGAGGAACCAAGACTCAAAATGAGAAACTCTGTAAGAGCAGCAGGAGGAACTACTCAGAGGAACCAAGACTCAAAAAGAAACACTCTCTTAGAGCATGAGGATGAACCACTGAGAGGAACCAAAACACAAACAGAGACACTCCTTCCTCTGGTTCCACAGCACAAACAGCAGTTTTGATAAAATTAGAACACATTAGCAATGAAGATTAAGCAGAGGCATTGAAATCAAAGAGATAATCAAAGTTAAAAGCCTGCCCAAACATTGAGCAGATTACTGATGAACATCTACAAGATATTTCATGCATACTAAACATGGAAGATAAGCAGTTCAATTTAGGAATAAGACTTGATTACTACATAAGTTGTTACAAGTTATTTCATACGAGTCCAGGTTCAAGTTGGGTGTCAAGTCTCTAAGATTCCAGTCCGAGTCGAGTCTCGAGTCTCTGACGTTCGAATCTAAGTTGAGTCTTGGATCTAGAATCATTATTAGCTGCAGGCATTGCAACCTGTCAGGTTCAACATGGCTTCAAAGTAGTCTTTCATCATAGAAACACCTACAGTCTGAAGACCAAACTGTAACACTACACACAGTAAGTTCGGGTTGAAAAATTTGGTTAGTCTGCAGTGTGTATGGCAATCATGCTTTCCTTTTCCTAGCTTTCCTTTAAACATTGCTTTTACTGCATGTAGTGCTTCAGTCCGTCCTTCAGACTGAATGTTCTTCTAAAATAAATAGCCTGCCGCTGCTGAGAGCTGTGGGAGAGCGGACTTGCAGTAATGGCTGTTCGTGACTGTAGCAAAACTGACATTCAAAGTCGCACATGTAAAGTTGGAAATGGTTTTATTTATTTATTTGTGTATCAAATTAATGTCGGTGGTTCAAATGTATTCAATTTTGTGATCAATATTAGATTTATCCCTCTGGACATGCTGCAAAATTTTAACCCAAATTCATAACTGAACCATACAAGTGCACAAAGCTGCTTCACTCAAACTGCAGAGAAACTTTAAATGCTTTTGACATTAAGTGAGCAACAGTCATAAAGACAGAGAAAAATAAATGCTGTGAGCAGCCAACGCATAAGCCAACAAATGTTTCTTTGTTGGCTGACAAGCAGTGTGCGCACTAGCCTATTGCATCATGTGGTAATTGTTCCATGTTTTTGCACAACAAGCAATATATGACCAGAATTTTACCTGTTTGTACAGCAAACTGAAATGCAATTTGATTTAACTTCTTATGGGACCCACCAAACCTGCCTGCTGAAGAATTTTTCTACTTAAATAATACAGAAAGCTGCACAATGTAAGTTTTGAGGATTTTGGAGACCTCTCTGGTGCAAATGTGTAATTGCATGCTAGGTCTGGAAGAACATTTTGTAATGTGGGTGGTGCTTCGAAACCCTTCCCCTAGCAGATAAGTCTGATTATTGCAAGTGCATTGAAAAAGTATCCAAAGAGAACTCGGTCAAAACTTAGTGAAGGGTATTTCTTTTGAGGAAGTGAATGATCTATTATTGTCATCATCTTCTTCAGTATAATGATAATTTTTGTATTTGAGACCCAAACATTGGGCCCGACCTCCTTTCTGAGCCTGTGTCGTTAAAGCATGAAAGCGTTTGACGTGGTCTGAAAAAATCCCCTCAAAATCTAACCCGACACCTCTGCCTTTTAAATTATTATTTCAGGCTTTACAGGGTGACTCACATATTATATTTTACCTTGGTGTTTTTCCTGACTTTCCTGGCTTTATGCAACAGTGGCAGAGGGAAACCAACACTCGCAGATGAGGCTATCAAAGGGTTGGTCCAAAAGCACAGTCGAAAAACAGAAATCCAAAACAAAGCAAAATGGCAAGGCAAAAAACGAGGTTGAAAACGTGATACAGGTCACACACAAAAAGGGGAATACAGGCATCAAAGAAACACTTGATATGCACGACATGGAGACGATACTTCGCAATGAGTCTTTGTAAACAGGCAGTTTATATACATGGGGAAACAGGCGTGTGTAATCAGATGTCCGGTGATGCTGAGCGACGATAGGTGGCTTGGTTGGAGTCCTAGGTCATGCGATGAAGTGAGGGGTTCTGGGAATTGTAGTCTGAGGCAGCCGTGTCGGCTGTAGTTTCAGCTGGGCCGGAGGGAGGCGTGAAACTCTAATTAATACGCTGAGAAAGGTACACTATCAGACCTATTTGCTGTACCTTCTTGTCAGCTACTAAGTGTACAAATCTTTTATATCAGTATAGATATGAAGTTAACCAGGCTTTTACATACCAACGCTTATTATTCAGTAACTACAGGGACTTCAATGCAAACCAGTTGACCTATTCTTAGGTTAGGCAAATGTGTAATAAAACTTTGGGCCCTGCTGGTGATCCCTGGCCATGTAAGGGGTTAAAAGACTCCTGCTTAGTAATGCTTGTAAAGAACTACAGGAGTTAACCTCAACAAATACTGTAAAAATAGTGTTTCTAAATGTAGGTCACCTCATAGTGAGACCTGGCACCAGGAGAGTGCCCCCAAAACCTCTGCTACAATTTACTTCAATTGTGCTACTGAACCACTAAACTGTGGTTCTAGTAATAACCTTTCACATCATGTGGATGTTCTTTAAACTTTAAAAGGTTCTTCACACTCTTATTTACAAATGTGCATCCTTTTAAATAAAAAAAAAAACATCCATTGAAATGTTCTTGACAGTGGTTCTTCTATGTCATTGTTCCAGATCCTTTTTTGACACCTTAATTTTTTGAGGGAAGGAGTTCATGAAGCTAATTATGAGTCATGGCAGACATTGGAGAGGGATGTGATGACTATTCATTAAAATCTCTGGGGCATTCAGGTGAGGCTTTTCATCACAGCGGGAGGGTGAATGGCACATGCTAATGGATCCAAAGTGGTCAGGCAAGTCCGGCAGGCAGGAAGAATCATAACAGGAATAGCAATTTGTTTGCCCTCATTTGAGATCATGTTAAGGGGTGAAGGTGGGACGTGTGTAAATTATATATTAAGTCTGTGCTGATTGTGGAACACTGCCTAAGCCAACTCTCACAGTGGCTACAGCAGTGTTTTCCCTGAGCTGTGAGTGCAGGTACAACCCTGTAACTACTGTTGCATTAAAGATGGCCTTGAAAAAATGCCATGACTCCCTGCCTTTGCTCTTCAACTCCCTTCTTTTTCATTCTGTCTCTTTCTGTCTCCTCCAGTCTCTCTCCCTCTTAACCCTCCTGCTCTGCTACCTGCCACGCCGGCCAGCTGTCTCCTGCTCTTTGCTCTGCCGCTGCTCCTACACAACAGGCTTCACTTCAGCATGTACACGGACTGCTAAGTGTACAAACACACAAAACAACTTAAGACCAGTCAGAAGAGTTTAATGTTACCACTTGCTGAATGTGTTGTAAAAAGGAACTTCACACAAGAAGTTCATGTAAAGCGCAAAAATAATGGTGCAGTTGTTACATAATGCATTATCATTAAGCATGGACTATGGTCTGAATCTAGAGGGGAACCTTCAAGGCCAATCAGGTGGTATCGAGGTAGAGACAGCCACACAAACTCCCCCCATTGGTTAAGACTTTAAGAGCTGGACTGAACACCTAATGTGTCAGCTTACTGACACACTAATTAGAAAGTGACAGTGGAATCAACCAATCACGTTTGGATTTCCAATGAGTGGGACCAGTTTTTGTGAAAAATCATCCCTGTAGGCCTTCTGGAAGTCCTAGATACATCACTGACTGCAAGAATCAGTGGAAGTCTGATGGTAGTCGGACGGCAAGTAATGGCAGCTATTTGTGAGAGCACTATAAAACTGCCTTAAGGTAAAATATATGCTAATATGTATGTCAGCTTCAAATAAAACATGGAATGTCTTTTACAAGCTTCAAATGCTCGTGTTTAATTTATAATGGCCAAAAAAACATTTACATGAATCAGTTAGCTTACCATTGACATCCTCAGGGTGCTAGCAGAAATTAACATTATTGTAGACCTGTTTTTTTCCTTGTTTTTGGCATTATGGCCGAAACTGAAGGCCTAGCCCTGGTAGTCATGGCTCATCAATGTCTGAATCCCAGTACTTGATTTTTGCGAGTTTGTATTTTAATGAAAAGAAATGGAATTATTAATTACAATGAAATGAGATCATAGCATCTCGTGTGATTGCATGAAATTCAATCATCATGATTGTACAGTAATGGCTACATGTCTATGTTTGATGGGGTTAATCAGTGTTAGCTTGATGTTAGCTTAAGTTACATGAGTGCTGCTAGCATTCTGGCATTCTGCATTTACTGTCAAGTTGCAGTATAAGACCTAAATAGCTAGATTCTTCATATTGAAGATTCCTCCTTTACTGGCTTGCCTTCATGACTTTGGACAGCTAGGATGCTATAAAAGCTTACATTGTTTTGTTTTATCTTGCTGCTGTCACTACAACCATGAATCAAGCAGCACACCATGGCTATATTCTATCTGTCAGGATGCTTCATTAAATAGCAGTGTACAAATGGTGGCTCTATGAGATCTGCTGCCTCTCTAATCATCCTCATTACAGGGCTTGAGTCCAGAATACAAAATCCTTGGAAAATCCTCTTCCGGCCAAGTTCACTACAGCTCCAGTTGTTTTCATTTTTTGCCCTTACAGTGGATATGTGCATTTTCAAGAATGTACTTATTTTTGATTGCCATTGCAACAACTTTTTTCTCTTTTGATTTGTGTGTTTTCTAATATTCCCCACATTGATGGATGACAGAAGATTTGTGTCACCTCATATTCATGCTTTAATGAAACAGAAAGTCATGGATGACTCATTAAGATAAAACTAAGATTAAGCTAATTAGCCACAAAAACATTGTTTCATGACCTTTTTAAACCATGTTTAACAAGGGTACCAATAATTATTCAGCTTATCTAGATAGCAGTAGCCTCACTTCCGCTAGCAAACCAGACAAACTAATGTAATTAGCCAAAGCAGTGCTTATGAGTTACTTATAATATTTCATATCATCAACATGGATATCAGGAAGTACAGTCATCTTCATCAAAGAGCAAAGCAATCCAGTTCAGGTAAATACTGTAGATACCACCAACACAGAGAGTCCTCTTTGTTTGTGTGCATGGTTTTGACTTTGCATTGCTGATGTACAGACTGTAAATCCCTTGTTATTGTTCTCCCTGTGGTGTTTCAGATGTCTCACTCATGATTTAGCTGTAGCGCCTGGCCTGATTAAACACGGCTTGAGACTAAAGTCAGTGTAAAATGAAAGCCGTATGATGTATCAGTGATGAGGCTTTTCCTATCCTGTCCTGCTGGTGGCACTATGGCCTTTCCCGAGTCCCAGTGGACTTCCTGTGCTGTCTGGTCCAGCTCAGTTCATCTTACTGATGCTGATAATGTTTTTTAAACAGAAGATTTATGAGGCAGAGGAAGCCAAGAGGTGATGCATCACATCAGAAGTTTATAGACACTCAGTAAATTTGTCTTTCTTATGAACCGCAGGGATATGCATGATAGCGTTGAGCACATTCGCACACAGGCCTGGTGCCCCAGAACTTTATAGAAAGTATCATTTTTCATATTTTGCTTAGAACTATTTAGCAGCAAATGAAAAGCAAAACGGCAATAATAAACCAGTAAGTGCTCACCCCGTGGCGGAGGCAGTGAGTAAACAGTATTGAAATACTGCCTCGGAGCTGTGGGCTTTATATTAATTTATACTAATGCCTCCATTTTATCACCATTGGTTGGCAAATAAGTTTCCATTTATGTCCAAAATTACTGAGCTTGTGTTTTGCATTATCATCAAGATGGTAACTTCATTTTTCTTTCACATTTGACAACTACCCGCGGGGTGCAGCAGGCAAGTAGATCAGGAAGTACACTCAAAGTATGGAGGACTGGAACCAGCCCTCCAGATATTGTCCACATCCTGTTTTTCCACACAGACATTGCATAAGTGTCTGCAACCTCCGCCGCCCCCCCTACCTCTCCCCCCACCTCCCCCCCACTGCAACCCCCAGCTGGCGAGAGATGCACGCAAATGTAGGAAGTGATGTTCAGAACATGACACATTCTGCTACTGAATTTTTGCTGCCTGGTATCTAAAAGGGTAATTTTGCACAAACAATGTGGGCTCAGTGCTCTTATTGTCTGCCTGTTGCAGAATGCTGCCAAATACACTTATGCATCTGTCATATAACTTACAATATTCTTCCTCTACTGCATTGTGCACGATCCAGAGGACGAGGCAGGGATTTTACTCAAATGTCTTGGACTAATTTCAGTCGACAAGGCTAAGCTCAGTGTCTGATTGACTTTATATACATTCGCATCATGCTCAGTGCACTGTTGGTTAGATTTCCCACTTCAGTATCCAAATTTGTACAATCAATTGGAAAGTAATGAAGAGTTTTGTTTCAAAACGTTTTTCTTTTTTCATGATGATGGGATGTTACACTGTTGAGAGTGGGCTTTAGACATGCAAGAAATACCAATGCTATTTTATGTTTAAGGCCTCCTTTATTTGAGAAATACAGTCGTGTGCAAAAGTGTCCATACCCCTGGTCAAATTGTATGTGCTGACATTGAAAATAAGTTAACACATTACACACTTCTGCACAATTTTAATGCACAATCACTGTTTATTTGCTGAGTTTAACTTATTGGAAAAATAAAACATACAATGTGGCCTGTGCAAAAGTTATGGTACGTTTGATATTTTATGTTTTATTTTTGTGTATGTGAAACGAAGCAAATAAATGGAAATTGTACACTAAACATTTGCCCAAAAATGTAATATTTAAGTGTGTTACTTTTTTTTGCTTAGAAAATCAAGTAAACATGAATTGATCAGGGGTGCTCAAACTTTTGCATACAACTGTACAATATGTTTTTTGACTAAGTGTGTTCTTTTCAAACCTCTTCATGTTACAATAGAAATGCAAATGAAAACTTTGGAATAAAACTTTGCATATATTCCAAAACCTTCTCCATCTTTGTTTTTTTTTTTTTTCATGATTTAAAAAATACCTGGTGTCTTTACATTAAATGAACATTCTATGGTGAATGGACCAATGGAAATGCACCAAAATTACATGGAACAAAAATCTCTTTACATTAACTCACACTGATAGTTAAGGATGTTTTTATCTTCTCTTACATAGTTAACATTTCGGAAATAAATTTATATCTCTGAAAGGCTATTCTTGACCAATTTTGCATGATTTTGGCAGCATGGCAGTTCTTTGGTCACAAGCTTTTGGTTTACTTCCAAAAGTAAACTGACAGCATACAATCAGCAGCCACAACCATGACTGCATGACCAAGAATATTTCATAACATCATCATTTTACGTCAATTTGTAACATGAATCAGAAAGGACACAGGCCATTCAAATCCCTGCCTTTTACCTGTATTGGCTCTATACAAGCTCTGTAGCTTCCAAAGATGAGTTTTCTTTTGTGGAAGCAGCAATTTGTCATTCTGTGGTCCAAATGGGTCAGGTTGATTTTATCTTATTAATTAAATTTAATGCCAGAACCAGAGCTGAAGACAGTGATGCCTGTTTTTTTTCATAGAAGCCTTTCAGACTTGCGAAATGTCAGGCTGGACCAGTAATGACAGGTGTGCTGAAAAAACACATTCACAGAGTGTCCATTACAGCTCCAAACAGCATCGTCTCCGACACAGAAAGGCACCACATTATTACATTTTAAACAGGTGGAATTTCCACCAGGTCAGGGTCTACAAATTCTAACCATTCACTCACAGCCTGCCCCGCTGCCTTCAGAGTCATTTCTAGGGATGTAATTTTCATGCATCTGAGATCTAAACCAAGGTGCTCTTAGGATCTATTTTCAGGTTGCAGTATTGTCTGGACATGCTGTGCTACTGTGACATCATCCAGTCCATTTTGGGGTTTGAGAAATGAGTTTCATTTTCAAGTTCAATAAAATGAGCCTTTTCCAGCATTTGTAGCGAATCAGATTCATTCCACTAACTTTCATAATGAAACTGGACCACATCCAGATCTCCTTGTGAGACTCAGGATTGCTGGAATCAAAGCTACTTCTTACTTTTAGCAAGCTGCTCTCCAAATTCTTTTTCAAGGTTATTTTGAAAATGTCAAGCTTGTAACAACAGCTTTACTTTGAATGTTGCTGGTTCTATATAGAACCACTGTGTTTACTAAAGAACCATTGAAGAACCATCTTTTTTTAAGAGTATACTTTCTAATCAGTTCCACTTCAGCTATTCATGCTGAGTTACTAATGCTTTTGTCATGTTTACACCATCATTTAAACGTTTAGAATCACTATTTTCAATAATATATAACTGATTTTGTTCCAGACTGTATAAACTGATACAAATATGAAACATATATGTATGTTCTATAGGCTCTATAGAATTTGACCAAATCTCACTGATCAAATAGCTATTTCTAATAATTTTGTGACAGGAAGTCATTATACACAGATAATTACAGGTTTTTGTTTAATAACATTTTACAAAGTCAGAACCTCCTGGTGTTCCTAAAATATTTAAATTGTAAATAAACCATTGGTTTACATGTTAGTGTCTTGTTTAAGTCAACACAGTGTGTAAGTTATTACAGAGTAAAATGATTAATATTCAGCATGAGGTGTAATGGAGTATAAAGTACTGCATTGCAGTAATGTGACTACTGTCACACAGTGCACTCTTAAAAAAAGACCCTGTAGACTGAAACTAAAACTTACTGGACTGTACTTAACATGAGAAGAGAGAGGTAAGCGTTCTTCTCACTCCAGCAAGCTTATACATTTAGTTTTAGCCCAAATTTACCTGTTCCTGTGCTGGTAGATGCTGGATGTACGAAGGTGAAGGGGAAGTCCGAGGAGTTCTTTGACCTGATACTGCTTTTCTCCTACTCAAGTTGTTTGCTACTTTTACTTCTACTTGACTCATTATTTCATTGAGGATAAAGACATACTTGAATACATTTCAGGCTACATTGCCCACTTATGGTCATATATACCTTCAGTGCTTTTCCATGAGACCGAAAAGCTCTAAGAATAAATCCGGAATCTACAGGGCATGTAGCTGACATAGCAGTGGGCAGCTGGACTGAACTGGATGTGAGAAGAGAGAGGTAGGCGTTCTTCTCACTTTCTCTTGTCTGTTGAATGACACCTTGATGACTGTTTCACGGTTCATACTCCAACAAGCCTAATCGGGCTAAGGTTTACACAGCCAGTGCCTCTGTTTACCTGGAGTGATTGGCAGCGTGGAAATGAAATGTTAATCTAGACCCTGCAGTACTAGGCACCCTGCACTGGGGAGCATGAAGCTGTGGAGTTCACGCAGAGCCTGCAGCGCAATGGGGAACTGAGAGGCCATTAGTATGATTAGACTGGCAGCTCCGCTCATGTCCTCTACAGCCAATCTGCCAAATGACATAAAACTGATGTTCTCCACCATCAAAGAGCATCCAAGTTAAAAGTTAGTATGTAGTACTGAGCAGTAAATAAACCTGGTAAAGGATTTGTCTATATTGTAATAGTTTTCATATCCACACTGTAAATTCAAACACTTTTCTGGAGCACTTTTTAAAGTCATTGCAGAGTATCAAGCCTAACAGTTCACCAGAAATACATTCAGAGAATTTCGTGCACATATTTGCTTTTCACACATATTTAGAATCCGTAAGGGCCGATTGTTAATTGGTTCAATCACAGTATCTGTAAAAGGCAAATGAAGCGTGAAGTATATTCCTAATCATGATTGCTCGTTTAAAAAGGTAATTTGTGACACTAACATGATAAAACCTATATATTTTTAGCTGTATCAAATAACATTTACTCTGAATAAAAAAGAATGTGACATCACACTGAGACATCATGTCATTAAATGAAAAAAAAAAAACATTACAAGGCAAAAAATAACTGCTTTTTGTCTATGTATTAAAAGGTTAATTAAGCTGGGGAAAGCTTGACTGCACCATAAAAATAAGCACATTATGTTTCATTGTAAAGAGAAAAGTATTTGAAATATGAACTGAGAATACAGAAAATAAGGTTCTGAGTTTGATGCATATTACATTTGAATATTCAGAATACAGTGGCTTTTTACATTTTTAGTGGAATACTTTTAGAGCACTCACCCACTGAATTAAAAAAGTAGTCTTTAAAAGAAACCTCATACTTGTTTATTAGCTGTACTGCATGTAGCAAACACACTCACTGACCGGACTCTGATACAGACTCAACAACTGCTTTTATGCAAACAGTATGTGAGACAGTATGTATGTGAAAAAAAGGCAAAAAAAACAAAACAAAACAAAAAAAAACCAACTAAACAGTTAAACTTTAAAATGTTGTGTAACTGTTGTAATATCTAATAAACTTAGTATAAAATACATACATACATAAACTGCTTGTCCTTCTGGGTCGCGATGGGGTGCTGGAGCCTATCCCAGCTGTCATTGGGCGGAAGGCAGGATACACCCTGGACCGGTCACTAGTCCATCGCAGGGCAGACAGACATACACATTCACACACACACACTCACACCTAGGGGCAATTTTAGCATGTCCAGTTAGCCTGACTGCATGTTTTTGGACTGTGGGAGGAAACCGGAGTACCCGGAGGAAACCCATGCAGACACGGGAGAACATACAAACTCCACACAGAAAGGATCCTGGTCACTCAGCCGGGAATTAAACCCAGGCCCTTCTTGCTGTGAGGCGACAGTGCTACCCACTGCGCCACCGTGCTGCCCTAGTATAAAATACTTTTAACATATTTACATTTAGGAGACTTGTGTCAATTACCAAAACACAAAAGATATGAGTACATAGCTTTTCGTTCATAAGATATAATAAGCAATATTTTTCCATTTCATACCTTTATAGAGAACAAGCTTGCATTTTTGCATATATCAGTATACAATTTCTATTTATTTGCTGAGTTTAACATTCTGGAAAAAAAAAGCAAAACAAAAACAAAACAAAACAAAAACATAAATCTCAAAGGTGCCATAAAGGTGTCATGTTTTATTATTTTTTCACAATATGTTAAATTCAGTAAATAAACAGTAACCACTAACAACCAGTGAGAAACAGTGTGAATTAAAAATTACAACTGCAGAATTTTTCCTATGTGCCTTATACAGATGCATGTTAAATGTATTCTATGTTGAATACATATTGTAATGGACTGTGTCACTGAATACATTTAGTACAGTGTATTCAGTCTCCAGCCATCATGACTTTTCAGCTCTGGATGTCATATTTTATTCAGTTTGTCACAAATAGGGAAACAGCTCAACTTACACTGTGACAGGCTTAAAAAGTGTTATAAACAGTGTTTAGAATTTAAAATTGTGGATTAAGTATCAATGCATGACAGTTTTTCAAGAGCTCTTTTGATTTTTAAAGACATTGCCAATATTCCAGTGCAAGCATGCCAGGATCCACACGTTGTGTCCGTGACGGCTCCTCTGAGCTGGGGAAGGGTTTTGTCATGCCTCACTCAGCTGGGCTGATGAAGGCCGTCCTGGCGCTCTGCTCCTCCGGATCCACAGTCAGTCATGCTCTCTGGGACAGGAACGGCCAGCTCAATGCCACTTTGCTCCCCCACCTGCGCCGCTCCGAAAGAGCCTGCCGCTGACACGCTGGAGCGGCGAATGCTCATTTTCATTGGTAATTTCAGGGCATGCATTTTGAGTCACGGCAGAGCTAAAGCACCTGCCCCATTTTCCAAAAAGCGATTTCATACAGGTGAGTGGAGATTCGACTGCTTCATCTCTCGAGCAGCATATAACCTCCCCTTACAACCCTCAGCTCCTTCAGACAAAATTGTCTCCTTAAAATTCAATGCAGCTCATCATCCTTGGGTACTCCACTGGAGTCTGAACATTTGGAGCTATTGTTCTCGGTGAATAGTGACCTAAGCACTGGTCTCTTGGGTGCCATCCATGGTGTTGTGGAGAGAGATACTCCACTCTCTGACATCGGCCTTTGTGATGAGGTTGTGAACAATGGGGTCAAAGGCTGATTAGTGCTAGTTGACCAGGCCATGATGGTCTCATTAAAAGAACAGGGCCCTGATTAGATAAGGAGACTCTTCAGAGGATCCTGGTGAGCACCTGTCGTTTTGAAGGATTCTCAGCTCATTAGCTGGAGATTAGGTTTAGACACAGCTATGGTCAATGATTTTTTTCCCTAGTGTGGATTAGATTACCACTATCAGTATAGTAATATGCAAAGGTTAGAGACAACTCTTCATTCATTTGAATCAGTGCAGGTTTTTCATTTTCAGGAGATGTTTCTAAGGAGATTAGCTATGAGATAATCCACTAGAATAAGGAAGAGGAAAATAAGTAAAGAAAACTCCAGCAGTTGCCAAAACTGGAGATCAAAACATTATTAAATGATACAGAACACATGGTATTGACAATTGTGCAAATAAACCACCAAAACTGTCATCATCAGATAAACAGCACTTGTGGATGTGGATGCTACTATGCATAAATGCTCCATTTTGTATTTTTAAATGTGTCAGCTCTATTTTAAGGCTCTGGCCTTTTATATTTTGACAATTTAACCAGATATTGTTGGTAACTCTAACGGAACGGACGGAAATGTCCTCCAGGGTATAAGATTTGTGCCACCTTACTACACTTTTTTCATTACATCAGAAATGGGAATAAAACAGCGAAATGAAAAGTGTTGACGAAAAGCTCTCTCTCTCTCTCTCTTTCTCTCTCTCTCTCTCTCTCTCTCTCTCTCTCTTTCTCTCTCTCTCTCTCTCTCTCTCTCTCTCTTTCTCACTCTCTCTCTCTCTCTCTCTCTCCTCTCTCTCTCCCTCTCTCTCCCTGGTGGCAGCTGTTTGGTATGTGTTAGAATGGTGTGATGGCTCAGAGGAGAACATAAACAGTCCCAGTGAAAGAACTCTCGCTGGGGACTTTTAAAGCCAGGGATCAGACGTATATTGAAAATGTTGTTCTCACACCTAAAGGGCAACACGCTTTAATGCACTATGAAATACGAAACTGCTCAATCCCTTTGATATTAGAAGCATGCTCTACAGAGTGTGGAAAAGAGGCGAGTAGACGAGAGGACAACACTGAGGGCTTTTATGATCCACAGACTGTGTAATACTGAACACACAGACTTGCAGTGCTCTCCTGTATTGGATTTGACGTGACTGACAGTTGCTCTGCACTATGAGCACGTGGTGGAGGGTGATTGGAAGTGACAAGAGAATGAAGCACATAGACGAGGGCTGAGTAATGTGTGTGGGGGGGCGGAGGTATGTGTTTCTCCATCTGTCTGTCTGTATGTGTGTTTGACTGTTTGCATAGTCGTATGCAAAAGTTTGGGTGCCCTTGTCAAATGATTCATGTTCATTTTCATTTAGAAAATCAACAACACATGCAATTTGACCAGGGGCACCCAAACTTTTGCATACGACTGTATCATGGTCAGGGTTGGGATGTATTGGAATACAAATATAATTGAATTGATTAAACATTACAGCAGAGTTTTCCCCCTGTGCCTTATCAGTATGCATTCTAAATGTATCCTGAATATCTTACTTTTTATGTATTGTAATGGAGCACATTACTGAATACATTTAGGAGAGTGTATTCATCATTCAGCCATCACTGCTTTTTCAAAGTGTTCTGCACAGCCCTGATCATGACTAGGCACTTTGAGAGTCTGGGTTTCTCAAAAGCCAATGAATCTTTATGACATTTGAAGTGGTTATACACAAGTTTGAGAAATGCTTTCCTGGCTAGCTAACTGCTAATATCACACAGTGTGTATGCATGAGCTGGCTTAACAAAAAAGAATGAAACAGTACAATAATGGTGGAATAAAGAGTTGATCACTGTGAAGATCTAATAGGACATTTATTTGGATTAGATCTGTTCTTGGTTCTTGCAGTGAGGAAACATCACTTGTTATCCATGCTGTTTCTTTATCATTAAAATCAGATCCAAACAAAGAATACCTCCGTATTAGAATAACTCAGTCTACTTTGTCTAACTTTGTATTTTCATATGATATGAACTCGTCCAGAAACACCCTCAACTTCTGCCCTTGCCAAGGTTGGTGCACCTCACTGCTACCTTCATAAATAGCTTTACACATCATTTTCTCAGATGCCTAAGACTGTTGCACTGTGCTGTATATGTGTTTGCTTTTCTGTCTGTGTTCATGAGTGTTTGTCTGTTTGTGTATAAGACAGTTTATGCAGTTTATGTGTGTGAGTTTGTCTAGGATGAGAGCAATACAAGCTTCAGGCTGTGTTCACACCTGGCAGGTTTGGTTAGATTCAAATGAAACTTGATGTGAATTCAATAAGAACCAAGATCATTTCTTCTCCACACTGTTAAAAAATTCTATTCATGAATTATACCATATTTACAGTAAATAAAACAGCAACTACATACCGTGGCTTTACAGACCACCGGGACCACAAGATTACTGTGATGTAGCTGCTTTCTGCTGTACTCTCACAGTAATAAGCTGTAACTAAAATACAGTAATATTCTGTATTTTTACATATCAACTGTAAAAGTAAAGCAACTCAGTAGCCAGTAATTTACTGTAAATTTACATATGAAAGAATTGACTTTTATTTTTACCAAACCTATAAATATGTTAATTACAAAAAAAACATTATCAATAAACATATTTATTCACCATATGTATATGCACAGCACATCTTAAATGTGCATTTTTAAAATGCTAATTACACATTTAACAGATATTTTAGCTTTGCATAAACATGGCCAAAATCGTATATCCACCAATAAGCAGTAACATTTCTGTCAACACCTCAGTGTTCCAGCATTTAAACAATACAAAAAAGAGAAAAAAATCCATCATATATTTTTTAAAGTCTTTAAAACACTAAAACCTGAATGAAAAACAATGTAAAAACAAAAATGCTTGTACCTATTTTGAACTGTCATATCCTATAATGCTGTGCAATGCTGTTGTCAAGGAGGGGTCAGGGTAATTTATTTATCATCTCTTTATGACTTCTGAATCCAGAGAACATTCAATTGTTTTCCATTACTGCTAATTGTCAATACAGATGCTGCTAATGTTTGATGTCATGACAGTTTGTGTCACATGATAATTTAAGGTTATGCTATCAAGCATTATAGGACCTGTCATTACATGTAAGGGTACCATGGCATTGTTCTATGACTGGACATAATCCGTCATGACCACTCTTGACAACATATGACATATGCCACAACATGTTTATGATATTATTATCTCAATATTATGGGTAAAACTTAATTTTCAGTGGTCCTTTGTAGATGATTAATAAGATAATTAAATTCTACATCAACAGAATATCTGAAGTATGCTGTTGATATATTACTTACATTAAGTAGATGTTTTGTTGTTATGTTACATGAAGTAGATTTAATATGTTACCTCCATTAAGCAAAATCTAACCTTACCAAGCCTCAACCCAAAACCTAACTCTTACCCTGGCCCTACTCTTAACCCTAATCTTAACCTCAACCCAGAACCTAATCCTAACCCTCACTTTGGGCTTAATCCTAACCCTAACCTTAACCTCAAGCTATTCCAGTTAGGTCCAAAACATACTTCACACAAGGACGCGAATGCAGACGCTTCGAGCTACGCAGACGGGGTTTCACTCGTAGTTGCATTCAAAAATGTGTCACGACGCATTTCATAACGCAACGCAAGCGGGAGCTGCATTATGAGCATTACAGCAAGGGGTGCTATAACAACAGCCAAGCCTAACCAAGCGGTCTTGTACCGCCAGCATGCTTTCTCAACTGCCCTAGCAGACGAGCGGTTGAGTCTCACACATAAAATATGATTCATTATTGCATTTCCATTCCAAAAGCACAGGTAAAGCAGCTCACTCTCCTCTACTGTCCACGTTTAGTTGTTGAGGCTGTTGGAATAACAGTAGATCCCTCTGATTTGTACTCTATCGCCCCCTTCAGTACTGAGTGTTTTAACTGCCACAGCAACGTAAGAATGCATGGTGAGTTTGTACAGAAGGACCAAGTGTTTGCAGTGCGTTGGCTGAGTGCTGTCATTTGCGTTCGCGCCCTTGTGTAAAGTAAGCTCCAGTTACAGAACTGTGTCAGCAGCGTGTCTATAACAGCTTGTTGAGGATTTTGAAATGCTCTGTATTAAACCTGTTATGTGTTCAGTGACTTCATCACATGTTCAGGTTAACATCTACAGATATGTATTTGGACACTCCAAATAAAGTGAAAAACAAATGAATGAAAACAGATGTTATTTATGCAGTTAAAGTCTTTTGATAATGTACTGAGGGTATTTACTGCTGCTACATCATTGATGTGTTGTTGATATGTTACTTAGAATCTGTTGAGTGTTTATTTAATCTGAAAAGGACCACTCAACATAAAGTGTCACCGCTGTAACAGGGTTAAAAAATCTGACCAATCAGTTGTGACTTTTGGTCAATTTGATTTTTGGTTCAATGTCAGTGTGAACACCAAGAGGTGCAGAACTACAATGCAACAGTGGCCTCTTTTCCACTGTACAGCCAAATGGTTCCCACTGTGCCATTCAGCGCTGGGGCGGACTTGAGACTGTGAGACTGGTTACGGATCCTTTTCCGATCTGTCGTGCTGCTAAACCAGAACTAGGAAATACTAAAGAAAATTACACACAAAAGTGGCTCATCAAGGGCTAACAGGCTAAATGCTACAGAACACATTTGATTCCAGTTGTCACTCTAGCACCAGTCACAGCACCAGTTTTGTGATATCAGAGTCTTTATTGTCTAAATGGGTGTTATTTAAGCATCATTTACCTGGAGCCAAGTCTGTACTGCATCAGGTGGAAACTTTAGCATAATGTTATGTTAGTGTTCAAAACACTATAGAACAGATTCAATTTTGGCTTTTTCCCTTTGGTTTCTTAGACATCAATACAAAAGTTTTTATTGTCTACAGACGTAGACCTAACAGCAGAGCAGAATGAACAAGCCTGTACTGTAGTGTTTGAATCTGTAGGCCACTAAATAAGCTAACTAGGTTAGCATTAGCCTAGCTGAGAGGCTGAAGATCCAAATACCTCAGAACAGTTTAAATATTAGCTTTTTCTCCAGCTGCTCGACCTCCCTTCCAGCTTATTAACTAAACCCGCATCAGTATTGCTTCTGTTAGTCAGAATTGAACCTGATCTGTGGCAAGAAGAGCTGGCAGCATGCTAGCTAAGCTAAAGCTAAACAGCTGCTCTCTCCTAGTTAGCAGCACTGGATCGGCTGTTGCTTGGTTGATGTTTTGATATTGTATTGAAGAGTGGATGGAAAATCATGCTTTGTAAGTGACCTAAACTTATTTGATTGTTTTTTGGTTATGGCAAGATGTGGTGGCACAATTCTGACATAGACATAGAACCAATCATCATCACTGCAAGGTCACTGCTTTTATCTGGACAAAGAGAACCGCACTGCAAACATAAACACAGTGTATGTGACTTTGTGTATTTGTGGGTGAAAGAATGTATGCAAATTAGAATGTGTGTGTGTGTGTGTGTGTGTAGGGGGTGTCAGCATTTGTCTGAGATTATAATTGAAGTGATGAATAATCACTATGGAGCTTAGTTTGCCAGTCAGGTATGAGTGTCCCATCAGAGGAAGAAATCTGACAGAATCACATTAATCAGTCATCAAATGATCTGCACGAACACGCTCGTGTCCTGGAGGAGACGAAACAATTTATTTACTTCAACGGTGCTCATTTAGGTCGACAAAGTTGCCTGGAGTGTTTACAAGCTCACTGAAGATGCAACACATTTAACAGAAATTACAAACACACGCGCACACACCAAATCAGCCTGCACCTCACCCCTTCATCTGCCCCCCACACACCTGCTTTGTGTAGGATGGCTGGCCTGCAGCTGTTTGTTGACTGCTTTCTCATCAAGATTATGCAGAGCAGAAGCTAAGCTCCATCAGGGACTGGCAGAGTGAGAGAGAGATAGATAGATAGAGAAAGAAAGCGAGAGAGAGAGCAGATGCACAACTAACTCTAACAGCCTTCTAGCAGACATTACTGTCACTTTCCCCTTTTCTGCCTTGCTGCATATGACAAGCAATCACGGTGCTTCTTTCCTCTCAGCCTTTGAATCTGTGATGTGACCTTATTTGCCTTTTTCATGGATGTCTAGGCTAAGAGCAGCTTGACCTGCTGGCATCAGGAGCCTCCATATGAATGTGGGTTAATATGCTAATGGAAGTTACATACGATTCTATACTAAGCCATGCTAAGACTTGAATGTGCTCCCTTTAAAGTGTCCATCATGATGCTATTTCTTGGTATTCAAAAGGTAGTGGCCTCACATGCCTTATTCATTGAGGTCGGGATGCAAAACAGTTTGACCCGGGGCATCACCAGCCTCCATGTGAATGTGGGTTAATATGTTAATGGAACTCACATACGATTCTATGCTGTGATGTACTGGGATTTAATGTGTTAGTCATATAATATTCATCACTTTCTCTAATAATCGAAGGGCATGAACTTTTTATAATGTTGTTTTATAATGTTTAAAAATTTCTTATAATGTCTCTCCAGAATTTGTAATGTTATAGGTGGCGGAAATAGAGTTATAAAATATGAAATAGCTGAAGGTTGAGAGAAAGATCATGCTGAAAGCTCCTATGCATTGTAAAAAGGTGAGCCATTCCAATTTAATAAAAAGTCAACATTCTGCATTTGGGTATTCAAGTAAAGTCATTTTTTTATGTTGACTGAAATTTAAATATTTTCCCAACCTACATATTTCATAACTGGACCCGGTGTTTGTTTTTGCATGATCTTAATAAAAAAACACACTGTCAGCGTTCATTATTGTTTTGGTTTACAGCCTAATTTGAAGTCCATCAGCCCTGTCTTGTATACGACTTGAATAAAATATCAGGTAACACCTCAGAATAAGGGGACATTATAATACACTTTTAATGCATAAACTGTACATTATATAATACCCAAATAAAAATGCTCAATTCAGTCTAGTCACTGTTGTATAATGTAATAATGATCAACTGCCAACTTTAGGTTTGATAAGGCTTAATGAGAGTGCTCTGGAAAATGTTTAATTCACCCTAGCAAATGCAAAAGAAATACAGTAATAAACAGTTGGTGAATTGTCTTGAAGTTAAATGTTATTAACTAGTAAAGGGCTTGATAAAGCTTAGTAAGGGCATATAAAATACATGTAAAATGTTATATTTATAAAAATATTATGATGTATATTACACAAAGTGCTCTGGAAATGCTTATTCTTTGCTAGTTATTCATTAATAATATAGTAATAAGCAGCTACATACCAACTACTGGCTTAAGAACATTACAGGTGCTCTACAAATAGGTGCTCTGCTAGTAATGTAGTAATAAGCAGTCTACTAAGCCTACTGGTTTGTCTTTCAAAAGATGGCAGACCAAAATCCAGCACCTTTAAACAAGCAGAGAAACCCCAGAGAATGTCCATCAAATGGAGTCCAGTCTTCTAGTGTGAAGCCAGTACTGCCTACATTTTTTGAGACCCATCAGTTCAAATAGTCTTATAAGTGCTTCTCCTATTCTAACTTTTGTGTCTGTATTTGAGAGAGCCATAATGAGCTGAGCCTCCGTAATCATCTCCATAATGCCTGTTAGAGAATCTCCAGTGAGCTAATACTGCCTGTCACATTCTGGCACAAGTATTGCAACTGAGGCGCCTTCTGCAAGGATAGCACTTAAACAGTTTGCCACAAAAGTACAGTTACTCCAACTCTCCAAGTCAGCTAATTAAAGACACGTCTCCGGAGTGCCCCCCTCCACCCCTGGGACTGATATCAGTGCATAAAGCTCCCTAGTGTAAGTAGCTCGCATAAATATTATTACTTCCAAAAACAGGGCTAAGCCACATTCTCCATGCTAATTCTGAGAAAAATTAGACACTACAATTTTCACATTCATAGGAATTTGAATGGTTAGACATTGGGTTGACTTTAGATGAACAAGAAAATGGAAAGTGAGTCATGTCATAGCCCAGTTTTGGTAATTAAAGATTATGTGATGATAATTCACACAGGCACTGCCCCTATGGAAAGCCACCTTCAAAGCCATTGCCCATGAACTGGTGATCCTCTTTGGTAAAAGAGGTTTGGTAGTGTGGTTCAACAAACAAATGTTAAGGGAAATCATAGACCATGAAAGTAGAAATTGGGTTTTGTTGCTGTATAATGTCCTATTTGCAGTGAGAGAAGTCCCGCTAGAATCCACTGTCTTCTTTCTCTTTGCCAGAAAGATGGAAGCCATCAGGACCTACCCACATCCCAATAACCCAGGTACATGCCTTCTTGGGGTTGATATGGTATTACCGAAGATTCATGACTGACCTCTTATTGATAGCCTCTCCCTTTTTTTCAAGCTCTAAGAACCTTTCTCTATGTTCCCTGTCCCCTGGAATCAAGATTTTGTGATTCTATGCCTGATACAAACCAACGTACCGGGTTGGGGGCTGTCCAAAGAATGCAATGGCAAGGTTCACCCAGCTCTGTGCATCATCTGTAAACTCATCCCTGCTGGTATGTGGTCATGAAATGAGAACCTATTGAGTGGGCAGTGGAGAATATCTGCTTTTTCTTGACAGGTAGGCCTTGTACCATTGTCATTGATCATGCACCTTTGCAATGGATGCCCAAAGCCAAAGGTACTAAAGCTCCCATAACTGGAACATTGGTTCCTTGATCTCCAAGACCTTCTGTTCCTGGTGGATAGGTCTTCCCTATTGATCTGAAAGAAGAGTGACAATGGGGGGGACCCTGCCACCCTTCAAGGCGTAATTTGCAGCCTCTCTTAAGGCTCCAGTCCCTCTCAAGGGTAATGAAGCAACTTTAGCTCCACTATTGAAGATGGCAGGGCAGCTTATGGTATGGAGTGAAACCTTATCAGAATGAGACATGGCTGGCAGGTCCTCACAGCTGCAAGTACTTTTCACTCACAAGAGCATAAAAAGATGGCACAAAGAAAGGAAGGTGAGCCAAACTTTCATGCTCTGTCTCACTTTTATCATCCTGAAAATCTGATGATGGACCCATGCCGCTGATTTCAACCTTGCCAAAGAGCCGTTGATTTGTTGCCATAGAGCCCATTGTTGTACTGCTTAATTCTAGAAGCTTACCTTGCTACAGGCATCAACTGACACTAGTGCACTGCTCTGCTGGATGGACTCCCGGTTCCACATCTGCATGTTTTTTTCTACTTTTCAGGGACTTTGAAAGTCATGTGGGGGTTCTGTAAATCCATTCCTTGCATGGTTTGTGTTCTGCCCTCACACAACAACAATAATAATAATAATAATAATAATAATAGATGCACTAGTGAATTTAATGACTAACAATTCTAACTTTGTGGAGTGCACGTTTGGCATACATAAAATAATATTGAATAACCACATTTCCTCCATGGGAGCCTAGTGCTGTCAAGGTTGTTAATAAATGTTTCATCTCCTTCATTATTATTGCTGTGCTGGCATTAGCGCCATTGGCCGCCAGCAGTGTCTGGATGCTTTCTGACAGTCAGATGAAAGGATAATGAGGGCAGGTGAAGTATGTGGATGAGATCATGGTGCTATGTGTTGGGGACAGCAATTACACACACCCCCACACCCCCACACCCACTTTCAGTCCCTATGTAATTGGTGCAACAGTGTTTATTAGGGAGGTGCTAGGAAATCAGGCCTGTCACAATCTGAGAGCTCAGCGAATATAAAACAGCAGAACTGCTGAGTGAAGTTGATTCGGTATCCACCTGCCTTGGGACTTAGCCATATAGCGCTTGTTTGTCTCCTGTCCTTTCTTCTCCGTCTTGCCCTCTCTCTCTATCTCTTCCTCTCTTCCCTGTCTGTCACATTTCCTCTGTCTATAGGCTTCTGTCAGTGAGCTAATAGAAACTGTGTTGGTTGCAGAGTTGAAGCTCTACCAGGTTTATTGGATGCTTTGCACGGTCCTTGTTGCCCAAAGCGCCGTCTTCCACAGCTCATTTGAAAGAGGACTTTGGTGTGTAGATCTGTATTTGCGACGTCAGCAGCACTCTCTCCAGGCATGATAGCACTTCAGGCTATCAAGGGGTGAAGGGGAACTCAACAGATTTTTCTAAATTTCTGCACATTTCCGTTATTTAGACATAAACAAAGTCATTTACAATGATTTATTGTGAAATGATTTGTAGAGAAATATAAAGACTTTACAATGGTGGTGATGAGAACCAGGAGTCATGATGTCTACAACATAAATATAGCCATCTTATTTACTATCCAAAACTACTGGTGAACCTATACATGTCTGAGTTTTTGTATGTCATATTCATGATGGTAAAATAGTGTAAAGTCCTTCTTTGGGGACTATTTTGCCTCACAGTGTCCTGCATGTCCCCCTCTGCCATGAATGGATTCAAATAAATGGATTAACAAGATGTTTCAGGTCAAAACTTTATCATAAAGCTATCTTTGAGCAATGCTTTAGGTATCAGGCAGCATATACCTTACCATTTTGGGTAATAACTTTCTGTGAGGCAGCTTTTAGAGGTAGACATCTGGTTCCTATCACCACCACTGTGAACAACTCCAGCTCTGTAAGTTTCTATAGAACAGAGCATTTCACACCAAACCACTCTGAATGACCTTATTTATATTTTAACCACTTAATTATGTAAAAAATTGATGGAGTTCCCCTTTAAGAATGAAAGTGATAAGCAGCGAGAGACAGGAGGTAAAACCACACCAAATGTAATGTGAATAAATAATGTGAAAATGCAAAATATCTTGACAAGATTGTTCTGGATCAGAACTATACACATTGGATGTGATGTGACTTTTTTTTTCCTTTTATTGGAATTTCACAATTTTTTGATGCAACAAACAAGAACAAACAAACAAACAAAAGGTCTTGAAGTGACAAAAACCATCCAACAAGACACTGGCACAAAATTGCAGGGTAGTTTATCCAAAATGGAAATACTTTCCATTTTGGATAAACTAAAGGAAAATGCAGAATTTCATCATTACAATCAAGAGCTGGAACTTTATAAGTACTTTTGCAAATGGCTTGCATGTCCATCACCCATTTTGAGTTACTTTTGGAGATGCTAGAACCAAACAAAAAGAATAAGACAAACTAATCCTTTTGATGTTTGTCAAAAAGTCAGTTACTGGGATGGGCAGCAAATAGATGATCTGTCATTGTAACAGTGGGTGAGCTCGAGGGGAAGCAGGATGCGTGGCAAGTGGGTTTTACTGAGATCCGTGATAACGGTGGCAGGGAAAAGAAGGTAAACAAAAGGAAGACCTGAACAAGAAAACCAAACTAAGAAACTAAAAGAACTGCTGAACAAAGGACAAACAAACAGGACTCAACTGAGCACTCAATGCTCTAATAAAAACATGAAACTATGACAAGCAGTGTGTGATACACAGTGTGTACAAATACTGGGGAAAACTAACAAGGACCATTTGTAAGCAATTATAGGGTAGGGCAACAGATCAGACACAGGTGAGGGGCATGATAAAAGTGCAGAGCGCACATGGAAGCACATGGAAGAGAAACAAGGGAGAAAGTAAACAAGTCAGACAACAAGGGCAAAGCTTGGCAGGATATTACAGTCATCATAGCTGTCACCATGCCAATACCAGAGACCACTGTGATTGCTCGAATGGCTCATACTGACTGCAAAAATCAAACAGAGGTTGAATAAAACAACATCATACAAATAATGAATAAATCACGCTCTGTGCCTGCTGGCCTTTGCAGTGATATCATTAATCATAACCTCAATAAACAACTCTTCCACTAACCAACACAGTTTGTTAGCAGTAACTAATGGTTGACAAGCAGCACAGTTTTTGATAACTTGGCTCATTAATGCAGAATTCGACTATCAGTCATCTGTATGCACAGTACATCTAACGTCCACCCTTCATTTATTTCATTTCCAGTCAAAACAGCCAATAAGTACAAGCTATTCATTTTTCAGTTTCAGGAAAAAATACAGAAAACACATTTACCAGAAAGTTGCACAGAATCCTCGACTACTATGTATAAAAGCTAAATTTTCAGTATTTATTTACTGCACTATTTATTATTCCCTGAGACATTCATCTTAATTTCTTAATGATTTTAGTTCTACAGCAAAATTCCTCAGTGCCTTTCACTACAGTGCTTTTGAAAGTAATAATTCTAGACCTTAAATAAACAAATAGACAAATAAACAGTAAATATTTGCTTTACCAACTGCTGTCCCACATGCGCTTTTAATTTCTGAGGAAAATCCCTCAGAGACTTCATCTACTTTTTTAACACCCTTTTTAAAGCACAATTTTAGCTCTTAATAAAATATCTTCCTCCTGGAGCGCGTCTTGGAACGATTTCATGCTCAGACAAACAAATGTGTCAACACAAACCCTGTTTCATCCACAAAAATGGTAATAGGATGAAGGGGTCCCTATGCTTCCAATTACAGAAGCAGACAGCTGATATTCACTCTCCTCTGTTCTTTTAATAAGCAGATATGCTGGCTGAATGGGAGTCTGTTTAATATCCTCACGGCAAAGGAGACCCTGCATCCCTGAAATGTTCCAGCCATCATCGCTTGGATCGAGCCAAAAAGTCTCACAGACCCACTCGTCCGCCTGTCATCCTGAAATGGCTCTCCTCATATTTTGTCCCTCTTTTCTCTGCCAGCTTGTTTGAAGGGGCCTTTTGTTGTGCCTCCATTTCCAATTCAATTTGTTGTCGAGCATTCTTGAGTTGGTTGAAGTAATAGATGCTCCATTATCATTTTGGCTCAATTTGAAATTTAATTTAGCAAATCTCTCTGCATGCGCCTATCGCTAATGGAGGCAAAAGCTCTATTGATAAGAGTGGCTGTATTGATCGCAGAAAATACATCATTTGAGTTCTGGAGCTTTGCCTCTTGGCTAATGATAGCTATTATTTCATAGCGTCCTCAACGCAGGGTTGGATACGGTTCAGAGGCTTGTCATTTTGTTTCAGAAACGCCCAAGCGGAGGGGGCTTATTTTACTATTTGGCCTAGTCATACTCCAAAGGGAGCCTGTGGTCTTCTCTTGTATTTGTGGCTAGCTCAGGCATTTAGCATAAAACAGTGTATCGCATCAGCTGGAAATAGATCTTCTGGAACCACAGGAAACATCAGGCCTTTTTGGAAGATGGCAGGCATGAGTTATGAATGGAAGATTCTTTCTTGCCGGTCTCTTCTTATTTAACTAAAGCATTCAGCTCTGGCTATGCCTGTCAGCTTAGGCAGAAGAGCATTTAACCAGGCATATCTGTTTCCTCCTCTGCCATTTTGTTGGTTTGTCATTGCTATGGGAGAGCTGCTGTGCAAAATCAATGGACGGAGATGCAGGAGACAGGAGAGTCACCATGTGGAAATTTCTAGAAATGTTCCATGCGAAGATATGCCAGAATGCAGCCATTGTGAGCTAATCATGATTCAGAAGACAATGCAAAGAGCAAGAACACTCCTATATATATGGGTTCTTGAAAGGTTCCTGGCTGGAGCACGTGCTTGGGACAGAATCTTTAAATATGTGGCTGTTCTATACCAACTGAGTTTTCCTAGAATTTAAATTTTACAAGTTTAGGTTTTACAAAAAGCTTCTTAAATGGGGATTGATTGCATGGTTCTAGGAAAACACTTTAATTGAAACAGAACCAATACATTATGTGGAAGTTCAAAGTGAAGTTTTATGAATAGTTACTGGCTCACATGTTTTGTTCTAGGAAACCTCTAATCGGTGTTACGACCCCAGATTTTTCTCTAGGGCACTGTGAGATCAGTAACATGTGGCATTTAAAAGACTGCACTGGTGATTAATTAAACCACAATAAAAGGGTGTGCTATGATACCTAGTACCACACTGGAAGAGTCAAACTGTGGATGGCACCAAAGAAAAGAACAAAATAATACCTAACCATGCTTGCCTACTCTGAAACAGAAGGTAGTTAGCTAACCTACAAAAAAAGGAAACAAACGCTACTCTACACTTCCCTGGACAGTAATCAGTAAGTACATATGACGGTGTCCATCCTCTGACCCAGGAAACTAGACAGAGTAGACTTCTACATGATGTGAATGTATAGGCACACACCTCTTACCTGTTTGAAACCCCAGGTGGTATGAATACTCAATCTCTTGTAAAACAAAGTTAAACGTATGCAGGTAAAATATCAAAAACTAAAGCACTTCCCCAACACAAGAGACAAACACAATACCCCAAAGTTAAAAGAAGTGCTGGTAAAATACCTAAAACAAAAGCATACTCCCAACACAAGAGATTTAAAACACAGCACACATGTGATCTGTCCTCTCTCTCTCTCTTTAGCCATCTTGAAGGCCTCTTTTAAGTCTTCTACTCCTCCCTCATCTACAACAGCCAGGCCTCTGATTAGTTAGAGGTCGTCCTCAAATGACTGACTGCAGGGCAGGTACACCTGTAAAGGGAGAGACCAGGAGAGAGATATGCGCTTACATATAACAAAGTTCAAAATAAAGATCATTCAGTGGTTCCTGAATCAAGCTTATGGTTCAAAGTAAATGCTGTTAAATGGAGGCTTGCTTGAGCATATGGGTCTAGGAAAACTCTGTAATTGGGATAGAACCTATGAATTATGTGGAGGTCCAAAGTACAGTTTTATAAATTGCTAGACCAATTCTTTAATTGGTATAGAGCCTTTACATTACATGGAAGTTTGAAATAAAGGCTGTTAAACTGATTCTGCTTTTAACTGGTATTAACCTTTAATGTTATGTGAATGTTTAAGGGTTGGTTGATCGATTCTGGCTTGAGTGCATGGCTCTAAAAAACTTTAATTGGTGTAGATTTAGTTTTTCCCTTTTTGTTAGTGTGCTGTATTGCTTTTGTGTATGTAAACAGATTGCAGAGTTATAAAGCCCAAAGTACACACCAGAGGCAGTACCCTTCTCCCACAAAAAACACTTTTCTCAGCTGCCTGAAATGCCTTGTTAGAATCCCAACCCTTTTCTCTGTAACAAGGTGATGTCATCTTGTAACACCATGCGTATTTCCTGCCTACTGGCAAGCTTGCCACACCCTCATTCAGTGAACTGAGAATCAAAAAAGTTCAAACCTACCACTCTGAAATGTCCTATTCCAGTCTGGCTTGCAAGTCTACCAACTTGTTCTACATGACTTTCAGGATCGGACTCGAACCGGTGCCATTAAAAGAACAGTCACAGCACTGTAGGGATGCAACTTATAGCAGGATATCGTTCTGCCGACCAATCAGAAAAGAGTAGGTGAGCTGACCAGTCAGCCTCATGGGGAGGCAGGGCTTAAAGACACTGGCCTTATAGGGAGGTGGGGCTTAAAGACACAAGAGCTCTAACAGAGTGTTTCAGACAGAGGGTGAATAGAGATGTTTTTGGAACACTAAAGCATGCAAATCTATTCTACTAGACCCCAAAATCTAAATTATGAACATTGAAAGTGAGCATAATAGGCCGCCTTTAAGGAAGGAAAAGTAGTTCTTCAAGGACCCCTTTTTTTGGCAACATTATTTAGAGTGAAGGGTCAATTATCTCACTGCAGGAGCCCTTACATTCAGTAGAGAAACTTTTGCTGCTTCATAAACTTCACACTTTTCTAGAATAAGAATGAACTATACTCTCTATGGTCATGCAGAAGAATAATGCATTGTAATAACTTTGCCTAATACACATATTTATATTCCTGTTTGTTTTTGAGGTTTTTCATTATGCAGATATTTTCCTCTGAAAGGTCAGCTCCGAGTCTGTCCTCAAAAGCTTCTTTTGCAGCACTATCTGAAGCCTTACACAGACAATCTTCACACACTAAACAAAACTTTCTTACAAATCTCCCTTCTAGTGCAAACATTAACAATTCAAAACTCTCTTTCTTGGTGAGTGTATTCTGTTTTGGTGCACTGATGAAATCCAGTTACTGTGGTTGTACACCGTTGGAATGGCACGGTCGTTATTAAGGGATTTACTATAGAGATTATCTTACTCTCTTCACCATTGATTTCCAACCAGAATCAACCAGACAGCAAGACTGTCTAGAAAGTGTTTCATACTGAATTTATAAGCACTCCATCACTGTTGTGCACCCTCACCTTTAAAAACAAATGTTTGCACAATGTTATAGAGGCTTTCTATGAATGGTTCTTTAGAGAAATCAGATGTCTGGATTGGAAGAACATTTTCTAAAGTTTAGCATAATCAGAAAAATGTAAAAACTTTACAGAAGTGTATTAAACTCAGCATGTTTTGTTAACTCATGTGCACTCAAGTCTAACTGTATTTTCTAAAAGTTGGCAATATTAATCAAGGCTTACCTCTGCCATATCTGACCGAACCATGTTGTATCATATATCAGCAATATGTCTGTATTCCATAGAACCTAATAAAATTGTCTTTTGTGGTAATGACAACAGTCACAGAAATGTCATGTTCTCTGAGATCTCACTGAGTGCTGCAGTTCTGAGGCCCATTCTTCTCAAAAATCAACTTACATTCATGAAATTTTACATTTTCCTTCCCAACACTGTTCTTAAGGATATTACAAAAATAAAAATCCTATACCTGCATTGCTAGTAGCTTAATTTATGCTTTGAATTACTGATTGTACAAATTAAAAAAAAGTACTAGTTTCTTTTTTGCTCTTTTTTGTACTAAAATTACATAAAAATGTTTTAGAATAATAGTGCACAGTATTTTCTTAATTAAACAATAAAACAATGGGATTCCAGCAATGTGTTTTTTGTGTTTTTGTGACCAAGTAAGGATAAACAAAAATAGGCAGTCTAAATACAGTTACAGCACATGCACACACAGTACTGCATATAATAATATATAACACAGCATTAAACACATACACAGCAACACATTCTTTCAGTTGAGAGCATCTCATTTACATGTGTAATTTTTGTTGCCGCAAAACCTCCAATACAAAAAACATTTGTAAGAAACATTTGTAAGAACATCAGTATTCAACTGGCAAAGATTGATTGTGATATGTTTTGTAAAAAAAAAATGACTCTGTTCACCTGTAGTGTCCTGCCAAAAAGCACCTATTAAAGCTTAGCAGCTGTTTACAGTTTCTTATAGGTGCTAACAAGCATTTTCAGTACCACAGTCACTTTTTCAGAACTTTTCACACCACTGTAGAATCACTTTTACACCCAAAATGCTCTACACTTTTCTAAACACTGCAACAATGTCTAAAACCTAATGTTCTTACAAGAGGAATACTTCAATCACAACACAAACACCTAAGAAACACCAACAATGGAGCTTTTGCAATGAAAAACAATATATGTGACATTTTCTGTAAAAATCATATAAGCATGGCATGGCTATGTTTAATGAAGGCATCACTAAAACATGAATAAAGCATTTTAATGTAAAAGGTTGTACAAAATAAACTACAAAAAAAAGGAAAAAAAAAAGAATTGATAATCTGAAAAAGGTGGAAAGTTTGTATATGGTTTCATTGAAGGGGCCAGATACTGTTGGCAACATAGATGCACTGTTTTGTGTACATTTATGAAGTAATACACATTATCCATCAACATCTGCCTTGTAGTTTTATTGAATCTCACCTGACGGTTTGTTGAAAAATTCTTACTATTGACATTGAACAGTTAAGATTTGGTTAATCGACCTCTCTCAGTGAAAGACTATGATTAATGATATGGTCTATGGTAGCTCATACCACCAAGCGTTCACACTCTTCTCTAGGTTCTCCAGCCATTACGCCTATATTTTTACCCACTCTTTTGTTTACTGCTGGGTCAGTTGTGCACAAAATAACTCCAGAAGTGACCTCTTTTCATAGATGGTCAGCACCTGTGTAGGACATCAGCTTATCAGGGATTTGTTGTGATAGGCCTGTTTAGAGCCATTCAATCAGCAGTAGTCAGTACAATAATTATCACTTATTTATGCTTGTATGATTGTTTTCCAATATAGCATTTGTGACTAAGCAAACTAATATGCAGTTTATTCTAAATGTAAATACATTTTATGTTCAAATGCTGGAAAAAAATGCCAATGGTTTGGTTAAAAAACAGTGTTGTTCTAACTGTGTGAAGAGTTTTGAAAAAGAGAGCTCAGCACCGCAAATACTTCTCAGAAAATGGTAAAACAGTTTGTTTATGACCTGTCGGTCATTATTCAGTGTGTCAACTGGGGTGTAATTTGATTTGCATTTGTGAAGAATTGCATGTATTAATTTGTGTTTTAACCCCTTGAACTCCTAGGCCTATTACATTATAAGCCTTATAATACAGTAATTACATAATTACACAATTACATAATTATACGGAAAGCAGTGGAACCCGAAAGAGTTTTCTTAAGTCATAGAAGTGAAGAACGGAAGCCTGCACTTGTGAGTGGATCCTGGGCATTTAAAGGGTTAATTTTCTCTCCACACTGATATGCGGTAATGAGCATCGCCTGTGACCTCCTAATCCTAGCCAATCATCAGCACTGCCTTAAACAATGCAAGGGCATGGCAAGCGTGCCAGTGGGTTTAGCGGCCTGCTCAACTGTGAAATAGACCTAAACTGCGAGCAATTACTGCATAACAAGCACAATGTCTCATTCCAGCAGACCAGCAATGATAATTAATAAATTAAACTTCTAATTACCAAATCCTATTAGGGCTGTACCCTCTGTTGAAAACAGATTGAAGAAATTTCAATCGGATGCGGGAGCCCAAGCTCAAAACTTTGAGAATAATGAGTATCGCAGAGCTCAAGGTGATTTGCTTTTTCCTCCACTTCCTCTTCTGCGAAGTAAGAAATCCATTCATCTTTCCTGGCCTGTCAGAAATAAGTTGTTTAGCAAAATAGTGCAGATTCAGGCTGTCAAAAGAGGAATTCTCAAGTAAGCACAATTCCAAGGGAAATTTACATCTGCTACTGTAGCAATTCAGTGGTCAAGCCTCTTTCCCGAGCCCCACGCCACCCAATTAAAGTGGATTTGATCCTGTATGCTGTTTTATGAAAGTACTACATCACTGTCATTCATCAGTATAAATGGTGGCGAGCTGGCTCTATTGCCTCAGCCAAACCGCTCCTCCATCTCAGCAACGTCCCGAAAGGCCACACGTCTCACTTACTCTCCTTCAACGGATGACATCCTCCCGCTATGGCACGCGTAATCATAGCCATTACTTTAAAACCTCCCCTCGTTTTCTATTTCCTCCTCCACTTATCTGCAACCTTAACTTTTGCATTAGTACCGTGTTGCTTCGTAACATGAAGTTGTGAAGTAATTTTTTCCTTTTTCCATATCTCTTGAATATTTACCGCCCCCTCAAACGTCTTTTCATTTACTGCGCTTGTTGCCATGGAGGCGTGACACGGCACAAAGTGCCGAACGGAGAAATTTAAATGGCAGTGGCGGCGTTCGTCCTTGTATGAGGCCTCTCTCTCCTCTTCTTTTACTTTAAAGGCAATTCTCCTGGCAATCATGTCTAATCTCCCTCTGTCATTATGTTCATATTGAGTCTCTCTCTCTTACTGAGCACAATGTAGCACTCTGTTTTTTTCAGGAACAAAAATCACGCTGATAAATAAACAAAATGAACTCGAATGTTAAGAGGAATCTACAAACACATCCGAGCAAATTCACGAGAGATAGACAGAAAAAAAAACTACAGCGGCAGCCAGCATATCATGATTACGAGCTCCTCCATTAAACAGGAGTAATTGTTTTATTCCTGCACTTTGTCTAAGTAAAGAATAAAGTGAGACAGTGAAGTTCTCTTGGTGGAGCAAAACACATCACGGCATTAACATACCCTTTTTGTAATTTCCCATCATTACAGCAATCATCATTTTCTTTTATAACCCATAATGAACATGTAAATGGACAACGCTGAGAGGAAAAAAAATACAGTATAATGGGAAGGTAAACTCATTATATGAGAACAAATTATTCCTCAGATCTACCACCGTTCCTCTCTGCCACACCTTTACTTTTAGCAGGGCCATTAAATTAGCATTTTTTCCCTCTCATTATGCAATGAATATGGATCAGAGGAAAGATTTCTGATTCGTTTTATTGACTAATCAAACATAATGAATAACCCCTTCCCCTTTCCTCATCACATGCTTTGATGGCTGCGTTTGATGCTGGAAACAGCTTGTTGCTTATGTGAGATTCAGACGGTCTGGCTAATTATGAGGAGCTCACGGGCAAATTAGAGCACTACCCTGCTAGTCAGTCACAAACTATGTGACGTACTCTAATCGCAGCCTGACTCGGCCGCGCTGGTTTATACAATTTAAAGCAAAGCTTCGCTTTTTCAGTCCCCAGCCTTATTAAAAGTGATGCTTGCCTTGCCATCATTTAGAACTGTGCACAGCACAGCCTCACCGGTATGATGAGAAATATATTATTCTTCTGCAGTTTCTCACTGGGCTTAAACATAGTGCAGGGCTAATGTTCAAGGTTTTAAAATCTCAAATAGATCTCCTTCTCTAAATCAGAAATCAGTATATTCGGGTATCTCTTTAGATGTTCTACTAATAAAAACACAAACCATACAGTTTGTTAGCATTGGAGAGCTTATATATATAAATATACATGTAGCTGTTGTCGGAACAAAGCCTTGTATCTCCGAAATAAGAACTTTACAGGAGAGGGAAAAAACATACTCTTCTTTTAATGTAAGTCAGTGGAACCAGACGTGTTTCCAAGTACTTGTGGGTCATTTCTGTTGGTCCATTCATCATGAAATTTACACACAATGTAAAGGACAATGGGTTCAAATTATGTCAAAAACTGAAAAAAGATTAAAAATGAAGATACAAGGTTTTGACAGCAGCTATATTATATATATATATATATATATATATATATATATATATATATATACACACACACAAATTCTTGTTACAGTGGAGGCTCTTGAGGGCAACTGGAGCTTTCCACTTTGTTATTGCTGTTGTTAGTTTGCTGCTCATTGATTTAGCTATAAGTCTTTCCTGTGCAGTCTGCTAAGATGCTAAAGATACAGTTAAAAAATATATTTAAAAGCTTTATTTGAATGAGACAGATACAGTCTGGGATTGTCCCAGATGGGCTGGACTTTAGCCTTGATCATTGAAAGGGAACAAATTAATTGTTTTTTTAATTAACTGTGTTAGAATAATCACTCATTGTGTTAAACGAATGGTAGCATTAATTTATCAAGTTAAAGTTATTAAAGTGTCATTACCATGTTGTTAACATGCTATAAATGGTTACTAACATGTCACTAATGCATTAAGTTGTACAGCCTTAATTATTATAATAAAAATAAAATGTTCTATTCTGTTGTCACAATCACAATGTGAAACAGCATAAATGCTACTCATTTTGAATGAGGTAAGAACTGACAACATTACTGTGTTGCTTGCCTTCTCTACTGGTGCTGTAGGGCTGGGATACAGTTTGATACAGTTTGAAACTTTGTTTAATCTGGAAATTAAATACAGATCCAATCCAAAGTTTGCAAATCTTACCCTACTGCTGTGATTATTACATATGTTCTGAATGAGTATAAGAGAGTGTTTTGAAAAGTATTGTTTAAGCTTTTTGTAGGCTTAAAGGAATAGGTCTGCCAAAACATTAGAGTTACAATGAAGAAAAGCCATCACCAATAAGCATTAAGTGAATATAGTCATGCTAATGAAGAAGCTGCAGAGTGGTGAGTTTCTCAGTAATGAAGCTATGGTAGAGGTTGTTCCATTTAGGATTATAAATGATGGGAAATAATAAAAAAGTTTTTAATGAGGGTAAAAACTGCAATTCTAATCTTTAATATAATTGCTTGTAATACTAATATCAGCACTAGCTTGTCCTTTCCCATAAAGTCTCTGCACTGTGGTGCTTGTCATACAAAACACTGCTTCAAATTCCAGCTGCATTTTGTGAAAAATGAAATTAGCTGAGAGCTGAGCCTACTCAAAGTCAATTTAGAAATAACAAGAGCTGCAATGAATAATGGTTGCTAATGGTGCTCATTGGCATTGGGAATATTATTTGCAATCTCTTTTCTCTGCTTTCTTCATCAAAAAGGCAACTCCAAGCATGGTTTCACATTGATCTCTGTCACTCCATCCTCATGATTAGAAATCAATAGACCTGCTGTTTCCATTTAGATGAAAATGCTCTCATTTTGTCTCTTTTTTCTCTTTCACTGCTTCTTAACAAATCCTTAAGCATGTGAACCACAGGCTGCAGTCAAATATCTGAAACATGCTTGCACTGATATGTAATTTGGTTGGATTCATTCAAAAATGACAGGAAATAAGTGTACCATGAACTTCAGAGAGAAACATCAGAAAAATATGAACATCAGAGAGAAACTCGTCACTTATAGGATGGAGATGTTAAACAGTGATGAATATTGATGCAAGGTTTTAAGTGCAAGGCCGCTCCCAAACAAAACGACACATTTTCACACAAACAAAACTATTTCTTCTCAGCAGTGCTCCTTTGTAAGGCGAGCACGCTTTGTAGAATGCGAAATTCACACCTATCCCTCAAAAAAGCCTTGTAAACATCCACACATGCGGTAATTGGATTCAGTTAAGGCAGCCGTCTTTGTGATGCGCAAGAATGTTCAGTTGTGATAAAAATCACAGAGGAATTTGAACAGGGTTGAAAGGAGAAGCCACGGTTCTTCTCGGCTGCAGCTTCTCCTCGGCTAGATACTATCATGGCCAAATCGTCTCCTCGTCTTCGGCTGGAAGTAGAACGCGTGGCAAGCGTGCAAGCGCTCTTCCAAAATTCAGGATTTAATGAGCGCTAACGAAGCTCCATCAGCTGTGCCTGCTGTAAATGAACGAAACCTCTTTCATGTTCGGCTGCAACAAAAGAGAACATTTACGTCTGGCGGAAGGAGACTTCCACTGGCAGGTGCCAAGACAGAGACGGCTGCTTTTTATCCTCCAGAGAGCAGGATCCTGTTGAATATGTATAAGCGCTGCTATGGACCAGCTTCCAGCCCATTACGTAGCCGGGGATGTTAATACCACATGATGGGGCACAGATGCACACTCGAATTCACCCTTGTGATTTTAAAGCCAGGAACAATATTACAGTACAAAGTAGGCAATAACAGTTTGTGTAATTCCATTTAATGTTCCGTATGCTGCCAAGACTTGCTGTTGGAATCATTTTGTATTTGGAAAAAAAGCTCATATCATCTGTAAATACTTCCTTGTGCTTATTGTGTACCATAAAAATAAGGCTGGTGCACAGATGTACAGTATTTGCTATAACACTAGAAAGGCCGAGAAGGTCATACTAAGCAAAGTTTGAGATCGTCTTGACAAAATAATCTACTGTTCACTGACTTTTACACAATAAGTGCATATTCCAGTCTGATACTGACGCAAGATCAATGTTACAAAGCACAAAAAGTTCAAAATATGCCTCATAAGACCATTAGAGATTGTTCTGACAGTATATATTGGACTGTAGACATGAGCTGGTTCTTTTTTATCCACTATTGTAAGTTGGACATTATTTTAGCAGTGTGTCAGTAGCTTTCTTTCCTCATCTAATTTACCTTACAAAATATGGAAAGTTGGCAGATTGGTACAAACTATGATCCAAAACAGAATAAAACAGTAGCAATACAATGGAACAGTTCAGGTGATACTTTAGCATGTAGACCTGTTAAATTCTTTATTCTTTAGGCTTTGGTTGGATACAAATTTATGGTGGATGGGGCACTGTATCTGGACAACAATGAGACATGAACAGTTGGGATAGTTGGGGGAGAAAGAGGTGCTGAAGATGGTTGATGACCATTTGATTTAGACTAGAAACATTACTTTTTTATTGCTTTAGCAGCAGAGTTGAATGCACACTGCATTCTTGTACTTACAGTGCCCTCCACAAATAATGGCACCCCTGGTAATCATGAGCAAAATGAGCTGTAACATTTTAAATCACTTATTCTTTTGGTCTTTCATTGAAAATATCAGCAAACATCTAACCTTCATTAAAATTAAAATGATTTGAAGAAAAAACTAAACTTTGTCATGAAATAAATGTTTTTTTCTTAAATCTATGTGTGTTACAATTGTTGGCATCCCTAGAAGTTCTTACGAGTGAAATCGAACTGAAGTATATTTCCATGTTGATGTTTTATGTTTTAAAGTTCACCTGAGCAATTATGGACACTTCAATGATCAGCCATGACTTTCTGTTTCACTATGGAGTATGTATGAGATTCTCTTAGGCATCCGTTGCTGTGAGAAAGACCAGTAAATACAGCAATGATGTACAACAAAATGTTGTTGAGCTGCACAAATCAGGAAATCAGGAAATGGCTACAGGAATACAACCAAACAGTTGAAAATACCCTTTACTCTATCAAGACAATATTTAAGAAGTTTAAAACAACTAGAGATGTTAAGAATCTGCTGGGAAGAGGATGTATGTCTATACTGACCCCATGCACAGTGAGAAGGATGGTTCGAATGGACAAAGAATCTCCAAGGATCACAGATGGGGAATAGCAGACACTAGTTAGGTCTTGGGGTCAGAATATTTCCCAAACTACAATCAAATCTCACCGATATAACCACGGTTTGGGGTCGTTGCCAGAAGGAAGCCTCTGCTGTCAAGGATCAACAAACTCAAGCACTTACAGTTTTCCAGATGTTACTGGAAGTTTCAGTGGGACTGTGTTCTGTGGTCAGATGAGACCAAAACAGAGCTTTCTGGCAACAAACACCTGAGGTGTGTTCGGTGTGGACACAAAGAAATAAAATCAAAACCTGCCTCAGCCAATAAGCTTAAACTGGGTCATAGTTTTAATCTTTTAGCAGGACAGTGGTCCAGATCACACCTGAAAATCAACACAAAAATGGTTCACTGACCACAGAGTCAAAGTTTTACCATGGTCATCACAATCCCTCGACCTAAACCACATAGAAAATCTGTGAGATGAGCTGAAGAGGAAAGTCCACAGTGCAAACCTTAGATTCTGCAGGATCTAGAGAGATTCTATATGGAGGAATGGTGCCTTAAATGAAGGGGTGCCAATAACTGTGGTACACATGGATTTTAGAAAAATATTTATTCCAGTATAAGATTTAGTTTTTTTCCCAAACACTGTCTTTCAAGTAATGGTTAATCGTTTGAATGAAAGATGATATGAGTAATAAGGAATATTTTTACAGCCTGTTTGCTCATGTTTACTAGGGGTGCCAGTATTTGTGGAGGGCACTGTACATAGTCTGCAACAGAATGATATTATGATTATGGATTTTTATTATATCAAATGATATTCAATTACATATATTTACGTTTATTAATGTTGTGAATACAGGCAATCAGTCAATCAGTCAATCAATCATCAATCAATCAATTGCCTTCATTTTCGCTTGAGGGTGACACTCATTTACAATGCACACAAACCTATAATGAAAAGAACAGAGATTGAAAAGTATGAATGAAATTCAATTAACCATTTAAAGTCATGCAGCCGTCTAAGTGTTGGCCCTATCATCGACAGATCGTGAGCTTGATCCCCGATGATGCTACGGCCATCCAAGGCCGAGAGTCCAAGACAGCACAACTGGCCTCGTTCTCTCTGGGTAAGTAGGACGGTCTTCCCTCTCCCCCCCATCACTCAGCACGATGCTCACCAGCACGTGTTTGTTGGCTGATTGGCATTTGGCATTCTCCTCCAAGTGTGTTCAGCTGTCTAATGACATTGCATTAGTAGAAAAATTTAGTTTGAAAAAATGTAGTGGCATCAAAAAAATGATCAAATAAGTAATTAAAAAGTAAATTAAAGCCAGCTAGGATAATAAGCAACTAAAATTCATAGATAATAGACAAATCGTTTAATAAATCTGACAACCAACTAAAATTAATTATATATAATCACACACACACACACACACACACACACGACTGTTCAGCAGTAAAAAAAACATTTAATTGCATAGCAACATAAAAACTCATCACCATGCAACTGAAATATAATACATTTTTTGTAGATTGAAGAGTTTTATTGTCATAAACACTGCCTGCTTTAGAAATGACAGCTATGAAACGTCTGGCCACAGCTTTCTGGCTCAGGTACCCACGGTGACCAGGCTTACTCAGGATCATAAACCAACAGTCCTACTGTTATACTGTTATAATGATCCAGGGCCAACTTCTTCCTGAAAGCATTCCAAAAGTTGGTCTGTTTACCTCTTCTTCGGAAACAGTGATGGCAGTCATAAAACACAACTTGACCACAACATGAACATCCCAATTTCACAAAAACACAAATTTCCACAGGATATTCATACCATGTGACAAATCATATCTTTTTCATTTAAAGCTACTGTGCTGTATGGATGAGTAATTCACTTTTTTGGAGTTGTATGTGAAATATGGAAAAAACATGCCATGCCATGCTCAAAGAGACTTATGGCTAAACTCCATAAAAGTTGGAGCACCTCATATTTCCCTTTGAGTTGTGAATTGGGAGTCTCCTGACTTCCAGTCACCAACTTCTGGTGGTGCTTCTGGCTGCAACTCTGATTGAACCCACTCTGAACTCAATCAGAATTTCTCTCATCAGAAGATGAGACGCTGCATGTGAATTTCTGGATCTTCAAATGCTGCACTGGTTTCCATCTCCAATTCCCAGAGAAAACTGACCCATGACTGATGCTGGCGGCCAAGCCTCTCGGTCCCAACCCAGGGACCATCAAAGCATAAATATGTAAAGCTTTTCTCTGCTTTCCTTTCTAATACCGGCATGGTGGCAGGTCTTGAGGCACTGTAAACCTTGTAGAATCTAATTCTGTATAAACCCTAGGTACAAGTTTGTCATTGTTGTATGTCAACTTTTCATGATGTGTTAACTAATCCTACTTTTGGTTTTCTTTCAGGCAACTTAGTAGAGCTACCTATTTGATTTTACTAATATCTTTCAGATTTCTTATGTTAACTTGTTCAGTTTTGTGGGCTATTGTCTTTTTCTACACATATACATCTTTTGGCACTCTTTTTACTAATTGGATTGTCATTAAACTTTGTTAATATCTTACCCATGTGTATGTATCTCATATCACAGACATTCTAACCACCAGGAAAGAGCTCCACCAAATTTGGACAATAAAATTTTCTTCAGGTAAAGAGAAAATTAAAACGGTTCCTATTGTTAAGAACAATCTTTACAGGGTCAACTGCTATTTATACATTATTTGGAGACTGTTGGACTGGTGCCCCACTTATCAGAAACTATTGTTAATAATAATAATAATAATAATAATAATAATTTTGAATAGCTTAATAGTAATAATTTATCCATATCTCCTACATTATTATGTTTATTGTTCTTTGTGAAAGTGAATCATTTGCAATCCAATGATTTTTTTTACAGAAAAAATATAATTCTAGCTGTTGTCTAGTAATGGTACTGTTTTTTTTTTTTGGATATGTCATAAAAATGCCTGGATGACCAATTTTAATGTTGCTAGTCATTTAACATTAACAGTCATTTAACAATTTTCTATTGTATAAGTAAACTCATAAAATTTAAATGGGCAAAATAACCTCTATGACCATTAAGTTATGGAATTTTTGCTGTTTCTTTGAGTGAAATGGTGCACAGAGACATATAGTATGGGAGGGTGGTAATGTAAAATCTTGTGTAATATTTAATGTTGTTAAACATGGCCTAGTAGAATGTGCTTCTGATCATCATGTCATCTTGTTCCCATGACATTGGGAATTTTGAGATATTTCTCAAAATTCATTTTGAAGACTGTTCTTACCATAAAAGTCACTTTTTTAATTCTACATTTTTAAAATTACTTTTAGTAATTTAGTTCTTTAGTTTTGTATTTAGGTCACAGAATTCACAGCTCAATTCACAACAATTGTTTTAATCACCTTCTTAGTCAGGGTAATATAGCATCATTTAAAAGTATGTGATTAACTCATAGTGAGTGCTAGCCAGGCTAAAGTACGGCCTCCACATGGCGGAGTTAGTTTTAACACAGTGTTACAACTAAGAATTCCAAATAAACCAAGAGAGCAGTCCATCAGTTCCAAACAGTTCATTTTTTGGGAGTTTTTAATACTCAGATTAACCACAAATGTGCTACAGATTCATCAGTCATTTATATATATTCCGCTTTTATTGTTCACAGTCTCTTTCAGCGATCATATATATTTTTATTAATTTATATTTATGTATTTAGGTTGGAAAACTTGTCTGGTTCAAGTAGGTTAGAATTGTATTTAATTAAACATATTGTTTTTTCATTCGATTTATTAGACTTTTCAGTGACTGTTACAATTAAGCCCACCTGTGGTGACCTACATTTGCTGTATTGTTCATAAATGGATTCTGGTAATTTAGAGATGTGTAGGTTGTTTCTGTAAAAAATTAATATCAGTCTTCCTCAAATACTTTTAAACTTATTAAGAAAAACCTAAAGTGTTAGTTTGTGCTCTGCTGTCCTCTGTTACAATTCTTTCTCATGATATCCTGCTTTTCTAGGTGCAAAACAAACAGAAAGCATAGATTTTGTACAGCACAAACAGATCTGTGGTGTTCTTTGGGTTTTATTTAATCAGGATCCATCCCGCCACAGTGTCAGGTGAAGTATTTGATAGGCTCTGCTTGAGAAACACATCTGCGCTTCACCCACCATAATTGTCAGCAAAGGGGCAAAGAGTTTAGTCAAGCGCAGCGTCTGTGATCACAGGCATCTTTGATCAAGCCTCTGTCTGGATTTGAATAAGATCTTCGGGTCGGTTCAGCTCTGTGAACGTTGCGGAAATGACTGATGCAGAGCAAAGCCAAACAGAAGGCTCCTGGAGGGAGAGAGGTAGATCTGAGACTGGAGGATCAGTCTAGTCTGGCGGATGGTTTCCTCACCCATGACCTGGTTGTTGAAGCCAGACACATTCATGCTTGCTAATGTTCTTCTTTAACCCAGAATATGACAAGGTGAAGGGTTTCATTAAAAAATGCTGTAGGTTTATTTGTAGCAATTTTGAATATAATGAGTTTTTGAAAAGAATAACAGTCAAAAAGACATTTTTATTTCTCTAATAAAGGTGGCATTAATCATAATCTAGCAGTGGTGTTTCTTGCATGTGTAAAGGTCTCTCCTCGCAAAGTATATCAATAAAAGAAGTGTGTCTATAATAAGTTTGGGAACAACACCCTTCATGTTTCAATTGACAGTGTCCTTCCAAACAGAACTGGGCGTTTGGAACAAGTTAGTAGTCAGGAAAATGCACACAGTGACTGAAACATATATGATATGTAACATAGCAGCTATGGTATTTAAACATATAAATGCCCTACTCAGACCACCTAAAAGAACTCTTTAGGACTTTTAAAGTAGCATTCTGGTCTAAGGCCCAATCCCGTTTCTTATTTTTACCCCTTGTTTTGGAGTGTTACTTTGCCTGTTGGAACTGAGGTACAAGTGGTAGTGGTTGAAATCTTCCTCTATGAAATGGGACCCTCTAATAAAAAAGAACATTACTTGATTAACAGGCTACTAGCAGTGCTCTCTAGGTGACCCTGCCAGTCTGCAGTGATAGCAAGGTTTAAATTTAGGGCATCATATGCCTTTAAAGGGGTGGGGAACAATTGTTTATTATCTCCCACCCCTAATTCTTAGGTGATATGAAGCTGAAGTCAGCTATACGTTATTGTAATTTGGTAATGGTGCTACTTACATTTGCATTAAAATACTCACATTTGTGGGTTTCTTTGTTTGCTTGTGCAGCCATCTTGCTGGGTTTTCTTTTTTCTCATATCACTCCGTTTGGAGTGTGTCCCTGAAAAACCTCCATTCGGAGGGCCATATAGCCCCAACACTTTACCCAACCCTTCTTGTTTTAATATGTTATTTGTAGCATTCTGTAGCATAGCATTATGCCCCACATCCTCATTGGTTCAAAAGAATTCACTATTTTATGATGTATTCATGTTTCGTTCACCAGTGTTCTCTCACTACAATACCCAAGATGCATTAAGCTATTCAATTCCACTGGGAATCCCTGTGGTGTCAACCAATCCGGACAGCCTAGCTACTGATCTATAGACTATGCATAAGATAGCATTAGTGTAACTCTTATCTCAGTCATCAAACAAGACACGATTTTGATAAGGATTGCATGGAAAATTATCCGAAGTGAGAAAAAGTATCTAGATAGCCAAATACCTTGCTAACTTTAACTTTTAGTTGTCATGCTCCTCATCTGGCAGGTAATTTCTGTCATTCTCTCCATTGTAATGATGATTTGAACTACCTTCTGTCTGCATTCACCAGCTAACAAAAATAATTACATTTTTCAAATAAACCACCTCCAAAAATCCAACCTAGAGCTTTTTGGAGTTTTTCCAAAGGTCCTTCCACTGTCAACTAATAGGGCACTGCTGTACAATGGGACTAAGCATGTTTACAACAGACGTAGACATGGTGATTTGGCCAAAGTGTCCCTTTAATGTTTCTCTTTGGCTTTGTGTTCATTAATTTAGGTCACTTAACCATTACAAAGCAGAATAACAGTTACACTGTGTATTTTTGTTAAATCAGTGGTTTCCAAACTACTCCTCATGGCCCTCCAGATGGCCCACACTTTTGCTCCAACCCAACTCACAACACACTTAGACTGTCTGGGGGGCTCTGAGGACTGGGCCGGGAATCCATGTGTTAAATGATTTGTTGGGTCCACTGTTTTATTGTAATCCAAATATGTCATCATACTATGCAACTATACATAATAATATAAATTAAGTTGTAGTAAATTATACTTTAAGTACATCTTAAATGCCAAACTTCTGAAAAGTTATTGCATAAAGACATATGCATTTCAATAACCCTCCACACTGGCATCTTGTCAGTGTTGACCATGATAGAAACAGGATGAAACTGTGATAACAGCTTTGCTTCAGAAGGATTTTCACACTCTAGCTATTATACATTCATAGTCTGACAAGGTAAATGAGAGATGAAAGCACATTACATTAGAGTCAGTCACTCAAACACTGCAGCTATGATGCAAAGAGAATGAGGCAGGTAATCACCATCTCAGTCATCATCGCCCTCCTGCCCCCTGCTTTCATGAAAGTTGTTGAGATTTTTAAAGCCTCTCAACTGTTGTTGTCATTTTATCCCATTAAGCATTTGTCATGTTATGCTATTTTATCCAATAAGTCTTTAGATAGATTTTCAATGTTCCCCACTCACTATGGACAAACATAGTATACAATCTGATTGTTCTAAATGCTTAAAGATCTGTAAGGAATAAAGACATAACAGGCTGATACATTTGCATCTTTTTAACATCTTTCTGCAGGCCCCTAAATTGACTGGAATATTTTGATGAATCCATTCAAACAAAATAGTTTTTATCAGATTAGCTCAGACACTGTTGGCTCTTTGTGTGTGAAATGTTGTGACTCTGCGTTGAGCTGCTAGTGAGCAATGAGGGTGAAAAAAGAGGGGTGAGAACCCTATATTGTGAAAACAGTTCACACTTCTCCACAAAGACAACAATGCCAAGAATAAACTACAGTTTTGATGACACCCTAAAAATTGTGTTTAACTGACAATCAAAACTAGCATTTAAGCACAATAAAAGTATGTCACCTATGACAGGGGTTCCTAACCTTTTCCACCCCAAGGCCCACCTATTTATAACTATAAAGCATAGCAGCCCAAACTAAAATCAACTTTTTTTTTTTTTCTTAATTACTCAAACTGAAAGCCTCTGAAACTAGGACCTGAAAAAGATCAGATCGTCCATTTCACTTAAATCACAGAAACCAAAATTAGTTATGTTAAAAAACATAACATGTTAAAAAACATGTTTGCAGAGATGTCAAAAAAGGGGGAAAAAGAAAAAAGGTAGATCGTCCAATCGTGTTTTCACTGAAAACACTCTTGTGGCTCCCACAGGAGTGACTGTTTGGTGTTGAGATGTGTCTTTAGTTTCGAGGGTTTTAACGCACCATTTGAGATAAATCTCTCTCCACTCATTGGCTTTTGGATTAGAGTTGCCACGATTAACAACAATAATAATAAACCTTAGATTTCTACTTCTTTGTTTTTAGTTTATCAATTTTAGTTTAACTACTGAAACACACATCTTCGCTGTTTAAGGTTCATCTGTTATTTTTATCAGCTGCAGCTTGAGCTGCAGGAATGATATGAGAGCAATGAGAGTCTGTAAAGAATCAGATTTTAAAACAATCAGATTATACTGACAGTACAGTGCTGATGTGCTCATAGAAGAAGTGGAAAACCAGCTCTTGATGAAGCAGTGAACTGAACAAGGTTCGATTGGAAGCAAACCGAGACCCTCAGTTTTTTCCGGACCGGTTCAGCTGTTTGATGCAGACCCGAATACCAGCAGAGTGTTCACTCACGTCAAAAACAGAGTGAACTAAAAAAAAAGTTTGATAGGTCCGCACCGAACAAGGTAGGAGAGGCCCTGAGAAACCCCTCTATCCCTGGCTAACTATCTGCACTGCAGCTGCATTGTTTCGAAGTGACAGTGTCTAATTAGCCTGCGACTGTGGTGTTTTTATTCATACATCTCTACCGGCCCACCACAAACTAGTGCCTCCCCCTGTGTACAGGCCCGTCGACCACTGCCCACTGGTTGAGAAACGCTGACCTATGAGAATTCAGTTGGCTTCAGGTTGTATAAGTCAAATCAAAATATAATCCACTGACCTTATTTAAGAAAAAAATGCATAAATCAACAGAAGGACCTCCTCCAAAACAGGCATAAAGTTTAATATATACAGAGACCCAAGCTCATATTCTTAAAATTACAAAAAATGTAAATTATTAATTCATTCATTTTTGTAAATATGTCTTTCATTTATAGTTTGATTCTATCATATATTATGAATCTTCATTTACTATGTTACTCTGTAAATTTGCAGTCCTATTATAAAAGAATTCACCAAAGGAAGGGGGTAGATATCCTTACTGTCATATCTACACCTTATAACATGTAACATTTTTAATTTTATTGTTATTATTTATTTATTTATTTATTTTTGGGTTACACTGTTTGGGAATACCACAGTTCATGTTGACCAAAAACAAACTGACGAACAATACTTAAAACGAAATTATATTACATTAACATACATTAAAATAAAAAAACTGTTTTTGCTTTTTGCAATAAACTTTTTCATAAATACAAGATCTTCTTACAACAGCAAAGTAATGTTAACACTAGGCTCCACACCGTTAACGGTGAGGAATATTCAATGAATTACATCTCTCTATGGAGAACAGCACTGCGCCAAGCCTTGCCTGCTGAGTCCTCCAGCCTCCCAGTCTGCTGAGTCCTGCCACTTCATTCTAATGAGCAGCCACCTGAGGGGCGCCTGTCACACTCAACATGTGTCCTCACACACAAGTGAAAACAAGGCATCTTGAAATTTCTTTTTTTTTTTTCTTTTTGAAGTGCAAATCACAGCTTGTCTTTGTGAAAAGCACAAAAAAATCAAGCTGTGGCACACATGAGCACCTCTTCAAATGCCCTGTGCCTCAGTAAGGACAGTTTATGTCTCTGCTTTATTCACATTACACTCTCACAACAAATTTTGATAGCAGATGAAGTTACCTGACAGTTTTTCACTATACTGTACACCTGCTTATCCAACATTTCTTCCTAAATCAATGGTACTAAAAATATTTGCCCCCCCCCCAGTTTGCTGCAGTAGCAGCTTCTACTCTCCTGGGAAGGCTTTACAGATGTTGGAACATTGCTGTGAGGGTTTAAATTCATTCAGTCACAAAGGCATTAGTGAATTAGTTCCACTGCTCCTCAGCCCAATGCTGGTGGGCTTTATACCCCTCTAGCTGATGCTTGGCCTTAGCCATGGTAACTTTAGGCTCAACTGTAATTGCTCCAGAGCATCCTGTTCTATTGGCAGTGCTTTTCTATGGAGATTATTCAAGCCACATCAGCTTGAAAAAGAAAATTAATGTCAAGTGGTTCTGCATAACTGCCTTAAGTAGCTTTTAGGATACTTGGTCGAGTAACAAGTACTCAGTGAATGCAAGTAAATCACACTAAAGTGATTTGAGTAATTCTAATCAACTGGGCGGATTATTTATATGAAATCCAAAAATGAAATGTTGGATTTGTTTAAAAATGTTATGTCAACTGTATTAAGTAGTTTTTAAGATGCTCAATTGAGTAATATGTAGTCATCTTAATATGATTGTTTTACTAATTGCAGTAGAAAAAGAACAAAGTTAATAGGTTTAGGTTAGATCTACATAAGGTCTTTAAGTTATTGCTGTACTACTGAGCTGGTGTAGAATTATGCTCAACAGTAGATGACATGGTAACTTGAATTACAGCCAACAACAACGTGGCTAGGCAGTTAGCCATGGAGTATAAGATGGCCACACAACGAAAGGTAGGCTGGGGGGAAAAACAACAAGAGGAGTGTGAATGAAACAAGTAAATAGAATGCAAATATATCATACCAGAAGCCAATCGAAAAGACGAGTTTTACTCAATAAGGTTACACTGACCAAACACTTATGACATAAATCTGACAACTAACAACTCCCTTAATTTCATTGACAGAACACAACTAACTCAGTTTCACTAAATTACATGAATTTGTTAAGTAATATCAATGAGAAACAAACTGATTAAAACCAACAACAGAGCGATTTCATTCTTTTGAGTGTGTGTGCAACTGAAAATTGGCAAAAAAAAGAAGTTATAAAGTGTCAAATTCAAAAGACAGAGCAAAAAGTATGGATAACTATAGATAAAGCTTAATAAATATTTTGTGAATCATACAAGTGCTGTCCTATGTTAAAATGTTTTGTACAATGCTGCAACTGAGTGTTATATTAAATGTCTAGTATTGTTTGCAAAAGCAATAATAATAATAAAAAAAAGAAATAAGAAATAAAGAAATTGAACAATGATCAAACTTAAAAGTGTCTGGTTGTGGTCCTAATATTCTGATAAGCAGCCCTGAATAAACAGTCTCAGTGCAGCACTCCCAACCTGCTACACCACTTGCAGAATTAAACAAGTTGGAATTATCATATTTTTGTACAAGAAACATATACATCTCTGCTGTAAACGGACACTTGAACTTTGTTTCTAGCACCTACCGTTCATGTACAATTCCACCGAAAATGAAGCACAGTGCTACAATTTATCCCATGGGTGGGTTATTTGTAACAGACAGAGGGTTTACACTTCAGTTTAACACTTACTAGAAAAGTCTGATGAATTAGTGCAAACAAAATGAATTCAATGTAATTCTATGTTGTAAGAAACAAATATATTTTCTTACTGTACTGCATGAGATATACATATATAGAAAGACAGCTCAATTGATAGATACACACACACACACACACACACACACACACACACACACACACACACACACACATCAAATTATATATAATGAATATATAACGACAACTGAAATGAGACTGTGTGTCAAACAGTGATGAAGTTATTGTTTATCCAGAGTAGGACAGCAAATGAAAAACATCACATCAGTAAAATATGGCACATTGCTTCTGAATAACTACAGCTTTACCAGCTGTTAATGTTAATTTCATTAATATTTCTTATATAACTCATGTAAAACCAAAATACTAACATCTGAAAGATTTTGTTTTCAGATTTTTTTTTTCTTTTTCATCTTAAAATCTGTATAAACATATAAAACAAAAAGACAATTTACTTTGTTTGCTAAAGGTGGCTTAGTTGCAATACCTTGTTACAACTTACCCCACAGTACAGTGGTTTTACCTTTGTCTAACTAACACTTGCTGTGAGCTTGTCAGCTGCTTAAAAACAGTGCTACATTGTAGGCAACAAGATGGTGATAAAAAGTAATATAAGGTTGGATTTTGTGATTTACACAAACAGCTCAGTTACCAAAAAAAGACATTGTGTTGAAAAAAATTGCATGCCCTGAAAACACTCTTTGGCACAGATCTGTTTAAAACGCAGATAAATCGCTCTGAATTGTCACAGGAGAACATGACTAGGAAATGTGGTAATGTGGCCAGAAGTGCATGCTGCACGACCATCATTAACAACGCTAAAAGTCATGTTAATTTGTGCCTTGCATCAAGTTGTTGTATGGAAACCAAGTGACCAATGACGAATGACTGAGCCTTTGGACAGCCTTTTCTCCTAAATGTCAGTAACAACTGCCAAGAACAGTAGCAGAGTTGCAACAAGTGAGTACTTCTACAATGATCTGTCAATTGAATAATTGACTGATCTGCAGTTTCCTCTCACTTTGCCCCAACTCTGCCAACATTAAGGGTTCTGCCAGGACTAACAGTTGGGACAACTCTAAGTATTGGCCCTATTATCAGATAATGACAAGTTTGATCCCTGGCAAGTCCAAGAGGACATAATTGGCCTCAGTGTCTGTGGGTGAGTAGAATGTCTTGCTCCCTTCCGCTTAGTGTAATGCTAGCTGCAGTGGGAGTTTGTTAGCTGACGTAACCGAATTGGCAGTTAGCGTTGCTCACTCGAGCACATGGAGCTGTCAGATTACATCGTGTTAGTGACAATTTGAGAAGAAGCAGTAGAAAGAGTGTTCCAACCCGCACTCTTCAGCCTCCCAGCTTGGTAGTACTGTATGGTAGAAGGGGACCTAGTGAGCAGCTAGAATTGGCAATAAATTAACTGGGTAAAATAAAAATATATGTATTTCTGCATGCCAAGTAATTTCTTTTTCTTCTTTCATGGTCTGATGAAACAATAGAGGCAATATCTCCCTCTATGATTCCTGCAATATATTGCAATCAGTCATAATGGCCATATGTGTCATATGAACATTATAGAGCACTGTAGCATATTTCTGATGACTAGAGGATGCACTGATGTATTTTTTTCGCTTGTTTGTTTTGAATAAGCCACGTCATTATCGGCTAATTGATTTTGTTGTATTTTGCAGCACTAGACCCCAGGAACTTTAAAAAGAAAAGGACTATAGAGAGTTGAGTTTATATCTCACAGTCATTTTTCACTCTCAGTCCTTACAGATTACATTCTCAGTTTGAAGTTTGCATTGCATTACGAATCCACTCATGTAGCAGTCGAGTGGTTGATGAAGGTCACTTTAGTGTGTGTATACGTGTGTGTGTATGTATTAATATGCCTTACATGATCTCCTTTAGCTTCTTTATCTGTGCTCTGTATAGACCTCAATTAAGCCATAAACATCATGCAGCCTCTTCATCCACTCTTATCTGTCCCTGTCACTATAGCCCTGTCTCAGCTCTTTTCGTTCTCTATGCACTTTCTCTTTGAGCATCTCTACAACTTATAGCTTAGTGTTTTAGTCCCCACTGACTTCCATCCTTTTGGTAGATAAACAGAATGATAAACTATCACTGCTTTCTTCATTCTAATTGTTGTTTATTAGTTAAATAGTGTGTCAGTAATTTTGTAGTGCTGTATGTATTTTTGCCTATAAATCTTTTGGTTGTGTAACATAGGTGGAGATGAAGGTGACAAGAAAGCAGGACGCTGGGGGGTTTATTATTTTTATCGATGCAAGTGTCAGTGAAAAAAACAGAAACAAACTAGAAAAATAACCAAAGAAACTACTGAGACTACAAAACAAAGAACAGACAAAGACAACGCAAAGTACAAAATACTTGGAATGAATATGCAAAAATAGGACTCTGAAAACACTACAATAAACAACAATGAACAGGACAAATACAAGGGGTATAAATACAGGGGGAAATGAGCAAGAAACACCTGGGAACAATTACACGGGGCGGGGCAACAGATCAGACACAGGTGAGGGGCGAGGTAAAGGTGCAGAGCAAGATAAACAAACACTGAAGCACATGGCCAGAGACATGAGGGAAGGTAAAAAGGAAGGACAGTAGGCAAAGACAAGGCAAGAGATGATGTAACAGGTTGTTCCATGGTCGTTAGCAAGTCAGGTCACCATACAGCAAGCAGTATGTATTGAATTGTGTGATGATGGCAGTATTTGAGAACTTGCTGGCTCTTTATTTAGTAACTTGCTCACTTTTACGGCATGTAGTTCTCAATGCTTGGCGGCTTAGCTAATAGACTAACCTACCCAGGGAAAGCAGGGGGGAGATAGCATGCATTAGTCAATGGCAGGCTGGGCAAACATCCTCAAACTTATTGGCTTGTACAAAGTGACATGACTGATTAGATGTGATAAAGAGTAAAACAGACTATGTAGCACTAAAGCAACAGCTTGTAGACCATTACAGAGCTCAGCAAAGGGTTATGGGTATGCAAATAAGCTAAACACATGAGCACACACAGCTCTGTCATCACAATAGTGAATTACTTTACAAGTGAAAGATTCTGAGCACAGTTCTTGATTCATACAAGAAAAGGTTAGTACACTGTTCAAGAATTTTCCAATTAATAAAATATAAAATCTGTAAAATAGGGCCTTAGCCAAATATGACCAAATACTAAGTATGTTTTGACAGCATTTCCCATCTAGCTAATGTACAATATGAATATTGATTATCTAAAGCTCATTTGGATAGTTCTTCTCAGTAGGCCATGATAAAATTAGACCATTAACTAAATATAGTATTTTTGTTTGTTTGCTATTACAAAATAGAGCTATCGATTAAAGCTTGTTTTGGAGTCTTTCTCAGTAGGCTATGGTAAAATAAAGCAGCGAGAGGGTGTGTGTTACAGTGATTTTACCACTCTTACCCATAATAAAATCACTGTAATGCACCGTAAAGCCTTAAGTGGCTTATTGTTTTTATAACACTTCAGAAAACATAAAATATGACAAAATACACAATTGTCAACAAATAATTTGGTTACTTTATTAACAGATTATTATATTATCTTCATTAATAACAATAATTACAATAAACATATTTTCAATTTTTTCCAAAAAATCACATGAATTCACTTAACATGTTGAAAATGTGTCATCACACATGAAAAAATGTATCTTTTCTGTAAAGGTTCTGTCAAGAAATGTAGTTCATTCAGAGTGTGTAATTGTTGCCAAGCAACCATGACTGCTGAAAGAGGACAAGAACATTGAGTTGCCCATCATTGTATATTGTAGTTGTAGGAAAGTCTTTCTCAGTAGGCTGTGGTAAAAAATGACCATTGAATAAATGTATTTTGACAGTATTTCTCAGTTGGCTGTGGTAAAATGTAACTGTTAACTCTGAAAGTATATTTTGACAGTCTTTCTCAGTGTAAAGAAAGGCTGAGCTTCCAACAAATGAAACCATAGAGTTGTACTTTTGCACGCAATCACTTGGAGCTAAGGCCTGAGATTACTTGGACTTGCAAAATGCGTCAATGTGTGGGTTTAAACACAACATTGTCTCTGTGTGTATCCTGCAGAGCAGCAGGATGTGAAGCAATAGTGAGGGCCAGAACATGTCGGGCATTAACAGGCTAATTGAAGAAGAGTTGATTCACAATTTGCGTATTAAAAGGCCACAGGGGAAACAGAGGGCACACAAACCCACATCCGTTCTGCTACTTAGAAGCTCTTACGCTGACTGCTAAAGCATTTTTCTGAATTCCACTCATGGTGAGAGCCTCCTGCCTTGGCCTCGGAGGAGTTACAAGCCCGCAAGGCTCATCTGGCCCAGGGTCTTCAGCCAGGTCGTTCAGCTGTTTAAATAAGCAGCACCAGCTAACTCAGAGCCCTGAATCTTCCTTTCATGGTCAAAGTAGATCAGTAGACCAAAGACTTGCAATGATTAACGATCAACCACACTCATGTCAATAATCACTGCACTTGTGAGTTTTCTCAAGTTTTTTATATTGAGTGATTTATATTGACAATGAGTTTTGGCCTATATGAGTATCTTAAAACTGGAGTGAGGCAGTGAATTCTCAGATAGTTGATTCTAGATATTGTGTACTCCAAGGGCCATATTCCAAAACTTCCCTATTTTTCCTAAACTAAGAATTGACACAATCAAGATTTGTCACAAATTCATATAGAAGCAAATCATAATTTGGGAAATGTGTCTTCTTTTAAGTTAGGAAGTTCTAAAGCTACTCAAAGTTGTTAATCAACTATTAATACTATTACCTTGTTATGCTATGCAGACATGTAAACACACAATCAAAATAATGTTAAAAATGTGAGTTAATGAGCTAGACAGCTACCCTTAAAATCTCAGGCTTATTACATACAAGGGCTAAGTATTCAATAAGTAGTACAGGGATTTCAATGCAAACTGGCTGAACTGTTTTTAGGTTATAGAACTGTGTGATAAAACTTTGGGCCAGCTGGTGGGCTCTGACCATTTAAAGGGTGAAGATCCCCCTCACAGGGGCCATGACTGTTTAATAGGGCTTTGCTGCTCTGCAGTTTCTGTTTCCATTTCCATCCCCAAGCTTTAGCCAGAGCTGCACTAATGTTATTCCTTCTAATAAACAACCACACGTTCAAACTCTCCTCATCATTCACTGCCAATATGGTAATACTTTATTTGATGAGTTTTCATGAACCTTAACACACCAAGCTAATGAGAGGGAATGATGGAGAACGCGTTTGCATGTCTGGGATTTTTGAACCACAGGAAAAAAAACATGGAAAAAGTGAAACTGCTGTTTTTCAACAGAAATAATTGTAATATTGTTATAGTACACTCTCAAAAAAGATGTTTTTAATGGTTCTTTAGTAAAGCGAATGGTTCTATTTAGAACCGAGAGTTCTATATAGAACCATTTCATGCTTAAAGGGTACACCACATGATAACATGGTTCCTCAGATTGATGGAGAACGTGGTGTACATGGTTCTATATAGCACCAAAAAGCATCCTTATATTTTTACAAGCTTGACATCATGACAATAGCAGAACCCTTTTTGGTGCTATATGTATATATGGCCCACATATATGCAGATAGGATACACTGGAAAAATGCAGAACATGCAGATGGGATGATGCAATTGGGATTTATTTGGAAAGTGTATGTTAATCTATGGATTAACCAGTTGTAAAACAAACAAACAAACAAACAAACAAAAAACTACAAAATTTGATTTAAATGTGTTAAATAGCAGCTTCTTATGATAGAAGTTGCTTTCGGGTAGTGCTCCATATATCACAATGACCAACACAAGGCAAGAAACAATGAAAGTGACCATGTGTGTACACAAGTACAGAAAGAGATGAATTGCATGCTACAGCATCCCTGGGGATAAAAGTCTTTTTTGTAGACAGCAGTAAGCCACAACACAGAGATATTTCATTCTGAAACAACTTCTCATAGAAAAACCTGGACTTCAAACCAGCAATTTTTCAGCTCCTGAAAGAGAGAGCTGTGTTCCACTTACTGTGGAAGCAACATGCACTGTTTTACTGGGCTAAATGATGAAACTCATCTGACACGCTTCAGCAGTCCTCACAGCAATGCCTTGTCCTGTTTTAATTCATCTCTCTGACGCAGAGTAAAAGTTCATTTATATGGTTATTTTCTCTTCCTTGTTTGTACCCTGAAACTGTCAATAGCCTGAATTAAATTAGGTACAAACTAAACAGCAAAGTAGCCTGGAACGGCCTATTCGTGCTCATGTTCATCTAAAACTAAAACTTTGTTGATGTGCGATTATGAGGTAATGCCACACTAAGATGTGAATAATTAAATAACTGGAATATTAGTTTCAGTCACTAAATTTGGGTCAAAATTGAGCTAAAGTAATTTGAGTAGGCGAGTGATGTACCAAAGTCCTTTGATGGAATATTTATTACTTATTTATTTTTTATAACACAATAAACATGCTTTTTTCCCCAAGCAATACCCGCAAAGAATTTGTAGAGTAGCTCTCAGGACTTAGAGATTATATAAGACTATTAAAGGCATATCATATTATATGTCCAAAAATATCCAGACATTTAATTAGTGAATTCAGCTACTTTAAGGTGCTCTACTTGCTGACTCAAGAATTCCATTGTGGGCAAACAACTTTTATGATCTCTATAAAAAAGGTTTGGCAATGGACTGGGAGGCTCTGGAGGTGACCGTGCCCAATGCCAAGCGTTGGCTTGAGGGTTTTAAAGCCCCCCCAGCACTTGGCTAAGGAGCAGTGGAACTGTGTTCTCTGGAGTGGTGGAACACCATCCATTACTTTTGGGATGAGTTGGAGTGATCCAGAACTGATCACCCAACATCAGTACCTGACATACAAGAAATGCTGAATGAGCAGGTGTCTACAAACTTTTGGACATTTAGTGTATTTTAGAGGTATGTTCTCTAACTTTTACCGAGAAGATTATGAACATACAACAATGAAAATGTTGAAAATCCAAGTACACTGTAAAACATAACAATTGCACTTATTATTTTTTATTATCTTTTTTTGCTTGCTAATTTGTTAAATTACTAATAAGCTCCCCAGACAAAAAATTTGTCACCTTGCATGTGAAAGGTGTTAGTAATTTCAGGCTCCTGCAGACATTGTTGCACAAGGATGATCAGGCTATAAATACTACAGAATGTTATTTTTTGGCATAGAATATATTCATGTTAAATGTGAAGTTGGGATGCATGAGACATGTTTTTGTTATTCTTACCATGATGGTGTTTTGTGTTCAGGTTTATTAATTTAGCCTTTCACCGTGATTGTAAACAGAATGGCAAACATACATTGAACTATTAGAGTCCTCAGATAATGAGAGATTCTAGCCATTTATTTTTTTATGCTACAAAACAATCCAGTTAATATAATGGGGTTATTGTAATTTATTTATGATAATTGGGCTGTTTGAGTTAATCTTACTTGCTGCAGAAGTGTGGATCACTGAAAATTAGAAAGTAACTATAGAAAGTTATTTAAGCCTGGACCTGTTATATGGCTTTGCTTGATTTTAGGTGAGTAGGTGAAAAACTTCAATGCAGTTAAAAATTCATCAGGCTGATTCACAGTCACAGCAAACCCATACACAAAAACAAATACTGGCATGCAAATTCCACTTCAGTCATTGTACCCATGGATGTAGGTGTTCACTGAACAAGAGGACTTTGAGGAATGACATAAAATTGAAGGGTACTTAAAATAAACCATTTTAGGCCTTAACGTTCCTCTAGGAACCCCAGTGGTGCTTGAGAGCTCAGAAGAAGTAAAAGGTTCTTCCCGGAACCTAGTAAGGAAACATGCTGCTTGATGGAACCCACTGAGGTAGTTCAAGTTTCCTGTGTGTAGACTATCAAGGCTTCCTCCAGTAACTTAATTTTAGGGGAAGATATTTTGAGGTAACTAAAATGCTTTTTGAATATCTTCAAAACATTCAACATTCAAGACACTTTTAGTTTTTATGGTAACTAATAACTGCATTAATTCAACCATTTACTCATTTTATACAAAAGTAAGTAATGAGGCAGATTCACTCGGAGAGCTGCTAATTACTGCCAACACCATGTGCTGGTGGCCAATTTAGCAGCTTATTTACTAAGAACGTCTATGCAAATGAAGACTAATGTGACTTCATAATTAACATACGATCAACACAATATAATTATGTGTTTGTCTCATGTGCTTTTTGTAGGAAAGCCCATATCCACAAGAAGGGAGAAAAAATAATCTGTTTCAGATTTAAATCAACTAATTAGGTCAAAATAATGACTTATTTTCTCAAGATTTTGACTTAGAAAGCAAAAATAATTACAAGGTCAGAAAAAAAAATATTAGTCCTTAAAAGTGCAAGGTTATTCCAACCTAACAAATAATTATTTTGAGAAAATTCTTCTATTCTATATTTTGTGCAGTTTTAGATCACCAGACTAAGAGCAAACACAAAACCAGTACAAAATGAGTCTTTCATGGCAGTGAAGTCTTTGACACTATGCTTCACTGGAAGCAGCAGTCATATGATCCAAGTTGAAAAGCCTTTTAGTGTAATTACTTTCATATCTTAAGTTCATTTGAATCCAATATGAGTGCACTGGTGAGAAGAGTGGCCTATGACACGGCTGTCGGGACTAATCAGTGTGAATGGCAGCTTGTTTATGTTTACGTGTTTACAGTCTGCATGTGTGTGTGTTGTGTCCTTGTTTGTGTGTGTTGTGTCTGTGTGTCTTTTCACTGAAAAATAAGCAGAGAAACATTCTTTTAAAGCCACCATGGGCATGAGACCTGACTTCAAAGAGAGGCGGGATTGAGAAGCCTTCAGAATTCCCTTAGAATTTTAACAATTAACATTCAAGTGAAAGAGGCATCAAGGACATGAGCTTCTACAGAGGTTAATTTCTAGACTGTGGGACTGAATGAGCTGACCGGTTGCTGTGAAAAATAGCTACAATCCGTCCTTAACGCAAGCCTTTGAAAACAAACCTGTCCATGTGACACCCGTTGAAAAGCAGCCTGCCGGTTCACATTAAGAAAGGTTGAGATGTGGAGATAAAGACAATTTGTTCTCCCTCTAATATAATTACAGAAATTAATTGGATGTTGCGTTTTGTCTAACCATTTAATTATTCATTCATATCTAGACCGCAAATCATAAAGGGTAATTAGGAAAATTGACTTAAATACCCATCAAATATTCAGTGTAAAGATTCAAAAGGATTAAAGGAAGATACTAGAGAACAACAAAAGGTTTAGAATATGTGGTGTACATATATATATATATATATATATATATATATATATATATATATATATATATATATATATGTATGTATTCTCAATATTTATAATTAATATATAATTTCTTTTTGGGCTAGAAGTTAGATAAGCTGAAAAAATGAAGTACTGAATAGTCAAATCTGGTATTGGATGTGTTGTTGCTGTGAAAAACAAACCCTCATATCACCAAAAAAAAGGTATCTTTACAGGAGAAAGAAAAAAACATTCTTAACTTGTGATGGAAGTTCAGACAACAAGAATTTTTTTCTGATTAATTTTGTATCATTTCTGTTGTCTGTTCATGTCTGTTCATCATGAAATGCTTAGATAGATAGATAGATAGATAGATAGATAGATAGACAGATAGATACATACATACATACATACATGTATACATATATAGAGCTTTATTGATCCCCAAAAGAAATTGCAATGTTACAATAGCAAGACAAATACTTGCACATTAACTTACATATATCAGGCAGAAATAGAAATAGACATAAATTTGACAGAAAAATAAAACAGCATATTTACATAAGCATATAAGACAGATTGTTGTATTTACATTAGAGCAGGTATTGCACTAAATGAGATAGCTTGAAACACAGTGAGTACAAACATTACTAGGAGTAACAGCAGTATTTACAGTCTAAGAGCGTAGTGAGAAGTTCCATCCCCTTAGCTGGTTATGATATATTGCACAGTGTGTATCAACAAGAGAGGTGATATAGTGATGTGATTCAGCACAGTTCAGAGAACAGAGGATCAGTACCACTTACTGTAGTAAGTGATGATGACAATTATGATATTAATTACATCAGTTATTGAGTTGCTGAAAGTAATGACGAAGCTTATTTTTCCACTCATATAGCTATAAAATATGCACTGGTTTTCCATGGAAATGATGTTTGTTTACTGATTAGAGAGTAAATTTGTTCAAATTATAATAATAATGTTAATAGCATTTTGATCAAATAATAGACAAATTTGATTAATCATGATAAACTGCACAAAATAATGCAATTCATCATGACTAATCTTTAATAATTTAACAGTTCTAATACACAGTGAGGCTTCCTCAGTTATCTGAAATATTAGCTTGCACCTAGAGTAAAACATGGTATCCCCTTTTTAATGCAGATCTCTGAAGGTCTTTCAATATCTGCTGCCTGCATCTATTTTATATAGCTCAGATCAAACCATGCTACTCTGAATGAACAGATCTAAACTCTCCTTCCTGAAGTTGATCTTTGTGAAAGCTTAACTAAAATCAGTCGGAGACAGACAGGTCATTCCAGGCTTAATAAACTTCAGAGCTGTGCATTAATGAAGCAGACAGATTTCAGTCCTCTGTAAAATAGATTACACTCTACAACTTTGCCTTATCATATCAGAGCTTTCCACCTCAAACAGTTTTCCCTCCAAAGGGGTAAAGAAGGCATGTGTTTTATCATGCCTAAGAGGTGCGAGTAGTGATGTCCTGGTAGATTACACAGTAGATTCTGATCTCTTGTCTGAATCTGTAACTGTGTGAGCATGTGTACATTCCATATAGGGAGGTAAACACATTACCACCATCATACTAGGCTTTATAGTAGTCCAGAATGAAGACCAATTGTTTGCATGCTTTATGTACACATATAATACAATCTGTGACTGTAGCCACTCCCATTCAAATACTAGCTTTAGAAGCTGCACTATGTTAGAATTGGTATTTTTTGCTCTTTCACATTCACAAATCATGCTTTAAGCCCCCCTCATGGATGCATTCAACTGGAGGATACAGAATCCAACTCCCCACGCATCATGGACACTACAAATGTCCTTTGCAATTTCTATGTTTCTATGTGTAAACAACCAAAATCGAGAGTGTAATCTGTTATGTCCATATGCCTGTGGGCTGTGCTTGAATGCGAGGGGAGTCAGATTATGATGGCAAAATGGAATTCAGCACAACACCAGCAAAGAACCATGTCGACTTACAAGTGATATTACAGGATTTTATTACAGGATGCTGCAAACTTTCAAAGCTTATTTGGCATGAGATTAATAAAAACTGACCAAAATTTCAGGTGTGAAATTAATTTATTTCTTTCCATGCCAGCTTGAACCTGGTCTAAGGTTAGATGGCTTTTAGCATCTGGAAAAACACAGATTAAGGTTACAGTTTACATTGCAATTTTTCATGAATAACATTGGCAGGGATGTACACTCTTCTTTTGGATTTTCCTTGGTTTTTCCGTTAGCAGAGAGACTGTCTTGCATCCATTTATCTAATTTAGCTCTTGCTAATAAGTAAAAGCTATCTGAGATTTAATCTTCTTTTGCTCACTTCCTCCAAAAATGCTTTCTTCAGTCTTTTTACAGCCTCTGCAATACTGAAAAAATACTGAGTTAGCTTCTTATAGCTAGCTGAAGACCCATAGTTGTGGATGGGTGAAGTGGTGCCATAAAGGCTTAAGCAGTTCTCACGAGAGGTCTTGTGCCTGCTCCTCCAAAGTTACATAGCGCTAGAGCAGGCGCTCCAAGCCCAGAGTGGCAATGCCAAAGATACCATTCTCCCTGATCAAAATCAGTGCAAAAAAGTTCTTCCTATCTTTCTTGATATAACTGAAGTCGTCTCCAGCTACTTCAATAGTGACTTTTTTTTTTGCTTTTTTAAAACCATGATCACCACAGACTGTTGTCTTCACTAGGGTGGTGCCACAAATCTGGTTCTGAGGTGATTTTGAAAGGAACATATCGTTCAGTGAACAACTAGCATAAACTAGCTAGAGTTTTTTTTCACAACTGTGCCTGACAAGCAACATTATGTATAATTTTTTACAAGACAAGACAAGAGACTGCCTCTTTTTCTTTTTTTAACATTCTTTGGTCTTACTTTTCCCATTGAAGTCAACTGGCTTTTTAACCAAGTATTTTATTTGTGTTTGGTCCCATCTCTTTTTTCTTGCATTTGTCCTCCACTAACTACATTTGTTTGAACTCATGTGCCAAAGACAGTCATTATTCATTTTATATTACTATTTTCCAACCCCTCTTTATCCCTTAGAATTAAATAGGCTGTTTTTGTTACTGTGCCTTTAAGATTGGTTGTCCTGTTTTATGCCTCATTCTAAAAGCGGTCCAAGTGCACTTCATATGACTTCAACATAATCGACCTGGCAGGGACTTTAGATTGAATAGGATTTGTTTTTTGTGACATCACAAAAAAAAAAAAAAAAAAACAAAACAAAAAAAAAAACAAAACACTGAATTCAGAATGAACAGTTTAGCAGCTAAGGGGAGTAAATAGCTTATTTTGCAACTCTGACAATGCTTACACAGCACACCAAACTGTCACAATAAAAAATTGAGTATAGTAGAGTTGTTGATATATGAATGCATGCACCCCTCACTGAGCATGTTTTTACATCAAAGAGTAAAGGTGGATGTTAGCATTGCTTTTAAAGTCTGGATGAGTTAATCTGTTCAGTACTGCCCAAACTACATCCGTAGCTGCACTGCCCCAGGTATTGTCCACATTACCTTTCTGTTTAAACTGCCACTCTACCCACACATTCCATAAATTTTTAACACCATCAAATAACTGCAGAGACCTTTTCTCCAGAGGACTACTTTTAGCTGCTCCATAAATTATTGAAATGCAGAGCTTAGTTCCCTCAGGGCAAGAAGACCATCTACAGTCATATTTAAATCAAAATAAAAGACAGTGAGAAACATTGTATCTCCATTTTATATATATATATATATATATATATATATATATATATATATATATATATATATATATATATAGCCGTATTTATAATTAATAGAATATAACAATGTAATGTAATTTTAGTAATTATTAAATGTAATTACAAGTACAAAAACAAGTATGAATCTTTCAATCTGTTACACAGTCATATTTTTTCTTTGCTTTGTATTCAAAAGAAAACTCACCATCCTATTAAGCTGCTATTAGATTTTAATTCAATGTATTTCAATGTAATCTAGTACAAGAAAACACCAATGAAACAGTTCAGATTCACATATTCAGTGTACAAAGTACAAATCTCCAAATGCATGATCTGGAAGTCAATGATAAAGAATAACAGGCCAAAAAAACACACTTATTATTATTTGTTATCACAAAATAAATACTGTTTGGTTCATAGTGCAGTAGATCTGACCTGGTACATTTTTGACTTTGCACCAACAATTACGTTTATGTTAATATATTGTATAATGCATACAGAATGTGACCATTCATACTGTACAAGCAAATAGTTCCCATTATATTGTATTAAATTCTAATACATAGCCTTTTTAGTAAAATATACTTTGTTACAGATGGTCAGGGATCTTGATGACAGTCATGTTGGCCTCCTAAAGTAGTATTAATTTAAAGCATAATTTGAGAGAGCTATGGTAGGTAGCTGCTCTTGAATGCTGTAAGTATATAATGTACTGTAAGTAACTAATTAGTAGGGAAAATAAATCACCACCTAGTTATTTTCCATCTCATTTGTCAAGGAATGCAACAAAATGTTCTCTTGTGCATTCAGTTCACCGCTGTTTAAAAAGTTCTTAGTGCATTCAAAGGTTACAGCTGTTAGGAATATTTGCTATTTATTCCAGGACAAATATGATGTGATTTACTTCTATTTACCTTCCTTTGATTGGCTGAATAACATAATCACTCCAGCCATTAACTGATAATATGGTAAAGTGATCTAATTAAACATTGTTATTATGTAAACAGTGTTAACAAATTGGTTTTCCTTCAGTGTAAAAACAGTCACTGTTGCAGAGTTTCACAGCAAAGAACTGTTCACACATCACATTTATGCATCTTTTACCATTGAACCAAAGCATTTCTAGTGCAAATGTTTAGATATAAAACATATTAAGATCATCTAAATATAATTAATTACTTGCTTAAAAATACACTGGATGTCTCTTTTTGCAGTCCTCACTGTAGTGTAATTAAAGTTTAATACTCATTTATTACATTGTGATAACACTCATATGCTGTAATTACACTGTAATAAGAGTGCAGAATATCCTAGTTGCCTGTACTCACTTGTACAATATGTTGAAGTGGGTAGTAACTGGTTATATTTACTCATATCCATGTACAGAAGTACAAATTTGATGGATTTGTACTTTCCAGAGTATTTAAAAATAATAATACTTAATTCCACTCCAGTGCATTTGTGAGGTAATGAATCTACTTTCTACACAGTTACAATTTGATTCACATTTAGTTACTAACTCCATTTTGTGTTCAATTTCAGTATATTACATGATGACAGCATCTGTACTGCTTTGTGATTGGTCACGCCTCTGACTTTTAAGATTTGTCATTTTGTTTGTGAACAAAATAAAAGAAAAAAATAGCTCATAACAAACTTTGTTTCCAATAGGCATCGGTGGCTGTACTAAAAAGTGTTTAAGTAAGCTTTTGACATGGTACTTTTATACTTCTACTCAAGTTGTTTTTTGGAAAGATACATTTATTTCTTCTTGAGTCATTACTTCACAGAAGTGAACTTTTACTGGAGTGCGGGTTTAGACTACTCTACCCTTTCCTGTCTAAATATATTTGGCCATGAACAAGAATGTCAGTGCAGTTTCATTTTGCTTCTATTTCAGTTTTTTCAGATTTGTTAAGAGAATGTGCAGCCATTGTTATATTTTTACATGAATAAATACAATAAGAATACAATTTGAAACAATCAGAATGAACAGACAGAATTGGACACCATTAACTCTTCAGTTAAGCAAAGCTAATAGCTTGTAAATATAAAAAAATATGAGATTGTAGATCATCAAGACCACGTAAATGAGTTATCCCAATTTCTAAAATCTACATTTTTAAACTTAAAATTCATCAAAAGGTTTTTGATTTGAACATACAGTTCTAGAAAATTCTCAATTTGAAATAAAACCTCTACATAGCATTACATTACATCACACTACATTGTATTTTATGACTTTAACTAGCCAATTTTGACACCTTTATTTTTAAGAGTGCAGCAGAATCCTAGGTGTTGGGAGAATTTTTATGTGAGGAATAGTAGCTCCACATATATCAAAGCAAAATGCCATGGAGGGTAACTGAGACTGTATAAAAAAGAGAAGCTAAAGCAGTGGGGTGGTGAAAATGTGGCTAGAGGATATATTCTGTCTAGATTTCACAGCTAAGATCCATAGACTGGCAAATGACACTGCCTATTTTCATCAATCCTCCAGCTCTGACCAGCTGAGAAAAGTTCCCGCTTCTCTGTTTGTCATGATATAGAGGTCATTTTGGGTGTGAAAACTTGGATGGGCTTGGAGACTTTGGACTGCACAGTAGCATCAATACTGAATGATGCTGAATAGTTGTACACAGGCTCATTTGTGTTGCTTCAGGCGGCTAGTGTGTCCCAGTGATACTGTCTAAGAGACCCCCATGGTGAATAAAAAGGCCTCAGGGTTGTTAGTAAAACATCAACCCTCCATTAAGACACTGTCAGCCACAACTCTCGAAAGAACAATTCTATGCCAGACTCTGAGGTATGGCAGGAAACCAGCTTTGGAGTCAAAACAGCGCATTCTAAAACTGACTGCGATTGCCTAGCTGCCAAAATTTCTTTAAATGTTATCATATTTTTATATATTTCTCTGTCCTCCTCATGATATTTATTCAGAGGCCACACTGAGGTTCCAAAGAATCTAAAATGTCAAGAGTTAAGAGTTTACGTTTACTTGTGATACATTTGTTATAGTACACGCTATAATATTTAAGTGTAATTATATAATTACATATATAATTACATAGTAAGTTAGTAAAATAAGTTACATTTGATTTACATTCTGTATCAGTAAGCCTGAATGTGCACTTCTGACTTTTTCTGATTGTTTTGATATAAAGAAATATGACATTATGTAACTGTATGCACAGGAATAACTTTTCTTCAGTGGACAGCCATCAGTGTCTTCTAGGCTTTAATGAAAGCCTAATGATTTTTAATTCATTTTATTTAATATATATTTATTATCCTTCTTGGATATATAAGTTGGAAACTTTCTGGAAGTCCTAGATACATAAATGACTGCAAATACCAGTGGTATCCTGACCGATGGGTTTCAGTCAGTTGCTAGAAATGGAAGACAGAGGCAGCGGTACAGAAAGCTTGAAATGCCCTTTAAAACCTACAAATGACCGCATTTAATCAACAATGTCCAAAAAATGCTTATGTGAATTGCCATTAGCTTAATGCTGACATACTACAAGAATTCCATAGGGACACTAGCAGGAATGAACATTATTGTGAAGAGAGTTTGACATTTATGGCCAACCTGAAGGTTTAGCTCTAAAATCAACCATTTGCCACTGATTTGTGTCAAATTCAATTCATAAGAATCTCCTCCTCTACTTGCAGAACCAAACATGGCATTCAATGAATGTTCAGTGCTTGTTTAAATGAGCCACTAAGAAATAATTAATATACAATTTCATGATGCTTTTGTTTTTGCTGGTGATAAATGCAACTTCAAAGAGTTAGCATCAGTTTGGAAGACTGAAAAGACAAATAAAGAGCAAATGAATAGAATATTTCCTTTTAGCTCTAGGGAATGTCTGTTCAGTGAGCTAATAACTGTAATAAAGTGAAAAGAGAACTGTATATTTTACATTTTAGCAGCCTTATGATTACCAATTTCATTCATTCATTCATTCATTTATTCGATCATTCATGTAACACAGATAAACATAAAACATGTGAGTTGAAGAGAAAAGCAGAGCCAAGGAGGAAGCTCATTTTGTGTTGATGAGCTTTGGATCCCAATCTAAATCAACTGGCTCTGACTCTCTTGCATTTAGAATCATTCTCAAAGGACCTTTGAATCACGGCACCATTGTTTGCTGCTAATTACTCCAAAATATCCCACAGAAGGAACACAGACTGCCAAACATTTACAGCGCCCATATGGTACAGTAGAGACAGCATCGTTAGAGCTCCATTAAGCAAAAAAAAAGGCCACAAATAAATGCTGTTATAGTATGATTAAGGGCTTCTGTCCAGATGGAAAAGATGAATTTACATCCTCCTCTGATAAAGAGCCAGAATCACTCAACAGTATTATAACTTTCTCCTTCTTTGAAAGAACGAAGCACATTTGGATTATTATGATAAGTAAAGAATGTGTTGGAAGTTCTTAAATGTTTTCTAAGCTTAAGTTTGTTTTATGTTCCCCCTCCTTTTTATGGCCTTACCATTGTATTGGATTGTGAATATATTTGAGACGATTATGTGGTTTGGTTGAGCATTTGAGTATGAGGTTCACAATTACAGTCTTGCTTCAAACATAAAAATTATTATGTAAGACTCTGCTGATCTAATTACCAGAGACATGTCTGCATAGACCCTCATTGTGATTGGGTCATTAGAAACAGCTCCAGTTCTAAATTTAAGCTATTCCCACCAGCGGTGCTGTGAGGGAGGCAAAGATCAGGATGATTCCAATGGCCCTGAAGGGACGTGGACCCATGAAGATTCCTCCTTTTTAGCTTTGCTTACTGAACGATTGCACAAATCTTAACACTTAATTCATTAATTGCTAATTAAAGTTTAGTTTTAGACACAGTGCCAACAGCAATACATCATGCATTCTCTCACCCCTCCAGTAGGCCCCTCCATGTCAGCTTTCAGTGGTTTAGCCCAGTCACGGTCTATAAGAAGAAAGAGACTTCTGTTTTTTGATACAAAGAAAGATGCCACAAAAATAATAAATCAAGCTTTCAAAAGCACAAAGAAAAAAGGAAAAAAGAAGGAAAGCAAAAATGAGCAAGACAGTGCCATCCAGTATTTTAGAGGTAGAGATGAGTTATGAAGTGATGGAGCTGTCTAAACAAAGACCCTTATCCCACTATAAATTATAGCGCTTTTGATATTTTCCATCATAAATCAATAGCGCAACATACCCTCTGCTTTGAAGTTATAATGTTCTCTTGACCACTGAAAGGTAAAAGTTTAACTTAAAGTGAAGATGAAGTAGAAAATGGATTGGTGTCCTCTCTAGCCTCCTGTTCTATATTCTGGTTTAGATATACTGCACATTAAAAACTGAATATCTCCTTTATTCAACCACTGAATGTCATGATCTATAGCTGGATAAATATGCTTGTGGAGATTTTAGTGGGCTTTGAATAATGTATCTCTCTTAATCTAGTCCATTATACACTGTCAAAACAGGTCATTATACACTGACAGAGAAAAGATACTGTTCAGGGATATTTTTGTTCATCAAGGCATTCACGGTGTAAAAGGTACCCTCGGAGGCAAAACAATGGTCTTAAGGTTGGATTGTGTACATTAAACTGTCAAATAGAAACAATACATAAAAAGCCTGATGTCAAGATAGGGTGCATGAAGTTAATGTAACTTAAAAACTATAACTGTAAAGGAACATGGTACAATTATGTTCCCTAAGGGTTCCTTAAGGAGTTCCACCCAGTGACAGTTTAGCACCTTTGTTTCACAAAGAGTGTAGAGTTTTGCTTCGACAGCCAAGATGTAGCACTTTCAAGAAGCAACAAGCATTACAGTTTAGGTCGGTTGCAAACAGTTTATTAACATGCAGTCAAGTAATTTATATGCATATTCAATTATGAAATTAGGAAGAAATAATAAAATACGGCTATGAGTGGAAATCTAGCATGATGGGTTCTGCTAAAGCACATGAGATGAGGCAAAAGACCCATGCATTACATTTTCAAGTGGCCCAAAACTACTACCATGGTCAAAACTGTGGTAAAAATCCATTATACACACACATATACAAGACCATGCACATCAGTTTAATTATATATACAATGCACATAATTAAAAATCATTAAATCATTAAAACCATTACAATAGTATTTAAACTTATGCCTACTGCTGCAATTGCTTGGAATGGAAGCTTTGATGTTAACTTTGCTATTCTGTGGATTAAAAAGTGGTTGTAATGGTAGGACAAGATTAATTTGAGTGAGAGAGAAAAATCAGAAGACGTTAAAATAAATGAAAGAAAGAAAACCATAAAACAGTCTATGTTGGCCGTTTGATGTTTTCAGGACTGGTATACTCAGAAAAGTGTAGTTATTGATCACCAAAACTCTTTGTCTTGTCAGTTTTATGCCACTGTAAAGAATGGAAAAAATGATCTCTGCGGTTTCAGCAGCTCTGTTGGCTTACATGGGGAACTGCTCAGGTACATTCATGACCAAGAGCCCTTGTTTACCACTTGCACAGATTTTGCAAAAGAGTGATATGTAACCACACCTTCAGTCTTTATTAAACTTCGCTATGTATTTTGTGTGTATTTCTAATGCGACTTAGTTTGTATGCTTTGTGTCATGCCTAACAACACCCCATAAACTAACTCAAACTAGATCCTTCTCTGTGAAAATGAAAAATCATTGTAATTCTTGGAGCACAGAAGATAAATATCCCTTTTTTTCAAATAGGCATGCTTGTCCCTGAACATTGTAAAGGGTTATGCCACATAAAACTGAGCTCCACTCGGCTCCAACCAAACAAGTGCCCCACTTTCATATAACAGTAGAACATTTACTACTGATGAGACCACACCAGCACCTAGTAGTTTGACTTGTGTTCTTCTCTCACTCGCTGTGTAGTGCTCTCATAGGGCTCACCTCTGTTTGCTGTGCTCTGGCATTAGGTGAAATGAAGGATGAGTCTGAATTTCAGAGCTGTCAAACCATCTCATAAAAACACTCACTCATGCGTTTACTGGAGGGAACACAGGCTGGGATGATCCACACAAAAGAAGCAGTGTCCTGTGTACCCTTGCTCCTGTGGCATTGCTTACTGAACAGAATTTTCACTCTTCCAAAGCACACAAAGTGTAATGCAGGTCTGCTAAAACTGACCTCCCCACAAATGGATTATTTAGTAGTAGTAGCAACCATTGTGAAGTTGGACAAGCTAAACCAAACACTGGAAAATAGCCCATTCAACTGAATGAGAAGTTGAAGCGCACTTGGTATTGTCAAAATACACTATGCAAAATTAGTATACACCTGCTCACCCAACATCTCTGCTGGAATCAAGGGTATTAAGAGGGAGTTTGTACTCCCTTTGCTGCAGTAACAGCCTCCACTCTTTTGGGAAGGCTTCACACTAAAAGTTGGAACATTGCTGTGAGGCTTTGATTGTCATAAAAACATTACTGACCACACCAATGCACCTGTAGTGGCAATCACATCCTCAAAGTAATGTTCCAATGTCACTGTTCCACAGCGCACTGCTTTATACACATCATTCTGACTTGGGCACTCCTGTTATATGGAATCCTTCCAACAAAGCCATTTTGTCACCTTTTTCTTTTTAAGAGTGTACAGTGGGAGTGGAATGTTTGGGCCCAGTGCACCTAGGATCATCTACTTTTGGCCCACTCAAAAAGATTACTCTCAAATGGACTTTCAATGTAAAAAACCTAATAACCAAACTGTGATAACTGTAAATAACCAAAACCACAAATACAATGCACTCACTAAATATGTGGTCAGAGTCTGCTAAATGACTAAATAGGACTAAAGCTTGTCACAGGAAAAAAAAAGTCCTCTTCCAAGACCATCACCACTGCCGACAGGAAGCATGAGCATACCTTTAAAACATACAAATTTCTGTGCTGGTGCATTTTTTGCTCATCAAGGTGCAAACAATGTAAATGTTCCCTCAAAGGTACAACAGTGGTTTTAAGTTCACATCGTGTACCTTAAATAAGTTTTCCTTGGTGAAAAGTACATATATATATATATATATATATATATAATATATAATATATATATAATATATATATATATATATATACCTTTTCATAACCGAATGTTTTAAAATAGAACAGTAAAATAAAAGGCCTGGAGACGAGACGGGGTGTGTGGAGTCAATACAACTTAGAAAATATAATTTCGATGGATTATAGTACGATTATGTTCCCTGACTAAAGGTACTGAGATGTACCCTTGAGGGTACCACCCCAGTGACAAGAAGGGTACTGCCCCAGTGACAGTTTCATGTTTTTTTTTTCTTTATTTGAGAGTGTAGGGGGGCCACAGATGCACATTTTTCCTTCACCTTATGTGTTGCAAGTTGGGTTTGGTGCAAAAATTTGGACTACCTAGGGGAGTCCTGAGGAAGGGGTTGGGAACAGCTGCTCCATACTGTTCTCTATGAATACACTGATATATGATTGGTTTTAACAAGCACAATCACACAATAATCGCTGGAAGTGAAACTGAAATCTGAGGCAAACATTTAAGCCAAATAAACTATTAGTTTAATGAGTACAACCTTTCTTATGACAAAATTAGTGTGAAATATAGCAAAGTTCTTCCCTCCTATTATAATTCCTTTTTATTCTTTGTGGGATCAGGTTGTTCTGGGAATGAATCTTCTATTGCTGTGGTCAAAACTAGCTTTGTTCCATCACACAAACACTTTTTTTGTGGTTGCGTCTTACAGAGGTTTGTATTCTATCAATCCTTATTTATTACTACCGTTATTAAATGCCATTGTTCCTCTGTCATGGGGCTTAATTAGGCATCAGGGTGAAACCCATGAGCCCCCATGAGCCATTCCTTTAAATAAACATGACTGGACTTGTACACATGACTGATCTGATTATGAGGAACCAGGATCAGGGCTTGAGTTTCAGTGGGTAGCTTTTGCATTGATTTGAGTTACTTAGCTAATCTGAATATGCACAGCGTGTGGGTGTGGTTGTGTATGTGTATGTGTGTGTGGTTGTGTGCATGCACATGTAGTCACACTTGGTTAATAAGCCTGCTGATGTTTTCCTTTGTGTCTGATGGATACTGGGTAAAGATAACCACTCCCCTGCAGACAATCAGCTCCATCTCCACATGTGCGTGCTTCTCTCAAAATAATGTAGCGCTGAGCCTTGATTACAGTAATTATGATTGATCCAAATACCTAATACATATTAAAATCAGCCCCTCTAATAACTTCATCAATGTATAATTAATAGTTCAGTCAAGTTATCAGTAATTAGTCAATCATGAAAAGGTTATTTATAATGCAGTATGTTTAACTGAATAAAATAGTACCATTGGGCTGATGTGCCTTTTCAATGTGAAAAGGATGTGATGTGTTAATCTCTAAAGGTAAGCAATCTGGCTGCCTAAACATTTTGAGTTCATTGAAAATCAAGTGATATTCATGTGATAAACATTCTGTTAAAGGGGGATTTTGTCAGTTTTTAAAAATGTCTGCATCATTAAATCGTTGAGATGTCAAAAAAACCATTCAGAATGGTTTGATGTGAAATGATGCATTGTGGAGAAGTTTACCAACTCATATTTCTTTTCAGTGGTGTTAATAGGAACCAGGGGTCATGATATCCATTATGCAAATAGATCTATTTTATGTACGGTCTAAAATGACCAGTGAACCTACATGTGTCTTCTCTGCTTTCATATGTAATGTTAAAATGATGTTAAAATAGTGGCTAATCTGGAAAAATACATTTCTATTTTGACTAAATACCAAGTGTGCTTCAAACATATAAACGTATGTTTCAAGTCAAAAACAACAATCATAAACTATCATTAAACGATGTATCAGACATCAGGCATCATATTCATAACCATTTTGTCTGATAACTTTCTGTAATGTATCTTTAGAGACATCGAAAGCTTCTGGTTCAATGTCTGGTTCCTGAAGTTTCTTCAGAATTAAGCATTTCACATCAAACCACAGAACTTTCATATTATGCATACATTAAAAACTCTGTGGAATTCTCCTTTTCCTAATGTTAAATTACTTTAAATAAACTTAATTAGTATCATTAAACTCAATAGAATTGGCATCCAGCATATCTAATTTTTTAAGTGAAAGTAACAACTCATTCTAGTTATTACATCAATTCAACGTGATTCAGATTAGGGTGACCTGCAGTATTTCACTAGAATTTTTTTTTTTTTTCCCCACCTTTAAAGATGCTTACCAAGCTCACTGCAAATAAGAAGACCATCCCTGTTGACAGTTTTGACTCTGCATGAGACAGGTCTATCCATCCTGGCCCAGATTTATATGATTTTGTGATGGGATTTGATGCAATGTGAAGGTTTTGTCTAAGTGATTTATGACCCATATATTTTTTCTGTTTTTACAGGACATCAAAACATTTACCATACAGGCTTGAATGAAAGGTGGAATTTTATGCCCATTAATCATTTTAATTACTTGTATATTTACTGAGGCTTGACACATACATACATATGTGCCCTCTTTAGGTTCTTGGGAATCTACGTCACATCACACTGCATTATGGGATTATTCCGCCATATGGAATAATTCAGTGTATTTAGCCTTTTAACATTGCCAGCCTAGCTAGGTAGTGTACTAATGACACTATTACTATGCTGTACTTTGAGAAACCCCACATGAAACCATAGTAGGTCACATGTAGTTTGAAGTTTACATTGAAAGAGCAGTCAATCTAAAGCCTTTCAGATAAACAGACAAATGTTAATTGTCTGTTTTCACCTGTTTCCAGATAATGTTACTAGCTAATGTTACTACTTTCCAACTCTGTAGTAAGTGATGCAAAATAGGATAGGCGCTATGTACTTCAGCTCTAGGCAACCCCTGTTCTATGAGCTTGCATCTACTGCTTAATGGCTGAGCTGTTGTTCCTCCTGGATGCTTCCATTTCACAATAATAGCACTTACAGTTGACTGGGGCAGATCTAGCATGACAGAAATTTCACAAACTGATTTATGGCAAAGGTGGCATCCTATGACAGTGCTATATTTAAAGTCACTTCAGTATGACCCATTCTACTGCCAATGTTTATCTATGGAGACTGCAGGGCTATGTGCTTGATTTAGGACATATATTAGCAATGGGTTTGGCTGAAAAACGTAAACTCAATAATTAGGAGGAGTGTCCACATACTTTTAGTGTATTTGGTGAGTCCATAGACTGCAGATCAAGCTAATTGCATCATGACATCATTTCCCAAGCCCTTTTAGAGGATTTAAGAACACCTGCAATAAATTCTCCAAATTTCTTCACCACCACGTATCCTAAAGGGCCATGTTGTAAACCTGCCTATTCACTTGCCAAGGTCTAGGTAGGTTGCAGCTGGCAAGTGTGCATTTGTGGAGGGGTAGACTGCATGACTGCTTTCCAAAAAAATAAAATTATTAAATGTTTTTTGGCATACATGTTTGAGAAGAAAGTAATGAAAAATAATTCATTTTCATCTCATCAGTACTTGGTTTTAGCAGCCATCCTCATGTGTCCTGGGGCAGCCAGGTTGTTTCCATGGAGCGGATGCAGAAGCAGGCTGAACACCTGGAAATTGGTTTAGGGATTCGCTCTCAGACAACTGAGGGAGCGTGGGATTCCTCCTGCCTGTTCGCCTCAGTGGCCTCAAGCTGTTGATATCTACTCATCCTCATGCCATTGATAATAACTCAGTGATCTCGCTGCTTCTGTTGGAGAGCAGAGCTCAGAAACAGGTAGTTGGAGAGGCGTAATAAAAAAAGAGTAAGTGATTCATTTGAAGGCTACGGAATACATAATTGGTAGTGGAGGCCACATTTCATAAAAATCCATGGCAAGTTCTTACGCATTCCTCTTGATTGATTGTGGTGTTTACAGAGTAGTTTCTGCGTAATGATTCTCTCTTGCAAGTCACATTGCTTTCTCCGTATCTATAATTTACTTCTGAAAAGTAAAGGTTGGTTAATCTTCAGCTTTTAAAACACTTGGAAGGTGCATCATTATGTCTCAGCAATATCTACACAACTGCTAAAAGGAAAAAAAAAGAAATAATCCTAAAGTAATCTTTGAGCTGTACTCTGGATATAAACTAACATGGTACGGCTGTGTATCAGAAGGAAAATTACAGTGCAACTATATATCTGGTATATCAACTATAAAACTGGTGTTTTAATGTTTATATAATATCCTATATTAATCTCTCTCTTCTTCTTTTCTGTCATTAAGCCTTTAATGTAGAGACAAAAATGTAGCTCTGTCTGTCTTCTAATCTTCTCCTCTTCTTTAACAAACTGATGCTGTTGTTTCCTTTGTTTTAGTATGTAAAGTACATGATCTAACAAAGCTGAGAGTTCATAGATTTTTATTTTGAAACATATGATTATGGATAAACTTCACACTTCAGTTCCTTTTCATCATCACTCTGATTAACCCCTTAACATTCCAGGCTTATTACATACTAAGGCTTATTATTCTTTAACTACAGGGACTTCATACTAATGGAGCTTTTCTAAGGTTACAGAAGTGTATAATAAAACTTTAGGCCAGCTGTTGGGCTTATCGCTTGGTAAGGGTTTAAACAATGCAATAATAAAGCCTAAAGAACCTAATATACATTCTGTTCTGTGTGCACATGCACGCTCAGAAATCTATTGCAGGGCATCCAACAATAAAGGCAGCTTCATGCGTCTTTTGCACACAGAGAGCTCCAGTTCCACATGCTTGTTCATTTTACTGTTACTAACATGGACTCCAACTGCTTGGGGCTCAGATTTTAAAGGGGAATTCCAACATATCTCTATAAATATAAAGATTTGCTGACATCACGTTGACAACTTGCACATGCCTGTAGCTGTTTTCATTTACTAAGTGTGCAGAAATATGACTGATGACTGGGCTGGTTCTGTGAGCTTGTCAGTTTGGGGGTGATTTTGTAGTCATGAGAAAGTTTATAACTGAATTTGGCTTTTATTTTCATTAAAACCAAGTAGGGTGGTGCCAGATTGTAGTGCACTCAGTTCTTTGGGTATCACCTCATCTGCCAATATTGAAAATACCTCAATGATTTTAAAGACTTGTGACTTGATGTTCCTTATGCAAAATCAGATTTGGAATCTTCATAATTCAAATTGGCTGAAAAGTTGAAAAAAATCCCAGCTTTTCTGCCTGATCAGGACTGTGTGGACATTTCAGAAATGGTGGTGTAGCCATGGCAATTTAAACAAATCCATTGTAGCAGTTTTCTTTCACTTTTTTAAGCTTTTCCAGCAAACATTAAGTTTTGAATCTGTGTGAATTAATTTATGGAGGTCTGATGGCCTGCAAGTAAAAGGCTACAGTATTTGTAGCACGCCACAGTCACGTTGTTACATCTCTGCTTTACCATTGTGGCACGCTCTATATTTTCTGCAGTGTGCATGCCTACAATGTTCTTCGCAAACATTTTCGAGTCATTTTTGCACTTTTGTGTGGAACAAACAGATTTTCGAAAACACCACTGATGTAGACAAAGATTTTTTTTAAAAAAACAATGTTTTAGGAATATTTATTAAGCATATATATGAGACATTGTTTTACTATAGATTCAGGAGAATGTTTTGTCCCTAAAACATATCTTTAACCCCTTACAGGCCCAAAATTTTATTACACATTTACCTACATAATTACCTATAAATAGCTCAGCCAGTTTACATTGAAGTCCCTGTAGTTACTGAATAATAAACATTAGTACAGAGGTGTCAGACTCAGCCACTAAAAGGGCCCTATTAAAAAATCTCAACAAATCCATGGGGCAAAGAACTTTTATTTATTTATTTTTTTGTTTTATTTCATTGTAATTAACATTTTGCTATAAACCAAACTGACCACTGTTTATTCAATATACATAAAAAACTTAACAGTAAAACAGAGGCACTTGTGGTAGACATTGAAATATACCATGAGTACTTCAAATATTCAAAATGTAAATGTGACCAGGAGCTCAGTCATTCTAACCGCTGACTCTAAGATTGTTGTTTGGTAGGAGAGTCGGAGCGCATGCTACGTTGCAGTGCATGATGGGGACTGTAGTGCAGCACATTGTGAAATGAGCAAAATTAATAGACAATTAAAATACTTTTGTGGGCCAGATAGGATTGTGTTGCAGGCCTAATCTAGCCTGTGGGCCTTGTGTTTGACACATGAGCTATAGCTTGTAATAAGCCTGGGATTTCAAAGGGTTAAAAATATGTGCATGGCAGAGGTACATGCAGGGAGTTATAAGACAAAATAGTACCCAATGTTGTTTTTTTTTCCCTTTCTGAATTACTGCTATTTGAGCATGATCAACATTATGTATAAAAACTCAGAAGACACATGTAGATTCACTGGTAAGTTTGGATGTACATGATATGGCTCTTTGTGTGTCGTAGACACTGCAACCCCTGGTTCTTATTACTACCACTATAAAGAAAATAATGTAATAATTAATAATAATACAAACATTTAAATAAAAAGTCATGGAACTAACTCATTAAAGGGGACAAAGCCAAAAGTCTCTAAATGTATCATCAATGAAACATTAGGTAACACAGGATTAACAATTATGTGCTATGGGCTTGAGCTGAAACATTCATCCATCCATCCATCATCTAAACCGCTTATCCTTCTGGGTCACGGTGGGGTGCTGGAGCCTATCCCAGCTGTCATTGGGCGGAAGGCAGGATACACCCCGGACAGGTCGCCAGTCCATCGCAGGGCAGACAGACAGACATACACATTCACACACACTCACACCTAGGGGCAATTTAGCATGTCCAATCAGCCTGACTGCATGTTTTTGGACTGTGGGAGGAAACCGGAGTACCCGGAGGAAACCCACGCAGACACGGGGAGAACATGCAAACTCCACACAGAAATGACCCTGGTCACCTAGCCGGGAATTGAAGCCAGGCCATTCTTGCTGTGAGGCGACAGCACTACCCACTGCGCCACCTCAGCTGAAACAATGGATGTGAAAGCTTGTTGTGTTATTCTTCCGTTCTCTGCATACTCATGGAGTTTGAGTGAATTGCAAACAATCCTATCTTGGCAAGAGGCAAGCTGTCTGCATTATTCAAAGCCTTTGGAGGACTAGTGATGTATAGCCTGTTCTCTCTGTCCCAGCTTTGTGAGCAGATAGAAGGTGAAGCTCTAAACTGTGCAGTAGTAGATTTATGGCCATTACCAACATGGAGTGGGGGAGCAGATTGGAACAACAGCTTGCCTCACTCTCTCTTGCTGTTTGTCATTCATTATCATGGTGCTGTCAGATGCAAATTCAATTGTTCCCTCCTCCTACTTTACAATATTGGCTGTTCAAATGAACTGGTCTTTCTCACAATATAAAAAGGAACGCATGGCAGCAAAATGTCAGCACTGCTATGTGATGCCTTTGTTTTGTATAGGATTTTGCTTATGTGTGTGGACTGTCCTTTTTTGTACTGTCTCTCTACGGTGAGAAAAAGTAGTGTTACAAGGCATAAAGTACTGCTGATTTCTCTGTCCTGCACAGGGGTCAGGAGTCATATCAGGGAAAGAGGTAACATGTTTTTGTAGGAGTACATAGGGCTGAATAAATATTAGAGAAAGGTCATATAGATATAAGAGCTCACCCCTTTTGATATGTAGGGCCTTCCAGATGCTGTATAATGACCAAAATGCCTAAACTAAGCTAAGTGTATTGCAAACATGGCCTTGCGCTCTGAGTACCTTAAAGCCCTGGCATTCACAGTTAAACCAGGCAAAATGGCTTAAATCCAGGACATAAAAAGGTCATTTAAAACATAGTTTTGAAATAGTTTTTTGGATAAAGTGTGCGGCTATGTTTGATTAAGATCATTTGGTGTTATTTTTGCTTTGTTTTCTTCCTAGTTTATGAAAATGTCTGTTCTATATGTATGATAAATATACAATCATATTTTCCACAACTGAGCGCTGCAAAATGGAGTTATGACATACATGAAGTTTGAGGAAAGACCACGCCTAAACTCCTCCTACCAAATTTCAGCTTCCTATAAATACCGGTCCTTCACTCCTCCTACTCGTGATGAAATTTCACACTCCCCAAAGAACTATCCACTACATTACTTTCTGAAATGTTCAGAATATACAGCTCAAACAGAAACTTTCAACCCTGCCCGACATCCCTGCCTATCAGACTTAACCATGTTAAACTCAGATACCATGATCTACAATATCAAACATAGCAAAACAAACCAATTTGGTAAAAGCATTCCTTTGTACCTATTTAAAATTAACTCTTATCTGAGCCCATATGAACCTCTGGCACAGCTATTCCAACTCAGGCTCTCTCAAAACGCCCAGCAGTCAGACCCACTCTTCATTACAGAAACTGGCTCTGTGGTCTCCCATTGCTGGTTCCACAAACTCTTACGCCTAGTTCTTTCATTATCCGGTTACCCTCTGGAGCAATTTTCTGCTCATTCCTTCAGAATCGGACCAGCTTCTTCTGCAACTCCCCAAGGGCTCCCTGACCATATGGTCCAACTACTCGGACGATGGTCTTCGCAAGCTTACCACGGCTACATACGAACGCAAATCCAGGGCCTCCGCCAAGCTCACGAATGGCTGGCCTCCATCTAATCTGGAATTTTAGGGGGTCGGCCTTCTCGTGATCCACAGAAGCCGTGCTGAACTCCAGCCCAAAACTACCCTCCTCTCATTATCTCACTTACCAAGGCGTGGTCTACATTCGCAAAATGGAGTTATGACATAACTGAAGTTTGAGGAAAGACCACGCCCTAAACTCCTCCTCTCCTTCTCGTCCACCTTGTCCACGCCTGCACTTGATCTTTGATAAGGGTGTCGGCCTTCTTGTGATCCACAGCAGCCGTACTGAACTCCAGCCCAAAATTTCCTCAGAGTTCCCCTCCTCTCATTATCTCACTTACAAAGGCATGGTCTGCATTCGCAAACATCTCTTTTGTAGCAATATTTAAAATGAGTTTTTAACATATTTTAGTTGAGTTTAGCTTGTTTGAGAAGCAGCCGAAAAAGATGAACCTCTAGTGAAATCCAATACGTATCCGATACGCGGCAACACAACTCAGTCTGAACAGCCAGATTGGAATTCATGAGACCAAACCAACGCTAGCACACTTCAAATTCAGATTTTAATGAATGAATTAAAACTGCAGTTATCTAGAATAAAATGCTTTATATGAGCAAAAGTGACTCACAAAGAATTTTCAAATGTTTTTGCATTAAAAATGACTATGTGACGATGTCCTCAGCTGGCACACTGGTGATTTTATGACTGTATATTGACACATATTGCAAGTGTTAATTGATGCAGCTTCCCGAAAGTATCCCAAAACATATTTTATACCATCTTCTGTACTATTTGCACCAACTTAAGAACTGAATTTGGAGCCTTGCAAGGGCGCAATAAGTTATATCCAACCAAAGTTCTAAACTTAGGTTGGTGCTAGCCAGTAAAGATACATTCAGTTGGTGCTCTGTGTTCATTTCAGACCCTGGGACTAGCATTATTTTACACATCGCTAGCACAGTTAATTCCTTTGTTGCAACTGATTTAATGGTGTCGGCCAGATAATCATCTGTGAACAGCTAATAGAATGAACAGAGCAGTTGAAACAGACACACCTTCTCTTCTTCATTTTAGGAGCATCTGTTCTTTTTCTGGGAAAATAAAGCTTTTTCAGTTTTCTTTTTTGTTGTTGTTGTCTACAGGCATCTAACCTGCATTTAACGCCTAGCCAAAACAATGCCTGATTTGCCTGCTGGTAAATATGTAACTTTACTTTACCAGAGAAGCTGAATCCAGTTTTTGGATAGATATGCATGGATATGTTGACACTATTAGTGAGGTTATTTTTAACAATATATTTAAATAAGCTTTATACAGGCTATCTGTTATAGATTATATGGTAGTAACTATGCGTCTATGTGAAAGGTACAGAGTGATTTAATTTGAGTGGGTTCTCAGACATTTTCTGGATCTTCATTATTTTGGGGTAGGTCATCCCCCCAGGTTGTGTTTTTGTATATTACTACTGTATGTACAACTGGTCAAATTGCATGTTGATTTTCTAAGTGAAAATAAGTAAAAACATCATCTACAGAAAACCTATATATGGCTTTTGTTTTGGCATATTTTAGTGCACAGTTTCTATTTATTGGCCATATTTATTATATTGGAAAAAAATGAAACAAAATCTTCTGCACAGGCCACTTTTTTGCTTGTTAATTTACTGTTTATTCAGCAAATAAACAGTAATTCTGCAGTAAAATGTGCCGAACTCTATTCTCTGTAGAGAGGGTGCATTAACTTATTTTACTTAGAAAATCAACAAAACATGTCATTTGACCAAGGGCACCCAAAGTATTGCATATGACTGTACAGCTGTATGCAACACTTTGGCCACCCCTAAATATACATACTTTTGCAAGTTTTAAAGTATCATGAGTGTTTATTTGCTAAATTGAATTTAATGGGCAAACAAATAATACGTAAGTTGAGGCTTTTGCAAAAATTATGACACTTGCTTTATTTTATGTTTTATTTTTTTCCATCATCTTAAACTCAGCAAATATAGTAGAACTTATTCTCTAGGATTTTCACTTACAAAATCAACAAAACATGTAATTTAAGGGATATTCAAACTTTTGCATGCATATATATCATCAGTGCCTCACGTCCTCATAAAATATATTTCCTTCTATCAGTTAAGGTTATGAGACCCTGATTAATAGCAGTTCTCAGTGCTCGAAAAAGTAAAAAGATTAATTACAGTTGAAATTGGGCCAATTTAAAGCTTTCATTGAATGTGATCTTCTGTAAAATTGATTGTGTTAAACAAAAGTCAATTAATTATAGGAAAGCGACACTTCATTTACCATTCGAATTGCTTGCGTGAAGGTTTCTGGTGGTATAAAATCAATTTGATAATGAAGTATAGCTTTGCATATCTACTGAGTTGAAGTGTTTTACATAATAAAAGCATTGATTTAGATTATTCATTGCAGGTGAAGTTCTTTTGATTAGTTGAACTAGTGTATATGGCAATTAACTGAAAACATTCAGACACATTATTATGCAAATCCATGATTGCATAATAACAACAAGGAAAGAAAGAAAGAAGAATAAACCTCATGCATTTGGGCATTTATGGAACATAACATGCAGCTATGATTAGAACAGTGCATCTGATTTTCATTCACAGCCACATAAAATGGACATTTTATGATTTATGCCATCCTGGGATCTCTACAAATCTCCACTCTGCAGACTCGGAAATTCAGAACCATTTAAACTAATCTTCACTTTTGAAAACTGTGGTGTCACCAGAAAATCTCACAAATCCTGTGTTTGGAAAATGAAAATATCCCACAAAGACGTGTCACAAAACGATTAGTGTCTTCTCTGCAAGCAGGTTCTGAAGTGTAGAGGAAACAATGGGGCTTTGTTTCTCTTTCATCTGCTGCTTCTCCTCCTCCATCCATGCCACCTGCATTCAGCAGCATGACTGCCACATTAAGGCCTCGCTAAATCAAGCCATCTTCATCATAAATCAAATGGCATTATGAGGCGAATAATGCTACTCAATAATCCCGTCTTAAAAATAGCCTCCTCTATTTACTTTCCAGCAGAAGGCTGGGCTGCAGACAATTCCCAAAGCTCGGACTCTACAATGCACTGCGCACTCCGCACATATTAATTTTCCATTGCCCCTGAACTATCAAAACAAAACAGTGAGCCAGTGTAAACAAGGACATCTGTCAAAAGGCATGGTTTTTAGAAGAACAAATATATTATGTTAAAAAGGCTATTTAGAGTAGTGCTAAGTTGACCACTAAGTCTGTAGCCCAGGTTATTTTTTATTTTATTATTTCTTTCTTTCTTTCTTTCTTTCTTTCTTTCTTTCTTTCTCTTTCTTTCTTTCTTTCTTTCTTTTTTTCATTTTTCTTTCTTTTAACTGCATTTTTTCATCATCATCATCATCATCATCATCATCATCATCATCACTTTTATTTTGCAGCTTTCCCATGTTCAAGGATGTTTCCATCAGACGCTTTACAAAATAATCAAAAAAACAACACAAAAAAAACACACACACACACACACACACACACACACACACACACAGCCTGGAACGAGTCCTTAGCTGTGAGAGAAGGTCTCACTCTGCCTGGGGGGCCCCCCAACTATGGTGTAGTGCAACCCTCCTCCTAAAGATCTAGCTTCCTGCAGGTTTTAGCTCCAGCCCACCTGTAACACTCCTCATTCAGCTAATTAAGCACTCCTGAAGGTAATAAAGGTCAAATAGGGTTGGAGCTGAAGTCTGCAGGGTTGGTGACCACTGGTGTAGCATCACACAGATGGCCAGCCCGGGAGGCCAGAAATGTCCTCTGCCATGAAGGGGTAGTGTTTTCCTGCAGCCATACAGCATTGGCCCAGGCAGCCTCATATCTGTAATGCAGCGTCATCCAAGCACGGCGGCCTAGTCAGCCATGTAGTTGTGGTGTAGCATCGCTCATGCGGCTGGCCCAAGTGGCCTTGTTGTGCGGCGCCACGCTGCTCATGCAACTAAACACCACCGGTCCAGGCAGCCTCATAGCTGTAGAGCAACATCATCCAAGCAGCCCGTCCAGGCAGCTACGTTCCCGCAATGTAGCATCGAACAAGTGACCGGTCCAGGCAGCCTCATAGATGCAATACAGCATCATCCAAGTCGCCGGCTCAGGCAGCTGCATAGTTGTGATGTAACATCAAATAAGTGACCATTTCAGGCAGCCTTGTTGCTGTGATACAGCATCCCTCAAGTGGCTGGCCCAGGCTGCATTGTACACTGTAAAAAGTGGCTCATCAGATCTACTTTATAAAATTACTTCCTGTGGAAACAAGCAGTTGAACTGGTTTTATTCAAGTCAAAAAATCACTTTAGATTCTTTCAATCTTCATTCAAAGTATTTATTTAGGTTGAATAAAACTAGTGAATTTACTTATTACCACATGAAGTAAATTTTTAAGTAGATCTGACTTTTTACATTGTGGTTATTTACAGTCATTAACAAATTATTAGATAATGATTAAGTTACTGTTTATTGGGGATTGTTATTATAAACTATTGCCTTCATTTATTTTATTAGCACCTCTTTTAAGGTGTGCACCTTAACAATTAATTAACTATTAAGTATTAATTGTGAAAACAGAAGTTCATTGTTCTTTTAACCTACTATTATAAGTTGAATGAACACAAAGTTTTAAGGCAACCAGATTACTTTTTTTAAGTTGAATCATTGAAGTATTAAAAATATTTTTGCCATACAGTCTTAAATTGCCTCTGTCTGAACTTCTTTGGAACATGTTACAGGCATTGATTTTGGAAGTCAATATTTACAAAAACAATGAAATTAGTAAGATAAAGCTTCAAATCTTGTCTTTGAACTCTTTTTGTTCCAATACAGGTCAAAGTGAATGTACAAAACACTGCTTTCTTTTTTTATTTGTAATTCACATACTGTCCCAATGTTTTTGTAATTGATGGATTTCATTTGTTTACTATTGGTGGAGAGTTTGGAAATGTGAGCATGCTCACGTATGATTTAATTGAAAGCTGTTCTGCATTAGTCTGTCTAAGTGTGAGGCTCTGACAGAATTCAGATGCTTGCAGACCACACATGAGTAAAATGGGTTTATTAACAAAGGTAGGTTCCAAGATCAAAGTCAGCCAGATTGTGAAAACAGTAACCATGTGGGAAGTCCAAAAGCAATGTCCACAATCCAGAAACAAGGTCAAACCAGAAAATACAACAATACTGAGAGGGCAATGAGACAGACTAGGAGGCTCGGTAAGGCTCTGGAAACAAAGACAACACTTCAAATAACCTAAGCTAAAGCCTGGGCATATATACTAAACTAAGAAGGTACAAGAAACAAGGAACAGGTGGAGGTAATCAGTAGTCAGGTGGAGCAGACCGGTGTAGAGTCTGGTGAGGTGTTCTTGGTAATGGAGTCTGGAGGTAGTGACAGCGAGAATAGAGGAAAGCATGATAGTATGTCAGACTAACCCCAGGAACCAGGCCCATTTCCTACAGGAGCATCAATCTTATACATACATTACTAATGTTTATGTGAAGTTATGCACCAAAAACTGCCACAAATAATTTTTCATGATCGTTATCCAACTCCTCTTTATCCCTCACAAACTGTTTTTTTTTCGCAGTATATTTAAGACTGATCTATTAAATGACCTGTATTTCACTTTGTGTTTTGGGCTGAAATGCTTCTAATAGCTTCAGTGTGGATGGGTGGAGCAAAACTACTCTAGACTGAACAGAATGATGGATGTAAATGCACTGGTTCTTGTGACATCACAGAAAGAACAATTAAAAATGGGCTGAAAAGCTTAGTTTCTAGATGAACAGTACAGTTTGAAACTTTAATCAAACTCTCCTATAAAGATGGAGAAATGTATAGCATCAGTGAAGAGTAAGACACAGGGGAGGCCATGAATCCACCATAAGAACATAAGCACCAAACATACAAGCACAAGCTACAGGCTTTGCACTGATGGTAGGCCAAACCCCAACACAAAACATACTAACAACCCACATCCCCTGACACAGAAAAACACAATTAACACGTTATTTTAACTTATGAACAACGGCATAAACAACATTAAAGTCCACCTGTGTGCATCCTTCATGAGCCTCCTGGCACAGCCATCAGCATGACCACTTCTCACAAGCATTAGAGACCAGTGCCAGCCAGTGGGTCATTACAGTGGAAACCCTTTAGTAGTAGTAGTAAGAGTAACAGTAATACTAAGAGTCCATGCTTGATTTTGTGCTGTCATATTGGCTTATGGAAGCTCTGTAACTTGGAGTTGACCATTTTTTGAAAGCATTAAATGTGTCAGTAAATTCTCTATCTGAAAATACATCAAAAAAACGATCTAAGTCTCATAAGGAACACTACCTTGTTCCTGTTTGTGATTCATCACTAGCGTGAGAAAGGTTAAAAGCCTTGGAAATGTTTTTCGGAAGGTTTATTTAAAGTTTATTTTTAAAAGCTCTAACTTTGAAAGATTCCACTCATTATTGAGTTTAATCTAAATTAGGCAGACTCATTAGTCTGCTCCAGATTCAGAATGAGAACTCATTTTAATGAGAGGCTTTTAAGCAGAACAATGCGAGTCTTCATTGACTCGGAGCGGGAAGCTCTTTTTTCCTGCCCTAGGAGAGCTGGATGGACTGTCAGTAAGTTCCACTTCCTTGAGCACTGACATTTTAGTCGGTAGGGAAACCTGCGAGGAAAAAAAGAGGAAAGACAGAGTGGACACCTACATTTATCACACCATTTCATCCCGATCTTTCTGCATTTTCTGCTCAGTGGGTGTCCTTTAATGTGTTGTATTTGTGCATGTGGGTGTGTGTGAGAGAAAGTGTGCTTGTTATTGTACATTTTCAGGACAAAAAGATCATGATTTTGAAGGAGAACCAAAGAAAGGCAATGCCTATGACCAGCGACATTATCCTGATATTGTAGTGTTTTGCTAGAGTATGATTCAAAGTGGTTCATTTTTCAATTTCCAGTCAAAATAGCCTTTATGTAAGTTATTTACTTTTCAGCATTAGTATCAACAAAGCAGAAAACCTCCAAAACATCCAAAAAACATAAATAATGTGTCCATTCTTTGCCTTTATTACATCTTCCATTCTTTTCAGGAGACCTACTTTCAGTTTTTTTGAAATCAGTAGGGATACTTTTTTCACACCTATACAGTTCAGTCTTAGAACTCGGCTGTATTTTCTTCTTATGATCCAATTAGTCCCAACACACTCAGTGATATCAGAGTCTGGATTCTGGGGTGGTCAGTCCATTGTACTGAGAAAACCAGCAGATTCTTTGTTCAGTTTGCAAATTGTCTTCTTTTTTGACTATTTTCTTTATGCAGTATTTTTTTCCTTTCTCTCAAAGATGAAAGTTTAAGTCCTGTTTAGCTGATGCTAGCAGTTTTGTTGGTCTACCAGGTCTTGCATGGTTGTTAGGAGTCCCATTTTCTGTTTTATCTTTTTTCTCTTAATCTTTTAATAATATATTGAGCTCCAGTGTTGGAAAGACCTGTTTTTTACACTTCCTTTCACATACACACATACTTGTTTTTAGTGTCTGACATAGTGGGAGTATAAACTATGTGCCCTTTTTACAAGCTCATAGTGCACCTCTTCCTCCATTGAAGCTAACGTGTTTCTCTAGTTGACAGGGCTTATCATTCGTTACCATGGATTCAACTGCTTCTTAGAGCCGACAGCAATATAAAAGATATGAGGAGAGCCCCAATGCTGGTGTAGGCTCTTATGAACATTCTGGCATATGAGACCAGATAAGTGCAATATTACAGAAGCACAACATTACAGCAGAGTGCCATGGCTCAGAGACAGCCTCAGCGCTCATTATAATAACTCCTCAGAGGATGAGGTTTATGTATCCATCACATTTCCCTCTGTCTTCATCTTCAGAATCCTTCTCCTCCCTCTTACCCATGCCCTCCAGTGCTGTTCCAGCTCATAACTGCAAAATGCACACATCCCTCTGAGACTCGCTGCAGCTGGAGCTTTCAGACTATAATATAACCTGATGAGCGATGTAAGTGCTTTATTCCAAACTTAAAAGTTATAAAGTGTAACAGTACAGGTCGGCCCATCCCATAAAAAAGCAACACTATTATTGTCAGAGGAAAACTTCTCTTTTTCATTTTAATGAACAATTGGCTTTGTGTCTTTTGAAGTGCTCTCTAAGTAACAGTTTGCAGGAGAAAAAAAAAATGCTGCTAACTGCTGCTAATGCTCTTTGCCCACAGCATTGGGTTACAGGCTGAAAAGCAGCCGTTTCTGCCTTTTATATACTGTTCCCCTTTGCGCTGTTATCACACTTAATTTGATATGAAAAAGCATGCACTAAACATTCTGTTATTATACTATTACAATACTATTAATACCAATTTAAAAAAGAAATTATGGAGAAGCCATATCAAGATGCAAACACAAGCAGTAAGAATTACAATGAGGATTTTATTTATATAAAATGCATACGAAATAATAGATTACAAGATGAAAGTTATTCAATGCATAAAACCTGTACATTACAAAATCCTTAAAACAAAGACTCTCTAACATCAAGGGAGGCATCTCTGAACAGAAGCTAGATCAAAGAATTTGTCCTACTGACTATAGCGAACCCTTACTCAAACCATGACTATTGGAATTGGCCTTCGGTTCAAGTAACTAACATCAAAACCCAATAAAATACAACAACAACAAAACACCTCTACAATAATGTACTTTCTGCTAGCACACCAATGGGGCTCTAGTATTAGATTAGCACCTAGCTAAGTGCAATGCTCATTTTTTTCTCTTATTTTTGTCATTGCTTTGCAGACAATCAGATTAAAAATGCCATCCAGCAGATCTGATCAAATTTCAGAGAACCTCAAACTGCGCTGTGGAAGTAAATTTAAAGGTGGCTAGTGAATTGTAGCGAAACAATTGACCTTAAACCTCAGAAAAAAAGTTGTTCCTTAAGATGAGTTCTAAAACACTACAAATGCATTCTGAGGGTGGCAGTGATGAGGCTGGAGATGCCAGGAGTGTGATGTGCTTCTGTACAGCTAGGTAGCAACACGAGTAAGAGCACAAACTAAAACGCCTCCTGACAGAGCTGAGTAAAATGGCATATTATAAGATATTAAAGTAGTTGATTGCTCAGACTATTTATATGAAAGGGTCTTCTTTTGTAAGCTCTCGTTGTTGTCAAAAAGAATTTCTGCTTTTGATTTTTTGTGTGTTTGCTTTCTTATTTTCATATTCAACATTAAAATGTTGTGTTAATAACTGATATCACTGAAAAGCTGAGTTTGTGCTGAATATTTATTATTGATCACTTGACAACAGTGTAATATATCACTAAGTTACAGTCAGCATAAAGATATACCACTTCTAGGTTTATGTTCTAAAGTGTTGAATGTATCACCGATAATACATTAGGTAAGGGTTTACTTTTTACAGTAAATGAATAGGGTCATATCAAAACAACATTTACAATGCAAACAAAAACTGAGAACACAACAATATTAAGGCTGAATGCAAACACAAAAACAAAGTGAGAAAGCACTTTACATAAATGAAAACAAATACAAAAGTGACACATAATTCACACATCACAGCGCAGCAGGACCTACTCTGTGTGTCCAGAGTGACTTTATGGAGATTCAGTGATGATTTAGACGATTTAGTAATTCAATTCAGAATAACACCATTCAGATCCTGTATTTATGTCCATGTAAATGGCCTATTTAAACACCTCACAGCACATGTACAACCTGGAATGTCTCCTCGTGTTTTAAACAGTCTTCTGATGGACTGAGTTTAGTGTTGATAATCAGAAATTTATGGCTAAATACACATAATAATGACCAAAAACTATATATAACATATAAATGTGACTCCACATGCAAGCCATGCGCTCAATGCTTGTTTTAGTGCTGAGAGTGTGGGGGGGAGAGACGGACAGTGCAAAATAACGGCATAGTTCCAGACCACTACCGTGAGTGGAGAACAATCTTTCCCCCAAAATCACACAAACAGGCCCTAAAACACATAAATAACACTTAAAGGTCTGTTAAATAATAACTTTAACAGATAAATAACACTAAATCACTAAAACACTAAATAAGAAAATCTACAATATTTAGCTCTGTCTTTCAGTTTACATTGATTTTCCATATTAAAAATATCTGATATTATTGCTGTTGTGTCCTGGCTTAATGTTTTAGTGCCATTTTTTTCTACAAATGCAGCATTTTGGTAAATGTTTCCTTTTTTGTAATGTGTTAACGTTCTCTCTTTTGTATTTGCGTTCTCACTTTTGTATTTCTGTTTGTGTTCTCCCTTAATGCTGTTGTGTTCTCATTTTTTTTTTTTTTGTTTCATTAATGTTGAAGTGATATAACTCAGCAGACCACCGTAAGGGTGAGCTCTGACTTTATGAGAACTTTAGGATGACATTGACGGTCACAACTATATCTAAAGGACTCTCACTAAAAGAGCCATCCAAATCAGACAACACTAGTAGATGGTCACGGTAAAGTGGTGAAGTGAAGTGGAGAGCGGGAGCTCAGGGAATGGCCTAACAGCATATCACTGTTCAGTCATCTGTGGTGTTAGAGTGTTTATGTCCATCACGGTCACCTATGACAAGTGCTTGGCAAATAGATTGTAACTGAAGAGAACTGCCATGTAACTCATAATACGTTCTGAGAGGAAATCAATCAAAGGCTACGAAAAAAAACGCGTAAACTTGTTCTGGCTGGCATGCGAGAAATAGCTCAGTTAAATCTCCATATTTTTTGAGTATAGCAAATGATCCATCGCCATCTGTCAAGAGTTGATGAATCTGGGAGATTAATGTTGGTCCATTCTCTGTAGGGACATCTGATTCTGTCTGCATGCAGAAAAACGATGATGCAAATTTTCATCTTCCTCATGCCAATGAATGTTTTCTCACACAATAATCATTTTAAAGTGGACTAATGATTAAAAAAGAGGTTCCATCTCAAGTCTTTCATTCAGTTCCCATCTGTTAGCTGTTGTCCCTTTTTGGTAATTGAAGATCTCACATCGATTTCAATGTTTGGGCTGTGAGATTGATCATGATCACTGTCATTATTTGATTAATGAATTTCTGCCTACTTTGAAAATACCAATAAGATGCAGTGCCATATCTTATGGAGATGTATGTAATAAGTAAATCAATCTCCATCCCCTGTCACTCCCCACCCGTAAAGCCTGACTACCCAGTCTGAGAAATACCAAACTTTCTTCACTCTTAGTTTGGCTGGACAGGCTGATTAATGGATATATGTTTTAAGAGTGAGCCTTTAACATTGGAAGCACATTGTTTTTTATCCTTTGACAGCCTATGGAACCCATAGGGTTTGAGTCAGTTTGTGTGTGTAATGAATAGAAGCCTGAGGCAGGTGGATATAAGCACCCAGTCTGTTTATTAGGGCAGTTCCGATAACCTTGGCCAGAAAAAGAAACAGAAGTCAAAGCACGGGCAGACAAGGGTAACACAAACACCTCCATCCTCTTAGTACATAAACACAGGTTGGCTAAGCTGAAACAAGAGAAGCACTAGAATTACTGGGAGACGGTCAACACTAAGAACAATATGAACAAGAAAACAAACAGCAGCAGGAAACTAGAGATGCAGCTGAGAATTGCAGCAACCTACGCAAAAGCTCTAAGACACAATGGGGAATACATATACACCAAGCTAGGGCGGAGCCTTAAGGTGCCAGAACTGAGTTTCCCAGGATGGGGATTTCATGGCAGTTTCACTGACACGTATGCTGCCATATGCTTGCCACTTATTTTAAGCCCGTGAAAAGGTAGAAGCTATGATTTTGAAAACACACAACAAACTTCACTTGTCAGTCCCCAGATGTCAGCCTTGTTAACCGGACTGTCATGGGCTCCCCCTCCAGCGAGCTTTCAGTTGGACCATTCCAACCAAAATTGGTCCTCCACAGCTCTAGCTCTGCACTGGGCCCAATCTGTCATCATTGGTTCCACATGTGTGTCTCTATATTTCTTCATTCCTTCATGTATTCATTTTTGAGTTTAGCCTTTGCAAGGACTTCTGCAATGTAGGTGGGTATGTACATGATAAGTGATCTATTCAAAGGTTATTTGCAAAAACCCTGGTCATTGGTACAGACAGGAATCTAAATATGTGTCACCATTGCGAAAATCACAAAATCTGGAACAGGAAAATTTGCCAAAAAGAGATCCAAAAACCAGAAACTGGAAACAAGAGTAGAACTAGGACTGGCTCAGAAATCAATCTATTGCAAGCCTTCACAAAGGCTAAACAAAATGGTCTAAATATGGAGATACACAAGTGGAATCAATAATGACAGTGAGGATCCAGGGTAGAGCCAGAGCTGAGGAGAAATGGTCTGACTAAAGATTCCCAGGAGGGCCAAACCCATGATACAGACCCAAAAATAGATTTATTAATGTCCAAAAAATCCCATAGTTCTACATGAACTGGACTGAAATTCACTGTAGTAGGGGTATTCAACTGTACCTCCGATTTCCATCTCTCAAACACATCCACTAAACCTGGAAATTAGGTGCTGGATATCAGAACTACAGGACCTGGAAACTTCTGGTCTACAGCTTGCAAAGTAAAATGTTTTGCATTGCATTGATAGGAAATAATAACCTTTTATCACCCTTGTCTTGTCTGACCACAGGATATAAGATGTTGAAATCTGAACATTACATTCTTGAGATCTGTATGGGGACCTCAGGACCAACCACAATATTTTGACACACAGGGTTAATTTTCAGCGGTACGCACGAATGGGCAGTTAACCAGTAGAGTGTGGGTGGGAATGGGACAACACGTGTAGAGATATTCAGTAAATTAATGAGAAGTCTGAATAACATTATAATTATCAAATATTGTATTTATATATTGGCATATATAAATAATATCTAAAAACAGGCAAAATAAAGTAATAAATTAATTCTAAATACAAGTTTTAAACTTGTTCTATATAGAAGCAACCAATCACATGAACAATCACATGATTCACATGAATCACTTTCTCGCAGGATACAGAATGGCAGAGCCTTTAGACAGTCAGTTGGTCAGAGCTGTGGAAAGTGCTCTTAAGAAAAAGGCAAATACACAACAATAAAGATGATTAAAGGTGAGTCTGACCTACAGCAGTCAGTTTCAACTGTAACCAGCAATGAAGGAAACCAAATGTGCAGGCCTGCAGGTGGGAGCAGGATAAATGATGCAGGATTTGTGGGGTCATGCAGACCTCTACTACATGCACCAAACTTAGGTAAGAAGAAATATGCTTTTATTCACTGATTTGTTGCAATATAATTACAGCAGAGGCAAACGTTCAGAGCTTTTCTTCACCTTTTCTTGAGGCCAAAAAATTTCTGTAAAAAAAAAATACATGTCTGTACTTTTTAGTCAATTTCTATTAAATAGAATCATATGTATTCATACTCTGTTTTAGTAATGATTTTTTTAATCAGGCTCAAAACAAAAAACTGGAAACAAAAGCCTTAAAATATGTGAAACATCCAAAAGAAAATAATCCAATCTGCATTTTTTTTATATGTGGTCTCTGAGTGGATATAGCCAAGTTAATTGTTCCGCTGGACAGGACTTCAAGAGTTGAACTGAAGACCTAATGTTTCAGATTAACCACAAACACTATTAGGAACTGACAGTGGAATCATAACTCAGTCAATGATGTTTTGATTTATAATATACAATGACACTCTGGGCCAGTGGTTACCAACCCTGGACACAGAGATCTCAATTTCTGCAGACTCTAGCTCCAACCCCAATCTGCCTCACCTGCTCCACCTGATTACCTTCATCAGAAGTTCTTGATTGTCTGGATCTGACGCATAAGTTTTAGGTAAGGTGGCACAGCATGTTAGATACAGGTTGGACTTAAACTGCAAGAGGCTTGGTGACCACTGCTCTAGGCCTTCTGGATGTCCAAGACACCCCACTGACTATGAGTATGAGTGGTTGCCTGTCAGTGTTCATTACTGAAATCACTGAGTCACGGCTATAAGGTAAAATACATGCTAATATGTCTGTTACAAGCTTCAAATAAAGCGTTGAATGTCTACAAGCTTGAAATGTCTGTGTTTAATCTAGAGTGGCCAAAACATGTTCACGTAATAGCTGTTAGCTTAGTGCTAACAGACTAATAGAATTCCACAGTGGTGCTAGCAGAAATTTGCATTAAGATAGAGGTATTTTTTTTTTGTTTGACATTTATGGCCCAAACTGCAGGTTTAGCTCTAATAATTACAATTCACTACTATATTTTTGTTTAACATTTCCGTTTTAAAACATCTAAATTCCCAGCAAGACCACCAATCCAAGGCCTACTCAGAACATACAGTGTATGTAGGGCATAACATCCTTGTTATGCTCTCAGCAAAAAGAAAAGAAAAAAAGACCAATGACCAATTAACTGCAATTTCCGAGTATAACAAAACATGGTGAAAATAGATTTTATTCCACGATTTAATAGCTTCTCTCACATGTGCTCATTTTTTTTTACTCTGACACTGGGTCACATCACCCTCCTTCAGCACATTGACATCGACATTGAGGGAATGATCAGAATAAGCTCAGGGAGAGGGTCACCCATATTAGAGATGAACTTTAAAAAGAAAGGAAAAGAAGGCCTGGGGAATTATATAAAGGAGCGAAGAGGTGACCTTTTAAAGGACCTAGTAATAAGTTTCTTTATGAGCATGTGGAGCCCACCATTCACCTGCAGCCCATTTGAAATGTCTCAGGTGGTTGGCCTGTTTTTGACATCACCATCAGTTGGCTCTTTGGCCTCAGTTGCGTTTCAGTACTGGAGGAGGACGGAGGGGGGAGGGGGCATCTGCGAGTGCAGGGAGCTTTCAGACGTGGAGTGCAGGTGAAGCTAAAGCGAATGATTGAGGCTTGAAAGCAGCACTGATCGGCCTGGTCATGGATCAAAGCCTCTCTATGATTGGATGGGAATAAATTCCAAATGGCCTCTGGCTCCTCTGATATTTATGCTAAAAGTTGAGCTTCCTAATAATTTCACTTCTTCATCCTTTCAAGGATCTCCCATTACCACACCGGCTATCATGGCAGGGGTTAGGAATCTAATTGGTCGGAAAAGGGAATGAAGAAAAAAGGTAATAGAAATGCAATCTGTTCATTAATTTGCTCCAACCTGATTCATTTGTAAAAAGAACTCTAAATGCAGGTTGACACTGACTAGCTTTGCTCTTTTATTGCAGTCTACCTCTGGCATGTTTCTGTCAACTTTAAAATATATGATAACTATAATCACTTTTTTTGGTTAAACAAATTGAACACATTAGGTCCATTACTTCAACTGCCAGTGTTAAATTGATGCAAAAGCCATTTCAGTATAAATCTAAGAGGAAGCGATTACAAAATACCCTAAGCAATATAAAATAGTGGTATAGTAATGACAGTTTTGTATGGAAGTGAAACACAATTTGAGAACAGAAAACGTTGAACATTGTCGCCACCAGCAAAAAAGTTCTGGAACGGTATCCCCATCAAAGACATGCTTATTAAAATCTGTGTTTTCAGAAGCAGCGCCTTAGCTAGAAGATCCATTTGTGGACCAATAAAGCCTAAGCAGTTTTTAATCAGAAATGGCCGTCGGGTCTTGAGGATAAGGCATTATAGCATCTAAGCCAAGTAAATGGGGGTATAACACAAAGTAATGGAGTTCATGTTTAACAATGATAAGTGTTAGGTACCTTTGCTACATGTATCAAAGCCATTTATCTCCTCTAAACGGAGCCTTTTATCAAGGTCTACAATTAATTTCATGCTCAAATAATTTCACCAGAAGGCTTTTCACCAAAACTTCTATTAGATGGAATTTGTTCAGCGGTGTGACTTTTTTTGAAATCCTATGCTGACTCTAAGCTGGTGTGATTGTAGGAAAGTCTCTGAAAGTCTAAAAGTCTAAAAAGTCTAAAAAGAAAGAAAGAAAAGGTAAGGAAAAAATGAGTGTGTGCAGCCCTGTGAAGTTTGTTAGGACACTCAGGTGTGTCAACCGCCCATAACTCTCTGTTACTTTTAAAGAATATTAATTTAACAATAGACGTCAGAATGTAGCCTGAATTTCACTCATTGTTTAAGAAGTTTTAGGGAAAGTTGTGCTTATACTGAGTCACCCTCACCTTAACAGAAATACACAAATGATACACAAAATTGTAAATTGTCATGTCAATTGGTTAGTTTACAATATCAGTTGACATTTTGATTTGAGCTGCTTTTATTCATGATACACTGCTAAATAATCATTTATAACTATACTATAACATATTAATTACTGTATTTTATTGCAACAACAACAATCTTATTATTTTCCTAATCTCAAATTATTTATTCCTACCCCTGCCACACAGACACAGTATATCAGTGGAGAAACTAGTTGTTAGTTTGCTAAAATGTAACATTTTTACACTTTGTTTTGTAATGCCACATGCACAGTACTACTGCTTCCAGAGTATGTAGTTACCAGCAATTCTATAAAAAAAAGTTTTAGGTAAGTGAGGAAATTCTACATGAAAAGCTGTTTAACTGGACAGTACTTTTTTGCCCAGACAAACATATAATATTATAATAAAAACAAATGTCCTTAATATAAACTGGATTTCACATTTGTTTAATGTTTTGTTTAATCCATTCCCAAACCTCTCCTTAAGAAAGCCAAATATGATTTGTAGTTATCATCCAATACCTTGTTCAGCTTTTTCTTCATAAAGTTAACCCCTTAAATGGCCAGGGCCTACTGGCAGGCCCGAAGTTTTTATGTTTAATGCCTTTATAACCTGAAAATAGCTCAGCCAGTTTGTATTGAAATCAGTAGTTACTGAATAATAAGCCTTAGTATATAATAAGCCTGAGATTTTAAGGGGTTAAATCTAAAGTGCTGATAATGGAATTGAGCAATAGCTGGTAGCATCAAAGAGAAATCTGTGATATATGTGATATCTCTGATATCAGCTCTGTGTTGGTATTGTTAATGTTACAGAAGATAAGGTTGAAGAAGAAGAGAAGGTGGTAGCTTCAAATCCAAGGACTGACTTGGTATGCATAGTTGTGCACTTGGGCAAGGTTGGGCACTTGTTCGAATGACTAATTTACCCTGTAGGATCCTTAAAGTATGTAACAATGTTTTTAAATGATGCTTGACTTTTGCACAGTACTAAATTTCATGGATGCGGTTCTATAACTATTGTAATGTATTGTAACAGCGGTCAAAAGAAGAGTTTGATGAAGCCATGATTCTGACCTGAGAACGGCTCTTTATTGAGCAACGGGGCGAAAAGGCACACACCACACACTGAATTATTGGGGGGTCACCATTCGCCACACACTTTGTGGTACTGGTGACCTCCCTTCTCACACAAATAATCCCAACTACGCCCACAACTCAACACAAAACAACACATAAAACATGGGCACAGAATGTAAACTAACAGACATTAACAATAAATAACACAAAACAGTACCTCTTTGCTGGGACTCATGCCTCCAGTGAGCCCCTTCAAACAGCTCTGCTCCGGGTTGGCAGTGCGTCTGTGGCTGTCAGCATTTAGGATTGAAGTAGACTTGTAGAGCACTGAATTTGCACATGCATTGCATTGCATTTTGTAAGTAAGTGAAATCATCTGTACTTATTCAGTTTAATTTAGCATTCTTACAAAGATCTTCCCATCATTGGCCTATAACCTACAATTTTAATGAACATCACTGAATAATGGTTTCTTTTTAATACCAGTTTAGCCAATGTTCATGTCCCTAGGCAACATTGGCTAAACTCCTTAAGCTAAAATGAAAATGTTTTGACAAATCATTATTGCATCTGTCCTTGAATTTGTTAAAAGTTTAATTGAAACCCATGTGTGGCTCAGGGTGCTCTGTATCAGCATCACTGCAGAAGCATGGACAGAATTCCAGCAGCAGTTTGAGATGTACACTCCTTATGCCCTTTGCATTCGTAGTAGATGATTAAATGATGCTTTTCTTGAGTGAAGACACCGTCATTTATCAAAGTTAATTGGTGGCACAGTAAGGAGGAAATAGTTACATAACCTGTTATTATACATGCCACTGTAATTTCAATGCACTCCAGGTTGTGCCTCTGACACAAGCCTGATAAAATTATCATCAAATTCATTCAGGAGTAAATGTAATGTGAATTTTTATGCTTCCCTAAACTACAGATGCAAAAAATAACAGTTCTAGACAAATGAGGATGCCCCTCCTCAAACCTATACATGGGCTAATACATGAATCTGCTTTGCCATGATGGCTTAGCTTAAATTCTGGAAGTGTCTTAATGGCATTAGCAATGCTGCTGATGTTATTTTAAGGTCAATACTGAGGCGCAGCTGATTGATTTACCACATCAGGCTTAATCAAAGATCTCTGTGGGTGTGAGGGAAGAGCAGAAGAGCGTTGGAAAATTAAGAAATTACAAAATGAATCTTTAAGATTAAGAAATGATCTTACAGCTTTTTAGCGAAGTAAGCCACTTTTTCTTGCGTCTTTTGTAAATAAAAGGTAGATGTATGTAAACATTGCTATTTACATACTACATCATATGTGTGACCCAAGGAAAATATATAAGAGAAGAAAATGTAACATATTGTTGCTGTCAAAAGAAAAACATGCCTCTCTTCAGGGAGGAGGCAAAAGTTAACCCATTAAAATCCTAGGCTTATTACATACTTATTACAGGCTTATTATTCAGTAACAACAGGGGCTTCAATACAAACTAGCTGAGCTATTCTTTGGTTGTAGAAATGTGTAATAAAACTTGGGGCCTGCTGGTGGGCTCTGGTCATTTAAGGTAAGTTAATGTAAAGAAGTTTTATTCCAGGTGATTTTGGATCATTTCTATTGGTCCATTCATCCATTGAAATTTTCACAAAATGTGAGATACAATGCCATTTTCAAATGATGCAGATTTGGATTGAATTTTATCTTTTGGATGACCAGAGTGTTTGGTTGGACAGGTTTTGAAGACTTCTTGTCTCTTTCCATGACCAAAGTACTTGATTTTGAAATTTTTAATCACCAACTTATGGGGCTTATTAATTCAACATTCAAGTTTTCTTTTGTTTAGACTGTCCAGGAGCAGCCAGTTTTTTATAATTAGTGGTTTTTATGTGGGTTTCATATTGTGTAGTTTCATATTGTGCAGTTGTTGGACCCGAAGCATTGATTGATAAGGTATAATAGCTGAATTTATGTACTTCTGAATATAGTAAAGCACAATTTCTAGAATATCTTAACCAATTACCCCTTTAAAATTCTGGGCTTATTATATACTAAGGCTTATTGTTCAGTAACTACAGGGAATTCTGTGCAAATGGGTTGAGCTATTCTTAGGATACATATTCAATGAATAGTAACAATTTGGACCTGCTCAAAAATTTCTGCCCTGCTCTAAGCTAAATAAGAATATAATTAGTTATGTGGTTCAAATACAGAAATATGAGGAAACAATAGAGAGAAGTGGCAATGACATAAGATACTGCACTAAACTTGTTGGATCATATTTCTCCTTGCACAACTGAAAGTTGTATTGTTTAACTACTCATCTGTGTTACTTGTGCCTGTGTTGCTGGCATCAAATTCAAAACAGACATATAATAAAATTTCTCAGTTTCAACATTTGATATGTTGTCTTTGTACTATTTTCAATTAAATATAGGGTCTACATTATTTGCACAGCATTGCATTCTGTTTATATTTACATTTTGCACAAACATCTTTTTTGGGAAACTGGAGTTGTTACATTTATCCACCTTTTCAGCCTGTTTAGCTCTGCCCATTCACAAGGAAGTTATATGAAATTTTCAGCCTACCTACTTGATGTAAAAGTGTATTAACAAAAGAACAGATTAGAACAATTAGAATAATTAGTTCTAAGAAAAAGGTATAAAGAGAGGTTGAAAATGGTCTTGTAAAAATTAATTATTTTTCCTATATTAATCCACACAATCATCGTTGATGGACCTCAAAATTGCAAGTAAAATGTAGAATATGGACCCTTTAGTTAACTTAGTGTAATTATCTTTGAATTCCTGTATATCTTTTCATATAAAAGATAACTCATACTACAGAACATCTGCAGCAGATTCCCCACACACAAAATCATATAAAACTATGCAGCTCCTTTATTTCAGATGTTAAAATCTGCCTCAAGCACAGTACCATGATAAACACTGTGGGAAAGGAAAAGGTAGCACTTATGCCATTAGCAATAAGTAACCTTTATTAAAGTTGCTTTGTTTCTTTCTCACTTTGTTCTTTTTTGTATTTGAACTCAAAGCAATGTTTACGCTTGTTTTTCTATGTAAGTGAAAAGTTGCACTATCAATTGGCTGTTTTGAAAATGATAGTCCTCTCCTATCACCCCTCTTTTTAGTGCCTTTTTTCTCTGTTTTTTCTGTTGATGTGCTTTAGATGTTATTTTCCAGAACTGCACTCTTTCACATACATTTAAAGCCAGAAACACCAATCCTGGGATAAAGCTTACTTTCATTGGCCCACATTACACTACATACTGAAACCATGAGCAATCTGAATCCCATTATTAAAGTCACTTTCTCAAGCTGAAGACAGATTTAGGATGTACAGTGGCATCCACCAGCATTTGAAAACACCAGGACAGCTAAGTAACATTGAACTACATTTTTAAAGGACTCACTGTGGGAACATCCCTGGGCTTTTCCATTTATTTCACTTCAGGTTAACATCTGCTTCCAACAGAGATCTTTATTGAAGCAAACCTTGAAAGATTTAACAGCACAGGGAACTTATAATAACAATAGTGCTGCTGTATGTCAAATAAATATAATGTGCATTCACTGCAAGGCTTTTATGTGCAAATGTAAGCTATAAAATATTTTAGAATGCTGTATTACCATGAGATGTCAGAAGTTAACTTACTGGAGTGTTGGCAAGTACAATACTCTGAAAAGACAAAAAGTGAAGAGTGTGTTAAGTTCAAACTGATAATATCCATATTCTTCTGAGACTGGCGCAAAAGTTTTTGGCTTGGTTTGAGTTGATTATTGATTTCTGGTGTTATCCAACATCAGTCTGTCTTTTCATTGATGTTTCTCTTAAAACCACTGTCAGGTTCCGGTGGACATAGGTGCTAAGAACTTTTGGTAAGACTTTATTTGAAGACTACTTACATAGGAACTTCATAACACATGCACAAGCATTGAATAACATATTTATAAACCAATACTTGAATATTTAGAAAGGGCTTCTGCCAGTGAAGATGTTTTATGCAGTAAGTGACACTGAATTCACCTAAGGGGTCTTAAACTAACCTGAAGGTTATTTGTTCAATTTAATATGCAGTTATAAAACATTCCAAAGTAAGACAGAGGCCTAGTCATTATTAGTTCTACGGAATATTTTGATGCAACTTAAGTGACAAAAAATGGCACTATTAATAAAGACCTAGTAGACCACCAAAACTATCATCATCAGATAAACAAAAAGGAAATCAACAAAAGAAAACTTGCTAATCAAACAAACAGGCTGCTGGTGTTCTCAGAACAATGGACTGACCACTTCAGAGTCCAGACCTCAACACCATCGAATGTGCTTGAGATTACTTGGATCATGATAAGCAGAAAGTGGCCTCTTACCTTTGGACAGTGTAAAAATTTTGGCATACATTTTGATATACATATTCTCATGAAAGAAATCTGTTAAGTAGGCAAAAATATACTAAAAAATATACTCTAAAATGGTAAAATATTTCTTGAGTGAAGTAGAAGTTCCCAATCTGTATTTCTGCTTGAGTACAAAAGTATTAACTTCTATGTTTACTGAAGTATTAAAAGTATATGTATTTTGAGCTATTATAGATATTTCATCAATATTGTTTAGACAGAAAAACAGAGTTGTTCATGTCTGCAATCCCATAGGTTTCCTTAATAGGAACTGTACCTTTGTACTTTAAACCAAACAGGAATATACTTCGCTGATAAATGGTTCACTTATTTAGAAATTATGCTTCATGACAAGGATATAAACGGCAGTTGCTTTATAAAATATCTGATTTCATTTTGTAATTGATGGAATAAATTGTTCATAATTATTATTGCTTTATGAATATGTTATTTCATGCTTATGCATGTGTTATAAAATACATAGATAGCCTTTAAGTGAAGCTTTAGTAAGTTTTTTTCTAGTGTATTGGAAGATAAAAACCATCTCTGAATAGTGTACTCTGGCATATTCTGCAGGTTCCATCAGAATTCATACAAACTCTGTTGTTTAGGAAAGATTGCATATTATTTTCTATTGACATCTGTGAGATTTTCATTTCATATTCTTTTCCCTTAATGAGGTGGAGTAACACTTTTTAATGGCCATGCCCTTTCTTCGTCAAGACGGTTTAGACTGATCACATTTCAGCATTCAATTACCCCCAACCTCAACATAATACCTTGGTGGGGAAAACAATCAAAGATCATTTATGTCTTTTCTAAATAGACTCCTTTCAACTCCCCACAGGATCTTCAAACTAACCCTCATTATGCTCACTGAGCTGCGTTGCATAATTTTCCATACAAATGTGCCCAGAAAGCAATTAAAGTATATAACTCTCAAACTGTGACAAGCACTGGCTGGGTGACCACATTTGCCATGCTAAAGTGATGCGCTCCACTTTTGAAGATGGGAATTGTGGAGAAAAACAAATGACAAAAAGCCCCAGTGTATCACATTAGTGCAACATCCAGCTGGACATGAGCACATTAATATGCTACAAGCTCCCAAAAATGAATTTCCTTCGAAGCTATGTGACGGCCATTCTGAACCAAATGAGCGAGGCCAGAGCCTATAACTCAAACACTCAGAGGTGCCTGGCTTCCGCAGGCAGAGCTCTTCAAAAGTTTTAGTTCTATCATTACTCAAAGCGTATTGACTTTCTCCATGCAGTAAATAGGTGCCTTGCGTGTGCGGTACTCAGAAACAGTCGACCCCAGCTGAGACCTGTCAGCTAGGTAATGGCTTAAAACCCACTCTCTGCTAAACTCACCTGTTGTGGTTTTGTTTTTAGAGAAAATGGCTTTTCATTGCAGCTCAACGCTTAACAGAAGTGGTGTGCCAAGGTCATGAGGTCACCATTTCCTCATTTAACACCAAACTTCACTGCTATTAGTACTGGTACATAGGTGGGTGGACAATGTCCTCCGACCTCGACTATGAGAGTTAGAGTAATTAATTGGTTATGTGGGCATGTTGTTGAATAAATTACAGTGCCCTTTTGAAGTTACGATGCACAGCACACGGTGAGTGTGCTATACATCATTCACAGCAATAGTTATAAACTTTGTACTTTATGTGCAATGTTAAATAATACAACACTGAAATATTGTGGTTTGTCAGTAATGAGCCTGCACAAGGTCAAAAGCCCATTTTAAAAATTTTACACCAGCGCGCTTTATACTGTGTCGACTCACTCGGTTATGCACTGCTTGTTTTTTTCTGTTTCTTTTGGGTTTTAAATTATAGCTAAACAATGTAGTGCTGCTCTGAGAGGTTCAGTCAGGCTCTCTCTCAAATGCCCTTTTCCTTGGCTGGATTAATTTAGAGCTTCACCATGCTTGACTGCAGTCTTTTCCAATTTCCCGTCACCTCTATTAACTTTTTTTTTTCTTTTTCTTTTTTTCTGAAAATGAATTTCAACACCTGGCTCCATACCCTCTCCAATGTTCTGAGACGCTGATACAAGTTGTCGGTGTGGGCTCACCCTCATACCCCACAGGCATGGCTCTTTATTGTATAGGTTTTTGAGTGCATGTGAGTTACAATATTGATTTCTTTATATTGTCAAGTTGTACTTATAGCAAACATAGCCTAGATGTTCCACGGTTTTGCCCCTTCTTTCAATTAAAATCCCTTTACTAACCATTATGTGAAAGAGTGAATCTCAAAATCTAATAGAAGAATATGTGTACTTCACATGAACCGCAATATGTATTATTTATTTGGGGAGTTTTATATGCCTTATAGTGCACCAGATAAAAATAATACAGTATGGAGATGTTGTGCTGAAGGTCTCAGAGAACTGCCCTCAAACTCTTCAAAATGGAAATGTTGCAGCCCTCTCACTGGCACCATGCATCACACCAGAACTTTGGTGGAGAAAAATATATAGAGTTTCTGCTGGGTTTTTGAAGATCAAAAGCACTGACTGACCACTAGTCAGAAAACAGCTACATGTAACTGGCACTGCAAGTGAAAACTAATGGTTTGTTATTTTATTTGATCTCTTAAAAGCCCTGGAGCTGCCGGTGGGTCAAGGCTACCATTCTTTACTCTTATAACTTAAGAATAACACTGCCAGTTTGCACTGATTTCCATACACAGTACTGTGCACAACTCAGAGACCATCCTTCATTTTATAAAATTCTAGTCAAAACAAAGTCATTTTCAGGAAATACTTCTGAGGAGATCAGAGAGAATTCTCCATTACAAGGAAGTTTCCAAAAGTGGAGTTCAAAAAATTATTGAAAGATACACAGGAAATGGGACAACAATGCGAAACCTGGTAGACTACCAAATCTGTGACCATTATATAAACAGTACTTAAAGCTTTCATCTTTGAGAGAGAGGAGAAAATCAAGCTCTGGCTTTTTTCTTGCTAAAAAAATCCACAAGTGTTTCTGTCTATCTAACTCAAGGCAGAGGCTTAGTCAATCAGCAGTTCAATGGAAAATTTTGATGCAAATTGCATTCCTAATAAAGACCCGATAGACCAGCAAAACTATCATCATCAGATAAACAAAGCTTTAAAGCTTTCATCTACTATCTACTATTCATCTACTATCAACTATGGGTCTGAAAGGTAATAATAATAGTAATAATAATAATAGCTATCAAGAAGCCCTTACTTAGAAAAAGTTAGAGACAAAATAGAAGAAAAAAGTGCTGGTATCCTCAGAACAGTGGACTGACATCCCCAGATCAGATCTCAAAAATACATGTGTGTGTTTAGGTACTTTCACTGTGGGAAGCAGAAAATGTGACCAACTTTCTAGACTGAACTTTGGAGGTGTGGTAAAATGTCCCTGAAGAATTCTTGGAAAAACTGAAAGCAAATTAATCTGAAATAAAGGCCAAGAGTGCACACTCTAAATACTTAAAAATGTCCTATTATATTCAGATTATTCACATTAGTTCTGTATAATTTTCTGCTAAATTTATGTTTCCTGCCTTTTTTTAATGCTGGAAAATTAGTAGCTTGTACTTAATGGCCATTTTGACTGGAAATTAAATAAATGAAAGGGTGATTTGTGACTTTTGCACAATACCTGTAGTTACAGAATAATAAGCCTAAAGGGGTTTAAAGTCAATTGAGTAGTCAGAATCTACTCCTTAGCTTTTCTGGAATGATTGTACTATTGATGGGTTAGTCATACAAGAAAAAGTTACATTTAGAGCAGAAAGGCTATCGGACCTGTCTGTTTCTGTAATATATAGACAAATGAGCATGATATTAGCCTGAATAACAAGCTGTCAGATAACAAAAATGGCAAATGTATTGGACCTGTTCTAACACTAGGTAGGTACCTGCTTAGACTCCAGTAATAACAGCATTAAATGTACTTATTACTTACTATTAAGGGGTTAGTTCCCACAATGTCTTGTGACAGATCTTATATTATTTATTTGTGTAGTAGTAACTTACATTAGTGCAGATGACAAATGACAAAAAAATCATCTGAGCATGGTACGCAAGGCTATAGCAAAGCACAGATATCCTTTAGTTGTCTGTTTCAAACAGGGTACATGGGTATTGCAGATGTATAATCTGTTCTGTGGCCAGAAGCTATTAGGATGGCCACAGTTGTTTTGATCCCCACATCATTACTAACTGTTGCTGACACCAGAAGAAAGTAATTTACCCAGATAAGGTTTAGAGGAGAATCACTCAATATGACTGTGCCAGTCTGCAGCTATAAAAGAGAACAAAGTTTAGAGTCATCAGCTATTGCAAGTTTTGGAATGACAACAAAACTAGTATAAAATGTAGTGCAGAGGAAAGCTCAGTTCAAAGTGAAGTGTGTGTGTGGCTATCAGTGAGCATAATGTGGGCCTGTTCAAGGCTCTTTCATATCAGTAGAGAAGCTGTTATTCGAGCAGTGGTGGATAAAGTTCACAAATCCTATATATGAGTGAAAGTGGAGATACCCTTGCTAAAGTATTACTTTAATAAAAGATGATGTCTACTTATACATTTACTTGAGTAAAGGTACAGAAATATTTGCTACCTATCAAAGTACAGTACAGTCAGAGCCAGCCCTGGCCTCCCTGGGGCCCTCTGCAAATGGGGCCCTCCAAAATGACCCGTGAGGCATTTAAACCATTTGCAATTTCCACATAGTCACACCTCACATCCCAGTGGTCCCACAACAATCCTCCCTCCTTTAAAACAGTTTGCTCCATCTGTTGTTCTAAGCATAAGTAGACCTATACAGAACAGAATGAGGTATAAACAAACAATATTTACTGAATAGAATATTTTCTTTGGAATCTTGAAGAAAAGTGAATATTAACTGTAACATAAATGCTAAAAAAGTTGGGCAAAGCACCTGAAAAATTATAGAACTGGCTTTCTCCAAATATCCTTTCATATGTTTTCATATGGTTATAAAATACTATTTATACCATGGTGTGGCTGAGTACTTGATGGTTATTATTTACTGACAAATGTGCACCCATATTGCCCAGTATGCCCAGCTAATTAGCATTTTAAATTCAATTATTAATCAATGGTCAATGTCAATCCATTGCTTTCCCTTTAACTTTAGTCCAGAGTTGTAACTGAACCTTGACTGAGAGACTAGATAATCATTGTCTTGTTTTAAATTGATGTGCGCCTATGAGAAATGTGCCATCTCGCCCATATACTGTCTTCACTGGACTGGACTCCACACAGGCTGCTGCTGCAAAGCATGAGTTTCATGTTGTGCATGTGCATATGAACACATGAACACAGGTTATCTTTTCCGAACTGCGGTTTGTAAACACCGTTGCCCATTGACATTCATCAAACGTAATGAATAGTTGTATTTCAGTCTCACAAAATAGAGAGATGCACTGTCCAGCTAGCACATCAACTTTTATTTGTTAAACATTACTATTATTTGTATCAAACCTGAAAGGGGAGAGAACACAAGTTTACCTGATTGCTGTTCCTGCAATTCACTCTCATGGCATCTTTTTTGGTGATCAGACAGTTCCGTTTCATCCTCTCAACAAAGTTGTAAATAAAAAGCAGCTTTGATGCTACGGGGAGGTGGGGCCCTTGCATAATTAGTGGGGCCCTGTACAACTTGCGCAGTGAGCGTATAGGGCAAACCAGCTCTGAGAGCATCAAGATATTCTAGCTATTATGATTATATTGCTGTGATAAGCTATTTCTATAAAGGTCTGTGTTGCTGCGGATGTGAAAAACAGAACTTAAAAGGTAAATTTGGCTTTTTTCTATAAAATACATTTTGGTTTCATTAATTAGAAATACATTTTATTTTCAATCTTTCATAAATTTCACTTCTGCCTGCAAGATCTTAGAATATCATGAGGTATCCTATTTAAAAAATACCCCACACAACATTACACAACACCACCGCCACTGGACTCTGGAGCAGTAGAAACATATTCTCTACAGAGATAAATCACACTTCACTATCTGATGGCAGATGTCCAGAGAACACTGGAATGCAATGTGCTAACAGTAAAGTTTGGTGGAGGAGGGATAATGGTCTCAGACTGTTTTTCAGGTTTTAGGCTCAGCCACTTTCAGTGAAGGGTAATGTTAATGCTACAGCACAAAGGCATTTCAGACAATTATATGTGTCTAACTTTGTTCCAGCACAATTGTGCCTCTGTGCACAAAGCGAGGTCCATTAAGACATGATTTCAAGAGTTTGGTGTGGAGAAACTCCTGTGGCCTGCACAGATCCCTGACCTCAACCATCTGAACACCTTTGGGATGAATTAAAACACCAATAGGCACAAATTTCCACAGACAAATTCTAAAATCTTAAAAAAGTCTTCGCAGAAGAGTGGAGGCTGCATATTAATGCCTATGACTTTAGAGTGGGATGTCCAACCAACTCATATAGGTATGATGGCCAGGTATCCATATACTTTTGGCCATATAGTGCATTTGTGAAATACGTAATGAAGTAAAAAGTAGGATATTTTACTTTGACAGTAATGGAGTGAAAGTAAAAATATCAAAATATTTAATAAAGTATAGAGACTTTAAAAAAGTAAGTATAGTAACAATTGTGTGTACTCACTGTCCACCACTGTAATTATACTTGAACAATTTCAATTATAATTGAAATGCAGCACTGAAATATAAATAATATAACAACACTTTCTAGCTCTTTTCATGGTGACTTCAAAAAAAATGAACTCCACATTTGGCCCTAAAGCAGTATCAGTACAGCACACTGTAGGTATGTGTTATTGGTATTGATTTAGTGACATGACCTGCTCTAGCACTTTCTCCCTCACTCTCTATTTGAGAATTAATTTAACACATTTTCTGTACCACCGGCAATTGTTTCCTCTCTGACCTTGGGTTCTTCACCCCGGTGCGTGTGTCCGTGTGGTTTCACTGCAGGCGATGGGATGAGGAAGTAAGTCAGACTGTGGTCTCAGAGGCAGCAGACTGTAATGATCCAGCCTGGCAGAGCTGGAATGCGTAAGGGAATCTGGTAATTTTCACCATGGGACTTGCTGCAGACGAACTGCTTTCTGAGACTAACCATTGCCACTTGTTCCAAGCCTCAGGAGCGCTTTAATGGCTCTCACTAAGCACTGACCTTCCTCATCAGGACTGGCTGAAATGCCTGCAATGTTTTGCTGGGCCTCTCTTGTCCCTGGTGCAATGGCCTAGTCTGGCCTTTTCATTCAGACACCAATACTTACCTGCCTGTTCATTCCTGCAGAGAATACATACCGTGGTGCTTAGTTTTCTCCCCCACCATCACCATGTTTTACCACTCAGCTAGCTCTTCCCAGTTGAGCCCAATTACTCACTCCTGGGTGTATGCAATTACTCTGAGCCATTTTCTTCAGTGGTCTCTCAAGTGCTTTATACTGACAGCCATAGACCACTTTATAGTTCTGCCTCTTTTTTACTGAACGTGAACACTTTTTTCAGTAATTTGTTAAAGCACTGCCCTGTGCTGGTGAAAGCGTTTGGCTTTAAAGAAGTACAGAGGCGAAACTCCGATGCCTTTGATGCCAGAAACTCAGCTTGAGCTTTTGCTGTCTCTAGTCATGCCATCAGACAATCAGCTAATTACTTTCTGCTTCAATTAAATTCAGCTGTTCCATAGTAGATCCCAAACACAAAGCATACAAGGCGCATCCACTCCATGTTGAGTACTGTGCAAAAGACTGGGACCACAATTTCTTTATATCATTTTCAGTCAAACAGCCATTAGGTACCAGTTGTTAATTTTTCAAGAGATAATTCTGAGGTGAACATCAAGCTCCACTCTTGCTCCAAATCGGAAAAAATCCACAAGGGCTCCGTCCATCTTTCAACTGTGAGAAGACAACTCAATGCTATGGCTCTGAAAGGATGTGTAGCTGTCAAGAAGCCATTACTGAGAAAAAGAATTAGACAAAAAAGAAGAAAATTAGCAAATCAAACAAAGAAGCTGCTGGTGATTTCACAACAATCGACTGACCACTCCAGAGTCCAGACCTCAACATTATTGAATATGTTTAGGATACAAGCAACCTCTCAGATTGAACTCTGGCAGTGTGGAAAAAAAAAAATCCCTGTAGATTTCTTTGAAAGCAAGTTTCCCAAAAAGAATGGAAGCTGAATAAAGGAAAAGGGTTGAAACCCCACATATGACATTTAGTTGTAGGACAACTTTGTGTGATTATCTGTTAAATATATAGTTTTTCTTTTTTCCTGATGTTGAAAAATTAGTAACTTGTACTTTTGACTGGAAATGAAATAAATGAAGGCAGGTCTCTGACTTTTGTCCAGTACTGAATACCATCCCTGCTGGACAAAGCATCCCTTAATGTTTAGCTTCATGAATACTGAGGTCACAACTATATTAAGATGTTGGCCTATTTAATTGCGGCCCGGAAAGAATACTTAAATATTGCCCAGTTAAAGGTCATGGCCTACCTTGCATTTTAATTCTGTCGAGGCTACTCCCCAAGGCTGTGCTTGTAAAATATTTTATTAATGCACTGTGCCACCTATGACATTAACCAACCAGCAAGTACCAAAGATCAACATCAACTAATAAAAAAGGTTCATTCACCCTGTCAGACTTTTATAGGACAATCTATTTAATGAATTACTAAATCCATCAGCTGACATCCTGTGGGGGGCCACTAAAATATCACAGAGTAAGTCATAAACAACTCTCTCTTTTTAGAAATTTGAAAATTTAGTGTTAGAGACAACAGCAATAACTAATTTTCATTTCCCATGCTACATAAATAGAGACCGTTAACTGACCAAGCCAAATCTCTTTGCCTTCTTTGAGCTTGTTTATGTGTTCCTGCTCTGTGTTTTGGGAGGAATAGAGGACTCTAATTTGCAGGGACAGTGCTGTTGACAGCCACATTAGGAGCCAGTGCACATCGATAGAAGTCAAAGGATTGTTCTCTGCAGAGGCTTTGTGTCCATGGCACCATGACCATGTTCAGGAGTTTGAGCAACTCACTAAAACTCTGAATTTAGAGCCAATGAGTCAGTCGTTTGCAGAAAAATATATAATAGGTATGGAAACAAATGGAATTCAATAAAAACAGTGAAGCATGTTCATAACCTTTAGATATAACCTCTAAATATTTGTTACATGATCCTGTGTGTGATTCTATTACAATGTGATTACATAATTATTACATAGCTAGTTACACAATGACCTAATAGTGGGCATCATGGCCAAAAAAATCATGATGGTTATTATATCATCATGGTTTCAGTATATACAAAGTCCTTATAGGAAAGTCTGTTCACTTGAAGGCCATTTTTGCAATGCTGCCAGGCAGTTATTTCCAGGCTCTCTCTTTGAATAGGGAGATACTAAAATACTCAAAACTGAAGGTCAAATTACCATTTCAAAGCCACATTCAAAATCACTGGCAAAATATGACAAAAGCCTCATGAATAGTTTGTAACATTTGGCTCAATAACACAAAAAATGTGATTTTTTTGGGTTGTTCTGGCTCCTGCTGTTCCACAGATCTCCACATCAAGGGGGGCTTTCCCCACTGGCGCTAGAATATCATCGACCCTTCTCCACTCGCAGAATAACCACTAAGCTGATTGGTTCTTTTTATTGAAGGGCAGGACTCTCTCCATAAACAGATATCATGTTGAGCATTACAAGCTTTCCCATTCTAATTCAAACCAGGTCTCCGGTATATATCCTTTTGCATGTTACAGTGATTTCCTATGCTGGGATGTCCCTTCACTTTTAATAAGAAACATTTTTAACAACCAATGTAAATTTGAAATTTGTGTACCATGATAATTAGTAAAAACACAACTGAACAATAGATAAAACTGTCAATATTTCTTTCTAATGTCAGTCCCATCGACCTAGTGCTGTATGGTGTTGTGTCACATCTTAGGTTCCACAAACTAAGTTTCTTTGGCAGCTTTTTGTTTGAATTTTCAATTCCACCTAAAATCAAGCAACATTTACATTCTGAACAGGCAAAGGAGCTTGAATGTAACTGCCGCACAATTTAAGGTGGATGGGAAATTTGAATACGAGGCCAACTTCAGTCATTTCTCTCATATGTGCATCTCACACACTCGTACCTCCAACAGTCAGAAATATTACACTCATTCACACTTCAGTACCAGGGGGTCCATGGCTAGGGAACACCATCATTTGATGCAGCTGACTGAGTTAGGCAGCTTCTCAGGTGGTAAAAGATGAAACAGAAGCATGACGATCACTCTGGTGCCCAAGTAGGCTTGACCCCAAAGGACTGGCCATTCTTTTATGTCCGCTGCCTCGAAAGCAGTTGAAATGGACTAGCAGGAGGTACTCGAGGGTCTGCTGCATTTTTGCTTCATTTCAAACATTACTGAAACATCCATGACTTGTTTATCTGTCTAAGACTCCGACGACTCAGTTAACTGAGTAATGTTAGCATGGTTAACACTTTTTATATGTCGTTATCTGCATTTATTTGTAGCATACCGGTATAACAATCATGAGGAAGAATTTCATGATGAATCGATACAGTGCCTACTGCTGCGATGCTTTACATTTACAGGATGTCAAGAAATTATAAAAAGTGGTAAACATTTAATGGATGGTCATTCTTTCTGCAAAATAAAAGTGTATGCACAACTCAACTTTTCATTAAATTTAAACTGTAATACAATATCGGTCACATTAATTTGGATGGCCCCTTATAGATTATACAGATGTTCAAAGTATTAACAAACTATGTGGCAAAACTTGATTCTCATCAGTTTTAGGGTTAGAGTTAGGATTTGGACCAGGGTGAGAGGACTAGGGTTAGGTTTAGGGTTAAGTTTTGGGTTGAAGTTAAGGTAAGAGTGAGTTTTGGGTTTAGGGAAAGTTAAGGTGAATATATAGTGATATAAGAATAATAATATATAACAATAATGCATAGTAATATGATAACACTATTTTTTAGACGTGGTTAAATGAAAGTTAAAGGCAAGTTGAGCATGTATAAAGCATTTACAGTGCACCATATAAAGTGTTACCAATCATCTCCTCCTCTTTCAGTTGAACCTTTAAAATCCACAAATACAGAAAGGATGTCTCTGTGTGTTTCAGTGAACTATGAATGATAAATAATTCATGTCTACTTATGTGATGTTTTTGTTATCACCAGTGATAACAGTGACTTATAGCGGGTTGTGTTGCACTGTGGGGAAGATTTGCAGCATAGTTGATCTGAAAACTGTAATGAGGCTTAATGCTATTGGTGCAGTACTGTAAATACACTGAGTTTAATATTATCTCATTCTTCTTTTTGAAGCACATAGAATGGAATCCGTCCTTTGTGTGAATTCAGAGCATGATGCAGGATATAGGGCTAATAAGAAGTCAAAGACCTGGAGGTGAATATGAGGCCATATGGCTGAGCAGCAGGCAGTGGTTAAATTGAGGTCACCTGTGGTCATATGGTGAATTTAGCTAGCAGGGGAGGATGCTCTCTAATGAAGAGGCATAGCCTCTGTCAAACTGTTGTGCCTCCATACTGTCACACCTGAATTGTTTTGAACAGTTGTCTCAAATGAAGAATTTAGGTAAGTGTAGAGTTGATTTTATTTACATGTTATTCAGCTGTGACAATTGTAGATTGCGTAAAGTCTAGTTAAAGCCTAAGGTGCCCTCCAAATCATTTAACAGCTTTTCATATTTGATTCTTCTTTCTTTTAACAGTGACATTTTCCTTCACATTTGCACCTGAACATCAGCTTAGATTGGGTCAAATGAGAGTCATCTGGAACATTCAGTATAATTCAACACGTAGAATGTAAAGCTTATCTGTCTAAGACTCCAGTTTAATTTGAATCTCCAGTAGCGAATGATAAGACCCAAGAGAAATCAAATGAAAGGAAATGAAAACCCACTGAAACGTTTTGAGCATAATATGGTGCATTACTTGTCACTGTCCTTGAACGACAAATATCTCATGAAAAGCATATCTGGCAATTAAACTGAAATAACAACTGTGATAGCTTTTTCGATGAAAATGCGTATAACATTGCTTTTGTTAATTTCTATCTTTCATGCATTATTACTTGTGTTTCAGTTGGAGTGATAGCTCAATGAGAAATCTTGGCAACAGAATGAAACGCACCGTAGGGTCACTGAGACCAAATGAAGAGCGTCAGAAAGATAATGAGCTGCTTACTGAGTTATGGGAAAAGCCATTCCATATTTCTGATCACCATCTGATTGGCCCTCCTCTTCAGACTTGTCTCACTGCTGAAGAAATGTAACCAAAGCTTTATAATCTGTCTGAAAAAGCTTTCTAATAAGGCTAGCCAGTGTTTTTTGGGCAGTCTGACCCAATAGCAGGGGTCAGGGGCCTAATAATTTGCTTTTCTGCCATCCAGACAGAGATTATGACAACAGAACTGGCAATGAAGTCAGTGTCTGCAACAGTGTAAGCTGTGAGAGGACAAACAAAGCCTACTCTGCATGTCTGAGCTGCATCAAATTGGATTTAAATATGTTTGAAGTTCTTTCTATGGTAAACTCTACTGAAAAATTCTGCCAGGAAATGTGGCGTGACTCTGATTTAGCATGCTCCAAAACAGACTCCTCACAGTAATGTGACACTTTCTTTGAATCAGATTCCAAACTTGATTGGATTTGGCTATTTTATCAGAAACATCAACAAAATAGGTGCACTCTGTGGGTGTACATTTACTGATTACTGCTCAATGTGCCTTGGCCCATCAGTGGAAAAGAACCACCAAGGGATGACCACTCTCCAAACATTATCTGAGTGGTGGATCATTCTCAACACAGCAGTGATCAAGCTACACTCCTTCTTCAGATCTGAAAAAATCCATGGGTGTTTGTCCATCCTTCCACTGTGAGAACGCCATGGGTCCGAAAGGATGTGTAGCTGTCAAGAAGCCCTCACTGAGAAAAGGAAATAAACAAAAATAACAAGAAAACGTGCAAATTACAAAAAAGCTGGTGTTCTCAGAACAATGGACAGACCACCCCAGAGTCCAGACCTCAACATCACTGAGATTGCTTGCATCACGAGAAACAGAAAATGCAACCAACTTCTAAGACTGAACTTTGCAGGTGTGGAAAAAAGCCCTGCAGATGTCTTTGAAAAAGTGAAACAATTAGCCTGAACCTAAACATTTTCTTTTGAGCAATTATCATCATTAGCAATTAATAATGCCATCCTTCAAGGCTGTTTCTCTTGAAGCCTACAGTCCTACATGATTTGTTTCAGTAGAATTTTCACCTGACCTTAAGTAATAAATACCTTGCTGATGTAGGGGATGTTATTTTTGGCCAACAGATAAGACAGTGATTGTTAAGCGAAAGTGAAAGGGTGTGATTTCCTCAGGCTCTGAACAGACTGTGAGGTTCTTTGAGTGAAGCTTTAATTGAATCATTTCGCTTCTCCTACTGGCTGAATATGGTCAATCTCCAGCTGTCCTTCACTCATCTCTTTTGGCAGGATTGTTCATTCAAGTGAGACCTGTTGCTCTCCCACAGAGAGAGCCTATTTTCTGGACTCTGGAAGAGAAAGGTAAAAAAAAAAAACATCTTTGATCTGCATAGCTGGCTTCCACTTTCCCCTTCTCTGCAAGTGTGAAATATACTCAAAGCAAGGCACGGTGGTATACTGAAGACTGGCCATTTGCAGCCCTGAAAGCCCCCTTTACTCTTACACAGGCGCTGTTATTGAAGACTTTCATCTTGCACAGCCTTAGCTCTGTATTTGAGAATGTATGTGTAGCATAGCACTGTTTTGAAGCTGTTTTTTAACTAACTCACAGCGAGAGCTCAGTACGGCCTCCACATTGCAGGTTTAGTTTTAACACGGTGTAACAACCAAGGGTAGTGCTTCGTTTCGAGGAACTTATATTGGGTGGTTATTAAGGTCTGATTCTTTGTTCAAATTAGACACTTCTAAATCGTTTATGCACTCTGCATTAGGCCTTATACATTATGGCCTGTATTAGTACAGAATTGAACATTTGTTATGTGAAAATCAGTAATGTTTTCATCATTAGCTGTAATAATACACAATAAACACTTGTTGACCACTTAAATGACCAGGGCCCACAAAGTTTTATTACACATTTCTATGACTTAAGAATGGTTCAGCCAGTTTGCATTGAATTCTTTGTAGTTACTGAATAATGAGCTTTAGTATGTAATAAGCCTGGGATTTTAAAGGGTTAAGACACTTATGTGGCTTACTGAACAAGAATTAATCATCTAAATTCATGTCTTATCAGTGTATAATAAACATTTCATTCATTGACATATTGTCAGGTGATTTCATCGCATTCGATCTAATAACAGTTTAATATTCCTCTAATTCTTTAAGATGTGTTAGAGTTTTAGTCATTACACTATAAGTGCTAAATAAGTTTCAGTCAAATTGAATTACGAATTCAGTATCTATTCATGATTTTTAAATTGCAAAACACCTTAAAACTCTTCCATGCAAGTGTTCAAGTCTGCATTTCTTTGTTAAAATGGGTTGTAAATAAGTTAGAAAAACATTAATTCCCTAGCTTATGTTTTTTTTTTGCCTGCCAGAAACCCTTTAAATGATTTTTATTTTGGAACATTGGGCCACATTCACCAACCGTTCCCTGGAAGAAATTTCTTCTGAAAACCCACTTATGCAGTTTTCACAAAGATTCTGACCTTCACCACTGTTTTCTTATTTGGGATTTGTTGTTAGGTAAGAACAGAATCTACCAGACTCAAGAGCACAAAGGTGAGAACAGTTCTGCAGTTTAAGAACACGTCATGAATCTGACAGACTTTTTCTTAGGACCTTCCTCAAGAACAAATTTAAGAAAAAAAAGGGAAGATATTGGTGAATGAGGCCCAGTGTCAATAACAAGACACTAAATTTAGATGACTTCTCAGAAATTTGGTCATAACAAAGTACTTATTGTACAACTAATAATGCAATTATTTGTGATTATTTTCACCCATCAGAACTCCAGTTATGTAGTAATAGTTATGTAGTCATGATCAATAAAGCTAAATGCATTATAATTTATATTATAGACTTGCAATTTCATAACAGTGGTCAAATTTATGATTATTAATGTCAAGAAATTATATATTCACTGCTTAATAATGACTAATTAAGCATTAAGAGAAAGTGTATGCTTTAGAATTTAATATTTAATCATTTAATACAGCACACAGACAATTACTGTCAAGTTAGCATGAATAGTTTTCATGCAACTAAGTCTGTGCTTAATATTTCCAGTTATATAATTAGAGTTAGAAATGACAAATGGCTAAATTGTTATTAATAAACTATAATTAATGATTTTGTTCCACACACCAAAGTAATGATGGACTATTTGCATGTCACTTTGTAAATGGTTAATTATTCAAATGATACCATGTGTTTGCAAATTTAACTATTACATTATTATCAAAAGTTTTTAGCAAAGTATGAGATATTGGCTAAGTTGCTTTACTAGGCACTGTTATTATAAAATGTTACTAGTTACTAAAAAGTGTTAATTCACAGATTCATCACAACATCCTGTAGATGCAAGTCAAATAATATGTATTTCAAATTTATAAACCTCATACTCGCTGTTAGAGTTGTGGTCAAAAATAAATTTGCTTTATTTGGCACAGCCTCCTTTCACTGATCATATTCATTTTGATGCAGATGTTTTATATATTTAGGTTGAAAACAGCATATTATTGTACTGAATTAAATTTGTTTGCAAAAAATAACTTCAAATATATAACTAATAAATAATCAAATTAACTACATTGAGTCAAATAAAAGGAGATAAAGCGAAATAAGCTCTCCATGTTTAAATGAAATGTAAATTTAAAAAATTGTTTTCAAATGTAGTCTTATAAGTGTGTACTGAACTGTAATTTCATCAACTTTTTGCTTAACTTTTACAGCTATGTTTAGCTAGTTAGACTAGTTAGCCTGTTACGACTGACCCCACATATGTCTGCCCCTTGTGGCAATTTTGGCTAATTTGTTTTATGAAGGTTCAGTGCTTAGAATAAAATCTGAGATGTAGAAGCTGCTTCTATTTTTAGAAACTCATTAATGTACATCAAATATATTTAAATTATGTAGCAAAAATTTTAATGTAGCAAATTTTTAGGTAAAAAAAATCTCCTCTACTTTATGATTTACTAACCTAGGCAGAATTTCTGTCATAGTGTCAATATTGTGTGGCTGTTATTTTTATGTATTTGCTTGTTTGGTTGGTTGTTTGGTTGGTTGGTTGCTTGTTTAGTTGGTTGGTTGGTTAGTTGTTTAGTTGGCCACTTGCTTGTTTTGTTGGTTGTTTAGTTGATTGGTTGCTTAATTGTTTAGTTGGTTGTTCGTTTGGTTGTTTGGTTGGTTGTTGTTGTTTAGTTGGTTGGTTGGTTGGTTTGTTTGTTTGGTTGTTTAGTTGATTGGTTGCTTAATTGTTTAGTTGGTTGGTTGGTTGTTCGTTTGTTTGTTTATTTGGTTGGTTGCTTGTTGTTTAGTTGGTTGGATGATTGGTTGTTTAGTTGGTTGGATGATTGGTTGCTTGCTTGTTTAGTTGGTTGGTTGGTTGTTTGCTTGCTTGTGTAGTTGGTTGGTTGGTTGCTTGCTTGTTTGGTTGGCTGGTTGGCTGGTTAGTTGGTTGATCTTACAAAATTCAAACATATTCCAGATCTTTCTGCATTGTTGGTGGTTCTATAAAAGTTTTATATGAAACTTTTTGCCATTTGTGAGGGTAGTAATAAACCCAGCTGTGTCTTTGAGAAAGGATTCAAACTGTTTTGGCATTTACTGGCACTTCTAAGACCTTCTCAACTGAATGAGCTTGAGGACAGAAAAGGAGCCTTTTTATCTTCTACTCTCATTTTACTTTTAACTTTCCTAACTTTCTTTTTTTGCTACATGAAAGAGTTTTCAATTTTGTTTTAGATGAGAGAACTTCTTTTATCAAAAGAATTTAATCATGGGCAGCATATGCCAGGGATTAGCCATTTGGCCATTGCCTTTCACTTCTGTACCATCTGTTTACCTGGCAGTTCACTACATACACTGTTGTGCTGTAGAGGATCTGAGGAAGGATATGTAGTTTACTTTGCTGTGCAATCTTCAGCATATAGAATGAGAGAAGAAGATGGCAATAGCCGGAGTCCTCTTCAATCTTCAGTCTGAGTGAACCAGATCAAGAAAAAACGATGTGTAGCTGATGTAGAAGAATTGAAGCCATTACAGAGGCTAGAAATACACTTAGAGGTCAGAGAGCATTAAGAACTGCTCCTGCCTGCTAGTACATCTCTCCACTCATCTACTGCCATTTAGCCTTGCTTCATTTCTTTTATCTTCCTTTTAAAAGCAAATGCCTCCCCTGGCACAGACTGGAAATGGGGCCAATTATGTTTAGGAGCTTTAATGATTGGGAGCATTAATTTTGTGGCCAATTAGTCACATTAGAGTAAAAGTAAAAGGGAAAAGCATCAGAAAAATGAAAATCATCTTATCAGCACTTTCATGAAGTGTTGTCTTGCTAGATTCAAGTCTGAATGTCAAAAATATATAAAAATGTCCCTTTTTTACTTTATTAAATTAGTGATGTGTATACAGGACTGTGAAAAAGTCAGAAACCATTCATTTAATTTCTAAGTCTAAACAGCCATTAACATCCATTAAGTACAAGTTGTTCTGAAAACATACATAACAGAAAATTACACAAAACACTCAACAATTAAACGTCATATGTTTTTATTATTAAGTGTGTCCACAGTTTGCCTTTATTACAGCTTCCATTCTTTTCAGGAGACTTGCTTTCAGTTCTTCAAAGATATCTGCAAGGATATTTTCCATACATTCAAAGTTCAGTTTTAGACGTTGGTTACATTTTCTGATTTTCATGATCCAATTAACATCAGCAGCTGCTTTGTTTGATTTGCAAATTTGACTGTTTTTTTTGTCTATTTTCTTTTCTCAGGAAGGTACAGAACCACACTAGTGACATCCCGTTTAAATAAAAATAGTGCATGGCCACACCATATTAACATGGGGGAATAAGATCCTAATTCATGGCCATGACTTAGTAAGGCATGGGAACGAGATGATTAAGCTGTAACCCCAATTTAATAAAGTATGGGAATGAGATAATTAAGTCATGGCCACAACTTAGTAAGGCATGGGAATGAGATTATGCCTTTTTAAGCTGTGAACTTAATTATTTTGTTCCCTCACCTTACTAAGTTATGGTCACGACTTAATTATCTTGTTCCCATGCCTTACTTAGTCAGGGCCTTGCATTAGGATCTCGTTTCCCAGGCATTAATACGCCATGGCCATGCATTATTTTTATTAATACAGGTTGTCTTCAGCGGGGCTCCATAGTAAGGGCTTCTTGACAGTGACACATCCTTTCAGACCCAAAGCATTGAGCTGCCATCTCGGAAGGATGGACAGAGCTGAAGTAAGAGTAGAGCTTGATTTTCTCCTCTCTCTCAAAGATGAAAGCTTCAAGTACTGTTCATCTGATTGAGACAGTTTTGGTGGTCTACTAGGTTTTGTCTGATTGTTCCATTTTCCTTTGATTTTCTCTTTCCTTATGCATTTGGATTATGTTTTATTATAACTGAATGAAGCGTGTCCTCTGACTTTTGCACAGTACTTCATGTCTAGAGGTGACAAATATGATAACGTATCTTTTTTTTTTTCTTAAATATATGGTTTATGAAAATTCTGTACATAACTGAAATAGATTTTATGGGGTAGCTAACTATATTACCACTTTGGCGTTTGTGCCAATGTAAAAAATTTGTGGAGCTATGAACATGAAGCACATTTCCTGGAAATTCCCACCACATCTCACTTCTTCAGAAAATAGTTGGTGCGCTCTCCTGATGAATTTTACTGGACAGTGGTGTTTTTAGATTACCCTTCCTGGTATTGAGCTCTTTCCTGGAGCTCATGCTGTGACAGAGACAAAGTTACAGCTGTGCCAGTGCCCATCAGCAGAGGCATAGGTTAGCTTTCTCAGCAATCAACGTTAAATTCCCAGTGCAGCTACAGAATAGACTGAGTGTGTCCTCCAACATTCCCAGGCCACTTTATCAACTTTCAGTTCAATTTAGTTGCACTGTTGACCATTTTCTACTTGAGCTGTTTCCAGAGAAACCTATTCTTCCTCAGTCTTTTTTTTTTTGTAATAGCTCTCACTCTTATAATTGAAACAATCGTGGTAGAAAATGGTCAAATTAACTTTGCTATGACCTTTAGCTTATCACACTCATGTTTTAAACTTCCTACATCCTTACACATTTGACCTGATCCCATTTACACTACTCCAAGAGATGTTTAATAACCTCACCTCAGTCATCAATATTTCATTGCCTTCAGTACACACACGCAAGGGAGTTTAATATTGCTTCCTCTAATTGCTTGGTCTTCTAACTCTTGTAGACTGAAGAGGTTGAGGTCAACACACAGGAATGCACTTACAAACAGGTAGAGTCCATAATTGGAATTTGCAAGGAAACAGATCAATGGTCTGAACATTAAAGGAAACAGTCAATACAACAATAAAATGGGCTCAGAAATGTGGGAGCAAGCACATGCAAGACTTTGCAAACAACAAGGCAGGCCTGATTAATGGAAACATGCCCAGGGGCCTGAGCAACTAGGGGGGCCCCTGAGAGGAATTATGACAATCTAAACAACTGCTTATGGTGGGAACAATACTAATGGCACATTCATTAAAAAGTTTAGATTAAAACCAATGGTCACAACTTCATTTATGAATATCTACTTCATTTTCTCCTGCAACCACTGCTTAGCAACCATTCCACTATCTGCCATTATCTTGATCAAGCTTGAAGTTCTTTAATCAGCAAGCCAAGGTTTCTTGTGAAATTATTTTGAATTCATAGCTCCAGCTATTTAAAAGATGTACCTGGGAGACATGTGAAAGTGAGACCTGATACCCTCATTTTTTTTAAGCTTTTGTATAGTTTTCTAAAATGTATCACCAGAGGTAAGATATAAATAGTCCATTAACAGTTTTCATGCCAACTGTGGCAAAATGCATCATGTTTAGGACACTTGGCAGTTTAGGTTTCAGAGGCTTATTGAAGGTTTGAGAACATTTATGTGAGTAAATTCAAAATTTTTTGACCATCAAAAAAGGTAGACAGGTAGGAGCCAAACAAACATTTTTGCTCAGGGGGCCTATAACTTGAGCCTGAAACAGGGGGTATTTATTTGAAAAGTTAATTGGTTCATTAACAAGACACAGGTGTGAGTGATAATGCAGGGATGGAGCCAGGGTAGAGCTGGAACTGATGTGAGTCAGTCCAAAACAGGAGAGTCCATGTGAAAACTCCCAGTTGGCACTTCCTCAGGCTGCTCGTTGACCACTTCTGAATTATGAATAGCTCATAACAATGTAGTGTGTTCTTGCATACTCATGTATAGTAGTGCAGTACACTTACAGAATTGTTAAACACTTAGTAATCAAATTATTTGCTAGAAAGTTCTTCTTTGCTAAATGTGAAAGAGGTAGGGTCACAGCTATTCCTGTTCTATTGCTCTCTTTGTCTTTATTTTAGTTTGAACAAATGCAAGGGCAACTAAAGTTGTTTTTTTTTCCAGATGATTTGTTTACCACTTTGCCTTCCAGTGATTGCATGCTTTTTGTAAGTCACTCTAGATAAGATGTCAGATATGATTATACCCTACTGTAATTCCTTATTTCCCAAAAGTATCCTTATTTGTTTGTATTTTAAAGAATAAAAAATCAACATGGTAAAATATTCTCCTCCAGGATGCACTGTGAATATTTTACTACAACATGAGAATCACAAGAGGACCAAAAATGAAAACTATCTACTGTATGAATTAAATCTTATTGGCATTACTAGTACAGTATTGTGCAAAAGTCAGACCACCGTTCATTTATTCAATTTTCAGTCAAATTGTCATTTTTCAGTATGGCAGAAAACATATTTAGCACAGAATTACACAGAAGCCTCAACAACTACATATTTTTTCCAGTAGTGTGTCCACTTTTTAGTATAGCTTCCATTCTTTTCAGGAGACTTGCTTTCAGTTTCTTAAAGAAATCTCCAGGGATATTTTTTCACACTTCCAAAGTTCTCAGAAGTTGATTGCATTTTCTTCTTCTTACAATCTCAAACACATTCAGTAACTTTGAAGTCTATTCTCTGGGGTGGTCAGTCCACTGTTCCAAGAACACCAGCAGCTTCTGTGCAAATTTTCTTCTTGTTTCTCTATTCTTTTTTCTCAGTAAGGGTTTCTTGACAGCTACACATCCTTTCAGACCCATAGAGACTTCTCACAGTGGAAGGAAGGACAGAAACACCTGTGGATTTTTCAGATCTGAAGTAAGAGTGAGTTTGACTGAAGCGACTCTCTAGTCTTATCTGTCAGAATTGCGATGTGAGAGATATATGTACCTTTATACACAACTTTTACAACTGTAAACCAGTTGCAAAATTATGGGATTTTCTGCTGAATGTGGTGTCAACTTTATGGAACAAAACCTTTGTAGAGCAACCTAACCTTTACCTGTTGAACGATGACCATCTTCTCAGTCTCAATCTAAGTCAGCAGAGTGTCTTACATACAGCTTCAACAACTGACAGAAAAACATCCTTAAATCATGGTTTGAGCCAGGAAGGCATCCTAATAAGATATGGTTTAGTTTAAGCACACTGTATTATTAGAGCTTTCGACAGACAGGGTCAATGAAGCCAATCCTAGAACGATTAGTGACTGGACAGATACTGTTTAAGTTCATGGTGTAATTTAAGGTATTGGGTGTGGAATATGTTTGGAGGATACTAAAGAATACCAGTGTTTAAGGCTGCCGGCTATATTGGGAATGTATGGATCATCTACCCTGTACTTATCTAAGGTGGACCACATGTGATGTGAGTTTTTTTTTATTTATTTATTTTTTTTTCATTTACAGATAAAAACCTTTTGATCACAAAAAAAGAGTTGAGCTTGATTTTCTCATCTCTCTCAAAGATGAAAGTTTTAAGCCACTTTTTTTCACTTTAGAGATCTCTTTCAGAAACATCTCCTAAAAAATGTTGTACTTTGTTCTACTTAATGGTTAATTTGACTGAAAATTATAAATGAATGGTGTCTTTAACTTTTGTACAGTACTGTATGGCACTAGAGAAAAACAAAGCATTGCTCATTGTTTGTCCAGTCTTAGTGTTTATGTTCATCCTTTTGATCTTGTCTATAATTTCCATGTTCTTATAATGTACATAAACAGAGAAGGCAGGTCCCATCTCTCTTTTAGGCTGTATAGTATAGCAGAAAGGCAGAAATCCTCTTTTTCCTTTATCTCCTAAGTCAGTGCGAATCAGTGACTATATCTCATGTTTTCATCTTTTTGCTTTCACTTTTTCACCACTCATTTATTGTTCTGCTTTCATCTCACCCCTTTTGGCCTATCTCTTCGAAAAGAGAGAGTTTCTGTGAATAAAAAATCAAAACTGATATCTTCTAAGTAACTCTAAAGATATCATGGCATTGGGTTTTTGTGGTGAATATAAGTTACTTTGAGTCAAAGAGAAAGAGTGCATTTAAAGTTTGCTCATCAGCACTTTCCTCTTTTAGAGATTGGATCTATTGATGTTTCCTGAGAAATAATGTCCTTTGCGATGAAAGCTCGCTATTTTGTTTATTACTCTCTCTCTCTCGGTCTCTCTCTCTCTCTCTTATGCAAATCAAACACAAAGAGAGTCCACTTCTAATGACATTATGGCATCATGGCATAATAACAGCAATAATACTACAGTATACATCTGTGTAGCTTTAATCTAAAGCACAACCATTGCATGTGTTTTGCAGCAATGACAGTTTCTTTGCATACCTTTTGAAGGTAGCGTCAATCTGATGTACATAAACATTATACTGTATCCTACATTGTACTTATTTTTTTTCCATCTGTGATCTACTTATGCAACTCCTCTGCTGTTTTTGTGACTGTACCTTTCTTCTACGGCTGCATTCAGCTCTTTCTTTCAAAAACTCATACTAAGATTTAAGTGCCTCCTAATTTTGTTTGTACAGAAACATCAACCTAAATGTTTATGAGGTTGGTTACCTAACTATCCTTCCACTGAAACCTTCCCTCACTGTTGTTGTGGATCTTTCCTTCTCAGCAGTGCAAAATTATGATGACACATAACTCATCCATGTCACATATAAAGAAAAGAAAAGACTGGATTTGGGCCACTTTTACTTGTGTATGAACGTAGCTCAAATGACCCCTGTTCTGATTGACTGCCCTGTTCTGTGCCTCATTCAAAAAGGCAGTCTGGGCTTAACCATATAGCTTTGACAAATATGTGCAGTTAACCTGCCGTAGGCTGAATAGGTTGATATATAAATGCAGTGGCTGTGATATCACAAAAACAATGAATTCAAAATGGGCTGTTTTTGCGCCTTAGTTTCCACATAAAGATTACAGATTGAAAGGTACATTTTGGGACTTTCACAGTGTGTATGTGTTACATCAAGCTTTATTTTCAAGAGAAAGAGTGTTTGCTTTTCTATGATATGGCTCCTCTAACAGAGCTCATCATCTTCCTTGCTGGTGCTCTCTTAAGCCTGATCTGCAGCAGCCTTTAGTTATTGATTGTTTTGGGGTCTCTTCAGACGTTTGAGGTTCAAAGAGCTCAGCATGCTCAAAATACTTTTTTTCTAAATTTGAATGCTTTTAATAGCCTTTACACCCATCAAGATGCGTTTCTGCTTCAACAGGGCAGATGATTATAAAGAGTTAATGAGCTAACATGAACAAATGAGATGAGAGAATACAAATCTCTCGCTGGCTGACCTTCAACGTCTGCCACTTTCTAATTTTAGACAAACAGCAAACAAAGCAAAAGCCCCATTGGTCACATTCACTTGTTGTGTACTTGTCAGTAAATGAAAAAATATGGACTCGGCACTGTGTCTGTGTTCACAAACAACCTGTTTCTAACCACGAGATAGCTGTTATATATGGCATTGATGAAGTCTTGCCTTTATGCTTTATATATATTATTGAAGTAGTCTATTATGTATACAGAGCATCTAGGTAATGTCTTTGTGACAGCTTAGACAGTTATAACTAGAACATCTAAAGCCCTTCCTACTGCTGACATTAGTAGTTTAGTACAGTTTACTTAACTGTGCAAATTTATTAAACAGAATCTGATTAACTGAGCAACATTCAAACCATTGTAATATACTCAATAAGCGCACATATGGCCACACATTAATTGAAGGCTGTATTAATTAATTAATTAATTAATTAATTATAAAAACCTTTTTACATTCTGTATAATTCATATGCTGAGATGTAAACAAAGTCATTCAAAGAGGTTTGATGCAAAATGTTACAGCAAGATGCAGACTCAGATTTCTTCACAGTGGTGGTGATGGGAACCATTTACTTTCCAAAATCACCAGTGAACCTACACGGGTCTGAGGTTCCATATGTAAATGTTGAAAATGGTAAAATAGTCAGAAATTTCAATTCTAAATTCTAAAATTTAAACTCTTATAGGATTTCTTTGCCTTACTTCACTCTGCATGTACCTCTTTCACCATGAATGGGTTAAAAAAATCTTTTAATTCAAAAAGTTTTCAAAACTGTGGCAGGCGGTGTAGTCATAATCATTTCATGTAATAACTTTATGTGCAGGAGCTTTTAGAAGCATTTAACTCTTTAGACGTCTGATTCCTATCAGCATCACTGAGAACAATTCAGCAACACTTTATAATAAGGGTACATGATCTGACTGTAATTAAGGCATTTACTAATGAATAATTCATCAGAAAGTAATGAATCATTAATCAGGAACAAATTAAGTCATTAAGTATTAACAACCATAGGATTACATTACTCAGCATTAACTAATGCATGTACTACCGAATGAAAATGAAGGTAATAAAGGCTTTTTCAGCATCTAAATTTATCAGGAATTCATGTGTCAATTAAGAATGGAAAAAGCAAGTTAGTACACATTGGCTTCATTCTGTTCATGCAGTTTATACTATTATCTGTCATACTGCAATGTTATGCAATAATAGCAAAATGTGAATTGTTGCATTTATTTAGATTATATTCCCAAAAACAGGCATTTTATTGAATTATCTTGGTATATACCCTATTATTATTATGTTATTATATACACCACATTTAAAAATAATCTGTTTTTCTTTTCAAGAGTTTGTAATATCTAAAATATTTACTAATGGAAACGCAGCCTTTTGGAACCTGGAAATTACAGCTATTGTGCTTCACCAGTAGGTGGCAGTAAGTGCAGTAGTCACTTTATGTCAAGCAGCCATAGGTTGGTGAATATCTCTATGAAACCATTGGAGAAAAGCATTTTTCTTACTTTTACAGGTGAGTTGGTAAAATAATGCATAGGCGTGCTGGATTATATACACAATTTGCATCCCAGAAGTAGTGTTTTACACAGGGTATTGCCTAGTTATCTGAGTGTTGTGAGTGTGCATTTTCATGCCTCACGTCTTCTCAGAGTAATGTGTAAAATATTCAGCTGCATCTCTGGTGAAACAGAACTGATTTTTCAGATACTGTTATTACTGATATGGTTGCACATTAGATTAAACATTTGGTTTGGTGCTTACTTACTTGCAGTAAGCCTTTTCTGGTTTCAAGAGTAGTAAGGAGTTTGTGTTTCTCAGGAACATTGTGTGATTCTATTAATATTGTGGCATCAGGCATGTCTGTTCTGTTTGTTTAAAACTGAGAAAGGTGTACATGTTGATTTTAGGCTGCTTGGTTCATTCCCTCATGGATTGCCTCATGAGGCACTGTGTATCAACATCTGAGTAAAAAAGTGCCATTTTTAACAGGAAGGATGAATTCAAACTATGCCAACTGTCACAAATGAGGACTAGTGGCAAAAAGATGTCAGTGTAAGCTTTTGATTTTATTTAATAAACAGACACTACGTAGATAGAAACAGACAATGTAACATAAGAAATCAAAAACAATAAACCCAAGATCTGACAGATAAAGACAGGCAAATACAAGGACTGCTTACACAGCAAGATGAAGCAGACAGATGGACAAGATGCTAAGAGGATGGAACTACAGAAAAAACACAGCCGACATTAATAGACACAATATTCCAGTTTCTGAGGGGGGGGGGATCTTGTGACAACAAAATGCTTAATTCCTGATAAATTCAGATGTTGAAGAAAGCCTTTAATACCTTCATCTTTATTTATTAGTACATGTGTTATTAATGTGGAGTAATTTGATCTTATGATGGTTAACATCTGATTTTTTAATTTGTTCCTGATGAATGACTCATTAATTTCTGATGAATTATTTGTTAGTAATTGCCTTAATTACTGTCAGATCATATACCCTTAATATAAAGTGTTACCAACAATTCTGACTCGACAAATGATGAATGGAGCATTTTATATCAAACCACTCTAAATGACCGTTTGTGTCTTAGCGACACAATTCACACATCACATTGACCGTCAGGACTCTGTGTGTCTAGAGTGATTTTTTGGAGATTTCAGCAATGATTCAGTCAATAATCCAGTTCAGTAAACCACCATTCAGATCCTGCATTTATGTCCATTTAAACGCCCCCATTTAAATCCCCACAGTAACATGTTCAGTGTAGAACTTTGCCTCGTGTCTCAAAAAGTCCTCTGATTGACTCATTTAGACTGATTGAATTTAGTGCTAATGATCAGAAATTTACAGCTAAATTCTTTTAAAAAAAAAACCCGACATAAATTGCAGTTACACTTCTAAAACTGAGGCTAGACGCTAGCCATGCAGTTTGTGCATGCTTCTGAGCTGAGAGAGCAGGGGAGGGTGGAAAAAAACATGAAAAAGGCAACAAATGGCCTTGTCCCAATCCACTACACAGAGAGCACTTTCCCTCAAAATCACACAAACAGGCCCTAAAACACATTTTAACAGGTAAACAACAATAAATATGACAAATATTATTATAAAATTAATAATATTTAGCTATGTCTTTCAGTTTACATTGATTTTGAGTATTAATAATACCTGATATTAAATATGCAACTTCAATTTGTAATTAAAAATTAGGCCTGTTTTGCCTCAGCATTAATCCAAGAGGACAGAAAATCAATAAAAAACATGGCTGCCTTATGCTATTTGTTTATTTTTACTCATAATAACCAAGAGAATGAATCGCCATCAAAATTTTTCAGCTCACAGACACTCCAGACTTTCAATTTCTGAAAACGTATCTAAACTCTATAAGCAAAAAATTACATTTTTTTTTTTTTTTTAGGTAAATTGTTGATCAGAAATGACCCAAATTCAAAAAGATATCAACTTTCTCTTAGCATTTACATGTCAAACAATGGCATATCTGGGTAGCCCAGGGTCTCCTGAAAATAACAATATATGGCGTGTGTGACTGTCTCATGTAAATACTTTATAATGGCAATTGTAATCGTAATTGACCCAAATACCAAACAATTACCCCTAATTGCCATGGGGTTCTGAGGGTTAATTATGCAGAAATGTAGAAAAATATTGTATTTTGTAGTGTATAGTCAAATCACTGTGACACTGAATTTCCAACTGGTCAATTCAGTTCCATACTGCTGGAGTTCTCAACCAAATACTTTTGGAACACTTTACTATTGTTATACTTCTGGAGCACATTGTATACACTGTATATCTCATTTAAAACAATGTAGAAATAAGTCATCAAAACATGCTTTCAACCATGAATCTCATGCTGATTACATTCAGCCACTCTTTGTGAATGTATCTAAGGTAATTAGATCTCACTGTTTATTTACTTTTAGAACTACAAGGACTTTGATTTTAGACATAATGACCTCTAACCCCACTTATAGTGCTAACTTTAGCAGCACTTTTCCTTCAGTTTGGCCTGTGACTTTTCAACTGAATGATCCTACTGGCCAATTCAAATCTTTACTGCTAGACTTTAGAACTAAAACAAGGGTAACTGTTCAGTGCAGCGTATATCCAATTAAGAACTATATAGAAGTAATCAAAGGATGTGCCTTCATCCATGTATCTCCTGCTGATTACTTTCAGGCACTCCCTGTAAATATTTCTAAAGTAATTAGATCGTGGTCTCATTGTTTATTTACTTCTGAGACCCGAAGGACTTTGGGGACATGAAGTTGACTTCTTTCATAACTGACAGCTTTATTTCGTGAAGAAGAGTGAGAGAGCTTTCCCCACTGATGAGCCCTGGGATTTGATGGTGCATTATTTTGCATGTCATTGAAATCCAGGTGCAATGAACTTCAGTATTCCACCTCAGCTTGCTCAAAATGCTAAATTGAATGTGAATGCCTTTCATGGGCCTGCTCATTTATACCCATCCTAATGCATTTCTGCCTGCACAGGGCAGACGATTATGAAGAGTCCAGGAGATAACATGACCAAAACACACACAGTGAGATGAGAGAACATGAGTCATGCACAATCTGACCTTCAGATTCTGTCAATCTCTAATATTGGACGCATAATAAGTATAATAAACCCCCCCCATGGGGTCATACCCATTTGCTGTTGTGTGTCATTTTGGCATCTAGCTAAGTGGCTGAGTTGAAATGGGAAATTGTCAAAACAGACACTAAATACAGAATATGAGTCATGAAACTAATGACATTCTTAAATTTGACAACCAGGACAGATAATGGAGATAATAAAAAGCTGATTTATATATATTTTTTGTGGTTATTTTGCAACAAAAAATGAGAATGTTTGTTTATTTTTACATTTCCATATATCCAAACACAAAGCAATTTCTTTGCGTCAATCACTGATATTATGTTTGGGTTCAGCACCTATCCATTATTTTTCCTAACCACTTCACAGAGTACGTAGTTGAGAATGGTAGGATGTAGCAAAGGAAGAATCAAAGACAGATGAGCCGCATCATTGAAGGCAACCTTTCAGCTGCTCTAGTGCTGTTTGAAGTACTGTTTGTTGTAAACAGTCAAAATAATCAGTTTTAGGGTAACATTGAATGCTGAAGTACTGCTATCATTTCTTACTTTATCATTGTTAAAGAACAGCTAGCAACTTATTTACACCGGACAACAGCCTGTACCAGTTCCATACTGTTTTATGTTCAGCAGGTTACAACACTAAAAAAAACTCTCTGATCTCAGGTAATGCAAAGTCTCTCTCTAAATGACCCTCCCTCTACCCCAATCACTCAGTGTGATGCTAGCCAACACAGGTGTCTGTTAGCTGATGTACAAAAACTGGCAGTTCGCTTGTTAAACTGTCCAGTAATGTTGCATTAGTGGCAGTTTGAAAAGGTGTGGAGAAGGCATGTGATGGCCATCACCCTCCCAGCTTGGTAGCATCATGTAATAGGGAGAGATGCACTTAGGAGGTAGGATCTGGCAATAACTAAATCGGGGATAAATCTTTTTTGCTACATTCCTCTTTTTCTTCCTTAATTATTTACTTTTTCTCCCCTCAGGTCCACTTATAAAGTTTACTTTGGCTTATAAAGCTGCACAAACTTCATAATTCATGTGACCTGTATTGTGACACACCCAGTCAGATGATTGCGGCAAAATCCAAGAGATGAGGCTTTAATAAAAAAGGGATTGGCAGAATCCTAGTCGTGGTACAGGCATAGGTCAAATCCAAAATAGCAAAAGGCAAAACAGAGCAAACATAACCACAAGGGCAAAGACAAAGGACAACAATGAGAAATCCAGAAAAGAGTCCAATACACCAAAAGGGCAACAGAAAACACAGTTGAAACGCTCAGTAGTTCTGCAGGAGAAACAATACCTCACAATTTGGCTAAGAAAAAATCCTGGGCTTATAAAGTAAACAGGTCATATGACATAGAAAACAGGTGCAGATAATCAGTACTCAGGGTACTTAGAACAATGATTGATTGAACAAGGAAGTTCATCAGTCACATGATCTCCCAAGGAGTTCTGGGAAATGGAGTCCTTGTGTGAATCGATGCTGGATTGATGCGTGACATGACCATTTTTAATCCCACTTAATTTCATTTATTTTGATAGTCCCCAAATGATGTAATAAAATTATTAACAAACTATTTGCTGAAACTTGTGATTCTCAGCAGTGTAAAGGTTAAGATTAGTATCAGTACCAGAGTAAGGTTTAGGACCAGGGTAAGGAACAAGTTTAGGTTGGGGTTCGGCTTTGGGAAAATTAAGATGAATTGGATAGATATTTAGCTGAATGTTGAATGTAAGTTAAATAAAAGATAATCATCTACAAACTATATATACATCTACACATATAAACATTAATATATGCAAATGTGTTTGTGACATCCTAAAAACAATATATTAAAACCAAGCTGATTTTGTAGCTTAGTTGCCATTTATGTACTGTATGGACTGGGGAGTGAACGTTTTGAAATGTTTACAGTGCTTACATATTAGATCAAACTTCTTTATTTAAAAAAATTCAGTTTTCCATGATATGTACCCTTTATAAATCAAAAGCGATGCATCATGTTTCTTTTTTTGATTGGCATTTCTTTTAAATGCAGTCAACATCTTTTAGGCCTTGTCCTTTTCTGCTTTGCCACTGGGTAATGACTCTCATGGGTTTCTCTGAAACCAGATCTTTGTAAGCAGGTAACTTTACAGCAAGCCACTTATTCATATTCCAAACAGATTTCACATTAGCGTGCATCTCAGTTGTGAATTTTTTTAAATGTGGTTTGACATCAAAGGCTAGCTGCATCAAGGACATGAGTCCAACACTGTCAAATATGATCGTGTAGCCAAGAATGAAAGACTGCTCAGAATGAGTGGATTACAACACACTACATTCAAACATCTCTGAAATGTGTCAACTTTCTTGAAGGTCTTTTGGGCTCTTATTCCCTGAAATACTGAATTTATATTCTTTGTTTAGTTGTAGCTCTAAGAATAAGCATTACTGTATGTTTCACCATGTGTCTGGACATGTCGCACCTCCAAGGTAACAGCTGACATACTCTGTGATGGGCATAGTTTCTGTAATTCTACGCATGCCAGTATTTTAATTAAATTCTGATAATGGCCATATTCTGACTGATGCACATGCAATAAGTTTCTTTCAACTTGTAAAATATCTTATCCTACAGTCTGCCTGTCGTATATGGAAATATTAGCCAATCACTGCTGAAAACTGTACAACCCTATTATGAACACTATTAAAAGTTCCAAAATGTTCCACTTACTTCCCACTCCATACAATCAATATGTAGAACTGTCCATACAATCTAAATGCAGGACTGCAAAAAACAATACATTTTCAATTCGATGTTTTTGTGATGTCATAAAAAGCAACACTTTTGCATGTATAAATACAATAGGCACCTAAATATACTGTCATTAATTTGGCTCGTAAAAACATTTTATATCATCAGAATTACTGACAATAAAGATAATTACAGTAAAAAGTTACCAGAATATCCTATTCCTGATTTCTCCCAGCCAACAAATGTATTTCCATGACCAGCACACTTGATTTAGCATAATGAAGTATTGATTAGCCAAATCAGGCATTGGTTTGTAACTACAAATAACACTGGGCTTTGTTGAGAAAAGCTTTGGAAAAGTTTAAACTAACCCATTGACAAAAGAAAAACCATTGTATTATGATATTTGTGTGTTTTTCTGAGCAAATACACAGGGCAGCCAATCAGAACAGAAAGAATTTAAATACATATCATCCCTAAAGGCACAGTAACAAATACAACTTGCTTTATTCTAAGTGAGGTTGGAAAGTGGTCATGTCAAAATGAAATGAAATAACTTCTTTTGGTACATTAACCCACAAAATACCATAAACAGACTTCAGACTAACAGACTATCCCCTGATAGACGAATCACGTTTCCCATGCTGATGTAGTCCACTCTGTCTCAGCTCTGGGCGGAGGTAAACAAACCTGCTCTTTGCCGCCATTGTTTGACCCTCAGCCCATTCCATCTCAAATCAGCTCCTGCAACCCAGCTCTGCAACTCCTTTCTGACTCTACATGGCTCCATCTCAACCCGGCTCCATCTCAGCCCAGTCCATCTTGGATCAGCTCCTGCAACCCAGCTCTGCAACTCCCTTATGACTCTACGTGGCTCCATCTCAGCCCAGTCCATCTCGGATCAGCTCCTGCAACACAGCTTGGCAACTCCCTTCTGACTCTACATGGCTCCCTCTCAACCCTGCTCCTTCTCAGATCAGCTCCTGCAACCCAGTTCTGCAACTCCATTCTGACTCTACATGGCTCCATCTCAGCCCACTCCATCTTTGATACTCCTGTCACTCAGCTCTACAACTCCTTTCTGACTCTTCATGTCTCCATCTCAAGTTCAACTCCTTCTGGTTCAGTGTCTCAGTTCTGCAACTCCTCACTCCACTCGGCTCCATCTCAGATCAGCTCCAGCACAACTCGGCTCTGCAACTTATTTCTGTTTCAACTCTGCTCCATGTTGGATGAGCTCTGTCTTAGATCTGCTCCAGTGCAATCAGCTCTGCAAGACATGTCTGACTCAACTCTGCTCCATATTGGATCAGCTCCAGTGCAAACAGTTCTGCTACTCATTTCGGATTCCACTTGGCTCCATCTCAGATCAGCTCCAATGCAGCTCAGTCCTGCATTTCATTTCTGGCTTCACTCAACTCCGTCTCAGATCGGCTCCATCTCAGATCAGCTCATACATTCCTGAGTTCTGCAACTCATTACTGGCTCCACTTGACTTCATTTTGGATCAGCTCCTATACGCCTTAGCTCTGCAACTCATTTCTGATTCAGTTTGGCTCCAGATCAGTTCCATTTTGGATCTGCTACATATTTGATCAGCTCCATCTAGGTTCAGATCCAACACAGTCAGTTCCGCCACTCATCGCTGTCTTAACTCGGCTTCACCTCAGATCAGCTCCACCTTGAATAAACTTTATCTCGACTCAGTTCCATTTCTTCATTTTTCCCTCTGACTGGACTACCACTGGTTTGTTTGTAATAATGCTGCCTGTAACCTGCTGCTCTCCTAGTCACTTTAGCTATTATTTAGCCACCACTGATTTGACTTCCCTCATGCTGTTGCCTTCACTCTCTCATTCCATTCAGCTCTCAGTCCTGGGAGCCATGTCCTTTTGCCATCGTCAGTCTTTTGGGGGCTTAAATTCCAAGCAAATGATTAAGCGATTCTCATCCAATGTCAAAACTGAACAACCGTGCTGTTGCCAACAGGATTTTCCATACCATACTACCTCCCACAGTGGCCAGAGAATAATCCAGTTGCCTCAGTCATCAAGCCCATCAACCCTCACATGGACCAGCTACCTCCAACAGCCATTGCTGCTCCATGTTAATTTCATTCGGGAAATAATCTGCATTCTCATCAAACCCCTTTGCCTGCCACGTTTAACACAATCTTCACAATCTGGTGTCGACTAGAGGAGGATGGGTTCCCCTGGGTTTCTTCCTCACTGGGAGTTTTTCCTTGCCACTGTCACCCTTGACTTGCTCATCAGGGGTTTAGACCTGGATGTCTATTAAGCGGCATGCAATCAAATTCATCTGCTTCATTTTTCTTCTCATCTTAAATCCTTAAGAGCAAAACTACTTACTCCAACACCATACAAGGGGCCTAGGTTAGAAGACCTCTTTTCTGCCTAAGTCAAACTTCTCTACCTAACCACACTACGCCTCAGATACCCAAATCCTAGACTGTCTGACCAACCTCATTCTGAATGCAGCTCCTTCATATTCCACTAGCATACAGTCATACCAAGTTCTGTACCTAAGCTACAACAGGTGTTGTCATTTCAGAACCAGTTCTTGGAAAAAACAGATTTCTGGACACCTGTTCTTCTCATCATATGAAGATCACTCAGTCCTAGACCTCAGCAGTTTCTGAGATCATCCTGGAGTTTCTAGCTACAGGCAGAAGCTGTCCAGAACTCCAGTCTTCCCTCATACTACCACCACATGTTGAAGGCATGCTTGGTAACAACCAATGACATCAGTCTTATTGAAGTTTTAACATTTCTTTTCAAACTATTAAAATTAGATAATCACGGTGGTAAGTTCTGCCTCTGCAGTGACCCCCCTCTGGTTCAATACTGCAGCAGGCATGCATGATGTAGGTCAGTACTAGAGTACTATATCACAGTATGCAAATCAATCAGTTGTCTCTTCTAGCTAATGCTAAGACTGGCTACACAAGAAACCGCCACAGCAAATCACACAAAGGATTTGGAAAAAATAAAGCAGTTTTTCACCTTTTTACCCCAGAGATTACCAGACTGATAACGTTAATTTCTGCCAGCCTGTCCATGTAGTTGTCAGTGTTAAATTAACAGCAAGCTAATGGCGGTGCATGTTCACTTTACCATACTTACACTATATTGCCAAAAGTATTTGCTCATCTGCCTTGACACACATATGAACTTGAGTGACATCCCATTCTTAATCCATAGGGTTTAATATGATGTCGGCCCACCCTTTGCAGCTATAACAGCTTCAACTCTTCTGGGAAGGCTTTCCACAAGGTTTAGGAGTGTGTTTATGGGAATTTTTGACCAGTCTTCCAGAAGCGCATTTGTGAGTTCAGACACTGATGTTCTCTGACTGCCTGGCTTGCAGTCTCTGCTCTAATTCATCCCAAAGGTGTTCTATCGGGTTGAGGTCAGGACTCTGTGCAGGCCAGTCAAGTTCTTCCACACCAAACTCGCTCATCCATGTCTTTACAGACCTTGCTTGACCTGCACTGGTGCGCAGTCATTTTGGAAAAAGAAGTGGCCATCCCCACACTTTTCCCACAAAGTTAGGAGCATGAAATTGTCCAAAATCTCTTGGTCTGCTGAAGCATTAAGAGTTCCTTTCACTGGAACTAAGGGGCCGAGCCCAACTCCTAGAAAACAACCCCACACCATAATCCCCCCTCCACCAAACTTTACACTTGGCACAATGCAGTCAGACAAGTACCGTTCTCCTGGCAACCACCAAACCCAGACTCGTCCATCGGATTTCCAGACGGAGAAGCGTGATTCGTCACTCCAGAGAACACGTCTCCACTGCTCTAGAGTCCAGTGGCAGCGCGCTTTACACCACTGCATTCGATGCTTTGCATTGCGCTTGGTGATTTAAGGCTTGGATGCAGCTGCTTGGCCATGGAAACCCATTCCATGAAGCTCTCTATGCACTGTTCTTGAGCTAATCTGAAGGCCACATGAAGTTTGGAGGTCTGTAGCGATTGACTCTGCAGAAAGTTGGTGACCTCTGCACACTATGCGCCTCAGCATCTGCTAAACCCCGCTCTGTCATTTTCGTGGCCTATCACTTTGTGGCTGAGTTGCTGTTCCCAATCACTTCCACTTTGTTATAATACCACTGACTGTTGACTGTGGAATATTTAGTTGCGAGGAAATTTCACGACTGGACTTATTGCACAGGTGGCATCCTATCACGGTCCCACGCTGGAATTCACTGAGCTCCTGAGAGAAACCCATTCTTTCACAAATGTTTGTAGAAGCAGTCTGCATGCCTAGGTGCTTGGTTTTGTACACGTGTGGCCATGCAAGTGATTAGAACACCTGAATTCAATGATTTGGATGGGTGAGTGAATACTTTTGCCAATATAGTGTAGTTTAATATTACCCTACTTAAACACAAATGAGTTTGGCTATTTTTATGCTCAGATTCTTGCAAGCATTCCATGCATCCTCTTCTGTTTTCATTCTGGTTTGTGTCTTTCTCTCCTCTCTGTTTGTGTACATATGCTGAGACTATAAGGAAGATAAAGCATTTTGTAAAGGCATGCGTGGGATTTATCAGCAATGTTGTAATCCTGCTAACAGGCTGCATTTGGATCACAGTGAAGTTGAGGTGACAGAGATAGAGTTATCGTCTTAAAATTGCTTTCTCTGTTTGCTTTGTAAAATTGTAGCGCCCACTCTGTTTCCCTCCCCAACTGTGCAAATGTTCCTATCTTTTCTGAGCATTTTTCAAAGCTGAACTACAGGAAGAGTGATCTAAAATATGCCTTCACTTCAAATTTGGTCTGACAAATAAGGGGACCAACGATGGGAGGCTAAAGCTAACATACAGCAATTCAAATGTGGAAATGGGTAAATAAAATACACCTAACATTACACACATCATATTTAAAATCATATGCTTTATATGTGAACATTTAAATACAAAAACCCCACAATATAGGCATATTAGACATTCAGCATGGATATATGATTTTCTTGCCAATTACAAATGACATTTTTTCTGTCTATTATGTGATTAAAATTCTTAGTTTGATCTGCATTGTAAATAGTTTAGCAAAATATCTTAAAATTATTAAATATGGGAATCTTTAAAAGAAAAAAACGCTAAGAAGCACTATTAATAACTTATGGCACAAGTCAAAAAACAATTGTAAAAAAGTGTTGAAAATGATTCCAGAGCAGGGTAGAACTTCTTTCTTTGGCTATGAATAAACAAAAAAAAATTTACATAGCCCTCAGGGGATTTGAGCCCCAGCCCCTTTTCCCTCAGACAGTCAGTATGCTCTTGATCTGTGTATGCAATAATTCTGTATAGCTCAGCTCAGCCTTGCCCAGGAAAAAGAGCTCACAGATTGGCTTCAATTCTACAAACGGCATTGCTTTTGGGTGCCCCCTCTGGTGCAGTACTGCCGCCCATGAAGATTTCTTTTCTGCAATTTTGACCTGTCATGGAGGCACAGACCACCAAAGTGCAGGAAATGCCGCCATTAATGCTCTGAATTTATTTTAAAAAAGGTGTCACATTGCATAAGCCAGTTATTTTTTTAACAATAATCAAACATAATATTGACCATACACCAACTTTTTGTTACTGAAAAAAGGGATTTATGCCGTGGTCTTGTAAACAGAATTATAAAGCAGGATTGGGGATTGAATCCTTGCTCAAGTTGGATTGCTAGTATTTTTGGCTGCCGTGGGAAAAATTAACATGACTTTTGGTTTCTCCAAAACATGATTAGACTGTCTCTGTTGATGAGTGTCTGCAATATTCTCACAAAAAAAAATGAAATCTTCACAAGCCACAACATCTTAAAAGCAGAGAGCAGGAAAAACAAAGCATAACAAAAATATTCATAGACAAAAGACTAGAAGACCTGACTTGACTAGACTAACTCATTAATCTTATACATAAACATCTAGTCTAGTCTAGTCTTAAACTAAAAAAAAATCTATTGCTAATTCTCAAGATTTTCCAGCTTGATTTACTTGTTTGCAACTGTTTGCAGTGTCACTTGAGCAGCTCAGTTATTTCTTTCTGTCCATTTTAAGCCACACTCTCAGAAATAAAGGTAGTAAACTGTCACTGGGGCAGTACCCCACTTGTGGTACCCTCAAGGGTACATCTCAGCACCTTTAGTCAGGGAATCTAACTGTACCATCATCCATTGACATTATAAGTTGACTCCACACACCCGTCTCGTCTTCAGGCTTTTTATTTTATTGTTCTGTTTTAAAACAAAATTATGAAAAAGGTACAAATTTCTCCTGGAAAAAACTTATTTAAGGTTCACAATTGGACCTTAAAACTGCTGTTGTACCTTAGAGGGCACATTTACATTGTTTGTACCTTGATGAATGAAAAATGTACCTGCACAGCACCTTTATTTCTAACAGTGCAGTGTGTTTATTTTTTTTTTGTTAACAAAGCAGTTTGTCATTTATGTGGCTTTTTTTAAAAACAACATTTTATGCCTTATTTTGAGAAGTATTTTCAGAAATTAATTAATTAACCATTTCCCTAATAGTTGGTGCTTCAATCATTCATTCTTATTTCAAGAAATTTTGTATTAAATGAAGTTTTCAGAAAATGCTTAAAATAAGATATGCTATTTTTGCTCATTTCATTGAGCCCCTGTCCCCATATGTTTCCTTTTGATTTTGATGAATCCTTTTCATTCTTTCATTCTGTAACACAGCTTTAATATGCTTCAATGCTTCTATCTCAATAAAATATTTACTGGTTTTAAGATATTAAGATAATTTCCCGCACATTTTTTAAAGAAATTTTATTAAGTACATTTATCTTACCTTTGGCATTTTTTTACCATTGGCAGAATTTTAACCTTTTTCTTGACTTGCTTTTATTTTTCCTTATTCAAGTTGACCTTTCATTTCATTGAGCCCCTGCCCTGTGCACTGGCCTGGAGTCTGGAACAAGTAGCCAAACTTGTAGCTTAGGCAACAACTCCATAACTCTCCATCACAATTCAATTAACCAGCACTGACTTCATTTTAGTTTGACAAAAGTCAGTCATTTTGGCAGCCTTTCTTCACAGGATAACAAGAACATTTCCTTGCAACTTTCAACTTGAATTGAAAACAATTAACTTGAAGAACTTTTGCTGACCTATCAACGTGAGCTAGAACTGGAACATGTCTAGTCAGCCTTGTGAAGTTATCTGAAAATGGTGAATGACAAACTCCAAAGCATAGTTCTCAAACATTTATGCAGGTAAGACATTTATGCCCCAAAACTGAACTCACACTGTGAGATGGTGAGTCACTCTGACTCTTATATTCCCTTTCAGCTGAAGTTTGACTGACCGATTCCTCCAGAGCCTCTGCTGTTTGAATGAATTTCAGAGTTAGAACTGACAGGCTTAATCCTGTATGTCTCCTTAGCTGTTTGAAAGGCACATAATCTGTACATTTTCAATGATACTTAACTTATACTCACATATACTATTCTCCTCCACAGTTTGAAATTGAAAGGCTGCTGAATTCTAATGGAGATATATATTATAATGCAGTATAATCCCTTTCTGAGCCGGTCTGCCAGCCTTAGCTTCACTATGTTTGCTTCTTCGCTGTACTGGAAAGATATCAAACATCACACTGCTAGACTGCAAACACAATGGGACATGCGCGGTAGAAACCTCTACCATTTCATTCTTGTGGTTCTTGACTGAAATATGCATAAATTTACATTATGCTTTAATTCTGTTCATGTATACCCCCAAAAAACCTTGGTCATCATAACAGTCATCTTTGAGTGTTTGAAACAGTTAAGATTTTGGGTTTGTCACGCTACATCTATTATTTATACTTGCAGTGACCAGCGGGAATGTGACCTCTACATTACATTCTGAATTTGTTTGGCCAAGGACTCAGACAGGCTAGTCTACCTTACGAATTCATAAAAACCTTAAGGTTACATTCACTGAGACAGAGAAAAATGGTTCTTTCACTCTATTTTTCCACCTTATTTTGTTTCTAAGCTTTGTATGAGGTACAAATGTTTTGTAATAGAAACATGTCGCAGATGCAATTCAACTTTTTCCAAGAACATGCCAAGCTCACATTAGGACCTAGAGCTTGCAAACAAATGTATAATTGAAAAATGAATCTTTTTTCATTTCGATGGATCCTTTTCATTCTTGGTAACACAGCTTCAAGCTGCTTCAATGACTCTTTCACCCAGGGCTCTCAAGTCTGATGAACAGGAAAGGTGAAATGGAAACACTTCATTCTACCCGATGGTAAATATCAGATCAAGAATGAACACAATCATTCTTGACTCTCAAGTGTCAAACAGTTCCACTCTGAGACACGCTGACATCTGACCTGCTCTCCTACACTTGGGAGTGTATCTTTTATTGATTTGTTCTTTCTCTATTTTCTCTGGTAATACATCTAGAAACTCTGTATACTCAGAATGCTACTTGATAGGCTGTGATAGTGATGTAATAACACCTTTTATCAAGGACACACAGTCACTGATGCAAAGCACCAATAGCTTTTTGTGTGCTATTAGCACCCCCTTGTGGAGAATCTTTAGCCTGCTAAATGTGAGTGAGACCAGTTCATTGTACAGTAAGCTAGCATCACATGATCCATTCTAACCATCCATTCAGATTTTCAAAGGTTCTTTAGAATACTATACACACACACACACACACACACACATACACACACACACACAGAAAAAAAAAGGTACATCTCAGTACCTTTAGTCAGGGAACATAACTGTACCATAATCCATTGAAATGATATTTTCTAAGTTGTATTGACTCCACACACCCCGTCTCGTCTCCAGGCTTTTTATTTTACTGTTCTATTTTAAAACATTAGGTTATGAAAAAGGTACAAATATGTACTTTTACCTGGTAAAAATTTATTTAAGGTTCACAATTGGACCTTAAAACCACTGTTGTACCTTTGAGGGCACACTTTTAGGTTGTTTGTACCTGCACAGAACCCTTACTTCCAACAGTGTATGAGGTATGTTCACAAGTCGCTTTGTCCACTCACAGTTGTGAGTCTTTGGTAAAAGAATTTCAGTCTTATTAGCTGCACCTGTCAGGTTCAACATTGTTCTATATTACGTGTCTTTCACTACAGAAAAATCTTCAGTCTGAAGGACAGAACTGAGATGTTATATGCAGTATATTTAATGCTTAAAATAAAGGGGCAAAGTTAGTATGATTGCTACTTAAGGTAGCTAGGGTTATAGCTAGATTGGTCACTTAAAAAATGAAAGTGCCAACAAGAAAAAAAAGCATTTTTGCTTTGAAGCAATAACTAAAGTTGCCAAAGCAATAAAATTAATTCACTATAATACTCCTAATCCAGTGCCCTCAAACCGCAACACTGTGCTTGACTGTAGTAAAACTGAAAGGCATAATTACACTTTGTAAGATCGGAAACAAAAAGTTTTATTCATTTACTTCATTAAGATCAGTCAGATCATCAATAAATAAATCAGCTTTGCATCTTTTTTTCCTCTGGCTGAAATTTCGTGAATCTTTAAGTTTTAAATACAGGTTGAGTCATGAGCTGTATGCAAGTCCAATTTAAGTCACAAATCAGGTCAACATGCAACTCGAGTGCTGTACATGCACTCTATATGTAAATAAAACACAATGCTTTGATGTTTACATAAAACATCCCCTGCATTTCTTTACTTTTATTCTTTTGACAGGGTGCCCTTACGCAGAGAAACTTGCAAATTAACTATGTTAAGGCCTTTTCAGAGTGCAATTTTTGCAGACAAAAAACAAAACAAAACAAAACAGAAGTTTTACTTTCACATTTAGTCCAAACCTGACGGACAGCGATACTGCATACATTTTTTCCCGATTTTCTGCATGGTACAGATTCAAATTCATCCTGACCAAACAGGGCTCCATTGTCATGATTGCAGCCCAAACAAATGTGATGGTGGCAGAACAGCTCATCTTACTTGTAGCACAGCACAAAAGTTCACATGACAAGCAATGCTTACAAGAAAAATGATGAATTCATCATCACTGCTTCTCAAATAAATCCATGTCTTCTTTCTCTTTCATCTTCTTCACATCAGTTTTGGTGTGAAGGTCCACGCGAAATTTTTTTTTTGGTCTGAAAAAATATCTTACTTAGTATGACCAGGCCTTTACAACGGTTAGGGGTCTAAAAGAGGACTCATATTAGTGTAGCATGCTGTGCCAGCCCAAGCAGGGAACTGAGTCCCTGCCTACAGCATTCAGAGCAGCAGTATTACTCACTACAGTACACTAAACATTAGCAGAGTCAAAACAATAGGTGGATCCTTGGACACATCTATGAATGCATCTTCATGGGAAGCCTTTTAATATGTATATGTTTTTTGTAACACCAAGACTCAAGAAGGTGGATGTAAGTACAGAGCTTCAAAAAAACATTCATAGTCTGGAAAGATTTAAAGACAATCCAATGTCAAGTTCATGGGGAAAAACTGAGAGAGCAAAAAATAAAAAAATAATTGAATGAATAAATCCAACTAATATTCTAGAGATGAAAATCAAAGAAACATAATGATTGATACCAAAAACAGCTGTTGTGTACTCCAGATGCAGGTGTGTAGGAGGCACAGCCAATGATCTGTAGGTCAGGGGACCGTCTGTGCTGATAGGTGCTAATGGTTGAGGACAAATGAGTACTATTAACTCATTAGACCTTTTAAGGTAGTACTGTCAAAGTGTATGTATCATATGTTCTGTAAGTTTCCATGTTTAAAACTATAATTCATTCATTGTGTTTTAAAAATTATACTGTATTTATGCCTTCTGATCGTAGTGAACAGGGCGGCATAATCTATAGGAATATTAAGAGGAATAATCCCTTTCATAAGCTTCCAGTGTATGAAGTATGCTTAGTTATCAAATCAAATCAAATCAAATTTATTTGTATAACGCTTTTTACAACTGATGTTGTCACAAAGCAGCTTCACAGAAATCCGTTTAGAACAAAGTTTCAACATGAACTGTAAATCCTCCAGGTGAGCAAGCCAGGGGCGACAGTGGCAAGGAAAAACTCCCTCAGAGCTGAGGAAGAAACCTTGGGAGGAACCAAGGCTCACATGGGGGGACCCATCCTCCTCTGGTCAAACTACGTACAAAATTATTATTCTACTAATATTAATAGTAGTAGTAGTAATAGTTAGGAGGTAGTAATAGTTAGGAGACTTCAGTGTAGAGTGGGCAGCCAGTCCAAGGCAGGTGGCGGTGACTGGGTTGTGGGTAACTGGTCTGAAGCGGGTAGCTGGAGAGCTCTACAAACAATCATCCAGCAGTGTCCGGCCGGACAGGTGGGCAGTCGTTTTCTCGGAAGAAAGGTAGGGAAATGGAGTTAGTTTAGTTATGTATGGGTGTATGTATAGTAGTATGTAAAACATTTCCAGAGTGTGGCTAATGACTCCGGCAGATCTGACTATAACAGCTTAACTAAAAGGAGAGAACCAAAAGGGCACACAGACACGGGAGCACCCTGAGACAATCTGGCATCCCTCCGCTCCACCGTCCACAAACCTGAGTGATGGCGTGTGAGCGGCGGGACAACAGCACCAGTCCCAGTTTACTATAATTCCCTGCGTCCGTGGACCCCTGGATCTGCTGCCTTTATCCAAGGGGAAACATTAGCTACCAAAAGCTAAACTAAACAAGTGAGTTTTCAGCCTAGATTTGAATATTGCGACTGAGTCTGAGTCCCGAACATTTTCTGGAAGATCATTCCAGAGTTTGGGGGCTTTATAAGAAAAGGCTCTTCCCCCAGATGAAACCTTCTGAATTCTGGGAACTATTAAAAAGCCAGCACTCTGTGATCTGAGTAATCGTGGTGGCTCGTAATGGGAAAATCATATATTCACAACTTATCATATATTCACAACTTTTGTTGGACTTAAAGTTAGTTCAAAATATGGAAAATATTCCATTTTCTGATCATCATGCACTCCACCACACCTTTAGATCGCTTTCACAACTGAGAACTATTATTTTAAATGGAAATATCCACATGTAGCTAAAAGTCTAATCTAGTCTAAAAACTGTCTGCTAACCAAGCCTTTGTCGTATAATGCATTCAAATGAGAGTTGAGCATGTAAGCTGTGGGGCCTCACTTCAATGAGTCTCGTAACTACTCCAATTACAGACAACAGATGCAAATTGGGACATAGCCAGAATGAAAGAAAAAGAGAAAGGAAGTCTGAAGATTGGCCCCATGCTATGTTCTGCCGGCAGGCCTCAGAAGGGTGGAGGAAGAATAATGCAGTCACGGCATGGAATGGGAGTAACCCTCAGGAGGTGCTTACACTAAAAAGAGAACAGAGAACAATTGAAAGCTAGGAAAAAGTGTGCCAGCCCGTTCCACAGCTGCTGAAACGAAGGAGGATGATGAGTGAGATGTTGAATATTAAGCAAATGTGAAACCGTTTGACTTGTATTGCATCACCCATGCTTGAAGAGTGTAAGACATGCTTCATATTAGAGTGCAATTGCAAAAAAACTGCTCACTGCCACTTTATAAGGTCCAATTATGATATAGGCACATTTTGTAGCTCTACAATCGGAAAAGAATTAAACTGAAAAATACTCCTTTTATAAGTATCCAGACACTTTAGACTAGTACATGGTAGAACCACTTTTTGCTTGCTTTGAGTCTGTTGAAGTAAGTTTCTTTGTACCTTTGCTGAATGGCACACACAGTATTTTGAATTCTGGCCAAAAATCTCAATTATTTGACATATCATCACAGACCCTATCCCAAATTTTACCTGGATCACTCTGATGCTTTCAGGCAAACTCTTTTCTTTGGTAGTAGCTTCTTTCTAGCTGCCCTCCCATACATATGTATATCATCGCTATCCAAAGAAAAATAAACATTTCTGAAATGGGAAGTTTACAAAAGTAAACAGACCAAAAAGTTCCTTATTTCACAAAGCTAGTTTATGTAGAGTTATTCCATGTAGTTTTCTATCAACTTTTGGTCACACGTTATTTGGATGGTCCCCTATAGATGATCTACAGATACCTGAATTATCATCCTTTCTGATGATACTAAGTTGATTATCAACATTATGATTAGGGTGAGGTTTAGGAGTTTAGTGTGAAAGTTACGTTTAGGAGTATGTATAGGTTTACTGTTGGAGTAAAGTTGAGTTTAGGGTTAGGAATACATATATGTTCTGTGTTTAAGTTAAGGTTTAGGTTAGGTTTAGGAGTAGGTTTAGGTTTGGGGTTGAAGTTGAAGTTAAGGTTAGGTTTAAGGTTAAGGTTTGATTTAATTGATTCTTTCACACTCAACTTCAAATTCAGTTGCATTTAATAGAGATTTAGTTGAATGTTACTTAAAGACAGACTTAGCATCTACAAAGCATCTACGATGGACCATCAAAATAAAGTGTTACCCAAGTTTCGACTGGTGTGCTCATCACACAATTTTCACACAATTTAAAGGAGAGCTGGCATGCTCAAATGATGTAGAAAAGTAAGTGAACAAAAATGGAGACACATTCTTAGGACAATGATGATATATATGTCCAACCCAACTCCAAAAAAGTTTTGACAGTAGGAAAAATGTAAATAGAAACAGACAGTAATGATTTTCAAATCCTTGAAAATATTGAATACAGGTCAAAAAAGACATTTTTTGTGGTGTGTACACCAGCATTCTCTCCTCTCTCCATGCTGGAGAGAGGCGGTCTTTAAAGTGTCTCTGCTCCTCCCCTGATTAGCCACAGCTGTTTTGAATCAGGGAGAGAAGCAGCTTGCACGAGGGAGCGGTCATGGTGGCTTCACTTCTCCACTGTCACGATATACATGCTTAATCAAAATTTTGATGCCTGCAACATGTTCCAAGAAAGTAGGGACAGAAGCATGTTTACCACAGTGTTACATCACCTTTCTTTTTAACATAGTTTAGTAATTGTTTGTGAAATAAAAAGACACCAATTGTTGTAGTTGTAAAAGCAGATTTTTTCCCCCATTCTTGCTCGATAACGGTCAGAACAGCTTGTGGTCTCTGTTGTTGTACATTGCGCTTTATAATGCATCACACATTTTCAGTGGGAGACAGGTCCAGACTGCAGGCAGGCCAGCCTAGCACACACAAAGATGCACTGTTGTAACACAGGCAGAATGTTACTTGGAAAAGGAGGCATGTCCCTGAAAAAGACATTGTCTAGATGGTGACATGTTATTCCAAAATGTGTATGTATCCCTCAGCATTAATGCTGCCTACACCCCTATACCATGCCAGAAGCTGGCTTTTGAACTTTCTTCTTTCCCTCTTTGGCCCAGAGAACAAGACATCCATTACTTCCAAAAACAATTTGAAAGCTGGGCTCATCAGACTACAGCACACGTTTCCACTTCAGTCCATCTCAAAAGAGCTTTAGCCCAGAGAAGTCGGTGTTTGTGGATGTTGCTGATATATGGCTTCCACTTTGAGTAACAGAATCTCAACTTGCATTTGTAGATGCAGCTATGAACTTTTTACTGACAAGGGTTTTTTAAGTATTCCTGAGCCCATATGGTTATATTCATCACAGAAGCATGTTGGTTTTTTAATGCAGTGGTATCTGAGAAATCAAAGGTTAATTGGCCTTGCCCTTTCTCTTGATTCTCCGAACTATTGTAATAAAGTCATGGACTGTAGATGGCAAAATCACTAAATTCCTTGCATTCCTATGTTGAGAATATCACAAGACAGGGGGAGGTGGCGGGCCCAACAGCAGAGTTCTTGGGCGTTTGTTCATTAGTTTATTTTTTTTACTTTCTTTGTAGTATGTAAAATATTGATTAGCATGAGGTGCCAAAGTGAAATAAATATGGTTTGGTGTCACTGTGTGGCGTGAGCGGATGCCGGGTTCAAACCGGAAAAGGGGTGGAAAGCCGTTCTAAGAAGTGATGGGAAAAGAAATGGCGGGAATGGCAAACAAAGGAGACACCACAGAGTGCTCAGACAAAGGCAACTCTTTAAAAATAAATAAATAAATAAAATCTCAAGCTCAAGGAGAAAAACAATCTTAGAATGTGAATAGTGCCCAGCTCGTTCTTATAAGACTCTGGTATAGAATCAAGGGTGAGAGCTGAACTTCCCACAGTCCAGCTCACCAACCTCCCATGATATTTTGATCCATGTTTTCTTTTGGATATCTATTCAACCTTTTCCCTTTTAGATTCTCTTTTTTTCTTTTCTTAGCTTCAGTGCTTTTTCTTTTTACTTATTTTTTCTGTCTGTCTGTCTGTCTGTCTGTCTGACAGGGAACCATTGTTCTTAAACTGTTGAACTATTTGCTCACACAGTTTTTCACAAAAACTAAGTTTTTCATGAATTCTACTTCTACACCCAATTAAGACGACATCAACTGTTACCTATTTACCTGTTTATCTATGTTCTGATACAGGTGTTTCTGATCAGCCCACAAACTTCCCACTCTTCCATCGTCCCTGTCCCAGTGTCTTCGTCATGTGTTGCTGGCATCAAATTTGCAATTAGTATATATTTGCAAAAATAAAATTGAAAAAGGTCAAATATTAAATACCTCTTCTTTGTGTTGTTCTCTATTAAATACTTGTAAAAGACATAGACTCTATTTGTCTCATGTGATTGCACAAAATAAGTGACAGAGATAGATAATAGCTTGATAATATAATTAAAACATATCTCTATTGAGACATCACTTGATTACGCCGAGTCCTATTTTAAGTAAGTGTATCCGGTTCCCTGACACTAATCAGTGACATGCCCTAGATTGCAGCATTCGCTGTGACAACACAATAGCACACACCCAGCTGAGCTGAGCACAGCGAACGCTTAGCACCAAAGTCATGTATTCAGTTTGTCATCAGCCGTCTGTGAATTAGCCTCCCAGCTGGCCTGTTTAAAGCCATGACGTTCATAATTCATCAAAATTAGCATCGGTTAAAATCCCGCTGTTTCCCAAGCGCTCTTAATTTGGTTTGCGTGCAGGAGTTTGATATCATTCCATCATTACACCCTCCTCTCCAACACTGACACGGATGTTATGGAAAAACTTGAGTGTGCTGAAGCAGGGCTTGTGTTTTGATCAGACGGCAGCATGATGGTGCTGAGTTTAGCGTACCAGGCCTAAATGATTAATGATCACACCGGCTCATTTATTAACATAGCTGTTTACTTTTCAACCCGAGTGTGGAGCTTTCATATTTACTTTCAGAACATCGTCAAAGTCATGATAAGGCTGACATTTTCAATAGGTAAATACATAGTAGAAAATGAAGACGCCGAAATATCATATTTTTAATGATTAATTACTCAAGCGACTTAAGGGATATTCAAGTGTAAAATGTGGGCAGACCTTGCGTAAACATTCTGAAGACTGTTGCAGTTAATGAGGCAACTACTTCATAATTGATGAAGTCAAGCCTGGATTTAGAAATCTCAGCATACATGTTGATAAATTACCTGATTTAATAAAGATGGAGACATTATTTAAATGGTAAACATAAGTCAATGATTTTAAGTTAATTATTTTGGAAGAACAGTTTAATAGAGTGGATTCAGTAGCACTGAATAAAGTGAAAGTTGACTCACAGAGTTTACCATCCATAATCAGCCTTCATTAAGGAATCACTCTTTTACATAAAGTGTGGATAAAACTGGAGAACATCCTGAAGTGCCGGAGGAATACCATACAGCCCTAGGAGTTTTGTTCATAATAAGCACACCTCCCTCAGTTCCTGACAGTGTATAAATGAAGTGGCCTGCTAGTGACTGAAACCAGATTACTGCAAGTCCTGCTAGCTTGCTTCAATGCAAATGATTATGTAAATGGTTAATTGTGCTGGAAGGCACTCTGCCTGCTGTGCAACTCAGCCAAAGAAAGTAAACATGAAATTCTGTACTGCGCTCTTAACAATAAAGGTGCCAAAAAAGTTTTGGAATGATGCATTGAGATTACAGGGGAATCAGTGGGAGCTTATCACCCCCAAAACAATAAGAAACAAAATCTGAATCTTAAACTCAAATGGGAGCCTGACTTATTTACTATTCCATTATCTATAACAATGCATTTCTATTCTTGTAATGGTTTGTGTGAAAAATAAAAGATTAAATCAAACTCAAACTCCAAAGAGACCATCTCTCCCATCTCTTTCTGTTCTTGTTCTTCTCCAATAAAGCAGTAAGTGTGGTTATTCCAAGCTGAATGTAACCTGTGATCTTCTGTGCTTGTGTTTGTATGGGTGTGATAGTTGGCATTGGTTGTTGCATTTAAACTTAATTTCAGAAAAAAAATATGTGTGTGTGTGTGTGTGTGTGGTGTGTGTGTGTGTGTGTGTGTGTATGTGTGTTTGTGTGACAGGCTCTGTGTTCGTATGTTTGTACTGTAAGCACAAGTAGGCCAGCTTGTGTGTTTCCCATTGTAATGCACAAGAGCTGCATTCTATCTTACTGCATCTAACATTTGATTTTATGTTTTGAGATTGTGGGCCAATTTTGTATTGTCACCTGTTGTATAGTTTGATTGATCTCTGAGGGGTTCTGTAAGCCTACTTGTGACTGTGTTTGTGATTGCTGTGTTAGGTCAGATTGGCTGTTTTGAGTGGACTTCTCTTGAGAACAGTGAGTTGGTAAATGTGTGAGTGCACTCTGAGAGAATCCGTTATGTTGTATTGTTACAGTTGTATGCGAAACGTTTGAATGCCTGCAGTTAACTTAATAACAGTTTAAAGTAAAAATAAGTTAACACATTCTCTATGAGGTACAACCTGAAATATGGTTAATTTTGTACAAATCTTGGTGGAATTATAGTTGCATTTAATTAGTTTAAAATATTGTGGAAACATAAAACTTTTTTATGTAAAATGAAAAAAAAATCACATAGACCACATTTTATTATTTAATAGTTTTCCTGTTTTTCAACACAGCAAATAAACAGTAATTGTGCATTAAAAAATGTTCTCTTTCAAGGATGTGTCACTATCCTAGAAAAACAACAACACACAAACTGATCAGGGGCATCAAACTTTTTCATATGACTGTATGTGAGGTTTACCAGTAATATATGTCTGTACCAGGGCTACAGCAAACTAAGCAATATATAGCAATGCACCAACATGGGAATTGTGGGCCTATGCTAATATCCAGTATTATTTATATACAATCTGCCAATGGCGATACTTATGGTGATGCACAAGCATTTTTAAAAACAACAAAACTGGGACTAAATCTACCTGTATTAGCATGAAGCAGAAACATAACATTTATTTCCAGACCTTCGAAAGTGTGGAAACCCCCCACCCCTGAGACACACACCACTCCTAACTTTCCTGCACAATTCAGATGATTAAAAATACAACCCAAAACACAGCATTATAATGTGAGTTGGTCTACATGACAAGTTTTGTTAAGAGAACATTATCAAGAATAAGTTTAAAGAAACCACGTAAAATGTATAGGTTCTTTAGCACTTTAGGATTTTTTTCCTACATATGCTTGTCTAAGCCATAACTCAGGCAACAGCTTTCAGAGTCTACACACTATATTCACAGTATATACACTGTGCTTTCTACAACATAAAGCTTCAGCTCACTCTGTTACTTTAAAGGGAGCTAATATTCATGGTCAGTTGCCCCCTAGACACTTGGCTGCTTCTCATTTTTCCACAGTAACAATGAATGGTGGAGAAATTCTCAGAAGCATCAGCTCCAACTGTTTATCTCTATGCAACACTGTCCCATCTGTACAGTGCAGGTTTTCTCAAACTCAGCTTTGAATCTCAGCTTTTTTTCCTCAGTAGTGCATTAGTGTTGACACGCATAAGACACTTGTGATGTTATAGGCTTGACAGAGAAAGACGTGCCTTTAAAGACATAAAAAAGCACTGTCGATATGTTGAGCATAATGAAAGGCATTGCTGAGAACGCTGGGCATTTTGTTTTTCCATTTGAAACAGTCTTCAGGCACGTGCTTTCGATATTTTGTTTCATCATAATTCATTTTGACTCCCATATCTTTTGTGTAGACACCGATGGAAGCATGGACAGACTGGGAGTAAAAATTCACCCTGGATTTCATCTCATTCTGACCAGCCCAATTTTAAACATAGGCTGCCAATACGCTGTAAATTAGGCTAAATTTTATTTTCTCTCCAGAAGTCCACTTACAAAGTTTGTGCTGTTTATTTTTACATGACCATTTTCCAACCGTTCTTTATCCCTTAGAATTATAGGGCTGCTTTTGATACAGTGCCAATAACACTGATGTATGTAAATGACCTCTGTTCTGACTGGGAACCCTGCAAATAGTACCAAATAGTAGTCTGAACTGTTTGTATTATTCTCTTTATGAAAAGAATAAACTTCAGTCACTCCTTTTCGGATGTGTGGATCCTTTGGAAGACTACAATAATACATTTGCTTCCTGGCAGCCAGGAACAGCACAACCTTTAATGATTTTCCCCACACCTTCAACTCTGTAGTTAAAGTCTGCAGGAACAACTCTCTTTATCACTGTAATGTGAACAAGCAGCTAAACCGCTGGTAGCTGAACATGCCATCATACATACAAATAAGTCTATGGTTGTGACATCAGAACCATGATGGATTTAACACAGGCTTTTTCTGCAGCTTAGGTTCCATATGTGAGTGCATGGGCTGGGTAATGAACTTTCAAAACCTGTTTACATATGAAAAATAATGATTTTCCATAATTAAGAGGTTGTCATGAATCTAAGTAGCATTGCTATGTTTTCTGAGAGAAGGTCAGTTGACATGGCTCTATGTAACCAGGAATCGCAACTGTATATATGGTGACTCATTGTTTTTTTCCCATTGAAAGTTAATAGCTCTGTTACTTTCTACTAGCATCACCTTATAGCCTCTGTGTTGATGCTATTGTTATCAAAGTAGTTGTTTTTCAGCACCAGTGGTGGTAATTTATGAATTTTTGTATATGTAATTTAGAAAAGCATGTATTAAACATTTGTTGAGGTGCGATGTCTCATGTATTCTTTCTCCAGTCTAGACATGCTGTGCTGTTTTTTGTGCAGACAGTAGGGGTGCAGCAACACGCTATACACCTTTCCTACCATGTGATTTGTGAGGGGCAGTGGGGGTGTTGAAAGGGCAGTGCAAAGGAATAAACACCATGGGATACTGCCAACATATCATTTTTTATGATTTTATTATTATTTTATTTTATAGCTTTTTTTTGAGGCTGAATCTTTTGTTATTATCCCACAGCCCACAACAGCATATATCTAACAGCCACAGCTGCAACAGGCAGAAAAATAATTCTGAAGAATGATAACACCAAAGTCTGTAATGTTCTATATGAGCCTGCTTAATTAGCCATTTATCTTTGTTATGTAATGTATGTAATGTCATTTTCAAAGTTGTTCATGAGAGTTCAAGGGAACACATGTGGGTTTGTTAGCAGCACGCAGGAAAATCAGTCACACATTACAAGTAAATAATGTGATGGGATCATACAAGGAATATTATACATCAGATACAACGTGACTTTAGAATTTTTTTTTAACTTTGAACAGAACATGTAGTTTGACCAGGGGTGCCAAAACGTTTGCACACAACAGTATATATCACATGCAGGTTCTTTAGACACATGAACCCCATGAGCCTTGTTTTTTCAATTTATTTATTTATTTATTTATTTTGAGTAAGTATGAGACCTCATTCAAAGTGCAGTTCAGATCTGTAAGCATTTTTATTGATTTGTTTATTCAAAATAAAAATGGTTTCATATTCAAAATGGCAGCTGGTGACACTATGTAAATGAAATATTTTTGGCTTTGTTAGATCATGTGGTCTACATATCAAAAAGTTTGAGTTATTAACAGAAAAGAGTAGGCAAAATGGCAGAAATAGTGACATTTTTTTTTTGCATCTGCCTTAAAAGATTAAACTTTAAAAAAAGGTTTTTGGAGGAAGCATCCATTGAAGATTTCTTTAGGGTACCAAAAGTGCTTCACCTGTGGCATCACTCCAAAGAATGCGTTTTGGAATGTTTATTTTTAAGCTAGTGGATTGATTGAGTTGGTTGGTTGGTTGGTCGGTCGGTTGGTTCATTAGTTGTTTGGTTGGTTAATTGGTTGGTCAGTTGGTTGGTTCATTGGTTGGTTAATTGGTTGGTTTATTGTTTGGTTGGTTGGTTGACTGGTTGGCAGATACTGATAACTGTCCATTTGTGCTTGTGTTGGAGCAGTTTCTCCAGAAGCAAAGTAAGAGCTTTACAGAGCATGAAACCACAGGCTGGATTTTGGCCTCCACTCTCTCTATATATATATATATATAATGATTTCTGCTTGGCCCCCTGGGAATGATGTTGAATTAGATGGTCAATCAGCCTTTGGTCAGAAGGGGCTGATTCCAATATGCAGCACAACATCAAAATTCCAACTGAAATAATTATAGACATAAAATTCAAAAATGCACAGTGTTCATATTTAGCCAGTCAGGTTGGTTTGAATCATTTTTTTTACTTTAGTCTCTGGTGAACAACATTATGCTAATCAAACATAAATTTTATACATCAAAGAATATTTACATGCATAGGAAAGATCACTCTGCGTGATGCGTTAGGTATGAATTGAAGATCAATTCCTGAGTGAATTTAGGGATGTGGTTCGGCCTGAATAATTGTTGTTTTTATCAGTCAGGGTCAGAGCAATGCCGATAACTCATGATTAAATCATAAGGAATGCATAAGCAGTGCATGACCACAATTTGTCTGGAGGACAAAGTCTTGTGAGGGATCTCCTCAGTGAGGCTCATTATTACAAACCCAGTGCACTGGACAAAGCATCCTAATGAGCAACACTTGAATCCGAGAACAAAAAAGGGGGATTTTGCACACATGCTTAGTATTCAAATTATCCTGTGAATGTGTGTGTTTGTTTTATTGTTTTAATGATTATGCAGTTTTGAGTATGAGGAAGTTTTAGTTGCTTTTTGGGGCTAGTTTGCGCACTGTTTACTAAGCAGCCATCCTTTTAAAAGGCCCACTCAATGATTTATTTTCCTGCTAGAGAGGAGAGTAGAACAATGTCACAAATGGAGAGAAAGATTTGAAATGAAAAATGGAAGAGTCTGGTAGTTCTGAGCTCATTCAGTTCTCAATCAGACTTTAAATCCCCAGCCACCAGTGTGTTGTCGATTGAGACGGAGGATGCATATCAGATCCATTTGTTAATAGAGCTCTTTCTCTCCAGCCTTTTTCCACTTTATTTCCTGATAAGAGTCTGCTTTACTTTTTTATTCGCCCTAATGGGAGAGCCTCTCCTGGGGCAGTGGCTGTCAGAAAACTCTCACTCTCTTTAAAGTCCTCTCTCAACTCCCGTCCTGTTAACAGAGAAAATGGTTCACTAGAGACTGCGCAGTGTTAAGGGCTGTGTTTGAAGTGACAGGTTATTAGAAGACAGGCTGGCTATTAAATACCTTTTCACCTTGGTCACAGAGTTGGTAGTGCACTGTTCTTTTACGGCCTCGGCGGTTAAACTCTTGCAGATTGTATTACTAGCACGATGTCACCATCGGCCAGGTTTTACATTTAGTTTGAAAGCTTTAAATAGCAGCATTTACCTTTGTTATTGTACCTTTGTTGATTGCATTCAGTCTCCCTGTTAATTCAACAGAGGAGGAACAGCCTGTTACTCACACCCTCTCACTCAAACTCTTTTGGGAAGCACTGCCACTCTGGTATTTTGTCACAACTACAACAACGAAACAGCTAGTGTCCTGTTCAAGTGTGCCAAAAAAACTACATAATAAAAATCAGAATCAGAAAATATGACTCCTTAAGTACTTGCTTTTGAAATGTGATGTGACTATTAAAATATCATGTCCAACATATAAGGATGTGAAACAGATATAAATCAAGCATGAACTATACAGATATACTAACATAATATAAAATGCTGCTAAATGGTTATTTGTTTGAATGTCTGGGTTTGGGAAAAATCTTGATTTGGTATCAAACATCATATGAAAAGTTTACTAGGCTAAGAGTTGGCCCAATCATCAGGACATTGTGTGTTGTTTTCCCAAGGAATGTCAGAGCCATCAATGACCAGGAGTCTAAGGCCTGTTTCAATGTTTATTTTAACCTCTGACTTCGATTCATCACTTTGCATTGCATCACAGCTAGATTATACAAATTGCCACTCACAGCACAAAAAGAGGATGGGACAAAACGTGCAAGAAGCAGATTTTTAAACTGGAACACACTCGCCCTCGGCTAGGTTAGCCTCAGTGAGCTAATTGGCTAGCCATGCAAATTGTGTACTGGAAAACCTTTTAATAGATGGCTGAACAGAATGTACACTAAATTTGCTTTGTCTGGTGGCAAACTTTGCTTTAAAACTGTAATATATTGTCTTTGTTTATTGTTGTTTCAAGATGTGTAGCTTTTAACTTGCTAACTATAATGTGACAACCATATTTTTGGGACCTAAACAATGGATTTGTAAATTGCCTAAAATGTCTGGTACTTGGCTTTGCTTTCATGTTGATATTTGCTTTCTACATTTTGCCCCATGCTGCCCTCCATGTCCCCTTTAGCCTTTGTTGAAACCCAATGTATGTTCACCTTAGTTAGGCTAACTGGCAAGCCAGAAGAGTAATGAAGTCATAGATAACAGATGGAGTAATTTGCTACCTTCTGATCGTTACAAATTGAATGTTATTTTTTTTTAAAATATTAGGCATTATAAGCAATTTTTATTGCTATGGCTTATTACTCTTTAGCCTTTAAGGTGACATGGTAATTATTTTATAGTGAGGCATGGCCATGAATGAATATACTGCACCTGAGTTAAATTCCTCGCAGCCACGAGAGACTTAATTGTGGCCACAATATCTTAATTTGTGCCCTCAATGTTAATTCGTAGCCACACCTTGTTAAAAATTAATCACATTAGGGGCTCTGTAGCTCACAAACAACTTTTGTTTTTCTGCTGCTGCAGATGGTACTTTTGTTCACTTGATCCCTCACCTCTCCGATGCCTCATCTAATTTCATTTGAGACAATAAACTATTGGAACAGTCCCTAAGATGGCACTGGAAAGGTGAAATAGTGAGGGAAAGTTGGTGAGGGATTGTTCAAAAGGTATTGAAACGGCTCCTCCCGTCACTCAGAGCAATGTTGGTGAAGGTGGGCATCTGTTAGCTGATGTAACAGAATTGGCAGGTAGTGTTATGTTGAGCTGTCTGTTAACAGGAAGCGGCAGTTCAAAAATATGTGCTGGCTGGATTTATTTGTCTTGGAAGAACATGCTAGCGTTTACCCTCCCAGCTTGGCATCATGTGATGTGGGGAAATTTAACTAGCTGGTGGGAATCGGCTATGAAATATTTGGGTAACAATAAAAAGAGGTTATTTCACACTTAGGTATAATTTACACAGCCGCTTCTTTAAAGAACCACACACTGCTTAGGTTTAAGGTTTGGGAACTAAAAGTGGTTCTCTGATAGCATCTCAACCTTTTTGGAACATTTCGCTGTTGTAAGAAGAAAACCTTGTATCTCCAAAATGGTAACTTTGAAGGAGAAGGAAAAAACATACTTTACTTTTTATGTAAATCAATGGAACCAGACTTTTTTCCAAGTCATTTTGGGCCATTTCTTTTTGTCCATTCTTCATGAAATTTACAAACAATGTAAAGGGCAACAGGCATTTTCAAAACTATGTCAAAACCTGAAAAACGACAAAAATGGAGATACAAGGTTTTGTTTCGACAGCAGCGATTTATTAAATTAAAGTTGAAAGCTCAGTAATTTTAAAGATATTTTAAAGTCTTTATTTTAAAAGTGACCAGTAAAACCTTCAAGTTCCAGTCAGTGATTGCTGCATATAAATTTAGGTTATTACTCTATGAAGTGATTAAAATTCCTCTAAAATGTGGCTAATCATCACTTTAAAAAGGAAGAACTCACTATGGTTGGTAATAAGACTCACCAGTCATTGCTGTAAGTATCGCAAAACTAAATTTAATTCCAGGAGTGATACTCCTCCATCTCATATTACAGAGCAAATCCTAATGTGTTTTGAGGAAAAGTGCATAACAATCAGCACTATCTCATTTGTACACACAGAGCCTCTGCCATACTAAATGAATTCTGCAATAACACAGAGCAATTTGTGCACTGATCCAATAAAGAATATTAAAGAGAGTCAAAGCATGCTCGAAAAACCCTCCTCACATTAATGTGTTTATTCATCAATTATTCAGTTGCTCTCTCAGTAGATCTTGATGCAGCATTAAAATGCCTCTGCATGGCTTCATTTATTACAACCACAATACACATAAACATTTGCAAACACATTTTAAGATTTAATGTGTTTTCAAAGGAACGTACTGTAAATAAATTGCTAATGTGTCACAGGCAAACAAATGAAATCTATTTAAGGCATATATCTGCAGTTATCCACATAATGGATTTTACAAAAGTAAATCAGCAATGAAACCTTTGTTTTGCTTCCACAACAGTGACACGATTTATTTTGCATTCTGTCAGACTGTTTTGTATTCACTCTCTTTTTCTCCATCCAATGCAAAGTAATTCCACCCATGGTAGGTATTACATGTTGGAGGTGCAAATGTATATGAGACAACGGCTGATTAAAGATCAGCTCATGCAGCTCTGCCTCTATTTTTACACGCAACCCTAGCGTTTTGATATTATTATGAAAAATGCAGCCTCCATGAGCAATTTCAGAAGACTAGGGACCTTCAAAAGAAACGTTACCATAGCTCCGTTGATGTCATGCAGCAGAAAACACACTGATCTTGAAGAATGAAGGTGCAGGAGTTGAGCTCTGAAAATGATAATATAGTTAAACTTTTTCACAGACCTGCTCTCAGAGCAAATTGAAAAGCTGTTGTAGTGGTATCCTGTTAAATTAGGACAAATAATTGGATGCCATCCTTCAGGGATAGAATGGCAGCGCTTAGCAGTGAGGCAATTGCACGGGGACGGACATTATTAAACTTATCTTTCTCGGCCAACTTTTTGCTCCTCAACTGTGAGATTGCCAGACTTCCCCCTAATTGAGCTCACACAAACTGCGATGACACATGCAACGGCAGCCTGTGGTAATCTAATTGCCAGACAGATGAGATGGACACACATTCTCCACCATAACAACCCCTACAGGGAGAAGTTTACCGCTCAGTCAGCCTGCAGTCAAACAGGCAGACAGACAATTAAAGCACAAACAAACACTGAGTAGCAATGACGTTTGAAACCACAATTTTTTCAGTATTTAGGGTGTCTTGTGTTTTCCGTTATTACAGATTCCATTCTTTTCAGGAGACAGGCTTACAATTTTACAAAGAAATCTGCAGGGATATTTTTCCACATCTCCAAAGTTGCGAAGATGCAGACCAAATAGATTCATCTGATTTCAAAATGATTTATTGCACTTTTAAATCATTGCAGAACAATGCAGTAAATTGCAAATGGTTTAAATAAGCATAAAGTTTATAATGTAACTTTACAAGTGCTCAGTATGAACCTCCTCCAGCTGTACAGACAACATCGACACCACAGTCAAACTCATCCCATACTCGATTGAGCATGTTGGTGTCACTGTACTCACAGCTCTTTTAATGCGAATTCCGATATCGTCCAGTGTTGTGGAACCAACGACAAACGCTCTGAGCTGTTGGAGGTTCACTACATACAAAAATCACGTTGCACAGTTATGACGGATTCACTCTTATTGAAGTGGAGAACGCAAAGTGCTTTCTGCTCAGGGGTCGCCATTTCCTCGCAGACTGAAGGGAGCCATCTTCCAGTGACAGTCAGAAACTCTATGACCCCCTCTTTCCATTGGTATGTGATTGGTTCCTAAGTGCCTCACAGTTGTAAAAATATGGTGCTTTGAAATCGGGCAAATCTTTTTGAGTCACCCTGTGTATCTGTTATGACCTGGTCTAGGTTGGGCCGCAACATAAAAAAAAAGATACCACTGTGCCCTCCCGGTTCCCCAACTCACACATACGACCAGTTTTGCATTAGTGGACCATCAGAGGAGGAAAGGGAAAAATAGCAAACAAAACAAAGCTAACTTAGATTTAGGGAAACTTAACTTGCCTAACAAACAAAAGAAAAGCAAATACAATGTCCAACCTAACTTCCTAAGTAAAGCAAACCAGGAGAAAAACAGACAACAAAAATAACACTCTCTCCCCAATAAGAGAGATTGTATGCACGAGCAATGTCTCTGAGCAGCCACATTAGCTAAGTGTTTACAGTATACTTTAATGGTGGTACAACATAGGCTATCACTATGAAAATCTCAGTGACAACAAAGCACCAATAAGCCATGCACCAACATTTAAGCTCTCACACAGCTTTATAGCAGAAGCTCTTTCAAATGACTGGACAGGGAGCTCAACAGAAGCCATGCCAGAAGCAAAACACCACACTTCCTTCTAGACATCTCCCTTTTATAGGCGGGTCCTCCTGGTGGTAGCTTTGTGCATCTCCCCTCTGTTCTGTAATAAATACAGAAGAAGGCACTACATAAAAAAAAACAACAACAACAACAATATGAACCATAGGGTCATCACAATATCAACAACATCAACAAAAGTGCTTTGCTTCACATGAAATGGGCAAATTGTGATTGTGTGCAGGACACGTTCCACTTTAGGAAAGCAAAAGGAAAATGTGAAGTTTCTTTGCCTCATTCAGGAGCTAAAAGCTTGTGAGTGCTTTCACGTACAGCTGGGATCTCAGCTGAGTTTGAGCTGATTTTGGAGATACAGCTTCACACCAGATGAAGCACAAAACAAACAGGTTGAATGTATTCATGTGCAAATAAGATCTGATTCTTTGCTTATTGCAGAACAGACAAATGGTGACACTGGGCTTCTTTCCATTTTGGAAAAGTGAAAGCATGAGGAGCTTTACCATTTTTTTTTCATTCAGAAGCTGAAGAGTTCTTACACATTTAACTCTTTGTAACCCATTGTAACCCAGTTTGAGCTGCTTTCAAAGATTCTGCAACATTTTTTTTTCTGAAACATGACATCAGGTTGTCATTATGCCAACAGCAGCGATGACCGTGATTGGTCAGTTTTTTTTGTTATCAGTGAAAGTTAGCAAAAAAATTAAAAATTAAAGGGTTAATAAAATAATGTCACATTTTTGCCATATAAAAAAATCACATTTGGTGTACAAGAAATCATCACCTATATATGTGTATAACAAATAGGCTGATAAAGCAAACAAGGATATGGAGTACAAGTGCGAAATAAGAACACAAATATAACAAATCTAAACCAACAGCATGCAACATCAACATCAAATACCAAACAATGCTGGCTGGGGAACAGTGCAAACACAGGGGTATAAATACTAACACAGAAGACAAGGAACACTCGACACTCATGAGAGGGTGGGGCTAGGAAACAAGGAACAGGTGAAAGCTGATGTCAGGGCAGGACAGGGGAGGAGCTAACACAACAACAAAAGCACATGGCACTAGAAAACAAAGGCGCATGGTAGACATAAACAAAACATGACACAGGAAAACAAGGAAACAAAGGCACATAAGAAAACAAAGGCAAAAACAGAGAAAGACAGGGACAGAAAGCGACATTACAGAGGTTGTTACAATTACTGTTGTCTGAATACATTGCACAAATAAATTCAGAAGTTGCCTTTAGAAGTTGGTAGCATTTTCTGCTTCTCATGATTCAAGTAATCCCAAACACATTCAGTTATGTTGAGGTCTGGATTCTGAGGTGGTCAGTCCATTGTTCTGAGAACACCACCAGCTTCTTCGTTTGATTTGCAAATCTTCGTCTTTGCTGTCTATTCATTTTTTCTCCGTAACAGCTTTATGATAGCTATACATCCTTTCATAGTATTGAGTTATTTTTTTCTCATGTAATGGAGGGATTGGTAGTAGAAAATCAAGCTCCTTTCTTGCACCAGATTTAAAGAAATCTACAAATTGCTGCTGTCAGAACAAAACCTCATATCTCCAAAATGCTACATTTACAGAAGAAGCAAAAAAAACGTACTTTACTTTTACTGTAAGTCAATGGAACTAGAATTTTTTCCAAGTAATATTGTGCCATTTCTGCTGATCCATTCATTATTGAATTTAAAAATAATGTAAAGGGCAACAGACATTTTCAAATTATGTCAAAAACTGAAATTGACAAAAATAGACCCTACGAGGCTTTGTTCCTGACAGCAGCAAAATGTTGCTGTCCATCCTTCCACTCTGAACATAGAACATAGCTCAACACCGTGGGTCTGAAAGGACGTGTAGCTGTCAAGAAGGCCTTATTGAGAAAAGAGAACAGACAAAAAAGAAAAACATTTGCAGTAAAAAAACAAAACTGGACACAAGGAATAAGATTTTGTGGACAGAATGTCATTGGATGTACTACATCCATGAGAAAGAGAAAATGCATTTCTAAGACTTCACTTTGGAGATGTGGAAAAATATCCCTGTAGATTTCTTAGAAAAAGTACATGTGGCCCGAAAAGAATGGAAGCTGAAATAGAGGCCAAATAGAGGCAAAATAAAACACTGAATTTGTAGACGCTATGCTTATCTGTTGAGGCTTCTGTGTAACTTTCTGTTAAATAACAAAGACCTGATAATTCTTCTATCCAAAATATTCCGTTACTATCCTTCAACAAGATATGATACTAGCCATACAAAAATGCATATAATAGCATAGCATAACTAAAGTTTGAGGAAAAGACCACGCCTGAAACTCCTCCTTCTCAGTTCCAGCTTCCTATAAATACCTTCACTCCTCATTACTGTGATGAAATTTCACACCCCACCTCCTCCCCCTTCTCCTCCACTTTATCTGCACCTGCACATGATCTTTAATATACACAAGGGTGAGCCTTCTAGTGACCCACAGAAGCCGTACAGAACTCCAGCCCAAAATTCCTCAGAGTTCCACTCCTCGTTTTACCTCCTTCAACCCAAGGCGTGGTCTACATTCGCAAATTGACATTATATTACACGATATTTTATTTCACATTGTGGAATACACTAACAATCTATTACACGTTTGTGTGGTAAGGGTTCTTCCTATAAGGACAAGCTGAGGAACCCCAGTGAGGTTCTACCTGGAGCTTTATGATGCACTCCAGCAAAAGCAGTTTCATTTTTCTCTCTTCCTCATTCAACTACATATTTTAGTGTTGAGAAAGGAGAGACCATGTCCTTTGTGGAAAGGGACCTAAACCCAAACTCCAAACCTAAGAAGCAGCTCCTCCTCCCACTCTGTGGGTCATTACAGCAGGAGTGAGAGAATCTCTAAGCTACTCCCTTGCTGGTGTTCTTTGAGACCTAATGTTCGATCAGTACTATGGAGTGCTCCTATGGTAGATGAATGCGAGATATTGCTGAACTCTGTGAGCAGTTGGACAGAGAAAAAAGAGAATATTTTAATAGGAAAGGGATTTTGAAAGAAGCGGTTTCTATTGAGTGAAAATACAGGCTGAACTGGACCACTGATGTGTTTCTGCTGGGTAAGGTGAGTTCAGAAAGTCTAGATAGAGTGATGTTCATATCTTTCTCTGCCTTGGCAAGTGCTGATCCCCCTGTAGGTTTACTGTTTTATGTATGTAGTAGAACATTGCAAATTTGACATTTTCTTCACCTCATGAGATAAGCACAACAAACCTAATACACTGTGAACATCGATAGAAAAGAACTGACCCACGCTCTCACTATTGATCTTCACCTGGTGGTCATCCATACTGCAAGATGCAATATCTGACGTAGTGTTAAAGAGAAAAAAAAACAAAAAAAACAAGCCATCTGTTCGAATCCCCCATTGCTGAGGCAACCTGGGAAAAGCATTGTTTGCTTCTACTACTAAACATTTCTTGCCAAATAACCTGCAAACAAAGCAATAAGAGCTTATGTGTGGTTTATTGCTTTCATAAAACAGCAACAAAATACAGCACTGTTTAAAAGTAAGAAAAAATCCTTCAGGTATCAAATTTCTAGTTAAAAGGTGCAAGTTATCCATGTTTTAGCACCAGAAATCATTTATTTAACAGAAACCTGCACAAAAATTTCTACAACTAAATATAATTGCATTTTTTAAGCAGTTAGTGTGTTTGCCTTTATTATAACACCCTTCCTTTTCAGAAATCTGCAAGGATATTTTTCCACACCTCCAAAGTTCAGTCTTACAAGTTGTTGTAGCATTTTCTGCTTCCTACAATCAACAAAATCCCAAACACTTTCAATGAGGTTGAGAATATCAGCAGCATCTTTATTTGATTTGGACATTTTTTTATGCTTATTTTTTTTTTTTTAAGTGTTTATTTCCTTTTTTTATTGAGATTGTTTTGACACATGTTTTCAGACCCTTGGTATGGAGTCATCTTTTCACATCTTTCAAAGATGACAACTTTTAGTGCTGTTTAATTGATGATGACAGTTTTGGTGGTCTTGCATGGTTGTTAGGAGTCTGATTTTTTCTATATCATTTAAATTATTTTTTTATCTCTAGTTTTGGGAATCCACTTTTTTACTGTTTTCAATAAAAATCAAATGTATTATTACTGCTAATTATAATGAACAATTAATCATAACATGTACACACACAGTGGTGTGAAAAAGTGTTTGCCCCTTCCTGATTTCTTATTCTTTTGCATTTTTGTCACACTTAAACGTATCAGATCACCAAACAAATTTAAATATTAGACAAAGATAACACAAGTAAACACAAAATGCAGTTTATAAACAAAGATCTTTATTATTAAGGAAAAAGAAATCCAAACCTACAGGGCCCTGTGAAAAAGTGATTGCAACAACTGCAATCAAGCGTTTGTGAAAACTGGCAATGAGTCTTTTACAGCACTGTGGAGGAATGTTGGCCACTCATCTTTGCAGAATTGTTGTAATTCAGCCACATTGGAGGGTTTCTGAGCCTGAACCGCCTTTTTTAAGGTCGTGCCACATCATCTTCATCAGATTCAGGTCAGGACTTTGACTAGGCCACTCCAAAGTCTTAATTTTGTTTTTCTTAAGCCATTCAGAGGTGGACTTGCTGGTGTGTTTTGGATCATTGTCCTGCTGCAGAACCCAAGTGCGTTTCAGCTTGAGGTCACGAACAGATGGCCGGACATTCTCCTTCAGGATTCTTTGGTAGACAGGTAGAATTCATGGTTCCATTTACCACAGCAAGTCTTCCAGGCCCTGAAGCAGCAAAACAGCCCCAGACTATTACACTACCACCACCATATTTTACTGTCTGTATGATGTTCCTTTTCTTAAATGCTGTGTTACTTCTATGCCAGATGTAATGGGACATATACCTTCCAAAAGTTCAACTTTTGTCTCGTCAGTCCACAGAGTATTCTCCCAAAAGTCTTGGGGATCATCAAGATGTTTTCTGGCAAAACTGAGACGAGCCTTTATGTTCTTTTTGCTCAGCAGTGGTTTTCGTCTTGGAACTCTGCCATGCAGGCCATTTTTGCCCAGTCTCTTTCTTATGGTGGAGTCATGAACACTGACCTTAACTGAGGCAAGTGAGGCCTGCAGTTCTGTGGATGTTGTTGTGGGGTCTTTTGTGACCTCTTGAATGAGTCGTCGCTGCGCTGTTGGGGTAATTTTGGTCGGCTTGCCACTCCTGGGAAGGTTCACCACTGTTCCATGTTTTCGCCATTTGTGGATAATGGCTCTCACTGTGTGTCGCTGGAGTCCCAAAGCTTTAGAAATGGCTTTATAACTTTTTCCAGACTGATAGATCTCAATTACTTTGTTTCTCATTTTTTCCTGAATTTCTTTGGATCACAGCATGATGTCTAGCTTTTGAGGATCTTTTGGTCTACTTCAATTTGTCAGGCAGGTCCTATTTAAGTGATTTCTTGATTGAGAACAGGTGTGGCAGTAATCAGGCCTGGGTGAAATTGAACTCAGCTTTCCAAAGATGTGATAAACCACAGTTAATTTATGTTTTAGTGGAGGGGGCAATCACTTTTTCACACAGGGCCCTGTAGGTTTGGATTTCTTTTTCCCTTAATAATAAAGACCTTCATTTCTAAACTGCATTTTGTGTTTACTTGTGTTATCTTTGTCTAATATTTAAATTTGTTTGGTGATCTGAAATATTTAAGTGTGACAAACATGCAAAAGAATAAGAAATCAGGAAGGGGGCAAACACTTTTTCACACCACTGTATATATATAATTTTTTTTAACCAGACAAGCCTTCCACTCTAATTAAGTAACAATATTTGCATAAAAATAAATATGATGTCAAACTGAAAACATGTCAAATGTGGGAATGTATTTTGCATTGCATTTTTTACATGGCTGTGGCCCCAGCCTGGGGAACCTAAGGAGAGCCACAGGGAACACACACAGGGCCAAATGTGGGTGCAAAGCTGAGCTTTTAATAAAACATGTGAAAACCAAACCCCAAACTAAACTGAAAATCGAGCCGGCTAAGGCTACTCACAACTTGAGTTTACACAAAGCGCTCTCCAGCTGTTACTCTCAATCCAAAGTCCTCCAAAGTCCTCCCTCTCTCTCTTTCTCTCTCTCTCCTAGCTTGGAGAGTTTCGGTTTTCAAAGTGCCCTGACTTCTTCCCAAATTAGTCCCCTCTATCCTCTGAATACAGATAGCTGGCCTGGGGCTTTAGTGGCAGCTCCGTCTCCAACTGCCACAGTGGTAGTTGTTTTTGATAAATCTGTGCATAGAAACAATCTAAAAAATACAACTGTTTAAGTTTGTATGGGAGGATGTGGAGTTCTGTCATTCATTTGAGGAATCTTAGTAACACTGTCCTAAAACTAACTCCACCATGTGGAGGCTGTACTGTATCATCACTTTCTCTGCGAGTAATGTACATGTTTTAAAACAATGCTATGTATAACAGCTTCCAAACAGAGTAATTAAAATAATACAGGTGTCAATTCTATACACATAATTTATTAATCAAAAATCACTTCAAAAAGGTTACTTTTAGGGTGAATCTGGAGAGATATCATTACTGTGAAATTTCTGTGAAAATGTGCAGATATGGTTGCTATGGGAATATGAGAAAATAACCAAAAGCACATTCTGTTTGAACCTTTTTAACTACATAAAAACGTCTGTGTTACATTACATTAGGTTTTGCCTTGCTCTCCAGTACTTGGCACAGTAATACAAACTTTAAAAATGATATTTTACACCAGCCCAGGCAAACAGATTAGAGAACCAGAGCTATTTGTTTTATGATGATATTTTACCCATCACAGAAAACAATGCTGAATAGAAACATTTCACTGCAGCTCATCTGTTACAACTCCTACTTCTGCCTCACTGTCATTAATGTTGCCTGCGTTGATGAACGACAGTGTCACACAAAACACAAACATCAGCTTATATGTCGTAGCTGATCAACAGCGACAGACTTCGGCTGAGAATGAAGAAGAGGCGGTGACAAAAGAGAGATGAAGAAAGGCTTCAGAAAAAGGCCAGTTAGACTACAATAAGATCAAGGTGAACACAGGTACACAGAGAAAGAGAGAAAGAGAACATTACAGAAATATGTGAGTCATATGTAGAGGGAAAGTGTGGAGAGAGGGAGACAATAGACATAAAATTCTGCTCTATTTGTCTAAATTGTGCCAATCATAAAGCATGCTGTTTCATCATGACTCACACACACCTTGGCTGTCATTTTTTTTTGACGTGTCTGATGCGGAAATATTTCAAGAAACGAACTAGAATCAAACAACTTTTTTGTACCATATTACCTCCTTTACATATTTGAACTGCTTTTTCAAAGGAGCTTGTGTGGGTGGAATTATTTCCAGGAAAAAGAAGTTTATGAAAAGCATGTCAGATATGAAAGATTGGCACAGGGGTACTGGAAAGAAAGGGGGCTAGAGATTGACAAGTTATGTAATGGACAAATGAGAGCAGGAATTGTAGTCCAAACCTGAATAGAGCCCAAGAATTTTCTGTCCCAGCCTGAGCTGATGCGATCCACTTCAAAAATGTAGAACTGGCTTTTGTATGTGTTAAGAAAACAAATCAAGTTGATATGAATCATGAGATGCATGCTCAAATAAACATCTGTTGTACCTAAAATAGATCATATTCAACATTAATATTTTGAATTAGGGGAACTTTTCTGATGATTTTATGTCTTCAAATGGGATCTTTGACTTGAATCAAGACATTAAAGTTTAGTATAGTCTCTGGCTGGTTTTGCAGGGTAAAATCTGTTAAAAGAGGTGGGTGGGCTGTGAAAACCCAACCTCGAGCTTGGCACAAAATTGGGAAATGACATCTGAACGTAAACAAATATTTCAAGCTCGAATATAAATCATACACCAATAAGGCATAACATTATGACCACCTCCTTGTTTTTGCACTCATTGTCCATTTTATCAGCTCCACTTACTATATAGGTGCACTTTGTAGTTCTACAATTACAGACTGTAGTCCATCTGTTTCTCTGCATACTTTGTTAGCCCTCTTTTACCCTGTTCTTCGGGGGTCAGGAGCCCCATGGACCCTCACAGAGCAGGTACTATTTGGGTGGTGGATCATTCTCAGCACTGCAGTAACACTGATGTGGTGGTGGTGTGTTAGTGTGTGTTGTGCTGGTGTGAGTGGATCAGACACAGCAGTGCTGCTGGAGTTCTTAAACACTGTGTCCACTCACTGTCCACTCTATTAGACACTCCTACCTTGTCAGTCCACCTTGTAGATGTAAAGTCAGAGACAATAGCTCATCTGATGCTGCACAGTTTGTGTTGGTCATCCTCTAGTCCTTCATCAGTGGTCACAGGACGCTGCCCACAGGACACTGTTGGCTGGATATTTTTGGTTGGTGGACTATTCTCAGTCCAGCAGTGACACTGAGGTGTTTAAAAACTCCAGCAGCACTGCTGTGTCTGATCCACTCAGACCAGCACAACACACACTAAACACACCACCAGCACATTACCGTTACTGCAGTGCTGAGAATGATCCACCATCCAAATAGTACCTGCTCTGTGAGGGTCCATGGGGGTCCTGACCACTGAAGAACAGGGTAAAAGGGGGCTAACAAAGTATGCAGAGAAACAGATGGACTACAGTCTGTAACTGTAGAACTACAAAGTGCACCTATACAGTAAGTGGAGCTGATAAAATGGATAATGAGTGTAGAAACAAGGAGGCGGTCATAATGTTATGCCTGATCAGTGTATATTAGTTTTCTCTGGAGTGCATTGTTCCTGTATAAACACCAATGCATCTACAACATTTTTCTTCATATATGTTAGCAATGTTTCCCCACTTTTACCTTGCAGCTACTGCTAACCCAAATCTCAAAGACCATGTTTCTATTCCCAAACTACACAAAGCCTCATTACTCATGAGCCCATCGCACTCTTCTTTTCTCCTGTGTAATGTGATTAGTTCAATAAAACAGCCTCCAGAATTACGGATACTTTGCTAGGCTGATAAGATACCCATTTCCAGAACAGAATGTGTGCTGTTGAGTAGAGGATCTAATTTCAGGGGAGTGGAATTGCCGGTGCTGCATTGGGATGTTGTTTTGCACTTGCTTAGTTCTGTTTCTCTCTTATGAAAATCATGCAAGTATTAAACAAGGTATAAATAAGCATATTTATTTCTAGCAACTCTTGAAAACATTTCTCATTAAGACACACTGTCGTGCAGAAAGAGTGTGGATCATACAGTCGAACAAATGGGCTGCAAATTGCTCTCTGTGTAAAATGATCAGTTCTTTGTTCTTCAATTAAACACTGAGGGCCAGATGTACGTATGAACACAGGAGCAGTGCAATTTGTGCCTAGATGAGACTTTAATATGTGCCCACAATGTGCCTGAAATTGACATTTGATTTACAAAGGCTCTGGCTAATCATGCAAACTGCACACAAGATGCTCTTGCGTTGCAGGGTTTAACCCTTTCAGATCCTGCGTCCATTGGACATCTCGTGTTTTCTTCTTTATTTTTCACTGATTGAGACCTGGGGCTTCTTAAGTCTGAAATCTCATCTTATCTGCTTGGTCACCATGACAACTTCAGTTAGGACTGAATTTAGGACAGAAGATACTACATAACAACAGTTCTTACGTTCATAATCTTGCCCATTAACTCCAGATAGGAAAACAGTATTACAGAAACATCCTAACTAGACAAAACCGCTGCAGACATGATCTCCACCATCCTCTCTTATTACCTTCATGTGTTAAGGTTGATAAAAACTCATCAGATAAAATATTACAGTGATGGGGTGAAAAATGATGAGACAGAGTTGAATGTGTGTCATGACAACTTTCTATACAGGATTTTTCTAAATCTTACTGTCCCTTAAAGTGGGTCCTGATGTATATTGTTTATATCAGATTTTTTAGTGTTGCTGCTAAACTTTTACTTTTACAAATATTGCATAATACACTGTGTAGAGTAAGATGAAAAATATTTATTCTACAGAGTTTACAGCACTTGAAGTGCTTTAGTTAATTGAGAGTGAAAACATCATAGAAATTGAAAGCTTAGCTAGTGGTGATCAGGATGAAGTTGTAGAGAGCTCTAGACTCTAAATAATGGTTCTTCAGGGTATTTTTAGTAAAGACATTGGTTCTATATAGAACCATGAACACTCAGAGAACCACGCATGATTAAATGGTTCTTTGCATGGTGAAATAGTTCTTCAGATATATAGAGAATGTGTTGTATATGGCTGTACATAGAACCTTTTTTGAAAATGGTTCTGTATACCAGCAAAAAGAGTTTGTCTTTTCTTACACGCTTGATATCGTAGCAAAAGTTTTTGATGCTGTATTGATGCCATCAATCTGAAGAACTCTTTCCATGTTTAAATAGATCTTTGCATGGTGAAAGTGTTCTTCAGATCTTTGAGTGTAAAGAACCAGTGTCTTTACTAATGAAGCCTTGAAGAAGAATGTTTTTTCTAGGTGTGTATAGCAATCTGTAAAAGCTTAATACTATATAGTAGTAATACAGTTTGCTGTTCTTAAAAAAGCTCCCTTATATACATACATACATACATACATACATACATACACACACACACACATATATATATATAATACAATAAACATATAGAAAAGAGCACTTTTTCAGGCCTGAAAGGGTTAAAAGGCACAGTGAAACAGCAGAGCCCTCATCAAGCTTGAGATACAAGAGAAGAGAAGTGTTAATAAATGAAGTTCTTTCCGACCAAAACATTCTACAGTGGCATAATTCTACTCAGAGTAAAAACAAAATAGATTTGTAAAACAATAATACAGACAATGAGTGAATATTGTGTTTGCATCAAGGCATATTGATGTAAATCTGATCCTCAGAGCTGAAATTATGGTACTCTGTTGGTAAATACACACTGACCACTTCATTAGGTTCACCTCCTTGTTTCTACACTCTGTCCATTTTATCAGTTTCAGCTTTGTATTTTGACAATTACAGACTGTACTCTGCATTACACACTTACATTTCAGGTGAAATTAGTGTCTTCTAAAACTCATAGGGCACATTGCTAAAAGCTAAGTGCACCTACAAATGATGTCACAAATGTGACCTTTGAACTCCAAGCACAACACACCAATATGAAGCCTTATGAGCTAGTATAGGCCTTTTAGCAGACAAAAAAACACAAATGATGACCAGAGTTTTAGAATGCCCTGCAGTTTACCTGTTTGCTGTGTGGTTTAATTATATGACTTTAAAAAAATAACTAATCAAATAGTAAAGGTAAGTAAAGTAAAGTAAAAATTACAAAGTTTACCGTTTTTAACAAGTAATCAATAATCTATAGCAGAATCCATTTTAAAAGTAATTCTCTCAGCCCAGCTGGCAAATTTTCCATGCATACCTCCCACATTGTGTGCAATCCTCCCTTGAATGAATATGCATTAGGGAGAAAAACATATTTTGCATTTTTCCATGGACATCATCCATAAACCATGCATTATTTCAGCTCATGCAGCAGTTTTGTAGATAATGTACATCTGATTTGGGCCCTGAGAGAATACAAAAACTTGATGAGCTTAAGTAAAACAAAAGGAAGCTCTCTGAAAACAATAGCAGATGTGTGATCTGAAATTCAGCCATAACGAGACTCTGCTAAAGACAGAATAAAACATTTATGACAGAATATTCTGTATTTTTTATTTGAAATGTATCTTCTATGAAAACAAAGGCAGAGAAATCATGAACTTGACAGCTTAAATGAAAAGAGGCCAGTTTGGGAAACATTTACTGGGAAAGAAATTCACTAATGTTTCAAAATCTTTACTCAACTTTTCATGCCTCTGAGATAGATGCAGCCCTAGTTTCGCTGAATGTATTCTTTCCTGTTTGAACTTCCTTAAGTTTGAACCTCATTAACTATATCCAGATCTTTCAAAAGAGCTGGATGCTCCCATATCACAGTGTGAGTTTACAGCAGTCATATCCATATCCAGGAACCATGCCTACAAGCTTTCTAGTGGAATATTACAAAAGGATATTGATATAATACCTAAAATAAATTTATACAGACCTTCATTTGAGTATGCCTACCAGGCACATTTAATTAGGCTTTGATTTCACTTATTCTTAAAACCCCAGGGAACCTAAATCCATGATTGCATTCTAATTAGGTTAATGTTGTTCTTGTGGGCACACAATATGCATGCACAAAGTAATCCTTGTGTACATGAACATGGATCTACAAATATGTGGTGAATGTATGTGTACTTCATCAAAATTGCTTCCTTTTGGACGGTCCCGATCATTACTAATCATAAGGCTGCTGTGGCTTGTCTCAACCACACATAGCACTGTAAATCCCATAGATGCACCAGCAGAAATTAGTATGTATGCATGCAAAATGTATGCAAATGTTCCTCTAGGTAGTTTTCATCAGTAGTAACCAGGCAAGAAGATAAACTTTCTTCAGTAACACTTTGCTTCAACATGTCATGGTGGATGTCTTGTGCTGTTTTGAGTTGTAATGACAGATTTTGTTCAATAATAAAATAATGTTATGTTTCCATACCATTTTTACATCATGGATATGTCAAAATTATGTATCAGGGTTCAAGTAAAGTGCTACCCTTTCTTCTCTGCTATCCAGTACATTCCTAGAGTTTCTGGCAGCAGAAACAGGGCTGATACAAGAATGACAAGACTGACAAATGGGAAAAAAGTTGTTCCTCTATGCGGATGACCTTCTTTGACTGCCTTCAGACCCTGTTACCTCAGTCTTAGTTGCATCCTAATTTTCTGAAATATATTAGGTTATAAAATAAACTGCTGGTGTGAAAAAGTCAGTGGTCATGCTATCCTGCAATAGATTCCTATCATCAAGAATTAAACATTTGGGAATAAGAATAAAGATAAGATTAGCTCTATAACACAACATAACATGATTCCATATCGCCAGAAGATAAAAAAACAGTTTGGATTAAGTGGAATGCACTTAATCTAACCCCTGAACACATTATCACTTTTAAAATGCTCATCATCCCTAGTTAATTACACAGCAGTGCAATCAGACTGACAAAACTGTTATGGAATAGACAGAAGCCCACAGTCAATTAGCAAAAATGATATGCACCAAGGGAGCTTAGTCTAATGTGACGTTGTATACAGTATAAAATGAGTTTTATCATAGCCAGTCACTGTCACTGTTACAAAGAGCTGAGAACGGTTCTGATTAGGAAGACAACAACATCATTTTTCAATACTCAGGGCAGCCAAAGTTCTGTCCTTGTGATCTACTGCCCTGAAAAGTTTAGTTTCAAACCTAACCTAACACTATTATGGAATGTCTCAACCATGAAACCTTATCTTTTCAGTCACCATGACAACCTTCGGCCAGTTGCACAATTTAATTTTATTGCATATTTTATTGATTTTATATATAGCAAACTATTTAAAAAGTGTAATATATACATACAATAAATATACATACATATATGTACACACACACACACACACACACACACACACACACACACACACACACACACACATATATAACTTTACAGGAAAAGGAAAAAAAACATACTTTACTTTTAATGTAAGTCAATGGAACCAATTTTTGCCATGTTGTCATGTTGTTTTGGGCTGTTTCCTTTGGTCCATTCTTCAAGAAATTTACACACAATGTAAAAAGCAACAGGCACTTCCAAAATATGTCAAAAACTGATAAACAACAAAAATGGAGATTTTGTTTGTTCCTGAACTTTCCCCTTCTAGTTCTTTTTGGAATTAAACAAAAAATGTACAGCAAAGTAAATATATATGGTCATACCAAGATGTTCGTGCAAAGATGATCAATTTAATTTGAATAAAGAGGATTTTTGTAACTATAAACAAAAACTACTAGAATATGTGTAAACAACTTTCTCTGAACTCACATGAATAATCGCGGCTGTTGGAAGAAAACCTCATATCGCCATTTTTGTTGTTTTTCAGTTTTTGACATATTTTGAAAATGCCTCTTGCCCTGTACATTGTATGTAGATTTCATAAGGAATGAGCCAAAAGAAATGTCCCAAAATGACTTGGAAAAAAGTCTGGTTCCATTGACTTCCATTAAAAGTAAAGTAGGTTATTTCCTTTTCCTGTAAACTTATCATTTTGGAGAGACAAGGTTTTCTTCTGAAAACAACAATATGTACGTTGAGTATCAGCCTAAACAATACAATATATTCACAAATGAGGGCTGGGAACTGGGGGAATTTAAGACCGATCTGGTGAAAGGATTTGTTGGACATAGGTAAAACATGACAGAGCATAGAATTAAAGGCTCAGGGGTCCATATGGGACATAAGGTAAATTTACACAGTATAAAATTATTCATTGATGTTACCACATGCCATGAAGGATTTATTGCTGAATAACGTGTGGTGGAAATGCAGAATGGAAGCAGGTTCCTTTTTTACATGCAATGTGGGATTGTCCTTTTCAGAATGACATTATCAAGAACCTTGAAGAATGGCTGGAAAAACTGATAGCAGTCCCCATCTGATTTTCTTCATAGGCAACAGATATACCTCTCCTCCAGAGATAGCCAAAGAAAAGCCTGCCTTTTTAGCAGTTTTTTGCTAGAAACATTTATCCTAACTAAAAACTCAGAGCAGAATTGATGATAGTCATTAGGTAGCTTAATCTGAATAATCATATAGGCAAATATAATCAAATATGGATTCCTTTTATATAACAAAGCATACACAGTGAGTTCTGGAGCTGTAGAATGTTTTTCTTTTCAACATCACAGTCATCAAATTCTTTTCCCTATGATTTTTTTAACTGTTTTAATTTCAAATTGATCCTAATGCTAAAATTCTGGAAACCTGAAAAAATGACAATAACAATAATAATAAAAGTTATTATTATTCATAAATCTTAAATGTATGAATGTGTACTGGACTGTGTTTAACTATATACTCATGTAACTACACACTTGGTGTCATACAAAAACAATTTTCAAAATTTACCTTTCTTACTTTTTTTTCTTAAAATGGGCTCAAACACACAGTTTGTCAGATTTAGCAACTGCAGGACGCCCAAAATGTCATAAAACCACCCTTTGCCTTGATCACGGCTTCCATTCCTTTTGAGGGACTTTCTTTTTCAAAGAAATCTGCAGGGATATTTTTCCACACCTACAAACTTCAGGGTTAAAAGTTGGTTGCATTTTCTGCTTCTCAACATCTCTTGTTTTTTTTTTTATATTAACACTGCACAGTATAATAGCCTCAATAGCACATTTAAATAATCAATCAGCATGATCTTTACATCTTTATACATCATGAAGTTCAATTACCATTAAACACAAATAAACACAGACACGCAATGTAGATTCACTTTGAATGACTCATGGTCTGGATGAAATAGGTCTGGATGAAACTTTGTGAATATGATGAGTTTCTCTGAAAGCTTGAAGTAAACCTCAAGCCAAAAATGACCTTTGTTCTTCACCTTAGTTCATGTCCCTAGCCACGTTAAGCACAGTTCATCCTACTATACCATTGAAATACCATAATCTAAAAAACTCAATTTTTTCTTATTTTTTAAGAAAAAAGATTTATCAAATCTATCAAAAACAACTTGTATTGAAGTCATTGTGTATTTACAAATATCTTTCAAGTCAGCCTTCAACAGTTTAATCTGGCCCATTCACACATGAAGTAGCTCAGCCCGCACTGCTTTCTGAATGAAGCACCATGCAAGGCAGCCATTCAGAACAGAGGTTGGAAAATGATCATTATTACTGTTTTTGGTATATAAAACCACACAGTTGTTAAAGGGGCCTTAAGGGAAAAAATAAAAGAAAAGAAAAATGTAAGAAAACAGCTCCTGTTCTTTTGTAATCTTGGTTTGAATTGAATGACCTTTGCCCACCACAAAAACATCAGATTTTTGATTATGTCACAAAATGTATTCAGAGAATTTTTTCTTACACAATCATGTTAGGAAGGCTTTAGGAAAATATGGATTGAGGTTATGTAATGTGTAGGTTTTGGCCATCTGGATGTTGTGATAAGGTGAAAATAGTTTTATTGAATCATGTGTCAATAGTTGGCAGCTTCTGAGAAGCAAAGCTTCAAGATAAAATGGATTAGCACTCACACGCTGTAAAGACTTGAGTGGGGGTGTTCAACACTAATGACCCCACATTTTGTCTAGGGCACTGAAATCAGTTACATGTAGTATCAAAACTGTTGATGAAGGCCTAAAGGTAAGAGAATCAGGTGAATAAGCTCTACCAGCCCTAACGAAAAGAACACAACCACCCTCACCTACTCCAAAACAAAATGTACTTACACTAACAAATGAAACAAAAGCTAACTACTATACACTTCCGTGGCCAGTAATCAAAAGTACATGTGACTCGAAGGAATGGTGGGACAAAGCCATGTATAAAGTATGTTCAAGTGTTCCTTGCGCAAGGCTTCAGTTGATACTATTTAAGGTATTATAGAGTTCATAGATCCAAGTCCCACTAATCAAAATTTTATCAGCGATCAGTGTGATAGATGTGCTGCTACCCCATGTAACCTAAGTCATATGTATTTTTTTTGCCCTTTTCTACATAAATTTTGGTCTGACTATTTTCAGATAATGACAAAGGTTTTAGGTTTTAAAGTTAGTATGAATCCCTCTGTTGCAATATTTGTTTTTTCCACTGATCTGCCTCCACCCACTGGAGTTCAGACGGATATCCTTGCATTCACATCCTTATTACCGAGACGTGGTATTTTATTATTGTGGAAGTCCTCAAAACCACCTTCAATTGCATTATGGCTCCATGATGTTATACATTTTCTGAAATTGCAGAAGATTAGATTCACGATAAAACGTAACACTGCTGCTTTTTATGCTAAATGGAATTCTTTCCTTTTGTATTTTGATGCACTCCAGGTTATGCCAGCAGATTGAATCTTTTTTTTCTCCCCTTTCCAAGATAAGGTTGCTTTTATTGTTGTATTGTTTGGAAAGTCTTGGTGTGTTGGTATGTGTATGAGTGTGTGTGTGGTGTAATTATAAAAAACTGAGGTCGCCAGTGAATTGAGCTATTGGAGGCTATTCATTTTGTCTGTTGTTTACCATCCTGTTTTTTTCTCCACTTTTGTGATGTATCTGTCTGGTTCCTCAAATAAAAAATATTTAGTACATGTGACAATGCCCATTCTTTGTCCTAGGGAAGTGGACAGAGTAGAATCCTATATGGTGCAAATGTATAGGCACGTCCTTGTCTTATCTGTTTAAAACCCTAGGTGGTACAAATAATCAAGCAGCTCATGTGAACGGAGTTGGGAGTGTGACGGTAAGATAGACCCGACATAAGCACATGCTTAAAACAAGAGACAAAGGCCTTGTTCAGACTGCCAGCCCAAATTTTATTTTTTGGCAACCTAGATTGTATCCAGATTGATTTGATAGTCTGGACATCAAAAACACATGAAATCTGATTTTTGCAAATCAGATTGCAACCACATTTGGAGGTGGTTTGAAATACAATTCTAATTGGATTTTTACAGATTTGCATCAGTCTGGACTCTCTTGGTACTCAAATTGGATTTTAAATTGTCTTTTGTATCACTTGCAATGTCACAGTGTCAAATCCAGCGTGACAGAAGTGCTGAGATTCAAGAAGAGTGCCAAAGATTCATGCTTATGCCAGAGAATTTTGAAGAGTTTGGAGGGCGAGATGATGCACCTCCATCTCTCCTGCATCCACGTTTGAAATCCACATCACTAGCATAGCTACATGGTTACTGACTCCTACGTTGTTACCAGAGCAACCCATGCAGGTAAGTTGGTGATGTCTAGACACAAATCTGATCTGATCACTTGCAAAAACTGTGCAGACAGTCATCTCCAAAGATCTGATTTGAGAAACAACCTGTTTTGCCTGCAGTCTAAACACAGCCTAAACCCCCTGTAAACAGAGTTAGGTGTGCTGATGAATATCCCAACAAAAGCACATCCCAAATGACAAGAGCTGCAATCTCTTATAAAACAGTGGTAAAAGTGAGCAGGTAAAATATCAAAACTGAAGACACAAGCTCTTGTAAGCCAAGGTAAATGAAGTACTAGTAAAACACCTAAACACACCCAGTTAACACAAGAGAGTAAACACAAAAACAGAACTCAAACAAACATCCTTCACATCCTCTCCCCTTCAGCCAACTTGAATACAGCTTTTAAGGATTAGGCTCCTCCCTTCAATCACACCAGCATGGGCTCTGGTCGGTCAGCAGTCCTCATGACTATTGCTGGTTAAGCAGACACACCTGTTAAGGGAAAGACAAGGAGAGAGAGAGAAACTCAAAGAAACACAAAAGGAAATCAAAATACACTATATGGACAAAAGTATTGGGACACCTACATATTATACCCACAGGAGCTTTTATGACATCCCGTTCTAAATCCATAGGCATTAATATGGAGTTGGTCCCTGCTTTGTGGCTATAACAGCTTCCACTCTTCTGGGAAGCTTTCTACAAGATTTTGAAATGAGTCTGTGGGATTTATCCAGAAGAGCATTTGTGCCTGCTGTCCCTTTGCTGCTGTAGCACTGTGAATTACCCTGCCGTGGGACTAACAAAGGATTATCTTATCTTAGAAACATGAAACGTGACAGCAACCATTACTTGCAAACTGTAAATAACTTCAGAACAGAGAAATGCTAGATGACAAACCAGAAATCCCCCAGAACTTTGCTCTACACACACACAAAGGTAAAAACTTGAACAAACAAGTTCTGATTTCCTGACTCAGGTAGAACAAGAAATAGCACCAGAAATTTGAGCTGGCTGGAGGTTGTTGAGGTCTGTTGTAGATGCCAAGACTTTTCATCCAAGAAGCACCCAAGATTAAGCAAACTTCTTCCATTCAATTGTGCAGAACTATTTAGGATTTTTAATTGTTTAAAACAAAAGGGAGAACTGGCAACTTCTTTTCTGGTTCACTGCAGTAGCGTGCACACGCACACACATTAAGATGTGAAATTTGAGTGTGTCTGTGGGGAAAGTGGATTTTTAAGTATTAGTCACCGGATTAATAGGCCTCCTGGGTGCCCGTCATTATTACACAAACACCCTGCCTTGCCAGTGCGGGTTAAATAAAGTATGAAATTCAGTTATGAATATTAATTGTCTTTACATAAAGGAGAGCTGCTAATCTGTTGAGGCCAGAGGGACTGTCTGGTGTTTAAAATATAATTTAAAAAAAGCTTTAGTTATGAGAAAGTCTTAGATTTTCATAATCAGAAGCTATTCAGGTTCCCCAATCTAATCTATGCATGCAAAATCTGAGGTCTTGAGTACTATGACCATTAGAGCCTTCAGTTCATCCACAAAGGTCAAAACGCGGTCAAAAATGAGAACAAAACATTTCTGCTAGCATTCTTATGGCATTCTAAGCTAACAGTAATACACATATCTTTTATTTGGCCATTCTAGATTAAAAACAGGGATTTGGAGCTTGTAAAAGACATTCTATGTATTATTTGAGGCTTGTAACAGACATATTAACACATACTGTATTTTATCTAGTATAGCAGTTTTACAGTGGATCTTTTAGTAAAAAGCTGTGACAAAGGCCTGTTTCACATATCATCATTAAAGAAAAACAAGTATCTCCTAAATGGTAACTTTACAGAAGAGGGCAAAAATTCTTTGCTTTCAATGTAAGTTAATGTGAAGAAATTATATTCCATGCAATTTTGGAGAATTTCTATTAGTCCAATCAGAATGAGATGTTCACACTATGTAAAGGAGAGCTACTGAGCTCAAATCATGCAGAAAACAAAAATGGAGAATTTTTTGAACGGTGACGATATACTACAGTGTGAGCAATGTGGAACAACTTGCTTTTCATTTCGGTGCTAATGTTAAGACGTTACAGTGTTTACACAGCCTGTGCATCCTGAAAGCGTACCATTACATTTATAAAATAGACACCAAGCTTATATTTTCCACCACACAGTAAAATATAGTGAACTAAATTATGAAAACAAAACAGAAACCTGAATTAAAATGTCAAAAATTACCATTGTCAAACTAAATAAACATTTTGTGCTGAACACATGTTTCTCAGTAGGCCTACCAGGCTTGAAACAATTACCGAAAGCAATTACTGTGCTCTTTCACAAATAATCATTGTAATAAGAAAAATAACTGACTATTTATCCACTTGGTAAAAGGATGTCTGTAGAATTTTCATATTGTATCACTCTGCAGCACAAGCACTGTATGTGTGAATGACCAATGCATACAAGTTGCTGCATCGCTCCTGTCTAAGGATGCTAAGGTAGTGGGTGTGGAAGAGGACATAGAGCTGCTGCATAGAGCCACTGCTGCTCACAGTTTCTGTTATCTTCAAAAATGCATTTGTCAGGGTTTCAAGGCACTGCAATAAATTTAAATAATAAAAAAAGGTTAGTTAGGCTGCCTTAAACTTTTGAGTTTATTGAACTACAAATAGTAAGTCAACACAACTTAAGACACAGATTATTGTTTTGTTAACTTACTGTTAGAAGTTTAATTAACTTCTTTAAGGCAGTAACTAACATTTTAAGTTAATAATGTGGTACTTGTGGTCAGTGACATGTCTAGGTCTTCAAGAAGGCCTGGTGATAGTTTTTCTCTTAAACTTGCTCCCACCCATTGGAAAGAATGGCTGCTTCCACTGTCAGAGCCTAATTAAGTTAGTGGTTAATCTGACATGAGGCCTTCAGTTCAGCTCCTAAAGTCCTGAGCGTTATGACCCCATGTTTTGTCTAGGGTGCTGTGGGGTCCATACATATGGCATTAAAAGCTTAAATCACTGAAGTATGTGGAAAACGAGAAAAGAGCAGAAAAACAGAGCTTTTGAAGTCATTTCATTAAAACAACGCACAACAAAAAACACTACGCTTTGACACCTAATTCCACTCTGGGAGAATCAAATTGAGAGCTAGTTTGGCCATATGTACTCTAGATAACACAGAGAAAAAAAATCCTGAATGAGTAATTTTCCACTGGGCATTTCAAAAATTTACCCCTTTTGTTTCCCACCAATAATAAAGTAGGTGTATTACTACAATACTTGAATTTAAATACAACAAGCAAAACGATTGTGAAATAAAAACAAATTAATAATTTTACAGAAATCATTAGGGCTTCTCTGGATGCCTAAAAGCCCCCAGGGTGATCCACACTGGCCTTGAGTACCTAACACAGACAGGGCTGTAATGTTTAGTCTATGAATTATGTTTATTCAGAAGTAAGTGCCAAAATTACCCATCTATAGTTATCTTGAGATCTTTGATTAGTCCAAAATAAATTGACATCACTGTTAATTGGAGAGCAAATGTTTTTTCCTGCTTTCTTTTGCATATTCAGCAAGTCCTTTATAAGTGAACGATAAATTTAATAATCCATTTTTTTATAGAACTGACTGACCTTTCTACTGACCTTTTCCATGGAAAGAGCAAATTAAGAAATGCGAAATGCTACCCAGTAGGAGGCAGAAGAATATTACTGAGCCATATTACAGTGCAAACTCTGGCTGAACAGGACTTTCACAGAGATGCACAGACGTCAAGCTCTGTGTGACATTTTCAGTAACTTTCACAGAACATTTTCAGTGGCTATCAGATGCGATGGCATTTACAGTAGGAGTTCATGCTGCTGAGAACCCGTCTGTATGCAATTTAATTCCAAATATTTGGAAGAATTCAAGAGCCTAATGTGCTGCAATAAGCTTTCTCCCCTGAACTCAATTAAGCATATTAGAGTCTTATGCAAGCAGTTATTCTGAAGGGAAAATCCACTTCAGGGTCTTCTCTTCCTCTCATTTTAACCATTAGAGAGTTACTCGTAGGAAGTGGAGAGAATTGTTCAGCATTATGTTCAGATTTGTGAGAGAGAACATAGGCGACCCTTAATGGCCGGCCCTGCAAGGTCATCTCCAGAGAAATATGAGCAGATTCTTTCTCAGATCTAGTACAGGGATTGAGCTCTTAGCAAATAATGTATGGGCCAATAAATGTATGGGCCAATTTGGGCGGGCAGTGGGACTACGGTCAGTGTGTCAGGAGCAGCTCATTCTTTACCACACAGCTCCATCAGGCTGACTGAGAGAGGCTTTAACTCGGGCTGATGTGGAGCGAGGAGGACAGCTCCGCAGCACTGTTCTTGGTGATAGTCACAGCAGCGCTCCATACTCTTCCTCACATCCACACTTAAAAAAGACCCTCTAAAAAGCCTCTAATAATATAGTCTGATTGGTTGATAAATCTTTGATATTAATAAGAGTTGATTTAACCCAATTAACCTATGCATCCCTAGTGAAGTGTACCCTAGTTGACCCTTCCTTTGGCGCAGCTGAGTTTGATTTATGTATGCATCACTTTAGGTCGGTGGAACTGCTGCGTAAAGTAAACCGATCATACTTGAGAAATGTTCAGTAATGAGGGTCATGCAGGCCCCCCATATCTTTCCAGTCACTCTAATCATATCACAGTAAAATGGACCACTCTCTTTGGCACCAGGCCAGGCTGAAAACCTATGGAAATGAATATCGTTACTCATAGGGCACTCAGTTTGCTCATTTGTTTCCATTAGTTGGAATATGTTCTTATCATATTTCAAAGTCAAACTCAATCAGCTGAGCTCCAGGAATGGAGGGAATGAGGTCCCTAGATACCAAACTATGGCGGAACCACACTGCAAGCATCTAGGCAATATTAAATATTTACCAACCCACAATCAACTCTTGCAAGAGGGATGGAGAGGTACGCTCATAAAATAAAGCCGTCACATAGTGAAGCCATAGAAGAACCAGTTTTGGCTCTTTTCAGTGGATTTTCTTAGCTTTGTAAATAAGATGTGCAAGTGTGAAGAAACTTTAACTCTTTAAGGACAAACATTCTGCCAGCGACATGCTCAAAACTCATGTTTCAACTTAAATATGTTTATGATCATTTGAAATATGAACATACAACGATCAGGCATAACATTATGAACACCTCCTTGTTTCTACGCTCATTGTCCATTTTATCAGCTTCACTTACTATATAGGTGCACTTTGTAGTTCTACAGTTACAGACTGTAGTCCATCTGTTTCTCTGCATACTTTGTTAGCCCCCTTTTACCCTGTTCTTTACCCTCATGGACCCTCACAGATCAGGTACTATTTGGGTGGTGGATCATTTTCAGCACTGCAGTAACACTGATGTGCTGATGGTGTGTTGCTGTGTGTTGCGCTGGTCTGAGTGGATCAGACACAGCAGTGCTGCTGGAGTTTTTAAACTCTGTGTCCACTCACTGTCCACTTTATTACACACTCCTACCTTGTCAGTCCACCTTGTAGATGTAAAGTCAGAGACGATAGCTCATCTGCTGCTGCACAGTTTGTGTTGGTCATCCTCTAGTCCTTCATCAGCAGTCACAGGACGCTGTTGGCTGGATGTTTTTGGTTGGTGAACTATTTTCAGTCCAGGAGTGACACTGAGGTGTTTAAAAACTCCAGCAGCACTGCTGTGTCTGATCCACTTTAACCACCGCAACACACACTACCATACCACCACCATGTCAGTGTTACTGCAGTGCTGAGAATGATCCACCACCCAAATAGTACCTGCTCTTTGAGGGTCCTTGGGGGTCCTGACCACTGAAGAACAGGGTAAAAGGGGGCTAACAAAGTATGCAGAGAAACAGATGGACTACAGTCTGTAACTGTAGAACTACAAAGTGCACCTATATAGTAAGTGGAGCTGATAAAATGGACAATGAGTGTAGAAACAAGGAGGTGGTCATAATGTTATGCCTGATCGGTGTATTTCTTCAAAGATTAGCCTTCTGACGTGTGCAGTGTGTGTTGTAAATCTCAATCAAACCTTAGGCCAGATCTACACTACATCAGCTTTTTGAAGGCTGGAGACACTTTAAACAGCTCCCAAATAATGTTAAGGTTCTATATCTATTAAAGCTCTTTAACTATACAGTCAAGCCAATATCCATTTAGGAACTTTTATTTTTAAGAGTGTAGATAGACAGACATCACAACCTGTCACAACTCTGAATCTGTTTGGTGTGATGTCTACTGAAAGTTTCTTATGCTTGGAAACAGATTTATTATTATTTATAAAGACATACATAAAAAGGAGATCTGCTCCTACAACAAAGACCCTGGAGTTTCTCTTAAGGAGCAAGATCCATCTGTTTGAATCTCCTATCATAGCAAAACACCCCAAACAAACACCTGAATCAACGAGGCTCATCACTACAGGAGAAGCTCAAATGAAACCGGAGGAGGAGACAAAGTGGAGGCTCGACACTGAAACAGCTGTGCTGATGATTTCTGTGGCGGCCCTCTGACTACTACAAGCTTCAGAGTAGCTAACCTATGACAGCTATTAGCACAGGTGCATAATCACATTGAATTATACACACTGGAGAGACAATCTGCTAAAGCAGACTAGAACTAGCTAAGTGGTTTAGAAGACTTTAGAAGGCAACAAACAGTGTTACAGATAATGCAAGTTGAAGACCTCACAGCAGTTACTTGTGATATTTGATATGATTTTCTTGATGATCTTCTTGTCCCCTAGTTTTATAGAAAGCTCCTAAAGATAGTCAGTAGCATTTCTTCACTAGGTTTAAATAAAGTAGGTGTAATTCTGGAATTGTTTAATGACAAGAAAAATATCAATTTCCTCTTCATTTGCCTTTGGATAACTTTGGATTTTTCTATTCTACAGAGCCTAGAAATGCCTCCTAAGGATTTGCAGCAGTGAAGACTTTCTTTTTTCATTTTTTTCCCAGATGTGACCTTCAAATACCTGAGAATTCATGCTTGCCCTTCCTCTTTTATATACTTAAAAAAGGTGCCCAAAAAGGTTCTTTGGATCTCTGCCATAGAAGAATTACTTTTGGTTCCCTAAAGAACATGTTAATGTGTGGTTCTTTAAAAAATCAAGTTTGTAAATGAGATGTGCGGGTGTGAAGAACCTTTTTAAAAGTTTAAAGATCTTCTATATAATAAAAAAGTCATACACCAATGTAGCTCGGCCTATGCTACCCCAGGCTTAGTAAGGACGCTGGAGGCAGGAGAAACGACAGTAGTAGCCATTTCAAACTTTATTATCATGTCAAACAAACACAAACATCTCAAAACCAAAAACTGGCCACTTTTCAGTGGCTTCAAAGCTGAACTTTTCAGTTCTTCTTTCACTTGGGTTTTCCAGCCATTCAGTCTGTTGCTGCTGCTCGTCCATCTTTCTCTGTTTCCTCTCTACTCTTTTTAAGAAAGCTTCTGAGCTGAAAGGGACAGAGAGCTCGTGCCCCGCCTCCCTACCCCTGTTCCCCAGCTTGGCTGCCAGGATTGAACATGAGGTGTAGTCTAGCAGCCTTGTTACAGAACAGGAGGCGGGGCCTGGGCCGCGGAGTTCGGGATTCGTGTCCCGCTGTCTTGCCTCTCATGGCTGTCGTCTTCCTCCTGCTGTCACTCATGGCTGTCATCAGCGCGGGGCACAACCAATTTAAGAATTTTCCTAGAGGTGTACATACAAGCCAAAAACTATTTAGGAACCATTTAGGAATTTTTGAAAAAACAAGAACCATTTATGAGGGTAAACACCACATAATCTTAGAAATAAAGGTTCCGAGATGGTTCTTAGCTTGCATGTACACTTCTAGGAAAATCTTTTAATTGATGTTTAATATTTACATTATATTTAGGTTCTTTAAATTTTTGAAAAGGTTCTTCACACCTCATTTACATCTTATTTACAAACATGATTCTTTAAAGAACCATCCACTGAGAGGTGCCTTTATTTTAAGTGTGTAGAGGAGGAAAGGCAAACGTTAACCTATAAATCTTCAGGTATTTGAATGACACATTGAGAAAAAAGAAGGCATTTCCAGGCTCTGTAGAATAGAAAAGACCCAAAATTTAAACAGGCGTTTAAAGAGGACATGTATATTTTTGTCATTAATCTATTCCAGGATTACACTTGATTCTATCTTAATTTAAGCCCAGTGAAAAAATGCTATTGACTATCTTTACGTGCTTTCTATAAAACATTGGAACAAGAACATCACCATAAGGAAAGCACATTAAATTACACAAGCAACTGCTGTAAGATCTGGCCTTTCAAAAAAAGAAACCATAAACAACTGTCCTTTTTTAAGTGTGTATAAACCTAAATGTTTTTGATGCTATCACATACGTTATGTTGATAATACTAACAGAAGGAATTGTTGAGGTGTTCTGAGGTTTGAGTTGCCTCTTTGTGTCGATATACACTCTCTATGAATCTGCACGCTCGCTGCCTCCCCTCTTCCCCCAGAGAGTCACGTTCCCCATCATCTTTCTGAATGGTATGTTGGAGCCTGCCATCACCTTGCATTTTGTAATTTGACGCGGGCTGATTTTGACGTCGCTTTGGGTCACCCAATCTGTTGTGCAAATAGTTTTTGTCACCAACTGGCTCTTTAATTTGTTTGTTTCTCTTCATTTCTTGGAATGCATTAGGCACATTATGCCTTCAAGCCCAGCGCGCTTAGAAGCACATGTAATAAATATGCCAGGATTGAACACATGTTTTTCCATTTATCTCCACCCTGGGGAAAATTAATCCTCGTGTGAATACTTCACATTTGTAGATACCATTGGTAAGTAGCAGCCTAAGTCTACATTCACAGACAAGTAGAGAGCATGTGCAGAGGGCTCTGTTTGTGAGGCAGCCCAACACTCTCAAAGATTAACCCTCTGAGGCTCACTGTTGCAAAATTGCAAAAACTGTCTTCATGCCTGTGTCTGACGAACGTCACTAAAACTACATCTCTCGACAGTTTACACTCTAACCTGTATCATAGCATTGTGGTGGAAAAAGTTACATTCTGAATTTAATATTATGCCAAAATTAAAGCAGGTATTTGAGCTGTGAAATTTTCTTCACTTTTTTAATTGCGAACATGTTTAGTGATAAAAAACTACAACAAACAAATAAAAGCTGTGAATGTTATAGAGCCCTGCTGGTGACATCCCATATAAATAAAATTAATGTGTGGCCATGCCTTATTAATGCATGGGAATGAGATCCTAATGCGTGGCCATGACTTAGAAAGGCGTGGGAACGAGATCATGCCTTACTAAGTCATGGCCATGCATTAGGATCTCGTTCCTGAGCCCATGTGGTAATATCTATTACAAAAACATATTTTCTGATACATATAGAAGAAGATTACATATATTCAGTTGTTTTTGGCCCTGCCCTTTACACACAGAAATTTCTCCAGATTCCCTGAATGATATTATGCACCACAGAGGGTGACACACCAAAAATCCTGGCAGTCGCTTAAACTGTTGGATTACTCATTGATGCAAAGCTGGTCCTGACCTTCCAGGGGCCCTAAACAAAATTCTGCAAGGTGGCCCTCCTACATGACCCATGAGGCATGTAAACCATAGCAACTGTCACATAGTCACACCTGACACTCCAGTGCTCCCACTACAATCCTCCCTCCTTTAAAACAGTTTGTTATTGAGAGATGTGCATCCATGTAGCCCAGTAAGCAAATCAACATTTTAAAGTCAATATTTAATCAATGGTCAATGTCAATCCTTGCTTTCTATTTTGCATTAATCCAAGTAGACAGAGCTGTAACTAAACCTTGCCTGAGAGACTAGATAATCATTGTCTTTTTTAAAAAACGATGTGCTATATTATCTGGACTGGACTCCACACAGGCTGCTGCTGCAAAGCATAAGTTCCATCGTGCACGCGCATACAAACACACGTTTCCACACGGTGCAGTTATTTTTTCCGAGCTGCAGTTTGTAAACACTGTTGCCCATTGGCGTCCATGAAACGTAGCACATCAACCTTTATTTGTTGAACATTACTGCCATTTCAAAACCTCGTGTGCACCTCACTATCCACAACATTGGTGCTGAAATGCATCTCCCGGCTCCTCAGCACCTTCGAAAAGGCCCACAACTAATGAGTTGGCTTGATTTGGTGCATCCCGCAGAACCCCTTGGTCCATGGTGACAGCACATAGGGCTGATTGGATGTGCTCTGATGCATTGTTTGGCAAAGTTGCAAGCCATGACCCATCCTTACTCATAAATGACTAGGCCTTTCCTATCTCACTGCTGTCGGAAAACAAAACCTTGTATCTTTAAAATGATAACTTTACAGGTGAAGGATAAGACTTACTTTGCTTTCTTTAAATTGCCACAAAGTCTCAAATTAATCCTGTCCCAAAAATGTTAGAGCAGTTTGCATACTGTTTGGACAATGTGCAAAATTGTCATGCTGATGAGCCCCCAGTACATTTATAGTAAATTCATGAGGTACTAGTCACATAAACAGCATTGTGGCCTTATAAAATGACACTAAAAACAACCCAGCAGCCTTGATAAAATGCATTTTATTTGAAATTTAATAGGAATCCTGGATTGACTGCACAAAGAAGAGAGAAAAGTGGAAAAGGCAGAAGATGATTGCAGCATCTTTCTTCTGATTCTACTGTTTCTTCCTGCTGATGATGAGGTGCCTTCCTCTCATTTATTGTGGAGTGTTTGCGAAACTGTTTGACAACTTCACTAGACGCTAGGACTTCAGCTTGCATAAACAAATGTAAATAAAGTTGCCATTTTCAAGCCTGTTTAGAACTAAGGAAAAAATATATGATTGAGGAGCTACTGTAACTTCTGAATGTCTGATAGATGCTGTCTGGGTACAAAGGCACTTATAACTCTTCTGGGCAGGTCAGAGACATTGCTGAGGTAGCCTCAGCCACAGACGCCCCACTCAGTCACTCCGCTCAGAGAGGTATGATAAAGGCCTTGAATGTGGGCTGAAATTTTGGTTTTAACTTAATAATGTCATGCTTTCCATGTTATAAAATGAGTGTTGCAAATCTTTTTTTGAATTTGCTGCATCTCACCTATATTTGGTAGAAGTACTTTCCTGCTCTTGTCTACCATGGTTTATACATTCCTCCAAACCTGACTCATGTTAGAGTACATGAGAGTGATAGGAAACATCATAAAGCTCTCACAAACAAGTCAGCATCTGTGGTGTCATATGAAACCCCACCTCCACTCCCAGTACCACTGCACATTTATTTGATGCATGGCAGAACAGCTCTTTTTCCCTGTAGATCTTTATAGTTCCAGTAGTTTTGCTTCTTGTCAGGTTCTGGAGAAGTATTATGTTGATATGGAGTTATCCTTAAATACATGACCTGTGGGAGATTTGCACATGCATGGTCATTGTTAATGATCGGGACATTTTCAGATATACTGTGAATACACTGACTCTGTAAATACATAAGTCTGCAAATACATGTCATAGATTTTGTCCAGGCCACACAGTTTAAACCCAAGGCTACACTGAACACTTCTCACATGCATTGTTATTTTGTTTGTCAGATTCATTTTTTTGCCCATACAAACTGAAACGATAATCAAAAGTTGAGTCAAGATTTGTCTCGCAAGCCAGACTTCTGCCTGTCGTCAGGGTGTCTGGCACATTTTGTTGCTTACTGAGGCCATGAATCACCTTCTTTCACAGGAATGGCCAATTGGCTGACACTCAAAATGGCTAACTACAGAGCACAGTTTTAACATGAAATGTAAGTGTGGGTGATTTTTCAAAACAAGGATGCAAACAAAACTAACCCGCAGGAAACAAATGTCTCAGCAAACTCACAAGGATACCTTACTTAAAACCTATTAAATGCTTCTAAGAATACTTTCACACAACTTTCAAAAATGTAATGCCATAAACATCACTAAACTTTTTTTCAATAACCTTCGCCAGGAAATACGTACAGGTGGTACCAGATGGCAGCCAAACTGACCCAGTCCTTAAACCGAGAGTGAACTTTCCAAAACATGCCTAATGTACCTAACCACTCCATCAGCCATAAAACAGTGTTACTGGACAGGGTACCACTTATGAGGACCCTTTCCCCACAGTGTGAGGCCTCTCTTTATCTGCTAAAGTTTATGCCTATGCAGTTAAATCCAGAGACACACAGTATTTAATGATCAAAAACACAAGTTTCATAAAAAGGACATTTCTTGTCAACAATATCGACATGGGAATTTTACAGGATATTCATAGCATCCTGTGACACATCATATGTTGTTTTTATACTGATATCTTATTGCGTAAATGTGTAATTCAAACTTTTTTTGTATGTGAAATTTACACAACATGCTGTATTAAACTAAATGTAAAATTTTGCATGGAACAGATTTTCTTCTCTGTTCTGTGGCATCTGGTGCATGATTTGGGCATGATATAAACTTTATATCCAGTTATTATGTAACAGGCCTGGTAGGAGTGATCTGATTGGAATATCACCCCAAAAACCTCCCATCTGGAAGGAGAATGAATCAGCACTGAGGACCAGACGTGACATGGACTTGGACACTTCTCAAGTCTAAACCCTCAAGTTTCTCTTGTGAATCCTGACTTCCAGTCACCAACTTCCAATCACCAACTTCCAAGTTGGACATCTGGCTCAAATTCTCTGATTTATTCTGCATGGAACTGACTCAGAACCTTTCTTGTCCAAAGAAACAAGAAAGAAGTGAGAAAGTGCACTGAGTGTACCCCCACAATAACATTTGTGGCAAAAATGTTACCACAAATTCAAAGAAATGTCAACAAGCAGGGGACCGTATTAATTCCACATATGAGGAAGGTGGCTGTAATGGGATGACTACATTTATAAAAGCTATTATATTAGATTTTGTAACTTTTTTACACTATTTAATAGTCAGTCCTGAGACAATGACTGGCCTTAGAAGTAGTTAAATAACTGAAGGCACCCTAATGCAAACACAGCAGAGGTCAAGAAAACATGCAGATAAGGTAATCCTAGTACAATCCATACTTACACTAAAGACAGAACAACAAGGTCAAAGCATGAACAAACACAAAAAAGTAAATGACAATGAAAACCCTCAACAGCTTGTTCCACTTCTGTAATCTGATTCTTTTACACTCCTAAGGACTGCTTCACACAGGATTAGTTTTACATGGGAACATGGAGTAATGTAATCTCACTGCAAGATATCTATAATGTTTAAGGCTGATTCACACGGGATTGCATAGTTGGTAAAATTACTGACATGGTGGGTTTGAATGAGACTGAAAACACTGAAAAACAGCAGTAATAATATCATTACCACACCTCCCTGTGTAAAATGAATCACTTTTGAATAGTAATTTAGTTGTTTAAGGCTCAAAACAGGAACCTTAGAGGGTTTCAAATGAGAATGAACAACTAAAATGTTCAACCTGTACATAAAGCATACTGTCTATTTTGTAAACTGAGGGTCACGGTCTATGGTGTATCAGTGAGCTGTACTGGGTATAAATTCATGTATATAAAGGATAATTTACGGTATCAGACTTATAAAGGAGTGTTACTATCCCCTCAGATGTAGCTAGGAGTAGAGAGGATGTAACATGTGGTGTGTAATGGCAGGCGGAAGGGAAGGACACAGAAAACAGTAGTTGCAATTTTAATCAATGCTTTGCTTTACTTCCCACTTGCAAATGTCTATGAGACAAAGTGCTAAAGTGGTGCCAAAAATAACATTTACAGAGAAACTGCCCAGAACAAATTGTTACAAGCTTATACTACATAGGATGAGAGTGAAGTTAAGCCTCAGCTAAAGGCTGACTTACTATGAACACTGACTTGAATAACCCACCCAATGGCAAAGGTGGACTGAGGACGGTGCCAGAGTAACAAAAATAATAAAACAGTGGCTAGCCTGCCTAACAAGGTCCGATTCTAACCCAAAATACAGTGCGTGGCACTCACCCCTTAACTGATGTGTCTAAAAAATGAAAACAACTACTATTTGTGTACAGGTGCACCCAACTTGTCTATACACACATCGTGCTGGAGAGAGAGAAGAGTAAGAGAGTAAAGGAGAGGGAGCAACAAAGTGAGACCAGAACACAAACCCTCAAGTAGCACAGTCTGAAACACTACAACAATACTGCTAGTGACCCAACAGACTCGCAAACACACAAAACGCTCCCACACACACCTTTTATTGGGCAAGAATGGCCTCTCAGTAAACTGCAGCAGCTCAGGCTGGTGGACGGAAAAGCGCAGCCAAACATGAACTGTGTGCTCACTGGTTAAACATGCCACCTATACAGAGAGGTTCAGCAGAGTGGAAAGGTGGAAAGAAAGAAAGAAAGAAAGAAAGAAAGAAAGAAAGAAAGAAAGAAAGAAAAAGTGCATCAAATTTCCATCTTCTACTTCTGCAGTTACACTGAAAGAATGAGTTAGTGTTTTTGCAGACATTATTCACAGGTCATGGTTTTATTTATTTATTTTATAATTATAAATTATGATTGTAAAACATTTAAACCACAATATATGTATGGGCACTTTGTGTAAACACGATTAAATTCACTGAAAGAAGAAGAAAGTGGTTATTTGCTATCACCAGCCCCCCCAAAAAAGCAAAAAACACAGTATTAAATGAACTGATAAACATCAGTGAATGTCCCAGACAGAAGATTTTCCAAAAGCATTTAAAGTGGGAACTAGAATGGGCACCAAGTCTTGAAGGAGATGCAGTCCCCTTGTTATTTCCATTGTGGATTGTTTCTGGTTAGACACTATTGACAAAAACATCACTGCCAAAAGAAAAAATGAGCTGGAGTAAATCTGTAGTAAGTGAAAACGAAATACACTAATATTAGTTATAAAAACAGCTCACTTAATAATGATACAGCTCAATATAGCAGAGTGAGGTAAATTTCTTTTTGTGCTCAAACTAACCACATAGACACCACTTTGTGTTTCTCTCTGATACTGCAGCTTGGCTTGTTATCTTAGTCTGTCTGTGCCAAAGTCTCTCTTATGTCTTCTCCTCAGTGACGGTTTTATGATCGCATTAAAATGAAATACTTCCAAATCTACCAGCTCTGAAAATGTAAACGTCAGACTTAAAACACAGAGTGCTCTAAAATCTTCTAAAGGACTAAATGAAGTGAACTGCCACTGAATATGCTGTTGAAAACACACGTAAAAATAACAAGAGGAGGTCTCAACAAATGAGGCAGTGATTGAGAGTTCTGTTCAGCAAGCGTAGTAGAGTTGAAGGGCTGGACTACACACTTAAAAAAGATGATTCTCCAAACATTGTTCTATACAGAACCATAAACACTCAAAGAACCTCTTGTACGACTGCATAAGGCTTGACAATGTAATAATGACAGAACCCTTTTTGGTGCTATTTTGAACCCTTTTTAAAAAAGGTCCTATATAAAACCATCTACAGCACATTCTCCATTAATCTGAAGAGCCTTCATGATGCAAAGAACCCCTTAATCATGTAAAGAGTTCTATGAGTGTTCATGGTTCTATATAGAGCCATTTTCTTTACTAAAGAACCCTTAAAGAACCATCTTTTTAAGAGTGTAGGACAGATATGTAAAACCGGGGACCTTCTGGGCCAAAGTACTGCAGAGATTAGCGTTTACTCTCATCCTATCACTCTCATTATGCTACCACATTGATTCTTAGGAGCTGAATTCCCCCATTGATTGACATAAACACATTAGATGTCTAATGTTCAAGTTTTTCTGTTTTTTGTTTGTCTTTATGGATTTTATACCTTTGCCTTTGAAAGCTCTGAAATGACACAGCACTTTACACACCTTACAAATGTTTCCAGGGTTGACTGATAATGCATGTCACGGCTAATTAAGTAGCTGTTGTTACCTAAGAATAATTGAAGTCCATTTAAGAAGCACAGTTTCAATATGTTCAATGAGGGATTTTGTTGAGTTGATATGAACTACATAATGCTTTACCTCTCTGAAAAATGGTACATTTTGGGGACACTTTTTTAATAGCTTGGCAAAGGTTAGCTAGGTATGTATGCTTATGCTACTGCAGCTAAACATGATCTAATGTTTTCAACAATTTATTAATTTACTCAGTTTTGTGACTGGTGCATTCTGAAAGGAATTTTCAAGTGGCTCAGGGAGGAGTAGGAAGAACATATGGATTATATCAGATGGCAATGAATGGTCAAAATGAATATTATTCTAGGAACAGCAAAGTAATATTGATCCAGGAACATGTCCTACTGGAAGAAATCAAGGTGTGATCATCTGTGTGATCAAGGCTTAAACTGTTCCTATAAAGTATCTGACACCACTCCTTTGAGCCAAATCCTCAAAGTCTACAAATATGATCTCTATGCATTTGAGAGTCCAGTAGCATGTGGAGCACTCAAGTTGCCTGGTTAACTCTCCTCACTCTCCTCTTCAATGAATTACAGTAGACTGAGGCAGACAAATAAAATGGAGAGTATATCCAGTCACTGTCAAGCTGCTTTTACTTGTTTGACAGAACCATTCACACACTGATGGCCTCAATCTGACTGAGGTTCCATGGGGATAAGATATGCTTATTTCCCCAAAGTGCACTAGAAAAGACTGAACCCTGTAGAATAATTTTGGTCAAAGTTCTGTGCATATTCAAAACATTCAACACAACCAATGATGGGCCTTGTTGTTCATAGCAGTACATGCAGGGGACCCTCCCTATCTGCTATTTAATTCTCTCCATCAGAATTAGGGGTGATGTCTAGATACAAAGCTCACTGCGTTCTTCATGAATGCTTTCTACACAGTAGGGATGAATCCATAGTGGTAATCCATAGTGCCTAAAGGCTTCTTCAAACACAGCTTCCACTATTTGAAATGCATTGGGTATGTCAAAACGTCAAATTATGCAAAATAATTTATAAAATCTGTCAACACCTACTAAGATAGCAGCATCATCATAGGAAAGGGGAAGATTTGATATAAACAGCCTCTGGGGAACAAACATCAGAACTAACTTTACTTCTGTGCATACAGAGAAAACAAGATTGTACAAATGACTGAACATCACAAGATGCTCCTGATCACCAGTACGATTCTGATAGGACTCAGAAAGAGTTATGACCAGGATGACACCTGACTTCTGGGCATGAAGCTGAAGCAGAAAACAGTATCTGCTTTGCAGTTGGGAGATTCTAATGTTAAAATAGGCAAATAATAATAACACCCTGGCTTGCCTGAGGTTTAGTCCCTTATCCAACCAGATGCATTCAGGTTCTTGTTACTTATTATAGCCACAAATGGTTCAGTTGTTCCCTCCACTCAGTGCCTTAATTCCTCCAGCACCTTTTTACCTCTAGACATTCCCTGTTGCCCATATCAGTTTTGATAAGCAGGTTGACACATAGGCAAGATTTAATTTAACAAACTAACCTTGCTACTGTCCCACTCCCAGTTCTGGTAGGCCAACTGCCACCATAAATATGGAAGCAGGATCCTTAGATGCAGAACTGTCCAACCTAATTTTTAAAAGACTATCTTCAGATGGAGTGATAAGGTTGTAGCCACCATGTTTGCAGTAAGCTTTGTGACTCATTGACATAGTTGTAACATGGTTCTGGCCATCTGTGGTCTGACTTAACTCTTTTTTTTCAAAATACACAATAACATGACCCATGTGTCACAATTTTATTTATTTATTTATTTTTCACAAATGACCTCAACACTGAAGGAGCATTAACAAGCCCACAATAATGTCCCAAAATTGTTGAGAAAATTATTTTCCCATTCATCAAGTTCTTTGATTCAGAAGAGCTGCTGGCACAGTAAAGCAGGTTGATCGGTTTCACCGTGACTATCCTCTGTAACACATATAACTATCTGAAAGAGTATCCCCAGCAAAGAGATTGATGGTCATTAGGCAAGTGTCTAAGGCAAAAAATAAGCCCTCACCCACTGATTAATAAATCTACCATCCAAATGAAATAAAACTAAAATTAAACACTCAACAAGAACTATAAAATATGTATGATTATTTTGTAGTATGTAGTTTGTAAATCATTCCAAAAAGCACTGATCACTAAGTAACTCAATATCAATGACTAAGATGAAAACGGTCTGCTTCCCTCAGGGACTTGTCCTCAAGATCTTTGTCACATTTATAGAGAAGGTGCTGGAAAGTCCCATTCTGGCGAATTCGTCTTGAAGCTGGAAAATAAAACTCTTTTAAATAAGCTTGTTATACCTTATCAAACTGTTACATTTGTGAGGCAGATTTATGTTTTATCATATTAGCCACAGTGGTGGGGTGCCAAAATATAATTTTTGTGGCACAGCATACACCAAATGTAGTGAATGTAGTGTTTGATTCCCAAAATTATTCATTATTAGTGGTGTAACATTCTGAACTGAAACTGAAATTCACGGTTCAGCAGCCTATGGTTCAACTCACGGTGCATGTGACATGAACCACATTTTTTTTTTTTTGTCGTTTTTTTTTTTTGTCACACCGAGAGCAATAACATAGGCCATAGGTCTGTTGTACACATGCGCCCATTTCAAATTGTAGAGAACAAAGGCTTAAGCTGGGGAAGGCACAATTCATTGCAATTACGATGGCTAGCTGGACAAATCATCATCATCATTACTTTAAAAATAGCACCTACCAGCTAAACTCTTGATGAAAGAGAGCTTTAAAGTGTGACGGTTACATTTATTTATTTGTTTGTTTATTTGTTTGTTTATTTAAGATATCTTTTAGTCATTTATTTTCTCCTTTAAAAAAAAAAACCCATGGTTTGTATATGCACAAGTTGCAATGAACTAAATAGAAGTGGATGACTGAACCAAACCGTGAAAGGGGTGAACCATCACACCTCTATTCATCATAGATCACAGATTCTCTGATTTTAAGTGGCATGATTTTAAATGATGTTGTGTGGCATTACAGCAAGGTAGCAAAAGGTCACTCACATGCATCAACACCAATCCTTTGATTTCTGATTCTGACATAGTTTTCCCAGCTTTGACCTTCATTCGCAATCCCATGACAGAAGCTGTGACAAAAGTGGTTTGCTGTGATTAATATACTGGATATACACATTACCACTCATGACTGACACATGAAGTTTTTATGTGCACAAAGACATACAGCATTTCATGCTTACATTGTGTTGCTGAGACAATCGTTAATGATGTCTATACTTTAGTTTGATATTAAACAAACTGTAAACTGGGCTCACAACCTGTCTAGTGTTTAAGAATGAGCACATACAGTGTGTTTTTCGTACCTGGTAGTGGAGCAGCTGTTACAAAAAACAAAGGGAAAATGCATTGGCTTTACTTTATTAGCATGAAAACACATTTGTAAGTTCTTGTGATTGTAAAAGCTTAGCACATTTTAGCAGGCTTCATCATTTAGTCTCAACTGGGACTAGAGGACTACTATGTATTATATGTATTAATTTGTCTGTATAACCCAAATGAGATTAGCTCACCACTGTAGCAGAGGAATGGGAAACTGGCCGAGCAGTCTTCATCTGTCCAGTAGCCTAAATAATGCACAGCTGTACAGTGCTGATTTCTAATTTGTCCAAATGAGTTCAAACCATTATCAGGTTCTGGTTGTTTTGATTGGACCTCTGGTCTCCAGTATGTGAAAGTGGAGTTGCTCTGATCTGACCACAGTCGGTTTCTATACAGACCAATCCAAACTGTAGAGCCATTTGTAATTCTCAGTATTTGCTGCAGCTCAGTCTGGTTCCTCACACTGGCCAGGTCTGTGTAATACTGTCTGCAGAAACTCTGAGCTTCTGCCCAAGACTTTCCTTCAGAAACCCACACATATGTGTTGCTACCTACAGAAGAGAGCACTGAAATGGTCACATTTTCTTTTGTTGCAGATATCAGGTGCATGCACAGACATTTTAGATGAGATACAAAAAACCGTATGTAAATTTTGCTTTTACAATAATGAAAAAAATGGTTTGACAAATCACTCGATAGGGCTGACACTTTTTGTACGTTTGGGTGTTGTTCAAAACATCATCACCTTTCTAAAGGTGGCTTTCTGAAAGAGATTCATTATCAGCTGAATTTCTAACTTCGTGGCAATGGATGTTTATGCAAAGATTGAAGCGAAGTCAAAATAAGGAACGCACCCAAGCTCTATTCCTGCTGTAAGAGGTCAAGAATCTGAGGGCAAAGGGGCATTGGCTCACTTTATGCATGTACCTGACAGACACTACAAAATGGCTAAATGCTGAAATAGTCAGATTGCAAAAAATATCAGTTAATACTATCAGTAAAGTTTCACTGCTTGTCAAAGATGATGAGTATACTAGAACAAGCCAAGTTCAAGCAATCAGTGTCAAGATTTTTTTGTTGTTGTTTGTCCGTTTGTGTTTTTGAGGTAACATAACTTGAGATACATTTTTTCGATGAAAAAGAAATAATCTAAAAACTTGCAATCGATATATCTGATATATAGTGGGGTCCAAAAGTCTGAGACCACATTATTATTATTTTATTTGTTTAAAATGGAAATAAACAACAAGAACTTGTAGAATTTTGACATGGCAAGTACAATAAAAAAGAAATACTCAAGATTCTGCACTGTTTTTGGTCATTACATTATTTAAATTTCAGCATTGGTTTACATTAACCATGTAAAGGAATTTGTACAAAAAGCTCAGATTTTTTTTTAGTCATATCACTTCCTTTGAGGCTTGTGTTCAGAAGACTTCAAGATAGATCTTTGAAAAGTTGTGTATTAATACAGATTATAAACTATGTAATTTTTTCTACTTTTTGACCCCACTGTACATAAAATCAATATAGAGAGTAGTTGTTTCACTTCTTTAAATCCTACCATTAGAGCAAATGAATCCCTCTCTGGTAGTACAGGGTTTATCAAACCATTCCCCTGTTGAAGACATGTAAACACACAGCTCTTTCCCATTGTAGTTATCTGGTTCATGGTACCACCCTCGGAAATCTCTCTCTCCCTCCTTATAGAAACTGTCATTATCCAGAGACCATCTCCAGCTGTCCAGATCATCATACAGTCCAATCCAGGCTAAACCAGAGTAGCTGCCATTTACTGTGTTAATGAGTCTGTTCATTTCCTCCATGTTATCAATGGTGGCCAGGTCAGTGTAATTCTCTCTGCAGTATCTCTGAGCTTCAGTCCAGCTCTTAGTCTCATTAACAAAGTGATAACGATTAGATGTCGTTTCTAGAGAAACAAAAGAAATCTGAGAAATTATGTTGCTTTTCATTTTGCAAACAATAGATATCAAAACATACAAAAGGATATCAAATTACATATCAAAAACAGACATTTACTCACCATTATAGCAGAGAAAAGGCAGAGTGTGACCACAGTTTTCATCTGTCCATTGTCCAGAGTGATTGAATGACACAGCTGTACAGTATTCACTCTGTCCAGCATTATCTGGTTGTCCTGCTTTCCAGTAGCTGAAAGAAGAGTTGCTCTTATCTGACCAGGACCTGGTTCTGTACAGGCCGATCCATACTTGATGATAATAATAATAAAAATGTGAATTTACCAGTGATCTTATTTTCTGGTTCTCAGTTTCATTCCTCACACTGGCCAGGTCTGTGTAATGTTCTCTGCAGTATCTCTGAGCTTCAGTCCAGTTCATGTACTGATTAACTAAAACATATTGTGTACTGACATCCAGCCTCCCTAAAAGGGAAAATTACAATTTTTGACATTTAAGAGGAAAAGATAAAAAAAACAATGCTTCACTGGCTATTTTAATACATCACACCCACAGCATCACAAACAGAGTATATATAATGTATATAAGAATATATACAACCCCATGTCCAAAAAAGTCGGGACGCTGTGCAAAATGTAAATAAAAATAGAATGCAATGATGTGCAAATCATTTAAACCCTATATTAAATTAAAAATAGTACAAAGACAACAAATCAAATGTTAAAACTGAGAAATTTTATTGTTTTTTGAAAAGTATTTGCCCAGTTTGAATTTGATGCCAACAACATGTTCCAAAAAAGTTGGGACAGGGGCAACAAAAGGCTGGTGAAATTGTGTAATGCTAAAAAAACACATGGTGGTTAATTGGCAACAGGTCAGTACCATGATTGGGTATAAAAACAGCATCCCAGAGTCTTTCAGAAGTACAGATGTCTTTCACAGAGTCTTTCCACTCTGTAAAAGACTGCACAATCAAATAGTGCAACAATTCAAGAATAACGTTTCTCAACATAAAAGAGCAAAGAACTTTTGGTTCTCATCCATGGTACGTAATAACATTAAAAAAAAACTGTTGAGCAGCTGAAATCATATATCAAACAAGAAAGGGAAAACATTTCACTTTCAAAACTACAGCAACTGGTCTCCTCAGGTCTCAAACACTTACAGAGTGTTGTTAAAGAAGAGGTGATGAAACACAGTCGTAAACGTGCCCCCATCCCAACGTTTTTGGAATGTGTTGTTTGCATCAAATTCAAAATGGCCATATATTTTTCAAGAAACAATAACATTTCTCAGTTTTTTTCCTTTAAAAATATGGCTTACGTGATTTGCATATCATTGCATTCTGTTTTTATTTACATTCTGCACAGCGTCCCAACTTTTTGGGAAATGGGGTTGTACTTGACAGTTATGCTTACCATCATAGCAAATAAACCGGAATGTAGAGGAGCAAGAGTTCTCCTGCCATGTCCCATCATAACCTGAAAAGTATGTACACAGACTGTTTCCTATGAAGTTAACAGGTTTCTGTATATACCAGTTTCTGAAGTTTGTCACATTCTCCTCATAGAAGCTCTCATCATCCAGAGACCATCTCCAGCTGTCCAGATCATCATACAGTCCAATCCAGGCTAAACCAGAGTATCTGCCATTTACTGTGTTAATGAGCCTGTTCATTTCCTCCATGTTATCAATGGTGGCCAGGTCAGTGTATTTCTCTCTGCAGTATCTCTGAGCTTCAATCCAAGTCTTTTCCTCGTAAACAAAGTGATACCGATGGTTGACACATGAGTGCCCTGTGCAGAACTCTTTATTGGAGAAAGATTAAGAGAAAAGCATGATGTTTTCTGAAAGCAGAGAAGTACAATTTATCTGAGCACATTATAGTTTTTTTCATGTGACCATTGTTCATTGTTTCCGCCATGCAATCTGAGGCTACTTTAATGATATTGGTGCTTTGCACCCTGTGGTGGCAGTATTACTAAACCCAGCAGGCCTTGGCCCACCCAAAGATCACTGCGCAAATGTACTTTCAATAGTGAAATATTTTTAATAAATGAACTAAAACCAAAAATAAAAATTAAGTTGCTGTTCTATGAAAATTTCTTTTTTTATATCGACCAGTCATAATTCGAGTTTATAACAGCTGTATTACTGTAGCTATGAGGCATTTGGAACGCTTTTCAACAAATAGGGTAAAAGCACATCATGGGGAAAAAGTCTCTTAAATAAAAGTCTACTGCAAGATCTTCACTGCCGTATATAGACTGGAAGTCTATGAACATGGCTTATTTAAAGCATGAAAGTAACCAAGCATATATCATTACATTAATACAGTAACTGCAAACTGGTTGACAGCTCTTAACATAGATCGATAAATCTGAAGGTGCAAATGCCAGAATATTTATGAGAAAATTCAAGCAGAGTACAAATAGGATATAATTGCTTTTTGTGCAAAGCATGTTTGTTTTCCTCTCTAATATGAGCTCTATGTTTTGTGTATTTCAATGCTTTGCAGATGCCTCATAGTTATGGTTGATTTACAAATTTGTTGTAGCTACTGGCTGCAGGAGTGAAATTCAGCCCACCCACAAAATTTCCATGCCCATCCATAACTGCAGCCCTGGGGTGCTCCTTCCTTCAACCCTCTTGATCACACACAAATTACAATTTTTTAAGCAATTTTGAATGTCATTTTTGTATATTTTTGTTATATTTTTGCCTTTAGCCTTAATGATGATATTTCACACTGCTCTGATCACCACTTTCCATCTTTCACTCTCTCCCTCCCTGCTGCTCCTGTCCATACCACCCTTTCATGCTCTTCTTTTACTCAGCGCAACCTGGACTCCATTCTTCCCTCGTCTCTTGCTTCAGCTATCCTAACTACCCCTCCCCACCCTGACTTTTCTTCTCTCTCCCTGGACACAGCTACAGAAACTTTCCTTTCTTCACTCTCATCTGCAATTAACCTTCTGTGTCCTCTCTCCTCCAGGCCAGCAAGATCCTCCCTTCATGCCCTCTGGCTGACAGGTGTCCTGTGCAACAACCGGCAAGAGCTAAGAAAGGCTGAGAAAAGGTGGAGGAAATCCTTTCTTCACTCCAATCTTTGCTCCTACCAATCCTTCCTTTGTAAGTTCTCACTTGATGGAACTGCTGCAAAGTCATCTTTCTACAGCGGGAAACTGAAAGCATCAGTATCTGATCCACACAAGCTCGTCAGCATTTTCTTCTCTCTCCTCAACCCTCCTTCTCCCCCACCACCCTATTCGCTTACCCCTGAGGATCGTGGCACCTTCTCTGAGGAGAAGTTTGAAAGAATCCACCAGTCTTTTTCCTCTGTCTCGACTCCTTCCATCATCGCTCTTAATCCCATAATCATTTTTTCTTCTTTTTCAACAGAAAATGTCCTGCAGCTACTCAAATCCAGCATTCCGACCACCTGCCCTCTGGATCCCATCCCAACCACTTTGCTCTTGTCAATCTCCATGGACCTACTGCCCTTCATCACCTTTGTCATAAACAACTCCTTGTCATCAGCCCATGGTACATCAGCATTCATGACTGCAAGGGTCCTGAAGAAGTCCATGCTTGACAGCTTCGATGTCTACTGTTACACACCAGTATCACTCCTTTCCTTCCTCTCAAAAATGTTTGAACGTACAGTCTATAATCAACTTTCTCACTCAGAACCAGCTGCAGGACCCCAACCAGTCTGGCTTCAAAACCGGCGCACTCAACAGAAACTGCCCTCATAGCAGTGACTGAAAAACTGACATGGGTACCAACCTTGGAATCACTGGCTCCATGTGGAAGTGGTTTGAGTCCTATCTGGAGGGGCAGGTAACATGGTCCACGTCCACTCCATGCAGGCTCTCCACTGGTGTCCCACAAGATTTGGTGCTGGGCCCTTTTCTTTTCACTCTACACTCATTTTCTGGCTGATGTCATATCCTCTCATGGCTTCTCTTACCAATGCTACGCTGATGACACCCAACTAATGCTTTTCTTCCCATTCTCTGTTACTCAGGTTTCCAGTCGCATCTCAGGATGACTAACTGACATCTCTTCATGGATGGCAGCTCACCACCTGAAGCTCAGTCCTAGCAAAACTGAGCTGCTATTTATCCCTGCAACTACAGGTCCTCATCATGATCTTGCCATCTCATTCAAAAACTCTTTGGTCATTCCGTCTGTGTGATTTTTGATGACCAGTTATCATTCTTAGCTCATATTGCAAACCTGACTGTGTCATGCAGGTTTCTTCTCTACAACATCAAGAGAATTCAACCCTATTCTCTTGAGAGGCCACCCACATGGTAGTTCAGTCTCAAGGCTTAACTACTGACTGATCTTCCTGTGTGGGCCATCAGGCCCCTGCAACTCATACAGAATGCAGCAGCATGGCTCGTCTTCAATCATCAATGTTCACTCATGTCATTCCACTGCTGTGCGCCCTTCACTGGCTTCCTGTAGCTCCCACATGAGATTTAAAACCCTGATGCTTGCATACAAAGCCAAATATGGACCAGCCCTTCAAGCTTTCAAGTACAGCTCGGCTTGACCCGCCATCCTTCAAGACGCACGGAAGACAAGCATCAAGACCCTTCTTTGTCCTGGCTGATGGAACAAACTTGCACTGGCTGTCTGAACAGCAGACAGTCTCATGGTCTTTCAATGCAGACTAAAGACACATCTCTTATTACAGCACTTAAGTGAGCACTATTATAAGTACTTATTGAAATGTTTTGTACTACACTATGTCTAATTCTGTTTCTTTGTCTGTAGGTATCAACATACGCTTGTGTTTCAGGAGTAGCTTTTACTCTATCCTATTTGTACTAGCTAAGATACATTCTGTGAGTAGACATCAAAGCACTTTTGTAAGTTGATCTGGATAAGAGCGTCTTCTAAATACTGTAAATGCAATATATGTGTGAGTGTGTGTGTTTGTGTGTGTCTATTATAATATATGGTGATAAAATGATAAATAAAATAGAAAACAAAATAAATGATAAGATGGAACGAACAATTAATGTTTTTTTTTCTCATTGGAGGGGCTTAATTAATCTGACGCGGACGCTACAGTTTCATCATAAAAATTATAAAGCATAAATTAATAATTAACCCTTTAAACTACAAGGTCCCATATGTGGGCAACACTTCAGTTCACAAGTTTTATTATTATGTAATTTATATTTCAAGGAATTTACAGTACAGTAATACAGCAGTTATGGAGTAATACGTTTTAATATTAACAAATGGATAAGTCAACAACTGATATAATTAATATTTCTAAACCAAAATGCATAAAATACCTGTATAATATCTGCATTGTTAAACAGGAAAAAAAACATAAGATATGGCAAAAGGAGGAGTAAAAGATAAAAAAAATACTTACTACTGTAGCAGACAAAAGAGAGTGTGACTGAGCAGTTCTCATCTGTCCACAGCCCTAAATCACTGAATGATACAGCAGTGCAGTGCTGACCACCATACTCTCTATAAACATTCAAACCATTGTCTGGTTCTTCAGGTCTGTAAGAGATATATGGTCTCCAGTTTTCATATGTGGAAATATGTTGGTCTGACCAGAGTCTGGTCCTGTGGAGACCAATCCAAACATCATAGCCACCTGAAATGTTGACAATTCTTTGATTCTCAGTTAAGTTCCTCACACTGGCCAGGTCTGTGTAAAACTGTCTGCAGTAACGCTGAGCATCTGCCCAAGACATGCCCTGGTTTATCCAGATGTAGTTGTCAGCTCCATTTTTACCTGAAATACATTTATAATTTGATCTATTATGTCTACAAATGAACAACCAAAACATATCCTGGACAATCGGTAAAATATTCATACCATTATAGCAAACAAATGTGCGATATGTTTCACATGGGTCATCAGACCATGCTCCGTAAGAGTGCATGTAAACGCACAGCTCCCTTCCATTGTAGTTATCTGGTTGATGGTACCACCCACGGAAATCTCTCTCTCCCTCGTTATAGAAACTCTCATCATCCAGAGACCATCTCCAGCTGTCCAGATCATCATACAGTCCAATCCAGGCTAAACCAGAGTAGCTGCCATTTACTGTGTTAATGAGTCTGTTCATTTCCTCCATGTTATCAATGGTGGCCAGGTCAGTGTAATTCTCTCTGCAGTATCTCTGAGCTTCAGTCCAGCTCTTACTCTCATTAACAAAGTGATACTGATTAGATGAAGTAGATGACATCACTGAAAGTATTTGAATAAAGCAAATAAATGAGGGATCACAGACACTGTGGAAAGAGTTATATTTTGTCAGTTTTGCATGACAAAAACAGAAACTACTCACCACTGTAGCAGAAGAAAGGAAAAGCTTGACCACAATTTTCATCTGTCCATTGTCCAGAGTCATTGAATGACACAGCTATACAGTATTCACTCAGTCCAGCATTATCTGGTTGTCCTGCTTTCCAGTAGCTGAAAGAAGAGTTGCTCTTATCTGACCAGGACCTGGTTCTGTACAGGCCGATCCATGCAGCGTAATAATAATAATTTACCAGTGATCTTAACTTCTGGTTCTCAGTTTTGTTCCTCACACTGGTCAGATCTGTGTGATGCTCTCTGCAGTATCTCTGAGCTTCAGTCCAGTTCATGTACTGATTAACAAAAACATAACTTGTGCTGGCATTCTCTCTCCCTGAAAGAAACATTTGGAACAGTCTACAAAAAGTTCAAAGGAAAATAATACACTACACTATTAAAAAAGGGCAATGGTTCTCTATAGAACTATGAACACACAAAGAACCATTTCTATGCTTAAATGATTATTTGCATTGTGAAATAGTTCCTCAGATTGATGGAGAATATGTTGTATATGGTTTTATATGGAACCATTTTGAGAAACGTTCTATATAGCACTAAAAAAGGGTTCTGCGATGGTTATGATGTCAAGCTTGTAATAGTAGAAGAAACATTTTTGGTGCTGCATAGAACCCCTTTTAAAATAATTTTATATAGAACCATATGCAACACATTATCCATCAATCTGAAGAACCACTTCACAATGCAAAGAATCCTTTAAGCCTGCAAATGGTTCTTTGAGTGTTCATGATTGTATGTAGAACCATTGTCTTTACTAAAGAACCCTTAAAGAACCATCTTTTTTTAAAAGTGTATGCTTACTTCTTTCTTAATCTGTTATTTTATCATAAATATGCAACAGTTGTGCTCACCATCATAGCAAATGAATGGGAGTGTGGAAGAACAAGATATCTCCCACCATGATGCATCATAACTTGAAAAGTACACACAGTGAGAGTTTCCACCCCAGTTTATAAGTTTCCTTCTATACCAGTTTCTAAAGTTTTTCTCATTCTCTTTGTAGAAACTCTCATCATCCAGAGACCATCTCCAGCTGTTCACATCATCATACAGTCCAATCCAGGTTGGGCTGTTGCTCCTGAAGTTTACTATGTTCATAAGCTCCAGTGTTTCTTCACTGTTATCAATGCTGGCTAAGTCAACATAATGTTCTCTGCAGTATCTCTGAGCTTCAGTCCAGGTTTTATTCTCATTCACCAAGTGATACTGACGAGGAAGACAAACGCTGACGGCGCAAAAGCCTGTTGAAAATACAATGTCAGTTTTGTAATTTGAACATGTTGAAATACAGAGGTAAAGACATACAGAGTTATGCAAAGCTATGCAAAGTTATAGTGTCATATTTAAAAACCTCACTTAATTATATCATAGAAAGAAAAATAGATGCTTTATGGACTACATTTTTACATCTGAGGTCAATCTGATCTCAAACATTTTTTTTTTAATTTTTTTCCTTTTTGGTGTCTGAACAAAATGTTAACCTGTATTCCAGAAAATATATGCACAAAGTAGGTCTGCCCATAAAGTATGAAAGCCTATAAAGAATGCACAGCATTCTAAATCATGCAAAATTATAAAATAAATGAAATAAATCTGTCATACTTTTTTCATGCTTCCCTATAGATGATCCATAGGTACTTCAATAGTGAACATAGTTGATGATCAACAACATCAATCAACCTTTATTTAACCTCTGAGAACACTGAGGGTGACCCTCATTTACAATGTTGCTGAGTTGATACAGAAAAAAGGGACTCATAAAGTGTAAAAACATATTAAATAATAAAAGGAAATTTAATAATGAAAATGATTCCAATCAGGTAAGTATAAAAAATAAAACATTAATAATAAAAATATATAAAAGACAATAGAAAATATAATACTATATAAAAAAGTTAATAAAACCAAAAGAAGATAAATAAAACAAAAGGAGGATAAGATCACAAAAGGAAACTAAAATGAATTAAAATGAAAATAATAATAAAATAATCAAGAATATGACTAGCCCTGCGATGGACTGGCGACCTGTCCAGGGTGTATCCTGCCTTCCGCCCAATGACAGCTGGGATAGGGTCCAGCACCCCACCGCGACCCAGAAGGATAAGCGGTTTAGATGATGTATGTATGTATGTAGAATATGACTAATATTAAACAAGCAAATAAATGAATGGGGGAAATATAATAAAATAAAATAAAATAAAATAAGACAATAATAGTAAAAATCAGGTAAAACAAGTGCATGCAGAGTGGAGGTGGTCAGAGAGTAAAAGTTTAAAATGACTGAGTGACCCAGCGAGCTGAGCTTTAGTGTTTCCTCTAGTGAGTTCCAGCTTGCTGGTGCTGTAACTAAAGGCAGATTTTCCCAGTTCAGTAAAAACTCTCAGAATCTGGCAAGTGATCTAACCACTGGAGCAAATCTGATAATAACTATTATTCACAGACATCATTGAAGTAATATATACTGGCATGTGGTCAGAGAGTGTTCCATAAATAAAAATAAATCAGTGTGTTTCCCGCTGTGCTGCTAGTGAGGGCCGACCAACTTTTTCATACAGTCTGCAGTGATCAGTGTTATACAGGTCCCCAGTAATGAACCTCATTGCAGAGTGATAGACTGAGTCTAGTGGTTTGAGGGAACTGGCCGATGCATGTTTGTATATTACATCATCGTAGTCCATGACAGATAGTAAAGTTGCCAAACATTGCGGTAAGGGTTAGATTTAACAGTAGGTCTTGGTTTTGTGTTAAAATTAGGATTGGGTTTAGAAATAGGGTTAGATTTAATTAAATTCTACCACGGTCAACTTCAAGTTCAATGGCATTTAGTAGATATTTAATTGAATTGAAGAGTTAAAGACAGACATCTATGAGGCATATACAGTGTACTATTAAAATAAAGTGTTGCAGAGAAATCATGTTCATTCATTTATTACTCTTCTCTTTGCTGCAATGATTTGAGCTGTTAAAGTATTGATATGATACACAAAGTCAGAGATCATATTAATAATCTTAATATTGGATTTTTTTAGTTAAATTTGGAAGCAAACAAACATGTTTAAGATTTTTTTTTTTGCAAATTTGAACGCAAAGTTATGACAAGCAAAGTTATGACAAGCAAAATGACAATTAAGTATTTAAGATACTGCACTTTTTATACATTACTATATTCAAATTTAACTGTGTGACCGTTTTAAGGTTTTTGTTCATATAAAAGTCTAATCTTTTCAATTGTTTTGTCATATCTTTGTTCATACAGTTCTCAGGTGGATTTGATCTACACATCAAAGTCTTTTGCATAAAACTTGTTGAGCTCATGCCAGTTTGAATGCACATTATTATGCTGATAAAGTAATTTATACAGAAAAGCTTTGCATTAAATTAAAAAGACCCCACTGTACATGGAAGTTATAACATGAAACACAAGAACAGACTTACCTAACAGCAGCAACAGTTGAAACATGATTCTGGAGAAATATAAGAAAAGACTTAATAACATAAACATGGTAGGGATGCATACATTACACTGACCATTACAAGCATTTTTAAGCCATATTGCTAAAATAGTCTTGCTGGTAATGACATTGTGGTAAGCTTAAGTCTTGTTTTACCTCAGTGATTTTTACTCTCGTCTCTGCTCCTCTCGGTCGTGATTGTTCATGTGTTTTCTTGTCTAAAGAACTAATAGTTTTGTTCAGACGAGGGAGGGGACTGGCAAGATGTGACCACTTCACAAAGTAATCAAAAACCTGTAAAACCAGTTCATCAGTACACATTACAATAAAGGGGTTGTATTTAACTAAGAATAGCTTTTTATGTCCAAGCAGAATTATATGCCGTGCAGATGTGATGAAAAGAAAAGTGTACTAAAAATTCAAACCTAACGCTGTGTTGGAACTTTAAGAAAAACAATCCATTGAGAAGTTAAAGGTAATAATTGATAAAAATTGATATGTACAGTTCTTCTCCTTCACTTACTCACCATCCTCTCAAAGCTATTCCTTCTCATGTTTACTGACATTACCATATCATGTTATTGTTTACAGATAAATACTATATTTCTAAATGATTTGTTCTTCCATAGTTACCAGGTTACAAAGGATGTTACCAGAACACTGCAGTATTGTAGAGTAAATCCTGCCTCCCTGTAACACAGAATAAAAATTAGAACACATAGAAGCACACCTCTGAAAACATTTCATATATTTTTAAATACATTTTATATATTTTTAGATATTAAATGGAGATATGTGTGTGAGATCATATACACAAAGTCTTTCAGTAAACTTTAATGAAACAATATAAATGATGATGTTTTTGTGCATTTATATTAGATCTTTACGCAAAATGTGTTTATTAGCAAATAAGCACTGCACAGTCCCGTTTAACCCCTTAAAATCCCAGGCTTATCACATACTAAGGCTTATTATTCAGTGAGCACATGTACTACAATGCACACTGGCTGAGTTATTCTTAGGTTATAGAAGTACGTAGTAAAACTTTGGACCTGGCGATTTAAGGGGTTAATCTCACTTTTATTAAATTTTATTTCCATTTCATTTCCATAACAATATCTGACTTTGCATTTTTGCACATTTTACTTCACTTTAACTAAATTAGCTGCTACAATTACTGCATCAACCAAATATTCTATACGGTATATTGTTGCTCTGGTTGCTACCTCAGTGACTGCTATGCTCATATATGCTAGGCAATCTGCTAAGCTGCTAATATGTCATAGTATGTTACATCCTCCTGTGCTCAGCTTTCCACATACTCTAGTACCGTGTACTGCCTGTGTTCTGTTTTGTATTTATTGTAAATCTTTCATATTATTTATTGCACTGTATTGTCTGTACTGTGTTTATTGTATTATCTTGCACTTGTGTTCCTGTGTTGCACCATAGTCCTGGAGGAATGTTGCTCTGAATATTAATGCATTTATTTTATTAGCATATGTGACTGCAAAATCAGATTGGCCTACAAAATCACATCTACACATCACAGACTGAAATCAGATCTACAGAGTTGTTTTTCTACACGTCATCTTTGCAGATGTCTTAGTTAATGCTTCCAGATCAGACTGTGATATGATGCTATCTAAGGGTACGATTTTTGATTTAATAAACAGACACTATGTGGGTAGAAACAGACAAGGTAACATAAGAAATCAAAAACAATAAACTCAAGATCTGACAGATAAAGACAGGCAAATACAAGGACTGCTTACACAGCAAGATGAAGCAGACAGATGGACAAGATGATGAGAGGACGGAGCTACAGAGAAAACACAGCTGACATTAATAGACACAATATTCCAGAGCACTGTGTCTCAGGGGATCTTGTAACAACAAAATGCTTAATTAACACATGAATTCCTGATAAATTCATATGTTGAAGAAAAGCTTTATTACCTTCATCTTCATTCATTAGTACATGTGTTAGTTGATACTGAGTAATTCAGTCTTGTAGTTGTTAATAAATGGCTTATTCATTTGTTCCTGATTAATGACTCATTACTTTCTGATTAATTATTCATTAATAAATGCCTTAATTACTGGCAGATCATGTGCTCTTAATATGATGGGTTACCTGCTTCTCTGATTCTGTTCACATGTCAGAGTTAACTGAGGAGCCTCTGGACACAAGCTGAGCAGTAAGATAGTGGAAGCTCATTTTTCCCTCCACTGCCCCCCATTTGTCCAATTAGCTATTACAGCACTGCAGCAATAAGAGCTGCAGAGCTGTGTCTATTAGGTAGTAAATGAGGGACAGTGATTTATGCTGGACTAATGCATGTAGTTGTTACACTACAGGCAGTGTTGGCTGTACCTAATAGTCAATATAACCAGCTGCTTAGGCCTCCACAGCCACCAGGGGCCACCCTAACAACTTTTGGGTTATTACAGCATTATGTTGTCTAAGATGCTCGAGTGAGGAAAAAAAAGTAACCGGTTAACCATGTCTCATGTTTTGGCTTGTAGTGGATCTGGAGTCTGTCTAAAGAAGCAGATTCAACTTAGGCTTTCTGACTGAGTTTCAGCTTCACAAAACCTAAAACACACAACCACGGTCAACTCGGTAACAACTCTGTTAATTTAGGTTTAGATACTCAAACTGTGATTAATCCTTGTGTGCACATGAAAGCATGATGTTAATGACAAACCGCCAATCAGGTTAAACATGAGGAGGAGTCACCAAAGAAGGAAGAAGAAATCATAACACCTAAATATGTAGAAAGTAAAGCACTGATAACAGTAAAAAAACAAAGCTGTCACCACTGCCACCAGAATTACATCCAACTAAGCTTGGCATTAACTGGACAAGAAAGAAATGCTGGGCCAGATCCATAAAATGCAGCACCAGATTTACTGTGACGTTAAGAGTAAATAGCATCATGATAACAAGTTTGCTTATTCATAAACAAGGATTTCCAGTGAGTTTTATTGCTTGTACAATATGAAGCATCACTAGCAGCAATTCATAACATGACGCAATCTCACAAAATAATGCCTGAACCACTCTGGTGGTAGTTTTTCTGGTAAGAAGTTGATGTGGGTTAAATTATATGTTCTACGTCAACAAATTGCATGTTCATACACTCAGTCGATTAACCAATACATCATCACATATCCAGAAGGGCATCTTTACAGGAGAAGGTAAAAATGTTCTTCCTTTTGGACAGTTATATTTAAAAGACATGTTCTAATCTGTTTGGTCTGAGCATCATGGCGAATCCGCTAAGTGCTGCTGGAGGAGGCTTGAGATGGATTTCAGATTGCCATGAACTTTTGCTGAAAGAAATTTCGGTTTTACAGAGGAAGACATTATTTACAGATTTTTCTCACACTTTCAGCTGGCAATGAATTTAAAACAAACTCTTCTTCCTTCAAAGTTGATGTTTCACAAATCATCTTCCTCTGTGTGGAGAATCAGTTTAGCTAAATCAGTTTTACTAGTGAAGAGTAATTTTACATGTTGTGATTGTAATTCTATGTTTCATTTTACCATGGAATTTTACAGAGGAATTCACATTCACAGAATTACATTTTTACTTTAAAAATTCAATTCTTACTAGTCAATATAGAATTTTTACTAGTTATAATTTTATATGTATCAGTGGATTTTTAATGGAACAATATCTATATGTGCAAATTGAATTCTTGACATCAATAAATAGAAAATAATAATAATAATTAATAAATAATTAGAATCCAAGCATATTTAACATATTCTTAATAAAAAATAAACATGAATTCATATTAGTAAAACTTATTACTGCAAAAATAACAAGCTGTAAAAAGATTTTAATTATACCAATGAGAAATGAAAGCTTACAAGCTATAATGTTTGGTAGCACTTTATTTGGAGTGGTCCTTTGTAGATAATTAATAAAGTCTTAACAGAGTATCAGTAACATAGCAAAGTAGCAGTAGTGAAGCATCTTGATACATCGAATTAAATAACTTGAAGATCTGTTCGTACATTACTTACATAGCGTAGATATATTGTTCATATGGTACATGAAGTAGACTGAATATGCTGCTTCCTAAGAAAAACCTAAACTTAACTAACATCAACACAAAATTTACCTCTAACCTTATCCTCAACCAAAAACCTAATACTAACACCCTGGCCCTGATTCTAACTCTAATCTTAATCTCAACCCAAAACCTAATCCTAACCCTCACCCTGTCTCTAATCCTAATCCTAACCTCAGCCTAATCCAGTTCAGCTCCAGGTACAGAATGTTGTCAGCTGCATGTCTGTAACAGCTTGTTGAGGATGATGAGATGGTCTGTATTAGACCTGTTACATGTTCAGTTCCTCTCAGGTTAACATTTAGAGGTCCCTTGATAATCTACTAAATGTATTCAGATGCTTTACTGCTGCTACGTCATTGATATGTTATTGATATGTTACTAAGAGTCTGCTGGGTGTTTATTTAATGTAAAAAAGGCAACTCAAAATAAAATGTCATCAAACTCATGATATAAACACCCTCTATGTTTGCACTGCATCACATCACCACACATCCCATCTAAAAATGGCTTTATAACGTTTATTTTTGACACAGTATGATATCTAATCTTTTCAATACTTAGCAACAATAAAAAAATATTAAATGATACGCAAATCACAAAGATTACCCGGGTTCAATATACTTAATGATAAGTTAACAAATCACAAAACATTTTTCTGATAATATTATTAGTTCAATGACTCAATGGTTTACGTTTACTTAGTTTTTTACATTAAAAAGTTGCATTTTTTACAATATGTATAGAAAAAAACTTACTACTATAGCAGACAAAAAGCAGTGTAGTTAAGCAGTTCTCATCTGTCCACAGGCCTGAATCACTGAATGATACAGCAGTGCAGTGCTGATCACCATACTCTCTATAAACATATAAACCATTGTCTGGTTGTTTGGGTGAGGAGGGGATATATGGTCTCTAGTTCTCATATGTGGAAATGTGCTGGTCTGACCAGAGTCTGGTCCTGTGGAGACCAATGTAAACATTAGAGCCACCTCTACTGTTTACAATTCCGTGATTCTCACAGTGGCCAGGTGTGCAGTAATGCTGAGCATCTGCCCAAGACCTGGACTGGTTTATCCAGATGTAGTTGTCATTCCATTTTTGTCTGAATTAGATTAATGGTTTGATCAATACTTCCACAGAGGAAAATCCTGAAAAAATTGAATAAATTAATGCTGTGCTAAATAACATCCACTCATAAATTCACACCAGTTTAGCACCAGTTCACCATAGAATGTAGATGACATTGCTAGAGAAACACAAAACAAATTACAATCATTACATTCACTTTTTTATGCTGCTCTATATTGTTACTTTGGAAACATATTTTGAAGTAAGGCACTATAGTTTTTGTTTTGTTTTATAAATGAGATTTAACTTACAAATTAAGCTTTACTAATGTGGGTATATTGTCACTATCGAAAATTTGGATTAAAAAAATAGAAATTACTCATTGCTGTAGCAAAGAAAAAGCAGGGTATGAACACGGTTTTCATCTGTCCACTCAGTGACTGAATGACACTGCTGTACAGTACTCACTCTGTCCAGCACTATCTGTTTGTCCTTTTTTCTATTTTGACCTTTCTGGATTCGACCATCTCCTGTTCACTGATATTGAGGTTTGTCAAACCCCACAATAATAAATAGAATACATTTTTGCATCTTGAGCAAAATGTTAATTAAAATTACATTCATTGTTAAAGAAGAACATTCAAAAGGAATAGATGATTAAACACTGCAGGATTGTATACATTACAAAACTGCATTAATCATGCAATATAATGTCTTGCTACTGGTTTAAAAATGTAAAGTCTTCTGTTGAAAGCATTTAACTTTTAAATGTCTTCCCTCTTCTTCTCTTATCCTGTTATCTTCTTTATGTTTGTTTCACTATCTGAACAGTAATTAAATGGCTGAGGGAGGGGATTGCTAGACGTGATCATTTCTTTTAATCATTTGCAAGAATCCTGTAAGAGCAGATATCCTCCTTGTAAAAAGGTATAGTATTAATTAAGAATAATGGAAGTGAAAGTATCTACTCTGGCAACCTCTGAAATAACTGTTTCACATTGTCTTTAATCATATACTCTAGCAGACTGTAATAGTGTGAAAACTGCTGTAAAAGGTGAAATGAAAGAATGAAACAGAATGAAACAATAACTGATAACCAATTTCTTTACATTGAATTTTAGATCTTAAACAGATTCAAGTAAGCACTAGGTATTATTTGCTGTTTATTATTTGTTGTTGATGGTGGTGGTGTGTGTAGAGGGGTTGTCAAGGTGTCCACATTTTAGACAGGAGTGTTTGCCAGTAGTCTTGAAACAATAATGATATGAATTAATAGTAATTCGCATAGAAAGTGGAAGATGTTGCACATAACATAGTCTAGTAAAGCTGAAATTATACTATTTAAAAAACCTAAAAAAAATACACCTGGCTAAGTCCTTGAACCGTATTTTTATCTTCTGATACATCCACATAAAAATACATCCAAAAAAAACTTGCCTGAAATTCACAAATATGACTGTCACTCACGGAGTAAGGAAGTGTACTTTCACCGTCAAATATAAGCTTACCAACTATTTATTGTCCATCACATTTGCATAAAATGGAAATTTGTCATTGGCAATATGGCACATAAACACAGATGCATAGACTGATACTTAAACACTTCAAACACAGAAATGCACATAGACTATGTGGCGAGGGGGGGGGGTGGTTTGGAATGCACAAATGATATTTTTTTGTACCCATTCTTTCTCGCTAGTGGGACTTTAAGTCTCCTGCCCAATGGCAGCAGCTGGAATGATGAATGAAGGGGGTAGATAAGGTCATTGTAGACCTGGGTTACTTTTTTGGTAATGGATAGGATGAGTAAGATGTAGAGAATTTGTAGAGAAATTGAACAGGAAGTCAATGAGTGCCAGTGCGTGTCGCCACAGAATGTTCCCGCTGATGTACCTTCATTAGAGAGAGAGACTGGTTTATTGTCATTTGTATTCAGAATGCAGGGCCTTCAAAATACAAATGAAATTCCTATATTACATCAGCATGCTCCTGCATGTACACAATCTAAAATATAAGTACACAGAGGATAATAGGGGAGAGGTATTGCACATACAAGAAGGATGTTGCGCATACAAGACAGGGACACCAGACACCACATAATATTAAATACAGAAGTGGTGATAAACAGTAAACTGACTGGCAATAAAAGTAGTAGTTTAAAATTCTGAAGATGCTGCATGACGGAATGCAGTGTGTCTGGTGTGCGGTGGTCTAGGGAATTACTGCTGGTGCCATTCTCACTGCAGGTTTGCTCTGAGGAGCACTGTCTGAGTTTTTGCTCCACTTAGAGTGAGTCGCATTAAGACACAATTCTGACTGGCAGAGCATCCATGAGAGTTTAAGGAAGAATTGTTTTCATTCGAAAACAAAAATAACACATTTTACATACATTCCTTTCTCTCTTTCTTCTAGAATATTTATCCCTGTAGTACCTCTCTTGTGATCTGTGCTAATAGTGTGCTATTGATGTGCTATTAATGTGATATTAGTTTTTCTTTTGTTATTAAGCATTATTAGATGGTGCTCTGTGCTCGCCACTCCACATGGCTGTATTAGCTGGTGGCAGGACACTACAATATTTAATGTTTTTCAAAGTTCACTTCAATTATTAGATGCACCTAAATGGTCAGTAATGACCTCCCGTATCACTGGGGTATAAATATGAGGTGAAACACAGGCCAAATTCCCTCAGTCATCAATCACTGTGAGAAAGACCAGATAACAGAGCAAAGATGTGTGAGAAAAGGCTGTTGAGATGCACAAATTATGAAATGTTTGGTTCAAAATTCCAATTTTCACTATCAGGGCAAAATTTAAAAAGTTTAAGGGAACTGGAGATGTTCAGAATCTGCCAGGAAGAAGAAGTATGTCTATACTGACTCCACAAACAGTGAGGAGGATGGTTCAAGTGGCCTAAGAATCACAGATGAGGAACTGCAGACATTAGTTAGGTCTTGGGGTCTCTCAAACTACAATCAGATAGTAGCTACATAACCACAAGTTGTTTGGGGGTGTTGCCTGAACATAGCCCCTGCTGTCAAGGACCAACAAACAAGCACCTACAGTTTTCCAGACATTATTAGAACGTTCAATGAGACTTTTATCTATGGTCAGATGACACCACAATAGAGGTTACTGGAGTTTGGTGTAGATGCAAAGACAGCCATGCAGAAATGTACCTAATCCTCTATGTGAATTGTTGTGTTGGACCTATGATGTTGTGGGCTGTTTTCCTCTAAAGACCCTGGACAAAGTGTTTGGATACATGGTGTCATGGACTACATGAAGTAGTAGATGAAATCAAAATCTGCCTCAGCCAGGAAGCTTAATATAGTCCGTAGTTGGATCTTCCAGCAGGACAATGATCCAAAGCATACCTCAAAATTAACACAAAAAATGGTTCACTGGCAACAGGATTGTGGTTTTGCCATTTGCCATTAGGGTTCCCTGACCTAAACCCCATAGAAAACGTGTGGGGTGAGCTGAAGAGGAGAGTCCACAAGCTTGTACCTTGGAATCTGAAAGATCTGGAGATAGATGAATGGTCTTGGATCCTGTGCAATGTGTTGTCCAGTCTTATTAAGTGTTATAGGAGAAGACTCAGAGCTGTTATCTTCGCAAAGGGAGGCTTCCAAAGTATTATATGAAGGGGTGCCAACAATTGTGTTGCACACAGATTTGAGAAAAATATTTCTTTCAAAAAAGATTTAGGTTTTTATTTTAATCATTGCACTTTTTTATTGTTATTTTAATAAATGTCAGAGTTTTGTTACTATTTTGAAAAAAGATCTAAAGGACAAGCAAATAAAGAATTTTTAACATCCTGTTTTGTTTCCCAGGTGCCAATATTTGTGGAGGGCACTCTATGTCTGCCTATTCAGTCTACAGCAGTTTAGTTCTGCCCATCCACACATGAGGAACGTTTTGGCTAGAACAGGTTTTCGAATGAGGCGCATTACAGGACACCAAATTTTGTATACTTACATATGTCAATCTTATAGGCACAATAACAAAACAGCATTAAGCTCAAATACACGTGATGCATCTCCTGAATTATATTCCAGGTTTAGTAGGTGCTTTCAAGCAGGGAAAACACCAAACTCTACTAGTCACCAAAACCAGAATCAATGAGCCTTGCATTAGTGAATCCTCAGTTCTGCACCCTTCAGAAAAGTGTCACAAAGCGTTCTAACTTGCAACACATAATAATGTGTCTTCCTCTTAAATGTACTGAGATCGCCAAGAGCCCTGAAGCCTTCAAGCCGCAAAACAGGTATGACCGGTATGTACATGTTGGCTGACATGAGGGAACACACCTACTAATCAGATCGGTAAAGTACAGTGGAGCAAGAACATGAAGGCATTTAAAAATCAATAAAATCCATAAAATCCTAAAATTCATATTAAATGACACTGGAAACCAGTTTTATTAGACACTTCTAGCTCATTTTGCATTGAAGTCCCTGTAGTTACTGAATAATATGCCTTAATATGTAATAGTCCTGAGATTTTAAGGGGTTAAAGCTAAGGTCACTATCAAAAGTTACACCCAGGTTTTTGATATGAATGTTTTGAGCCTTCATAGATAGGCATTCTAACTATTCAAGAGCCTCAGTCCTCTGTTCACAATTTCCAACCTAAGTATAGAGCAAAAATGTGGATCGTCTGGGGATCCCTGAGGACTGGTTTTGTATCCTCTGTCCTAAAAGACCATATATGAAAAAGAGATCTGTGAGAGTAAAGAACATTTTAAAGGGTTAAAGGACCTTAATGTAAACGTCCTATATCAATTTAAGGGTTCATCCTAGAACCTTTACATTATTATGTTAATGTACTGATAATCAAAATATATCTTGCGCTCACATTTAAGAGAAACAAATGCAATTCTTGAGGTTTTAAAGGTTACCTCAATCTAGAATTACTGCACTGTAGAGCTATATTTAGATATACTTAACACCTGTGCTCACCATCATACCAAAGTGATAGGTATGTGGAAGAACAAGAAACCTCCCGCCATGTTCTGTCATAATTTGAAAAGTGCACACTGATTGTTTTCTCCCCAGGTAGAAGTTTTGTCTTCATACCAGACTTCATACCAGCTTCTTATTTTCAGTTTCATTCCTCAAACTGGTTAGGTGGGTATAATGTTCTCTGCAGTATTTCTGAGCTTCAGTCCAGCTCAGATACCATTGAACTGAAACATACCTTGGACTGACATTCACTCCTAAAAGAAACAAATTCAATATATAACATTTTAAAAGAGGAGTTACTGAAATGTATTACTGTTAACAGATGTGCTCACAGTCATAGCAAATAAATGGAAATGCAAAAGAACAAGGGTCAAACATAATGCATCTTAACCTGAAAAGGAAATACAGGAAATGGATACATTCTATAGACAAAAGCCCTGACCTCAACCCCATCAAACACCTTTGGGATGAACTAGGACAGAGATTGTGAGCCAGGCCCTCTCGTCCAACATCAGTGTCTGACCACACAAAAGCTCTTCTGGATGAATGGGCAAAAATCCCCACAGACATACTCCAAAATCTTGTAGAAGGCTTCTGAGAAAAGATGAAGCTGTTATAGCTGCAAAGGGGAGACCAACTCCATATTAATGCCTATGGATTTAGAATGTCATTTAGGATGTCATAAAAGCTCCTGTGGGTGTAATGTGTAGGTGTCCCAATACTTTTGTCCACATAATGTACCAGTTTCTAAAGTTTCTCCCATTCTCCTTTTAGAAACGATTATGATCCAGAGACCATCTCCAGCTGTTCAGATCATCATACAGTCCAATCCAGGTTGATCTGCTGTTCCTGGTGTCCACTAAGTTTTTAATCTCCCGTGTTTCTTCACTGTTATCAATGCTGGCTTAGTCAACATAATGTTCTCTGCAGCAACTCTGAGTTTCAGCCCAGGTCTTACTCTCATTCACAAAGTGATGTTTACAAAAATCTGTCACTGCCAGCAAAAATGGTCTGCTGACCACAACGGTCCATCAAAATTCCGTCAAGTTCATTTTTTCCAACTTTTGCTGTCAACCACAGCGGTGAAGTAAACTGGAGGTTGATTTTTTAGGGGCCATTAATGCTGTATTCCACTGTCGGTCATGTATCACTGTGAACAATGGTATTTGCAATGCCAACATGTGAATGCAGCATCATATTCAAAGCTTACAAACAGTTTAAACTTGCTGATATCTGTAAAGTTTAGGCTAAAAATGTTTAGTTTTTGTTTTTGCTGTTAGTGGTGGGGGGTTGGGGGTGAATTTTCATACAGGACAGTTTGTGAGTAATGTTTTAAATACAGTATGCTTACAATGAGTATTTTGCACAAAAAGTGGCCTGTATTGTTCATAATGTAAAACAAAGATTGTATAGCAGTGAAAATAGTAGTAAACAATGTACAAATACATAAAACATGAAAACAACTGGCCTTTTGAACATCCATTCAGAAGTCTCTAAATATATTCCATGTTCTAATTTCTGGTACCTCCACATTAAAGCTTGCTACAATGAACATCTTTAAAGAAGGAAAGAAAATATCAGTGTTAACTAGCAAGTAACCAGTAATAACAGCTGCAGCACTGTGGCTATGAGGTAGAACATGAAAGACAGTTATTTATGCTGGACTGATAATGCACACTGTTTATGCAAGGATCATACCATACAATGTAAACTACAAATGTACTCATTTCTTGAAGCTGATTACTTAGGAAAGGAGCATTACTATGCTTAGATCTAAACTCTGAAGCTCATTATTTCAAATCTGTTTTGTTCAAAGTCAAACCAACTTTATGGTGTCACTTGTATGGTGGTACTTTTATTACTTCCACAGTACTTTCTGTTTTATATTCTACTAAATATTATGTAAAAATTAAATTCCAAAGCTCTTTCGGTATGTTTTGATTTATTCTAACATTCTGAACCTAAAATATCAGCTGACTAAATTTACACTACAACAAAAATCTCTTTTCCCACATTTGTGTTTGACATGTTGAATATTTTCTCTCTGTCTCTCTTTTTACAGTTGTAAATAAAACTCTGGCTGCTGGATTTTGGTGCAGCTGAAGTCTGTTTTACAGGAAGATCAATAAAGTGCCTTTAACTAACACAGCATGTAAAAAGTGTTAATCACACGTTGAGGATAACTCACATCAGAGATTCTGTAATATTAAGCAATATATAGATTAATTCACTAAGCAGTTGCTGAAAAGAGTAACCATTAATCATTGTTTAGTAAAACTTCCCAATAACCCAAATAAAGTAAATTTTCACTTACAGTTCTATAACAGTTATACAATTACATATCAGTAATCTGTATTATGCAAACCATTCTGGAAACTTTTGTTTACTAACTACTAAAGAACAAATAATCCCAAGTACTGGTGAAGGACAAAGACGTGCTGTCTCCATCAGGGAGTGGTCTTACGGATGTTTCTCACTTTCAGAGTGAAGTTGCTGGGAGGTCCCAACCTGATTAGCTCATCTTGAAGCTGAAAACAAAAGCTCAGTTACATTAAACTTGCTTTACCTTATCAAACTCTAACATAGAGGCAGAAGTTTCATCATAATAATCACAACAGCATAATATCTACAGTGGTTTAATGATGTGTATACTGAAACTTACAATGTGTTGCAATTATGTGTTAAATGGAAAAAAAATGGTTATTGTCAAGGACTAGTTTTACAAGTATTTTTATGTGTTTTCCTAATAACCTGTACAATTCAGATAACACTTTATAATGCCTCTATCGCAATACAGAAATTAGGGACAGGGTCTTTACTGGGTCTTTGTTAGATCAGGTTGGAATGAACAGCTTATCAGTTTAGATAAAGACAGTGAGGAAAGAAAAGCTGCTCACCTGCATTAAAACCAGTCCTTCAATCTGAGATCCAGAGCAACTCTTCTCATCTTTAACTTTCACTCTCAGTCCCATAACATGACCTGTGACAGAAGTGAATTATAATCACTGTAATATATATATGATTCCTTGATATATGCAGATTTATGTACACAGTGATATGCAGTGTTTCATGTGTGACTCTAAGAATTCATGAAAACATTTTGTTGATGATGTCTATTATTCAGAAATACACTTTAACCAGAGGTGTACCTAGAGGAGTGTTAGAGTGGACATTCAAACTATGGCCTGTGGTGAAGGGTCCCATTAGGAGTAGTGGGAGATTATACAGCCAGTACTCTGGTTTAGTAGGCTAAACCAGAGTAGCTGCCATTTACTGTGTTAATGAGTCTGTGCATTTCCTCCATGTTATCAATGGTGGCCAGGTCAGTGTAATTCTCTCTGCAGAATCTCTGAGCTTCAGTCCAGCTCTTACTCTCATTAACAAAGTGATACTGGCGATATGGTACTGCTAGAGAAGCAGAAAAAATCTCAGAACTCATTTCTGCACATATAATAGTGAAAAACTGAAATAATCTATATGTAGTGTACACTCAATATTTAAGTAATACACAACACAAATGAAGGTGGATTGTCACTGTGGAAAGAAACAGAAGTATACTCACCACTGTAGCAGAGGAAAAGAAAAGCTTGATGACAGTTTTCATCTGTCCATTGTCCAGAGTCCCTGAATGACACAGCTGTACAGTATTCATTCTGTCCAGCATTATCTGGTTTCCTGCTTTCCAGTAGCTGAAAGAAGAGTTGCTCTTATCTGACCAGGACCTGGTCCTGTACAGGCCGATCCACACAGAGAAATATTCGTAATAATAATTTACCAATGATTGTAAATTCTTGTTCTCAGTTTCGTTCCTCACACTGGTCAGGTCTGTGTAATATTCTCTGCAGTATCTCTGAGCTTCAGTCCACTTCATGTATTGATAAACAAAAACATATCTTTGAGTGGCCTTCGCTCTTCCTAAAAGAAACAAATTGAATTCATGGCATTTTAAAGGGATACTTACTAAAATTTAAAAAAGAGAAACAAATGTGATATTTGGCAGTTAGAAGTAAATATTATGGGCTTCTAGAGCTGTTTTCAGATGTACAGTATTTATCAGCTGTACTCACCATCATAACAAAAGAATGGATACCAAATATTGCAAGAATCTTCCCACCATGTGGTGTAAAACTGTGAAATCACTGCACACATGATTGGACACATGGTTTCCCCCCCAGTTAACAGGTTTCTGTATATACCAGTTTCTGAAGTTTGTCACATTCTCCTTATAGAAGCTCTCATCATCCAGAGACCATCTCCAGCTGTCCAGATCATCATACAGTCCAATCCAGGCTAAACCAGAGTAGCTGCCATTTACTGTGTTCATGAGTCTGTTCATTTCCTCCATGTTATCAATGGTGGCCAGGTCAGTGTAATTCTCTCTGCAGTATCTCTGAGCTTCAGTCCAGCTCTTACTCTCATTAACATAGTGATATTGATGTGGGACACATGAGAGCCCTGTGCAGAATTCTTTATATTGAAAAGGGAAAAAGAGAAAAATATTACTAACTTTTTTTAATAGGTCTTTGTAGATTATTGCACTTTCTAGATTGTAAGTGTCATGAAGAAATACCAAAATAAAAAAGCATACATTTTTATACACAAATGATTTGTGCATTTTTCTGATCATATGAAGAAAACAAAAGCACAAGAAACACTCATGATCAGTAAAGAGCTTCCATGTTTACACTGCACTGCAGAACCATACATCCAAATCTAAGGACCGTTTAGAAACCTTTATTACTGAGAGTGAATTAATTATTTTGGTTGCTTAACAACAAAAATAGCAAAAATTCTGTGTTTTCACCAACAGACACGAAAGAATTATCAGCTGTCGTCTAGTTATACTATAATCCTAAAAAACTGAATGTGTACTAATTTGAAAATAAAAGAAAAGAAAGAAAATAAACTCACTGCTGTAGCAGATAAAAGGCAGCGTGGCTAAGCAGTTCTCATCTGTCCACAGGCCTGAATCACTGAATGATACAGCAGTGCAGTGTTGATCATCAGACTCTCTATAAACATCTGCACCATTGTCTGGTTGTTCAGGTGAGTAAGGGATGCCTGGTCTCCAGTTCTCATATGTAGAATTGTAATTGTGATGGTCTGACCAGAGTCTGGTCCTGTGGAGACCAATCCAAACATCATAGCCACCTGTAATGTTGAGAATTCTCTGACCAGGTCTGTGTAAAACTGTCTGCAGTAACGCTGAGCATCTGCCCATGTCTTGTGCTGGTTTATCCAAATGTAATTGTCGGCTCCATTTTTGCCTGAAATACATTTAGAATTGTATCAATTGTATCTACAAATGAACAACCCAAAAATATTGTAGATAATCAGTAAAATATTCATACCATTATAGCAAACAAACATGCGATATGTCTCACATTGTCCATCAAACTATGTTCCATAAGAATTCATGTAAACACACAGCTCTTTCCCATTGTAGTTATCAGGTTGATGGTACCACCCTCTGAAATCTCTCTCTCCCTCCTTATAGAAGCTCTCATCATCCAGAGACCATCTCCAGCTGTCCAGATCATCATACAGTCCAATCCAGGCTAAACCAGAGTAGCTGCCATTTACTGTTTACATTTACTGTGTCTGTTCATTTCCTCCATGTTATCAATGGAGGCCAGGTCAGTGTAATTCTCTCTGCAGTATCTCTGAGCTTCAGTCCAGCTCTTACTCTCATTAACAAAGTGATACTGACGATATGTTGATGACATTGCTAGAGAGACACAAAACAAATGGTAGAAATTATGTTTACTTTTTTATCCTGAACTAGTTTTCTACAGTATACAGTTTACAGTCCTTGTACAAAAGGACATTTTACTGACCAGGAAATATTGTTACTTTGGAAACACAAGTGAGAGATGAGCATGAGTGTTGAGCTTTCAAGGATTTTTACTACAGATTTCTAATTAGCTATTACATTTGTTCTTGAATTTCAAAGTGCATAAGCAAGCAACCTAAATATTTCACTGATTGCTATTTTGAGCAGATAATCATGTGAACATCTCAAGAAAATGCTTCTTCCAGGCAATGAAATCTTCTAAAAAATCAAATAGTCTGCTTTTTCAGGACAGAAACTCAGAAATAGTTGAAATGAGTCATGGTATTCTTCTGGCTGTTCATGATAAACTAAGTAAACCTAATTTACAGGACACTTCAGAGGAACAGTTAAGCAAAAAATCAAATTTCAATCATTTTCCACTGACCCCAAATGTAGTCACTCAGCCAAAACATGTTTGGTGTTCAAATTTTGTATATTTAGTTCAGAACTGGAGCTGCAAAGCTAATGTTGCTAACAAGCACTGGAAATCCATAATCACCTAAATTGTTTTCACAAATACATCAACAAAATCTCTTTCAACTTGCTCAAACCGCATCCTGGTCTTCATTCAGATTATGCAGACATGTTGCTGTTGTTGAGTACAAAGGATACCCCGCCACCCCGTGCGACCCAGGGGGATAAGTGATAATTTAATGACAGCTGTAGACCATTTTTCTAATTATCTAACTTCTTTTGAGGTCTACGTGGAGCAATTTGGCAAGTGAGTCACTTCTGTGTACTGTTAGTTTTGTGTTGGGGTACATTGTTTTGTGTTGTTCTGATGATGCAACAAATAAAAATAAAAAATAGGAAAAACAAACCAATGAGTAAATAATGGAAACTTTATAATGTAATATATCTTTGCCTGAACAGAAATCTACTCACCACTATAGCAGAGAAAAGGCAGAGTGTAAGCACAGTTTTCATCTGTCCATCGTCCAGAGTCCCTGAATGACACAGCTGTACAGTATTCACTCTGTCCAGCATTATCTGGTTGTCCTGCTTTCCAGTAGCTGAAAGAAGAGTTGCTCTTATCTGACCAGGACCTGGTTCTGTACAGGCCGATCCACACATCATAATCATATTCTATCAATGATCTTAACTTCTGGTTCTCAGTTTCGTTCCTCACACTGGTCAGATCTGTGTGATACTTTCTGCAGTATCTCTGAGCTTCAGTCCAGTTCTTGTATTGATTAACTAAAACATATCTTGCAGTGGCATTCGCTCTTCCTAGAAGAAACAAATGCAATATATGACTTTTTAAAGGAGGAGTTACTGAAATTTACAGCTACTGTTATATCAGTTTACAGTTGTGCTCACCGTCATAGCAAATGAATGGGAGTGTGGAAGAACAAGAGTCAGTCCACCATGATGAAGTATAACTTGAAAAGTACACACAGTGAGAGTTTCCACCCCAGTTTATAGGTTTCTCTATATACCAGTTCCTGAAGTTTCTCTCATTCTCCTTGTAGAAGTGATCATCATCCAGAGACCATCTCCAGCTGTTCACATCATCATACAGTCCAACCCAGGTGGATCTGCTGTTCCTCATGTCAATTAAGTTTTTAAGCTCCAGTGTTTCTTCACTGTTATCAATGCTGGCTAAATCAACATAATGTTCTCTGCAGTATCTCTGAGCTTCAGCCCAGGTTTTACTCTCATTCACGAAGTGATACTGATGAGGGAGACAAACACTGAGAGTGCAGAACCCTGTTTACGATAATTTAACTTTATATAAACACAGTTTTAAATACATTATTTTAAACAATGAAATCATTTAAGTTTAAGTCGGGTTTCACATGTATGTCATGTACAATGTTAAAATATGCTACATTAACAAGACGACTGACCTAAAATCAGCACAAGCTGAAACATGGCTCTGGAAAAAAAAGAAAGAATTGTTGTTAAGCATAAACACTGCAAGAATGCATGAATTACACGAGTACATAAATTGTGAAATATAGTATTTCTTGTCTTATTTCTAGAGCTATCTGTCACAAATATGCCTGGGGATTCTCCTCCTCACCTCTGGAAGTCCCACTCTCCAATACCAATACTGATCTGTTTTTCTTTAAACAGGCTGTGTTTGAAATAGCATACTAGATCAGTATGTACTGTATACTCCATTCTGCTCTTTATCAGTTGTCTACACTAAAGTATCCATTATACGGAAAAATCTGTGTCTCATACTACAAGGCAGGGGTGTGACTAGACTGAGCCAATCAGGCCACTCTTAAGAAACACCTTCAAGCCTTCAATCATTGCTTGACAAACACTGCTAGCCACTTTTCAGGCCTTTATCAACACGTGTAGACACATTTTGGTCAAGTGATGTGCCTGCTGAGGTGTTTTGTTGTTTTTTTTTGATTGGTCTGTGTGGTAAACTTGTGTGGTTTCTAGAGAATCATTTTTTTCAAAAAGGTCAGCAATTTATTTTTATTACATTTGTAGTTGGTGATGTGATAAACTACAAATGTAATTTGTCATTTATTACATTTGAATTTGGTAATGGACTAAAGTCCATTACTGGACAGCTAGCTGGACTGAATAATAAACAGTGTGACTGCACACTTGAGCCTAAAAAGACAATGCAGAGCAAATAGTTTGGCTGAAACCAACTTTATTTAGTTACTGTTCTTATGATACTAGATTAACTATAAGTTAACTTCATTATATAGTCAAAGTAAGCAAACCCACCTCAAGACCAACAGAGAAACTGATGGGTACATGTCATTTTTGTAATCCTAAAAGACTGAATTCATGGCTGTTCAATTGTCTGGAGCAAACCAAGCAGTTATGTCACTGATTATGTCCTCCCAATACAGCAGTGGTGCATTTTAGGACGCAGTAAATCATGAAGATCTGTCTGCATACTTCAATACTTGGCCAAAGCAGTATGTCATTCAGCTATCTTTGCCGTATTGTAGAGATTTATGTTGGTCACATGCTGCTTACTACTGACTACATTTGGGCACAATCAGTATGCGAGCTGTATGTAGTAAACCATTTCAAACACAGCCATAGTCTTACCGGTTTGTGCCTCTTTTTGTCTTGTATGTTTGTTCTAACTACAGTTCATAGCCTTTCTAACCTTTTTAGATGATTAGTCTTTCTTTCTGCAATGTTTTGCTAAATATTCAACCTTGGACTGTATTTCTGATTGTGTTTGTGGATTCTGACTTGGATTTCTTTGTATGGACTTGTGTTCACCTGTTTTTTGAACAATGGTCTGTCAGTTCAACTTTTAAAAAATTCTAAACATTTTTTTAAAAAAGGTACACAAGACATTTACAGGCAAATTCTATGAATTTGGAATTTAGAGGAAATTGATTTCTTTACTGTGATGATGACAGGAACTGAAGGCTGCGATGTCCACAACACAAATATGGCCATTTTTATTTTCTGTCCAAATCTGCTAGTGAACCTACACGTATCCTCTGAGGTTTTATTTGTAATATTGATAATTATAAAATAGTGGGTAATCTGAAAAACTAAGCTTTCTTTTGCACACAACACTCTTCATGCACCTTTCTGCCAGGAATTTAAAAAAGAAAAAGTTCATTTTAGGCTAAACTGTTGTCTCAGAACTACCATGAAACAATGTCTCAGGCATCAGGTAGCATGTTTCGTGTAATAACACTTTGTGTAATAACTTTCTATGAGGAAACTTTAAGAGGCATCAAACTATTCAGACGTCTGGTTCCTATCACCACCACTGTGAACTATTCTGACTCTGGATGTTTCTCCAGAAAGGTACTGTTCATATTAAACCTCACTGAATAACTTTGTTAGCATTCTAACTATAGAATTATGCAGAAATTTTGAAAAATCAGGGGAATTTTCCTTTACCTAGTCATACATTCTTTAAATTAAACAATGCAAAGCCACACAAATAGGTTAGATTAACAAAACTATCATGTTACATCAATTCAGAACACTTCATATCACCTCCTCAAATGTACTGCTTGACAGTGTAGTTTGATAAGCTTCAGTCTTGTATTGAAAATGTTTACCTCAGATTTTTGATCTGGTCTCTTCTCCTCTTCTCTGCTTTCTGACTGTTTGACGCTGTAAACATGCATAAGAATGCTAAGGCGTGGGAGGAGATTACAAGAAAGTGGTGTGCTCACTTCTGGTACTCAACAAATATTGGTTTGCAGTAGGAATAGAAGAACTGAAAACATCCGTGACATCTTTCAGCCAAATATAACACTTTCTACAATATTATTTTATGGGAAAATTACTAATATTTTCTTTTGATAAACTGTGTTTCTAATCCTAGCTAAATAATCTCTTATTTTCCCTGTTTTCTTGGTATACATGGTCTTTTGTTAATGATGTTTTTTTTTTGTTTTTTTGTTTTTTTTTCTGGTACAACTATTTCACCCACTGTCTGAAATCCAGTACTCTAAATCTGGGATACTTCTTCTGGTGGAATATGTCAGTCGCAATGAGACCTAGTTAAAAACCCAGAGTCTAAACTACTTAAAATACTAAAATACTAAAAACAGAAGAAAATATTTGCAGGAGATGTCAAATTGTGCCATTATACCATAATAAATATTGCATGCTCTACTTCCTGATACATTCAGATTTAAATCAAAAACAAAATCAATTCAGAATCTTAAACCAAAACTTGGCACAAAATCAAAAAATGTCAGGATTACAGTGAGGAGCTGCAACACTGACAAGAAGTATGAGGAAAATGATCATGCATGGCCTGCGGTTACAAGAAATGCTTACTTTTTTGTGTTTTTCTCCTTTCAAGCAGTCCTGACTTTTTTACTTTGTTGGTAACATAATGAACTTGATTTTATACAACAGTTAAATAAATAAAGTAAGAAATAAATAAATTGGGCCGTGAACGTGTCATTTAATATGTTTTAATGTTAGCAGTTCCTTCCACCACATTATAGTTCCTTAACAAGCAGCTGTTGCTGCATTAGAGTAACGATCTCCGCTCACTCGCTGCACAGTCTGCTGTAAGCCTCGCCTTTGAAGTACGGACTGAGCCATAAAACTGCTGCAATATCAAGTTTAGCTCAGTTTTTTATTTTTTTGCTAAATCAATATTAATGTTGTTTTGTTCCAGCCAGTCTGTAAAGCATCTTACAGCCCATTTTGTTTGACGAATCGTATTCAGTTCATTTCTGGCTGATTCCAGGTTGTTTAGCTGTTCTTCTGTCACAGCTGCCGACTAAAAAGCTGCTCAGTGGTGATGACAGTTTGGGAATTTAGTGTTGTCTCATCTTCAGAGTCTGACCAAATCGGCTGTCAGTCAAATGTGATCTTAAAAGTATCCATTTTCTGTTTGTGGCAAAGTAAGAAGTAAAAACGTTCAAATGGCTTGAGCGTCTCCTACAGCTGTCAAAGTCATTGCTCAATGATGAGTGATATAGTGTTTGTGAAAAAAAAAAAAACGTCCTGTTATGGTGAATAACAGAATAACGCTTCTCAAGCAATCAGCTTGCATGGCCGGAACTAACTGTCATATAAATCTGTAATATTGTTCAGGAGTTGTTTGGCAAAATAAAACTAATGTTCCAGTTCAGCAAAAGAACCTGCATGACTAAAATATGTTTAGTATTTAAAAATCTGCATTACTTATTACTGAGATTTCATTACTTATAAAATCTAACACAAATATGCTCATCTGACTTTTTGAGTCGTAGGTTCACTCTTCAGAATTTACACAGTCATATTCTAAACTCTGAAGAACTAAAGCTTGTTAAAGTCAAGAAGTGAAATGCTGAACAGCACTCATGCAGCCGCATCATATCACATTAGTTTAAAACTTTTCATGTGTAGAAACGCGGCTGAAAGTGCTTCACAACAAGACAGAAAAACAATTAAATAAAAGAACAAAATCATAAACGCTTTAACATAAAAACGTACAGAAAGTATCAAGAACAAATCAGCACTTGTTTAAATATATATTGGTTAACAAACCAGCAGCTCACACCAAGAAAAAGGACAAAAACACAAAAGGTAGAAAACTTACTGAAACAAAAAGATGCTTGACTGGTTCTCTTACATTTTCAGTATCTTATTTTACTTTAATCTTTTATTTTTGATATGTTGCTGTACAAAGTAAAAACTGTACAAACTGACTAAGTAAAACTCTATAATGACAGTAAGTCTTCAGCTTTGCTGAAGTGAAAAATTGCAGCAACTTCAAAATCTACACAACAACAGAACTATGAGGCTGTTTGTCAGCTGCTGTGGGCAGTTAGTGCTCTTTCACCCTGAACAATAGACTGTAGAACAGGGGCGGAGCTTGAGAAGCCAAACAGGTTCTAGATATTGAGAAATGAGAAAGCAAGAGGCACAAACTCCACAGTACTGTATAATTATTTTTGGGTAAAATTGCCGAATTAGCAAGACAGTCTCACTAAATTACAGGAAAGTTAATCTTAAACACCTCCAAGAAATACAGTTATAGTTTTCTGAAGTAAATGTTAAATCACAGTTAGAATCACTACCTTATTTCACAGACCAGACCTAGTTTAGTTTATAAATAATAAACAGATATGTTGACTCTGTATTTGTTCATGTACAGTCTTTTTACATCACATAACTAAATGGTATTAATGATGGCACAATACTGTAGAGTTTCTACCACATACCTACACAGTTCATATCTACGCCCTGTTGGAAATTTCAGTGCAATTCAGTTAGACTGCTATGGAACTTTCCATCATGATACACAAAATAATCAATTAATAATTTTAGCTTCTACTTAACACCTACCTGTTTAACACTTAGAACTTAAGAACAGTAGCATTATCTTGTAGATCTGATTACTTTTCACACATATTGTCAAAAATCTGTAAAAGCAAAAGAAGAATAACTGTTAATGCATTGCAATGCAAATGTCTTGATAAATCATATCCAATCATCACAGACATTGATCAGATCTGCAAGATTTACATTTTGTAATTTACGATCACTAAGAAGCATTTTTCACTTTCAAGTTCAGAGTTTTTCAGCACTCTTCACATCCTCTCTGCAGAAGCATGCAGTTTGGCACCATCCTTCATTTTCTGCACAAAATGCTCTGCAGCTATAACACATTGCAGAAACATCTCAAAATGACTGCATCAAAACATTAACACTAGTTTGCTCACAACCAGAATACTCTGTCATTCAGAGGACGGTCACCTAAGTTTTGCTTCATATTGTTATTAGTTTATTATTCTTTGGCTGATCATGTAAACAACATATATATTTTTTGTATAGGAACAAATGAAGTGATAGTGTAACATTCTGTTTTTCCCTGCCATTGTCTTTCTCTGTTTCTGTCTTTATTTCTGCCTTTTTTTTCATTCCCTCCTGTTTCGTCTTCCATGTGCTTTTGTTGTTGTTTTGGTCTGTGTCTCCTCCCTGGTCCTGCTCCCTGGTCATCTGTCCCACCAGTCTGTTGTCTGTAGCCCCAGGTGTTTCCTATGTGTTCTTTGTCTATTTGTTCCCCTTGGTTTGGTGATATCATTGCTTGGTGATGTTCGTAGTGTGTTTTGCTCATTCTTAGTTTGAGTAGTTTTTCTTAAGGATTTTGTTCTCTGTTTTTTGCTTTTGTGGTTCTTTCTTTAATACTTTCCTTGTTTTGCTTTTCTTTTGTTTGTGTTTTTCTTTTAGCTATTGTCTCCATGGACAGCAATGAAAGCTACTAGCTCACACTTGCATCCTGCCTTCTCACCTCCTTTGACTTCCAATATGTCAACTAAAAAATCCAGTGCTTTACATGAACTAGCACATTCACAGATACTGTAAATGTTACTCTTCCTGATCTGCTTCATTTGGCCACCTGTTCTCATGCACATCACATCTAATATCCTCTCTTGCTTATAAACTGTGCTGGGCCCATAATGCATTGTGAACAAATTAACTCCAGAAGTTACTCCTTTTCATAGAAGGTCAACACTTGGGCTGAACCTCAGCTCAGATGGGAATCAGTTGTAAATGGTCTTTTTACACGCAACAATTTGTCTTCACAGCATTATATTTTTTTGGACTTTGATTGTTGATCTGCTATAATATTTGATATTTACCAAATTGACGTATGGTTTATTTTCATGTCCAGTACTGGAGCTGAAATATTGAAAAGGAGAATCATAAGAATCATCAGGAGATTGTGAGTCTGATCCACAGTGATGCCACAGCCATCAGTGGTCAGGATGGTCTGGGTGGGTGGCCATTTCTCAGTGTGATGCTAGCCAACATGGGCGTCTCTTAGCCAACGCAACAGAATTGGCAAATAGCAGTTTTTAAGAGCTTTGAGCTGTCCAGTGATGTTGTTGTAAGGGCAGATCTGAAAAGATTCACTAGTCTCGGGAGAAGCATGTGCTAGCCATCACCCTGCCACCTTGGCAGCTTCATGTGATGAGAGGAGACTGAACTAGTGGGTAGAATTGGCAAAGGCTAAATCAAGCAGAAAAGTAAGTTAAAAAAAAGATCATTTTCAGGGACATAAAGTGTGAATAGCACCTACCAGAGCTACTCTTCACTGTCAGAAACAAAACCTTGTCTCCAAAATGGTCACTTTACAGGAGAGGAAAAAATGTTCCTACACTGAAAGCCCTGACATTATAATGTTCTTTCAGTTAGTTGCTATTAATCAATGTAGTTAATCAAGTTGTTTGTACTGCTGGTTGAAAATTCAACTGTACTTATTTTTGTGGGAAGAACAAACTAAAATTGACAAGCAATAAAAGAGCACAGGCCAGAGTCACTCACTCACACAGTGTAGGAGACTGTGCTCTAAGTGACAAAGTACTCTGACTGACAAAGTACTCTGGATGTTTTGGTGGAATTATTTCAATTTGAGATGTTTCTGTAATGTTTTATAGATGTAGAGCATTTTTGGCTGCATGTTCCTGCAGAGAAGGGTGTGAAGAGTTTTGAAAAAGGAAACTTGGTACTAAAAATGCTTCTAGCAATAGTTAGTTCTGTGTAGGGTGACTGAGAACAATATATAGATTTCCTGATCTGAGACAGCAGGTGCAGCTAGGAAAACACACGTCAGACCCCCGGACCATCAGCACTGGAGTTCCACAAGGCGGCACCCCTTCTCTTCTGTCTCTACACCAATGACTGTGTTTCTAAGGAACCAGTTTTTAATATCCTGAAATTTGCAGACAACACCACCGTGGTGGGCCTCATGGCCTACAGTGATGAGTCTGCCTGCAGTAAGGAAGTCGAGCAGCTGGTCTCCATGTTCAGCAGCAACCAACCTGCTGCTCAACATGCAAAAGACTGCAGGGATGGTGGTGGGCTTCAGCTCTCTGCAATGGCTCTTTGGTTTCCACTGTGGAGTCACTGAAGTTCCTGGGCAACACCATAAAGTCTCATGAGCCAATTTACACAGCAATCATCACGTTCATCCTCACATCATCTATGACCAACTGGTTTGGTTTCATCTACTTAACAAGAACGAGCCAAACTCCAGCTCATAATCAGGACAGCAGAGAGGATCATTGGATGTAGTCTACCAACGATTCAGGACATACAGCTGACCCCTCTCATCCTGGACATCACCTCTTCCAGCCACTTCCCCCTTGTAGAAGATTCAGGGCCATCAAGGCCAGCACAACTAGACACGCTAACAGCTTTTGCCCCAGAACTTAAACCATCAAACCTCCATACTGTAGCACAAGAAGTTCCTCTGTAACATAATGCTCTGTGCACAACTGTACAGATGTTCATTGTTACAAATGTTCATTCTGTTAAATTCTGTAAATGATAGATTCTATATGATATGTTTAATCAGGCACGCTTATATATAGACATTCATATCTGTATCACATCAGATATTCACACTTCTCTTTATCTCCTTTCACTTTGGCTCTTTACTGTTCTTCATTCAATGTATTGTATCTTTTATTTTATTTGCCCCTTAGAGAAAAATTGTTATACATCTGTTTGTTTGTCTGGTCTGGTCAGGTCAGTAAGTTACATGTGTACACTCACCTAGACAAATTCCTTGTCAGTATAACATACTTGTTGAAATAAAGTGATCCTGATTTTGATTTTGATTCTGATCAGACAAACAAAGCTACTCATATTCATGTGAACACTGTGACATAGCTAGCTAGTAGCTAGCTCTAGGCTTTTATTTCCTCTGTTCAACAAAAAGTATCTGTTGTTGATTTTCAGACTGTGTTTGCTAACTGATCTTAGATTGTAGAACAGATTTTCTGCTGGCATTTTTAGTGTTTGCTTACAATAATAGCCCTAGTTTGGCTTCTCATTGTAGCCAAGTTCTTACTGACTTTATGAAAACAGACCCCAGCAGACTGACTTTTTAATTACAGCTTTATATTAACTAATTAAAGCATGACATTGCATATTATCATACTAGAATCTTTAACATTATGATGTATATGTTTTTTGGTAGCCATAAACACTGGACTTTTTCATGGACAGATTTGGAAATGGTCAAACTAACGTACACATAGAATCACAATGGATTTTTTACTTCTTTTTTTTCATTTTATTGTAGTTAGGGCTGTGCATGAATACTTGAGCACTCTGTTGATGGCTAAGAGGTTTCTGAACATGAATGCTGAAATCACCGGTCAGGTATTCATTGTTTTTATCACAGGAAGATAGAATAAAAATGAAATAAATGTGAAAGTTTTGCTCGTCTTTGTGAGAAAGTATTTTGTCATATTTTGGTACTCTGAGTGTCTTAATGTAAGCATGTTGCCAATGACGCAGATGCAGATACACCACAGCTTTTATCGCTAAATAGCCTAAGCTGTTACTGGTTAGCTATAGCTTTAGCGTATTAACTCATCTGAGACAGTCTCTGTTATGTTACTCATCCAACATGAAAACCTACCAATTTCATCCTGTTTTTGGCTACTTTTGAATACTACATGTTAAAGAATATATTCTTTGTTCTTTTGCTAAATTTTTGTGCAACACCAGTGCTGCCACCTAAAAAGGTAATCCACATCTTACCAGCACAGAGGATCAAATTACTTTACATCATGATATATGTAAAATATGGGTTCTAGTGAGGACTGTATGTTTTAGTTCTTATTTTGTTGGCATTGTTGCTTTTGATTGTGGGGGGTGGGGGAGATTTTTGTGCAGGACAGTCTGCCACTGATTCTTTAAATAAAATATGCTTACAATTAGTATTTTGCATGATTTATTATTTATAACTTAAAAGATAGAATGTACATCAGTGAAAATAGTAGTAAAACAATGTACAAACACTTAAAACATTAAAACAACCAGCCATTTGGTAATATAATCAAACATCTCTAAATATTTTCCATGTTCTACCTGCTGATAAAACTATGTTAAGGCTTTCTAAATTAAAAATATTAAAAGAAAGATAGAAAATGTAAGAAAATCCAAGAATTACCCAGTAATAACAGCTGCAGCACTGTGGCTATAGGGTAGTAAATGACCAGCAGTGATTTATGGCGGACTGTTAACGCACACTTGTTTGCAGGGGTTAATCTTTACAACATAAACTACAAATTTACTCATTTATTGAAGCTGATTACTTAGTAAAGGAGGTTTACTAAACGTTGATCTAAATTCTGAGCCTCACAAATCAACTCTTTTTTCATTTTTTCTTTTTTCTCAATATAAAACCAGTTTTACAGTGATACTTTTTCTTTAATTATTTCCACAGGATTTTCTGTTTTATCTTTCACTCTATATTATGTAAAAACCAAATTCCAGAGCATGTTTAGTATGTTTTGATTTATTTTATCATTTGGAACCTAAATATCAGCTGTATAATGCACTGTATGACTAAATGTACAATTCAACAAAAATCTCTTTTCTCACATTTGTGTTTGACATGCTGAATATTTTCTCTCTGTCTCTCTTTTTCTAGTTGTAAATAAAACTTTGGCTGCTGGATTTTGGTGCAGCTGAAGTCTGTTTTACAGGTAGGCTTTAAGTAACACAAGCATATTCATCATGTTTGAGGATAAATCACATCTGAGATGTTCTAATATCATAAAAACAAGCAGCTCTGAAGTTACACTAAGCAATATTTAGATTCATTCATTAAGCAGTTGCTGAAAAGAGTAGCCCTTAATCATTGGTTAGTTAAACCTCCCAATAAACCAAATACAGTGAATTTTCTATAAGAATTACAGTTATACAATGGTTATACAGATATGTCTGATTAATATATATTATTAAAACATCATTCAATCATTCTGGAAACTATTGTTTACTAACTACTAAAGAAGAACAACTAATCCCAGGTACTGGTGAAGAACAAAGACGTGCTGTCTCCATCAGGGAGTGGTCTTACGGATGTTTCTCACTTTCAGAGTGAAGTTGCTGGGAAGTCCCAACCTGATGAGCTCATCTTGAAGCTGAAACAAAAGCTCAGTTACATTAAACTTGCTTTACCTTATCAAACTCTAACATAGAGGCAGATGTTTCATTATGATAATCACAACAGCATAATATCTACAGTGGTTTAATGATGTGTATACTGAAACTTACAACGTGTAGCAGTTATGTGTTAAATAAGGAAAAAATTATCAACAAGGACTAGTTTTTTACATATTTTCTTGATAATCTGTATAATTAAGATTAAAGTGTATTAATCCTGTTAGAGAAATTAGGGACAGGCTCTTCACTGGGTCCTTGTTAGATCAGGTTGGAATGAACAGCTTATCAGTTTAGATAAAGACAGTGAGGAAAGAAAAGCTGCTCACCTGCATTAAAACCAGTCCTTCAATCTGAGATCCAGAGCGACTCTTCTCATCTTCAACTTGCACTCTCAGTCCCATAACATGACCTGTGACAAAAGTGGTGATTATAAGCATGTAATAAATACATGCTTTACTGATATACGCAGATTTATGTACACAAAAAATGTAGTGTTTTATGTGTGACTAAGAATTCATGAAAACATTTTATAAATGTTCATTATTCAGACATACATTTTCAACAGAGATGTAATTAGAGGAGGTGTTAGAGTAGACATTCACACTGAGGTCCACGGTGAAGGGCCCACCCAGCCTGACCTGTCACTTTAACTGTTAATAAATAAGAGATGTATTGTAGAACTAGCTGGCGAGTTAGCTTAGTTAGTTAACTAGATCTAATATCACAAGCATCACTGAGCCTTAATTTCAAATGTCCATATATTTAATATATCATATGGAATGGAGCATTATTTACACTGGAATGTTTAATTGACTGAACTAGTTATGGTGCTGTCATACTTCATGAACGGCTATTGTATTTAGGCGGGCTGTTTAGTATCAAATGATATACATTTTAAGTCTGGAATCACTTCTTATTGTCAACAAACAACTACAGGCATCTTAGAAAATGAAATCTAAAGTCATTTATCTGGGTAAAGTAAGTGTTTCTTTGTTCCAGAAATACCAACATTAGAATAAATAGGAACAAAAAATGCTTTTTGATTTGATGTATTTTAGATAAATCATTTTGTAAGTCTTTCCTGGATGATGTCTAGTATTTACAGAGACTATACAATACTTGTTTATCTAATCATCCTTCATTAAATTACATCAGGTGCTGCTGGAGTGAGAAGTCAGAAAACAAACCTGTGTTCTTCTAACATTAGTAATCTAATCTTCATAATAAATACTTTCACTGCCAAACAACACATTATATGCTTACAATTAGTAAGCATATTTGTGTTTATTTAATGAATGAATTAATTAATTCATTAGATATTAAATCAAAAATATATCTTACATTGTCATGTGTATTAATTCAGTAATGTTCATATGGGGGTCATATTAGTTGTTTTTGCACTGGAGCCCATAAGATTCTAGTTTTTGCCGATGATTTTACTGTTAATCATTCAGTACATATTAAAATGAATAATTAATGAATGGTAAATGAACAGAGATTGAGCTCAAGAACTGTGTAAAGAGCTGTCTACTGTAGACTTTAAGGAAGGCTAAGAAGAATGTGCTTTTCTCACCTGGTGGAGGTGCAACTGGACAGAACCCACAGCACATGATCAGCAGTTAGCATTAGAAAAACAGTTTAAAGGTTAGCATTTAAAATAGTTTTGTGCTATTACAAAGCTGGTAATATAACCAATCAACTAACAAACACTAGGAACGGAAGACATTCATTTTAAAAACATTTTACAAAACTACACCACTCACCACTGTAGCAGAGGAATGGGAAACTGGCAAAGCAGTCTTCATCTGTCCAGTAGCCTGAATAATCCACAGCTGTACAGTGTTGATTTCCATTTTGTCCAGAGTACACACCATTATCAGGTTCCTGGGTTGCATACTGGATCTCTGGTCTCCAATAAGTGAAAGTGGAGTTGCTCTGATCTGACCACCGTCGGTTTCTATACAGACCAATCCAAACTGCATTGCCATTTGAAATTCTGATTATTTGCTGCAGCTCAGTCTGGTTCCTCACACTGGCCAGGTCTGTGTAATTGTTTCTACAGTAACTCTGAGCTTCTGCCCAAGTCTTTCCTTCAGAAACCCACACATATGTGCTGTTATTACCTAAGAAAGAGCAGTGAAATGTATGTATCTTTAAGATTACTAAATACGAAAATCATTGTGTAACGCTTAAAAAACATCTGGTGGTTGATTGGCAACAGGTCAGTAACATGATTGGGTATAAAAAGAGCCTCCCAGAGAGGCTGAGTCTTTCAGAAGTAAAGATGAGGAGGAGTTCACCACTCTGTGAAAGACTGCATGATCAAATAGTGCAAGAATTCAAGAATAATGTTTCTCAACATTAAATAACAGAGAACTTTTGCTTTTCATCATCTACGGTACATAATAACATTAAAAGATTCAGAGAATCTTCAGAAATCTCTGTATGCAAGGGACAAGGCCAAAAACCAGTATTTGCTGGCCGTGATCCCTCAGACAGCACTGCATTAAAAACAGATTGATTCTCAAGTGGAAATCACTGCATGGGCTCAGAAAAAGTTCTGAAAAACACTGTCTGTGAAAACAGTTCAACACTGCATCCACAAATGCTGATTAAAACTCTTAAATGCAAAGAAGAAAGCACATATAAACAGGATCCAGAAACGCTGCCACCTTCTCTGGGCCCAAGCTCATTTAAAATGGTCTGAGGTGAAGTGGAAAAGTGTCCTGTGGTCTGACAAATCAACATTTGATTTTTTTTGTTTTTTGGAAATCATGGACACTGTGTCCTCCGGGCTAAAGGCCACTCAGCTTGTTATCAGTGCACAGTTCAAAAGCCAGTATTCATGATGGTATAGGGGTGTATTAGTGCACATGGCGTGGGTGACTGGCACATCTGTAAAGGGACCATTAATGCGGAACGATATAGATCGATATTACGATATAGAACAATGTGCAAATGATTTATATCATCTACACATATATATGTTTTTTTTTAAATATGTGCCTATGTTTGACATTAAAAGTTTTTCAATTTAACTTTCATCTAAGACTCGTGCTTGTGCTGTCATCTTCTCAGATCTACTCTTCTCACAATCAAGTGCAAAACAGTATTTTTCTGATTGTCACCTTTAAAGATGTTGCAAAATACTGCTTTTTTCCTTCATCCTTGCATAAAATAAGGAAGATACAGATGTGAAATCAAAGGTAGATTTCTACAGATGTGAAAATAATTTCCCTGCCTTAGAGAATAATATAAACATTAAATAAATGAAACATTATATTAAATAAAACTTTGCACAACAGAATGAATTAGTAATAAATTTGTGCTTCGTAACCAAATTAAAAGCCTGAAAAAAGCAGGTTATTTAATTCGGTTTGATATTTGCAGCACTTACTGTTATAGCATACAAATCCTCGTATATCAGTACAGGGAGTATCAAACCATTCCCCTCTTGAAGACATGTAAACACACAGCTCTTTCCCATAGTAGTTATCTGGTTGATGGTACCACCCTCTGAAATCTCTCTCTCCCTCCTTGTAGAAGCTCTCATCATCCAGAGACCATCTCCAGCTGTCCAGATCATCATACAGTCCAATCCAGGCTAAACCAGAGTAGCTGCCATTTACTGTGTTAATGAGTCTGTTCATTTCCTCCATGTTATCAATGGTGGCCAGGTCAGTGTAATTCTCTCTGCAGTATCTCTGAGCTTCAGTCCAGCTCTTAGTCTCATTAACAAAGTGATACTGACGAGATGGTACTGCTAGAGAAGCATTAAAAATATCAGAATTGACATCTGTCCATTTAATTTTGAAAAAGGTAAATTATATTTATGTAGTGTACACTCTTTATTTAAGCAATAAAGCAATACAAACAAAAGCAGTTTGTATTTGAAACAGGTGTACTCACCACTGTAGCAAAGAAAAGGAAAAGTGCGACCACAGTTTTCATCTGTCCATCGTCCAGAGTCATTGAATGACACAGCTGTACAGTATTCACTCTGTCCAGCATTATCTGGTTGTCCTGCTTTCCAGTAGCTGAAAGAAGAGTTGCTCTTATCTGACCAGGACCTGCTCCTGTACAGACCGATCCATGCAGCGTAATTATAATAATAATTTACCAATGATCTTAACTTCTTGTTCTCAGTTTCGTTCCTCACACTGGTCAGATCTGTGTAGTGTTCTCTGCAGTATCTCTGAGCTTCAGTCCAGTTCATGTATTGATTAACAAAAACATATCTTGCAGTGGCATTCACTCTTCCTAAGAGAAACAAATATCATTTGTCATTTTGAAATAAATACTATGGGCTTTAAGAGCCGTTTTCAATATTTATCAGCTGTACTCACCATCATAGCAAATAACGGGGTATGTATCAGAGCAAAAGCTTTCCCACCATGTGGCGTAAAATTGTGAAAACACTGCACACATGTGGTTTCCTCCCCAGTTAACAGGTTTCTGTATATACCAGTTTCTGAAGTTTGTCACATTCTCCTTGTAGAAACTCTTATCATCCAGAGACCATCTCCAGCTGTCCAGATCATCATACAGTCCAATCCAGGCTAAACCAGAGTAGCTGCCATTTACTGTGTTAATGAGTCTGTTCATTTCCTCCATGTTATCAATGGTGGCCAGGTCAATGTAATTCTCTCTGCAGTATCTCTGAGCTTCAGTCCAGCTCTTACTCTCATTAACAAAGTGATACTGATGAGGGACACATGAGAGCCCTGTGCACAACTCTATATTTTAAAAGGCAAAAAAGAAAAACATTTAAAAAATTTTAAATACATTTTTGTGAATTAGATCTAGATTGTAAGCTTCACGAAGAAATATCAATAGAAAAAACAATCATATTTTTACACAAATGACATGCATTTTTCTGATCATAAGAAGAAAACACTAGCACAAAATTTCTCATGATCAGTAAACAGCTTCCATGTGTACATTGCACTGCACAACCTTATATCCAGATCTAAGGACCATTTACGAACCTTTATTATTAAGAGTGAATCTAATAGTTTGGTTGCTGAGCAAAAAAGAAAAAGGCAAAAATTTGGTGTTTTCTCCAACAGCCACGAACGATTAATCAGGTGTCATCTACCTATTTAGTCTTAAAAACTGAATGTGTACTAATGTGAAAATAAAGAAGAGGAAAAAATTAACTCACTGCTGTAGCAGACAAAGGGAAGCGTGGCTAAGCAGTTCTCATCTGTCCACAGGCCTAAATCACTGAATGATACAGCAGTGCAGTGCTGATCACCAAACTGTCCAAAAACATATAAACCATTGTCTGGTTCTTCGGGACTGTAAGAGATATATGGTCTCCAGTTTTCATATGTAGAACTGTGCTGGTCTGACCAGAGTCTGGTCCTGTAGAGACCAATCCAAACACCAGAGCCACCTGTAATGTTGACAATTCTCTGATTCTCAGTTAAGTTCCTCACACTGGCCAGGTCTGTGTAAAACTGTCTGCAGTAACGCTGAGCTTCTGCCCATGTCTTGTACTGACTTATCCAGATGTAGTTGTCAGTTCTATTTTGGCCTGAAATACATTAATAATTTTACCAATTATGTCTACAAAAGAACAACCAAAATATCAGTAGACAATAAGTAAAATATTCATACCATTATAGCAAATATACAGGAAAAGATAAGTTATTTAAATTATTCTGATATGTGCAGCACTTACTGTTATAGCAAACAAATGTCTGTGAATAAGTACAGGCAGTATCAAACCATTCCCCTGTTGAAGACATGTAAACACACAGCTCCCTCCCATTGTAGTTATCTGGTTCATGGTACCACCCTCTGAAATCTCTCTCTCCCTCCTTATAGAAACTGTCATTATCCAGAGACCATCTCCAGCTGTCCAGATCATCATACAGTCCAATCCAGGCTAAACCAGAGTAGCTGCCATTTACTGTGTTAATGAGTCTGTTCATTTCCTCCATGTTATCAATGGTGGCCAGGTCAGTGTAATTCTCTCTGCAGTATCTCTGAGCTTCAGTCCAGCTCTTACTCTCATTAACAAAGTAATACTGACGATATGTTGATGACATTGCTAGAGAAACACAAAACAAATGGTAGAAATTATGTTTACCTTTTTATCCTGAACTAGTTTTCTACAGTATAGTTTACAGTTCTTGTACAAAAGGACATTTTACTGACCAGGAAATATTGTTACTTTGGAAACACAAGTGAGAAATGAGCATGACTGTTGAGCTTCCAAAGAGTTCTACGACAGCTGTGGCGTTTTTCATGAATTTAAAAGTGCATAGTCATCTGACTGTATATTATGGCACTGTACCAGCCAAACAATCCCTTTAATGATGCAGTGAGTGTTCATGGTTCTGTATAGAACCACTTTCTTTACTAAAGAACCCTTAAAGAGCTATCTTTGGCATAGCTAAAAGAAAGACAAGCCATGTTGGATAACTGGAATCCTAAGAACAAATTCCCAAAACTACCAAAGACGAGGCTCCGGGAATTAACAAAACAAACCCACTGTAGTGTAACATACAGAAAGAAGCTAAGCAAGTGATTAAGAATTTAAGAACCACATTTTGTGTGCAAGTGAGCCACAGCTGTATATGTTTGAACCTAAATATACACATGAAAAAATGCATCAGGTGGAAGCTGGACCCACCAGTGACTCCCCGGATGTTACAGTAAGTGAGCACAGCAAAGAATAACCTTTGCATAATGTAATGTTCTTTTTTTAAAATTATTCTTCTTCAGTATAAACTGGTTCATAGATCCTTCTTTACTCTACATGAACTTTGTTAGAATGGGTAAATTTTAATGTTTCCTATTGTACTCTGCATTCTACAGATTTTTGTAGATGGTACCTGGGCTTGTGCTTCAGTTTAGTGGCTTTAGTAGTCATTATAGTATTATTCCATTTCCCTATAAGGTGATTTATCACTGTTCAATGTTCCTTCTCTGTTTTCAGTTCCTTTGAATGATTTTTTTTTATTAAATAATGTAAAAAGCTGGACTGTACCGTTTTGAAACCGAGGATTTCTATTTATGATAATTTAATGGCAGCTGTAGACAATTTTTCTAATTATTAAACTTCTTTTGAGATCTATATGAAGCAATTTAGCAAATTTGTCACTTCTGTGTACTGTTGTTTTTGTGTTGGGGCACATTGTTTTGTGTTGTTCTGATTTCTGATGATGTCACATATTTCCAATAACAGAAATAAAAATAGGAATGTCACGCATCCGGTGAGCTCTCAGAAAGAGACGGACTTCATCTCCCAGACTCCAATGGGAGATCACGTGACTGAGCAACTGAGCAACTGAGCAACTTCCCTCAGACTCGAAAGTTGCTCCAAGCTTTCATAAATGACGTACTCAGAGACATGTTAGGGCAATTTGTCATAGCCTACCTTGATGACATTCTTGTCTACTCACCTTCCTTAGAGTCCCATGTACAACATGTCTGAGCCGTGCTACAACTGCTCTTAGAGAACAATTTGTTTCTTAAAGGAGAAAAGTGTGAATTCCGCCTACAGCCAGTGTCCTTCCTGGGCTACGTCATCAGCCATCAGGGAGTTATCATGGATGACCACAAAGTTGAGGCGGTTGTCCAATGGTCCACACCCACTTCAGTTAAGGAATTACAGAGATTTTTAGGTTTCACCGATTTTTACCGCAGATTTATTAGAAACTTTAGCAGTATTGCAGCCCCTCTAACCTCTCTGCTAAAAGGAAACCCCAAGAAGATCACATGGTCTCAAAGAGGCTTTTACAACGGCTCCCATTTTGAAACACCCAGACCCCACACAACCCTTCGTAGTAGAGGTTGATGCATTGGAAAGCGGAGTCGGAGCGGTGTTATCACAGCAGACTGGATCCCCTCTGAAATTACATCCCATTGTGTTTTTTTCTCATAAGTTGTCACCTACAGAGAGAAATTGATCGTGAACTATTAGCAGTCAAGCTAGCCTTGGAGGAATGGCATCATTGGCTGGAAGGAGCCAACCATCCATTCACAGTATTGACTGATCATAAGAACTAAGAATATCTTCATACTGCCAAAAGACTCAATGCCCGTCAAGCTAGATTCCGGAGGACATCGTATCGGACAGTGGACCTCAATTCACATCCCAGGTATGGACCGCCTTTTTTGAACACATCGGGGCATCCATTAGTCTATCATCAGGGTATCATCTGCAATCTAATGGACAGTGTGAGAGAGCAAATCAGGAACTGGGAAAGTTTTTGAGACTGTTTTGTCATGATAATCCATCTGATTGGTCGAAGTTTTTGGTTTGGGCCGAGATCGCACAAAATTCATTGACTAGTTCTGCCACAGGAATGACCCCTTTCCAGTGTATTTTGTCATATGACAGGGTTGTTTACTTTCTAAGCCCGGGCTTTAGTTAAAACGGGTGCGAGGTATTGTTTCTCTGTAAACTACTGAGCGTTCGTATTCTGATTGCCTGTATTCCGTGTTTTGGCCACTGCTTTGTTTATCCTGATTCTGTCTTTTGCTTCGTCCTTTTTGTACATTTGCCTGTTCTGACTGATCTGTGTTTTGGAACCCTTTGGCCTGTTTTTGTGACTTCGTCTTTTGCTCTGCCCTTTTGAAGTTTGTTTGCCTTGTGATATTAAACCGCTGTTGTTTTTTACATCTGCAAGTGTCTGGTTTCTGTTAATACCTAACAAGGAAATTAATGACATCAATTAATGAATAAAAAACTTTAAAAAGTAGTTTATCTTTTTCCCAACAGAAATTTACTCACCATTATAGCAGAGAAAAGGCAGAGTGCGACCACAGTTTTCATCTGTCCATTGTCCAGAGTGATTGAATGACACAGCTGTACAGTATTCACTCTGTCCAGCATTATCTGGTTGTCCTGCTTTCCAGTAGCTGAAAGAAGAGTTGCTCTTATCTGACCAGGACCTGGTTCTGTACAGGCCGATCCATGCAGCGTAACCATAATAAGATAATAATCTCAACTTCTGGTTCTCAGTTTCGTTCCTCACACTGGTCAGATCTGTGTGATGTTCTCTGCAGTATCTCTGAGCTTCAGTCCAGTTCTGGTACTGATTAACTAAAACATATTTTGCAGTGGCATTCGCTCTTCCTAAGAGAAACAATTGCAATATATCACATTTATAAAGAAGAGTTCCTGAAATTTAAGTCTACTGTTCTATGAGATCTATAACAGTTGTGCTCACCATCATAGCATATGAATGGAAGTGTGGAAGAACAAGAGTCAGTCCACCATGATGAAGTATAACTTGAAAAGTACACACAGTGAGAGTTTCCACCCCGGTTCTGAGGTTTCTCTATATACCAGTTCCTGAAGTTTCTCTCATTCTCCTTGTAGAAGTGATCATCATCCAGAGACCATCTCCAGCTGTTCACATCATCATACAGTCCAATCCAGGTTGATCTGCTGTTCCTGATGTCCACTAAGTTTTTAATCTCCCGTGTTTCTTCACTGTTATCAATGCTGGCTAAATCAACATAATGTTCTCTGCAGTAACTCTGAGCTTCAGCCCAGGTTTTACTTTCATTCACAAACTGATACTGACGAGGAAGACAAGCACTGAGAGTGCAGAGCCCTGTTTAAGACAATTTAACTTTATAAAACACAGTTTTAAATACATTGTTTTAAACAAGGAAATAATGTATGTTTAATTTGAGTCTCACATGCATGTCATTTATAAAGTTAACATATGATACACTAACAAGATGACTGACCTAAGATCAGCACGAGCTGAAACATGGCTCTGGAAAAAAAATAAAGAGTGAATAGATACAATAATACATCTATTACATGAGTACGTAAATGAAATGTAGGTCTTTTTAATCATATTTCTAAAACAATCTGTCACAAATGTGTTTGGGGATTCACCGGAAGTCTTCCTCTCCAATATTGAGGTTTTTTTTTTTACTCCATACTCCATTCAACTGTCTGGAGCAAACCAAGCAATTACTTCACTGGTTATGCCCTCACAAAAGCAGTGGTGTATTTTGGCATGCAATAGATTGTGAAGATAGATCTGTGCATGTACTGGAATACTTGGCCAAAGCAGTAGGTCATTCAGGAATCTTTGGTGTTCTGGCCAAATTCATGTTGGTCACATGCTGCTCACTACTGACTATGTTTGGGCGCAATCGGTACATGAGCGGTGTGTGTCAAAGACCGCATGTTTGGACTACAATTCATAGCCTTTGTAACCTTTCTAGGTGATTAGTCTTTTCTAATCGATATTTAACATGGACTGTATTTCTGACCATGTTTGTGGATTATGAATTAGATTTCTTTGTATGGACTTGTGTTCATCTGTTTTTTGAACACAACTTTGGTTTTGCTGCTAAAACCTGCACTTGGATCCCACCTGTGAGTCTGAGTTAATCTTTTACACAGTGGGCTTCAATCATCAATCTTTCTTAAGTAGAAATTTCTTTGCAAAACCCACTTACACAGTTATACACAGAACAGAATCTACACACACTCAAGAGCACAAAAAGTACAAAAAATTCAAAGCTTTATCTGAGATAGACTTTTCTTAGGACCTTTCTCAAGAACAAAACCTTATGAAGATATTGGTGAATGAAGCCTGATCTTTCTAGGGTGCTCTTGCACTAAAAAAAATGGTTTGTCAATTAAATTTTAAAAAATTCTAAACTTAAATCTTAAACAAGGAGTTTTAAGGTAGAGTCTATATATATGTTTTTTCAAAAATTCTACATGATTATTAAAATGTAAACAACATCATTCAGAATGTTTTGGTGTGAAATGGTTAATGACAGAGGAACTTACCAGACTTCTTAAGAGTGGGGATAATAGGAACCAGGGATTGCAATGTCTATAACACAAATATAGCTGTTTTATTTACTGTCCAGATCCACCAGTGAACCTACATGTGCCTTCTGAGTTTTTATCTTTAATGTTGATCGTTATAAAATAGTGGGTAATCTGAAAAATAAAAGTGCAATTTAGCCTAAAACTGTAATAAACAATGTCTCAGACATCAAACAGTATGTTCCTACCATTTCATATAATAAGTTTCTCTGAGTGCCTTTAAGAGGCATTAACCTCTTTAAATGTCTGGTTCATGTCACCACCACTGTGAACAATTCTGACTCACTGTGTTTCTCCAAAAAGGTACACATTAAACCTCCCTGAATAACTTTGTTACCATCCTGACTATAGAATTACACAGAAATTATCCATTAAATGCAAATCCAAACAAACAGATTAGATCAACAAAACTATTATTACTTCAAAACACTTCACATCATCTCCTGAACTGTATCAGCTGTACGGTGTAGTTTAAAACTTAAGTCTTATAATGAAAACATTTACCTCAGATTTCTGATCTGGTCTCTTCTTCTCTTCTCTGCTTTCTGTTTGCTCCTCTAAGTATTAATAAGAAGCCTCAGTTGTGGGAGGAGATTACTGCTGCGCTCACTTCTGGTAATCAACAAGAATCCAGAAACAGACCTTATAAAAACACATGGTAAAGATACGGTAAGAGAAAAGAATAGAACTGAAAACATCTCAGAGTAAAAGAAACTCTTCCTTCAGTCAAACATAACACTGAGTCTCTCTGCATGCACAAAAAGTGTCATAGGATTCTATGAGCAGACTGCGATGTACGTCAAATGCATAAAAGTGAAATATGTTACTCAATGAGACCTAGTAAAAAACAGATTCTGACATACTAACAACAGAAGAAAATATTTGCAGGAGATGTCAAAATTCTGAAACTATATATTAACTAATATTCCACGTTCTACTTCTCGATAGATTCAGATCTAAACCAAAAACAAGATCAGAAATGTCATAATTACGGAAAGCAACTACAACTCTGACAAAAAGTATGAGGACGAACGTCATGCATAGTATGCGTTGATGAGAAATGTTTACGTTTTGTTATTTTTTTCTCCTGTTTTCAAGCAGCAGAACAGCACTTCGCAGGGGTCCACTGATTATCAAATAAAAGCAAGCACAAAAAAAAATATTTTAAAAAGATAAATTCCTAAACAAGTCAGCAGTTCACAACAACAACAACAACAACAACAACAACAACAACAACAACAACAACAAATAACAAAAGACAGAAAAACTCAAACGGTAGAAAACTTACTGAAAAACAGTCTAACCATTGAAGAAAAAACAAAACAAAACAAAACAAAACCAACAAAACAAAAATTATTATTAAAAGGTATGAATGAAATTCTTCAATGACGTCAGGTCTTGGTTCAGCTTTACTCAGTTTTAAGAACAGAGTGAAAATTGCAGTCATTTTAAAATATACACAACAACAGAACTATAAGGCTGTTTTGCTGTGGGCAGATACTGCTCTTTCACTTTGAACAATGGACTGTAGAGCAGGGGCGGAGCTTGAGAAGCCAAACAGGTTCTAGATATTAACTCAGCCAGTGTGAGGTACAAAATTCAGTACTGTGTAATTAGCCTGAGTAAAATGTTAGTAATTACCAGGGCGTTGGCTGGGCATGTAAAGATCTAGGGCTCAGTCCAGTTCATTGTAGAACTGTTATAGGGTATTGTAAAATGTGCAGTTGCTACTTTTTTATTTAGTATTAGCGTTTACACTTCAACAAACATGCAGCAATTCAGCATTGCTGATTGGGTCTTATAAACCAAATTATTAAAAAAAGAAAAAGAAGAAACAGGTTCTCTGTGCATTTCCTCTCTCTCCACATTAGTCTCTTCCATACCTCTCTTCTCTAATGTCTAATGTTTTAATATCGCTGTTGTTGGAAGAAAACCTTGCATCTCCAAAATACTAAACTTTACAGGAGGAAGAAAAAATGTACTCTAATTTAGTCAATGGAAGCAAAACAACTTAAATGAACTAATGTAAACAAAACTTTAAAATGTTTACACTTATAACTGAACCTACTGAGGTGACCAGTTACTCTTCCTACAGTAATAATTGGTGTTTTTAAAGCCAGCAAATAAAACAAAAAAAAACAAATGTTGCTGGCCTTTTTGATTCTGTGATGGGCTAGAAGTCTGTCTGTTAGCCAAAATGCAGGTAGCCTTGCTGGTGGCTGAACCGAGGAACTCCTTAGCATTTCCTGGGTAGCTAGAGGCGCTATCACTTAGCGTAATATCTCATGAAGCTTTTCTGGTCGCCTGACAGACAGCTTTTGTCCTGTGAAGGTTGTCCTCTAATGGGCTAACTTAAAGTGAACAGTCCCTAAACCCCACTGAGAGTGGGTGCAGAGGCTAAGTTAAAGCTATTGGCTAAGACGGAGGCTAAGGACGAGTCCAACATTAGCAGCCAATGCTCCAGTTAGTGACTGAATGTCAGTGTAACAGTTGATCCTACTGCAAACACTTATCTTCACTGGCTGTGTTTACATACAAATATTTTTGCCAGTCCAATTGAATACATTCCCATTACAGATTAAGCCTGAGTGTGTTTATAAGCTCAATCTACTCAACAATCTGATGAAAATCTTCATTTACATGCTCACTACAAGTAATCCGATCCAAAATGATGTGCATGCGTGGAGCACCACTTAGAGTAAACATTACCACGACAGCGAACATCACGATGAGTTTTCAGTTGGCATGCTTGTGTTTTTAATTGCTTTAAAATGATGTCAGAGAAATGTACCTCACATGTACTTATTAAAGAAGCACGATATGAAGACGTCGTGTTCTGGGACACATAAGCTGGACTCCCATTCCACAGCCATCTTTTAAAGTTCAGAGCATAAACTTCGCCTCCTCTGCAGACCAGTTTCTGCTCCCGCCACGTTGAACGTTATAAACTTTTTCCAGAGCCGATTTGTGAGTTCTCTGCTTTTGCTATGATGCAAACGCACATGTGCAGATGTTACCCGTTCCAATTGGAAATGTAATCGGATGCAGGCGTTTACATGGCTATTATTCTTCTAATTAACAGATTATTTATAGGATTACCCACCTCGTTCAATCAGATAGAAATTGTATTCCGAATGGCCTCAATCGGACTAGTGTATTCTGATTGAAGTGAGATTATTTCTATAACTTATAAACAGCCTTGTTTGTTGTTATTTTTGAGTTTGAAAAGGGAAATGCGTCAGATCACAAAGATATCTGGGCAAATTCTGCTGCTAAAGATGACGCTGAAGTTCTTTATTAACTTGAGCTAATAAAGAAATGGAACAGCCCTCAATGTATATATATATACACATACATAGAGAGAGAGAGAGAGAGAGAGAGAGAGAGAGAGAGAGGTTCAGTGTAGGTTTTTATGCACTGTACCTATTTTAGATCATGTGTTTAGTGTCTCTGCTTAGTAGTCAGTAACAAATCATCTGAAATTACTGCCAACTCAGTAGTCTTTGGTGTTTTCAGGTCATGTAAAACATGACAAAAATGATGACACCAGGTTTTGTTCTGACAGCAATGATATAAAATATACAATGATTATCAAGGAAAGATGATTAAGGACCAGCAAAGTGGGGTTTCTTAGCCAGAGGGGTGGACATAGCAGCTGTGTGTTATCAGTGACAGATGATTTCATTCTTTTGATCGGAAATAAAACAGTAAAAAAGTCTCCTGACTGCTGTCTCCAAATACTTTTGGGCCATTTAAACATTTAAATCTGTTTACTGCTCAAATGAAGGGTCACATGTCAGTGGTGTTAACTGAGGAGCCTCTGGAGAGGAGCTGAGCGATAAGACTCTCTGAGCAGTAAAACAGTGGAAGGTCATTTTCTCTCCACTCTCGCTCTTCAGTTCTCCCCCTGTTTGTCCCATCAGGCGGCTCCAGCACAGTGGCTACTGGATAGTAAAGACAGACAGTGATTTATGCTGGACTGTCAATTCACAGCTTTCATGCAGATGGTAATTTAACTCGTTTATTGAAGCTAAAACAACTACATGTTTGAACCAAACCATGAACAGTTTTTTACTTGTTTAAATACAGAAGCTCAGTTTTACATGGTTATAAACACTATTATAAAACTGTTACACTGAACTCCAGAACTGAACATTAAAGTAGACTGCATATCATGTTGCTAAATCACAAATACCCAGACAAAGTCTCAAAACCCCAAAAATGACAATGGCTATAGAGACAAACTGTTGATTGCGTGTGAACAGGCCAATCATAACTGATTCACATCTGTACTTAATCTGGTCCAGGAGTTGATCATCAATAAAAATGGGTCATTTCTGGAAGTATTTTGTTTACAATAGACGGTGCATTAGCACAGTGTATAAGCAAGTGTTTATTGTTATAAGATGTACAGAAAATAGAAGATATGTAGACGTTACACTATTCTGTTTGGTAAGATTTTTTTCTGATGTGATGAGTTTCTTCTTCATTCACTCTAAAAAGGGTTTGTCAAACCAACCTAAACAGATTTCATGCAGTAACAAACACTGCGTTTACTTCCCCTTAATAAAAAACCTTTATTGAGACGTCACAAATCAAACTTTCACTTTGAATGAAAGAAATCAATATTTTACATCAATTCAAACTTCAAAACCACTTCAGCTGCTGCTGTTCCACTTTAACAATGTTGTTTACATGATGAGCCAAATAATAATAAACTAATATCAATGTAAAACAGAGCCAAAGAGAAAATAACTCTTTACTACTTCAAAGATTTACATAAATTAGCAGATCTAACATGATCAACCGTTCTTAGTGTTTTGACACTCAGAAAATAAACTTTATGCAACAATGTTCCACATTTCCATTCAATCAAATTGAGCAGAGTCAGTATACACAGACTTTCTTACGTCAACATAGGGTTCAGTGGTTCTTGGACCAAATTTGAAATATTTCAGCTCACATTTTTAAGGTTTTATTCGAACGAAATTCTTTTCAGCTCAACCTATAGAGTTTTCATTAACTGAAACTGAAATTTCTTTCCATTTTATGTAAACCAGTTACTTTAAGACAACACAATTCATTTACTTAAAGCTTTCAGTTTGTAAGTCATACAACCTCTTTGATTAGTTTTTTTTTTTGAGTGTAGGAGACTGTACTCTAACTGACAAAGTACTCTGGTTGTAAGAACACTAGTGCTGATGTTTTGAAGGAATGAATTTATTTTTGAGATGTTTTATCTTTACTCTTTTTGGTGTCATAGTAATGTTTTTATAGCTGTAGAGTATTCTGGGCTGCATGTTTCTGCAGAGAGGAATGAGCAGAGTTTTGAAAAAGTAAACTTGGCACTGAAAACTTCTTGGCAATTGTAAAAAAAAAAAACTAACAGATGTTTTGACTGGAAATTAAACAAAAGAAGGGTGAACTTTCATTTACTCTGATCCAAACATATCATCAGATTCAATAACCAGAGCATTTGTACACTGCATGATGGAATGCACACTACACTAGATATTTGTTTCTAAGGTGAGGCTTTCTGCACAGCGCTGGACACCAGGAAGCTCTAGGGTGGTCAAGCTGACTTCCTCACGGACAGATTTGGAAATGCTTAACCCTTGTGGGGTGTTGATGTTTGTGTTACTCAGTGGTCAGGTGGACCCACCACATTTATTTTTTAAATCAATACAGCCGTAACAGTTTATGTAAAAATACTAAAATATCACAAATGTCCAGCGTAGGGTTCTCCTTTAGCAGCTGTAGCCAGTCAGCAGCCTGTGCATGTTGTCCACCCTCAAACACACACACACACACAAACACACACACACACACACACACACACACACTAACAGCAGGCCATGTAGGAGGAGAACAGAGTGAACACAGCACGTCCACACTTTTATTCCCCGCAGGTTCACCCCAACACCACGTGTGTAGTATAAATGCGTAGGGGATGTAACAGTGTAAAGTCACTGAAAATGTGTTATTTTATATGTTCTTCACATAAAGAGAGCAAAGGGAAAGGAGTCTGAGGCTAAAATAACAATAAATCACATCATTTTTTCTTTTGGTAAACATTGAAAATGGGAACCACAGACCCCAACAGCACACAAGAGCAACTAACATACACACAGTACAATCACAGTGGATTGTTTATTTCTTTATTTATTTTATTGTAATTAGGGCTGTGTAGGAGTACTCGAGTACTCCATTAACAGTGAACAGGTTTCACAATGTGAATCCTGAAATCACTTTTTTCTATAGCATGAATCACAGGAAGATGGAGAAAATATACAGAGCAACAATTCCACTAAAGTGATGATTTAATTTTATTTCTTTTTATTTAACAGAACTGTAAAACAAAAATCTTTGGCCCATATTTGTGAGAAAGTATTTTGTTATATTTTGCGACTCAGAAAGCATGAATGCATTGTTAAGGACACAGAGGAAGCAAAAGTTTCATCACTAACTGTTTTAATTCTAAAAACAGCTGTTACTTATTAGCTATAGTTTTAGCTCATTCACACATCGGAGGCAGTCTCTGTTATGTTACTCATCCAAAATAAAAACATAGCAATTTCCTTATATTTCGACTATTTTTGAATTCTACAACATGGTTTGAAATGTATTCTTTGTTGTTATGCTAATTTTTTGTGCAACACCAGTGCTGCCACCTAAAAAGGTAATCCACAGCTTACCAGCACAGAGGATCAAATTATTGTACATCATATATGGGTTCAAGTAAACACTGTATGTTTCAGTTTTTGTTTTTGTTGTAATTGTTGCTTTTGATTGTGGGGGCTGGGGGAGTTGATTTTTTTTTTAATACAGTTTGCCACTTATCTTTATATAAAACATGCTTACAGTTAGTATTTTGCATAAAAAGTGGACTATAGTATTCATAATGTAAAGTGTAGATAGTACACCAGTGAACATTTTAGTAATACAATGTACAAACACATAAAATTTTAAAACAACCAGACATTTGGTAATACAATAAAAGATCTCTAATAACAAATTTACTTGTTTCTTGAAGCAGATTACTTAAGAAAGGAAGTTTCCTAATTTTAATCTAATCTGAAGCTCACATATCAACTCCTTATTATTCAACATCAAACCAGTTTTATGGTGATACTTTTTCTTTAATTAGTTCCACAGTAATATTTTAAGTTTTATAAGTATTATAATCATTTTATGTTTTATCTTTTATTCTATCTTATGTAAAACCTAAATTCCAGAGCATTTTTAGTATGTTTTGATTTATTTTATCATTTGGAACCTAAAATATCCGCTGTATAAAGTGCTATATGACTAAATGTACAATTCAACAAAAATCTTTTTTTTCCCACATTTGTGCGTGACATGTTGAATGTTTTCTCTCCATCTCTCTTTTTCTAGTTGTAAATAAAACTCTGGCTGCTGGATTTTGGTTTTACAGGAAGATCAATAAAGTAGCTTTAAGTAACACAAGCATGGAAAAAGTGTTCATCACGTTTGATGATAAATTACATCTAAGATCATCTAATATAATTAAAACAAGCAGCTCTGATGTTACACTAAGCAATATTTAGATTAATTCATAACGCAGTTGCTGAAAAGAGTAGCCCTTAATCATTGGTTAGTAAAACTTCCCAATAACCCAAATAAAGTAAATTTTCTATAGGAATTACAGTTATATAACAGTTACACAGTTATGTCTGATGAATCTGTATTATGTAAATCATTCTGGAAACTATTGTTTACTAACTACTAAAGAAGAACAACTAATCCCAAGTACTGGTGAAGAACAAAGACGTGCTGTCTCCATCAGGGAGTGGTCTTACGGATGTTTCTCACTTTCAGAGTGAAGTTGCTGGGAAGTCCCAACCTGATGAGCTCATCTTGAAGCTGAAACAAAAGCTCAGTTACATTAAACTTGCTTTACCTTATCAAACTCTAACATAGAGGCAGATGTTTCATCATAATATTCACAACAGCATAATATCTACAGTGGTTTAATGATGTGTATACTGAAACTTACAATGTGTTGCAATTATGTGTTAAATAGGGAAAAATAGTTATCATCAAGGACTAGTTTTATAAGTCTTTTCACATGTTTTCTTAATAATCTACAGAATTAGGGACAGGCTCTTTACTGGGTCTTTATTACATCAGGTTGGAACAAACAACTAATCAGTTTAGATAAAGACAGTGAGGAAAGAAAAGCTGCTCACCTGCATTAAAACCAGTCCTTCAATCTGAGATCCAGAGCGATTCTTCCCATCTTTAACTTTCACTCTCAGTCCCATAACATGACCTGTGACAGAAGTGGTGAATTACAATCACTGTAATATATATATATATATATATATATATATATATATATATATATATATATATATATATATATATGATTCCTTGATGTATGCAGATTTATGTGCACAGTGATATGCAGTGTTTCATGTGTGATTTTAAGAATTCATGAAAACATTTTGTTAATGACGTCTATTACTCAGAAACATATTTTCACCAGGTGTAACTAGAGGGGGTGTTAGAGTGGACATTCACACTGAGGCCTGTGGAGGGCCACATTGGGAGTACCAGGACATTACCTGGCCAGTAGCCTGAGCTGTCACTTTAATTGTCAGGCCAGTTGGCTAAACATGAACTAGACTAGAGCTCAGCACAGGCACATCCATCAATCCATGTTAACCTGTGCTCTTCTAAGTGTATTAATCTAACATTCATAATAAATATGTTTTTTTATTTTTTACTGCATTTGTGTTTGTGTTTATTCCAATGTTATATAGCAAGGAAAATACATTAGATGCTAATGGGTGGGTGGCATGCCTCAACAGCCTTAAGAGGCTTGTTTGAGACTTAACAATACTGAATAAACACACATATTACATTGTCATGTTTATTAATTGAGGCTTGTACAGGGGTTGTATAATTGTTTTGCACTGGAGCCCATAAGATCCTAGTTTGACCACCGATTTGATCTTAGACTGTTGAATATTCAGTACATATTAAAGTTAATATTTATCCATCGAGTGATATAGAACCATCGAGTGAGCTCAAGAACTGTGTAAAGAGCTGTCTACTGCAGAGTTAAAGGAAGACTAAGAAGAATGTGCTTTTCTAATCCGATAAAAGTGGTTTTAAATAGGTTGTGTGGTTTTGCAACATTAGTAATGTAACCTAATCACCAATAGGTACAGAAAACATTTTTCTTTTAAAATATTTTACATAATTACACGACTCACCACTGTAGCAGATGAATGGGAAGCTGGCGAAGCAGTCTTCATCTGTCCAGTAGCCTGAATGATCCACAGCTGTACAGTGTTGATTTCCATATTGTCTAGATGAGTACAAACCATTATCAGGTTCTGATGGTGCAAATTGGACCGCTGGTCTCCAATAAGTGAAAGTGGAGTTGCTCTGATCTGACCACAGTCGGTTTCTATACAGACCGATCCAAACTGTATTGCCATTTGAAATTCTCATTATTTGCTGCAGCTCAGTCTGGTTCCTCACACTGGCCAGGTCTGTGTAATTGTTTCTACAGAAACTCTGAGCTTCTGCCCAAGTCTTTCCTCCAGAAACCAACACATATGTGCTGTCATTACCTAAAAAACAGAGCAGTGAAATGTACATATCTTGATTTAAAATCACTAAATACCAAAATGATCTGATAGATTTTAATTCTTGTCAAAGATGACAGCTGTTCAATTCTTAAAGTATAAAATAATTTTTAAAATCTATTTTTGTGCCAGCGCAAGTGCAGTCTAAAGGTATGATGCCTGTATATTACTAGTTTGGTTTGATGTAAGCCTATTTGTGATCTGAAAAAACTTCATGCATACATAGAATTATGTCTGTTTTTAATGCAGTGCCGTCCCAATTTTCTTGGAACATGTTGTTGGCATCAAATTCAAAATGGGCAAATATTTTTCAAAAAACAATAAACTTTCTGAGTTTCAACTTTTGCTTTGTTGTCTTTGTACTATTTTCAATTAAATAGAGGGTTTAAATGATTTACATGTCATTACATTTTATTTTATTTTTGGAAATGTTGTTATATAATAATAATGTTGTATATATATATATATATATATATATATATACACATACACACATATACACATATACATACACACATACACACACGTGTGCCTCCATGATGTCTCACATAAAATTTTTTCAACTCATGCTTGTGCTGCTGCCTCCTCAGATCCTCTCTTATCACAAATAAGTGCAAAACAATATTTTTCTGACTTTATGAAGTCACGTTTGAAGACGTTGCAAAACCCTGCTTTTTTACTTAAACCAAGCATAAAATAAAGAAGATGCAAGTGTGAAATCAAAGGTAGATTTATACAGATGTGGTCTTCACTGTTCCTCCAAATGTAGCCAATAAAAATATGGGAGGCAAATCCGGCCAAAAACAGAAATTAAAATTAAGACCAAAATTAAAAACCAAAACAGCCTCAGAAAAAGGTATCACATCAAACAAGCTTGGTCGAGCATATACTGGTTCATATAACTTAAAAGAAAGAGAGTTAGAACCATTGTGTATCTCGATATAAATGACAGTATAATATTTTCATTTTTTTCTGAGGCCATTCGGTCTGACGGCATTTGGTCTGATGTTCAGTTACACCAGATCTGAGACATGCCGATTGTTTTTCTGGAGACTCAAAGTCATTTAGCTTGAGGAATGATGCAGTTCTGACTCTGAGGTCTGAGGATGTCCTAAAATGTACCCCGTAGCCCCGCCTAGTGCTAATTAACATATATTTGCATGTTGGTCAATTTGAAAATGAAAAAGTAAAATTGGAAATGAAAAGTAAATCAATAGCAAGTGGCACCTGTGTTCATTTGCATTTGGCTTTTCATTCTGACACTTAAAGCATCAGAATGACATTGAAAACTGAATCACAAACTGTGACTTTGCTGTTGATTTATCCATTTTGTAATTTCAAATTATAATTTCATCAGATATGCATCCTTTGCTATGAAAAAGAAATAAGAACGTGAACATTGCATTTTGATTTCATTTTTAACACATATTATGCATTTCATGGAGAAAAGGCAAAGCCAAATGAAGGCTTGCATTTTCTTTTCTCTATTAGCTTTTCCATTTTAGATATGACCATGAAATACCAGAATAATGACTAAAATGAAATGACAAATACCTGTTTTAAATTTACTTTTATTTTTAGCACAAATGTGTCGTGCTTATGTGAAAAATTAAATTGCAAATGTGGGTATTTCACTTCTTTTTCAATTTTGGCAGGATATTTGTGCAGATGTCAAAGAAATGGCAAAAAGAGGTTTACATTTACATTGTATTGTTTTCATTTTAATTTCTTTTTTGACCAGATTTGCCTCCCATATAAAAAAGGATGCCTTAAAGTGCAGTTTTATCATTCTATGATTCTTTTTGTTGATCTGTAATCATAAAAGCATGTATAAAACAGTGGGTTTAGTGGTTGATTGTTTGGTAAAGTTTCCTAAATAAATGGAGCTCTTAAGTTGGAACTACACACATATGATCACACACATCAACTGAATTTCTATTCATTTAATAATAATGTAATTAAAACTCTGTGCTGCTCATGGAATCTTTGGAAACACCCCATTATAAAGTGCTATATGTTTAAAATAAGTACAATGATAATAATAATAATTTTTTGTTTTGTTCTTGTTCATAATTTTACATACTATCGCTGACCAAAGAAAAACATTTTTGTGATTTTTCACTTTTCTTCATCCTCTGAGCCTGGCAGCTATGCTTTACATTTTGTGAAAATTTAATGATAAATGGACCAATAAAAATGCATCAAAAATGCTTACAAAAAATCTCTCTCAATTGACTTACAAGTAAAGAATGTTTTTGCCCTGTCCTGTAAAGTTACTATTTTGGAGATACATGTTTTGCTTTGGAAAGGGATGCTATGTAATGTACTAGTGTTATTATTACTTTTATTGTTGTTTTGATAATAATAATAACAATGTTAAATAATCTTAATAGTAATAAAAGAAAAAAACGAACTAATGTTACCATTGCCTCTCTGTGAATATAATCATCCTTGACTAAACATTATATTTTTGGGGATTATTTAAACTTAATTTAATTTATTGTATATTACAATCACTTTTATCAAGAAAGACTGTTTTCAGAATAAAACAGAAACAGTGTTAAGATTTTTAAAAAAAAGACAGCTAAGAGGACTGAAGTTAATATCTATGCTGGCCTTCCAAAGCATGCAAAGCTGCATCATTACTCATTACACTGTTTTTAGATTGAACACCGTTTAAGAGCTCTACAGTTCTTCTACAAAATAAGCACATTATGAAATGTGATGGTTTCTGCAAAAACCAGCATATCAACAATTTTCATAATATTATTGTATTGTTTGTTATAAATTGTAATAATTTGCCTGTATTGTACAACCCTAGTTCCAAAAAAGTTGGAATGCTGTGTAAAATGTAAATGAATGTAAATAAAAACAGAATGCAATGATTTGCAATAAACCCATATTTTATTCACAATAGAACATAGAACACATATCAGATGATGTTGAAAGTGAGACATTTTACCATTTCATGAAAAACATTAATTCATTTAGAACTTGATGATTCTGTACTGGAATTCACTGCATGGGCTCAGAAACACTTCCAGATATCATTGTCTGTGAACACAGTTCGCTGTGAAATCCACAAAAGCCAGTGAAAGCTGTATCATGCAAAAAGGAAACCATATATAAACAGGGTCCAGAAATGCCACCAACTTCTCTGGGTCCAAGCTCGTTTAAGATGGACTGAGGGAAAGTGGAAAACTGTCCTGTGGTCCAACGAATCAAAATTTGAAATTCTTTTTGGAAATCATGGACACTGCATCCTCCAAATTAAAGACCTCTCAGCTTGTTATTAGCACACAGTTCAAAAGCCAGCATCCATGATGGTATGGGGGAGCATTAGTGCACATAGCATAGATGTCTTGCGCCCTGTGAAGGCAAGATTAATGCTAAATGAAATATACAGGTTTTGGCAACATATGTTCCCATCCAGACAACGTCTCTTTCAAAGAAAAGGCCTTGCATATTTCATCAAGACAATGCTAACCCACATACTGCATCAGTTACAACAGCATGGCTTCACAGAATAAGAGTCCGGGTGCTGAACTGGCCTGCCTGCAGTCCAGACCTTTCACCAATGGAAAACATTTGGCGCATCATGAAACGAAAAATCCATCGAAGAAGACCCAGGACTGTTGAACAGCTAAAATCCTACATTAGACAAGAATGAGACAACATTCCTCTCCCAAAACTCCAGCAATTGTTCTCCTGACTTCCCAGATGTTTACAGACTGTTGTTAAAAGAAGAGGGGATGCTACACAATGGGAGACGTGGCCCTGTCCCAACTTTTTTTAAAATGCATTGCTGCCATCAAGTTCAAAATGAATTAATGTTTTTCATGAAATGGTAAAATGTCTCACTTTCAACATCTGATATGTGTTCTGTGTTCTATTGTGAATAAAATATGGCTCTACTAGATTTGCAAATCATTGCATTCTGTTTTTATTTACATTCATTTACGTTTCATTTACATTTTACACAGTGTCCCAACTTTTTTGGAATTGGGGTTGTAGAAAGGCAGTGATCCTCTGCCATTAGGAAAATATTACATGCTTCTCTTAAAAAGATTGATCTGATTGGCTGTGGCTGCAGCACATCAAACCATGCTTTTTGATATGTATTCACTCTAACTCCTCCCCTGATCACATCTGCGCTGCCCTGTGCTGGGTTACAGCCTGCACTGCTGGTCGGGAAACTGGAAACACACCCCAAATCATCAGCGCTGCAATTTTCACAGTTAAGTTGTAATCACAAAAACAGAGCGTTGCACATAATAACAGAGGTCATCAATTTCAGTCCAGCACAGGATAGTGATTGTGCTCAACCTTCATCATTTACCAGCTTTACTGAGTGTATCTGAGCAGGCCAATCACCAAACTGAAATGATTCCCTGCCTTACTGAATAATATAAACATTAAATAAATAAAACCTTTAGTTAATAACATTTATATTTAATAGAGCATTAGACAAACATATTTACGAATACATTTAGAATTTGTAATTAATATAAAAAATGGGTTATTGAAATTGTTTTAATATTTGCAGCACTTACTGTTATAGCAAACAAATCCTCGTATATCAGTACAGGGAGTATCAAACCATTCCCCTGTTGAAGACATGTAAACACACAGCTCTTTCCCATTGTAGTTATCTGGTTGACGGGACCACCCTCTGAAATCTCTCTCTCCCTCCTTGTAGAAACTCTCATTATCCAGAGACCATCTCCAGCTGTCCAGATCATCATACAGTCCAATCCAGGCTAAACCAGAGTATCTGCCATTTACTGTGTTATTGAGTCTGTTCATTTCCTCCATGTTATCAATGGTGGCCAGGTCAGTGTAATTCTCTCTGCAGTATCTCTGAGCTTCAGTCCAGCTCTTACTCTCATTAACAAAGTGATACTGACGGTATGGTACTGCTAGAGAAACATAAAGTTTCACAACTGATTTCTTTACATTTCATTTTGAAAGAGTAAGAAATTGAGGGAAATTATTTACATGTAGTTTACACTTAATATTTAAGTATTAAAGCAACACGAACAAAGGTAGATTGTCACTGTGGAGAGTTTGAATATGAAAAATGCGTTACCCATTTTCAACCTGCAAACAGAAGTGTACTCACCACTGTAGCAGAGAAAAGGCAGAGTGTAAGCACAGTTTTCATCTGTCCATTGTCCAGAGTCCCTGAATGATACAGCTGTACAGTATTCACTCTCTCCAGCATTATCAGGTTGTCCTGCTTTCCAGTAGCTGAAAGAAGAGTTGCTCTTATCTGACCAGGACCTGGTTCTGTACAGGCCGATCCACTCATAGAAATAATCCACATAATGATCATCTTCCAGTGATCCTAACTTCTGGTTCTCCATTTCATTCCTCACGCTGACCAGGTCTGTGTGATGTTCTCTACAGTATCTCTGAGCTTCAGTCCAGTTCATGAATTGATAAACAAAAACATATCTTTCCCAGCCACTCACTCTTCCTATGAGACACAAACATTATATTTGACATTTTGAAATAAATACTATGAGCTGTTTTCAGAATTCACCAGCTGTACTCACCATCATAACATAAGAATGTGGATTTATGAGAGCAAGAGGTTTCCAACCATGTGGCCTGAAACTGTGAAAGTATCACACACATGCGGTTTCCTCCTGAGTTAACAGGTTTCTGTATATACCAGTTTCTGAAGTTTGTCACATTCTCCTTGTGTAAACTCTCATCATCCAGAGACCATCTCCAGCTGTCCAGATCATCATACAGTCCAATCCAGGCTAAACCAGAGTAGCTGCCATTTACTGTGTTAATGAGTCTGTTCATTTCCTCCATGTTATCAATGGAGGCCAGGTCAGTGTAATTCTCTCTGCAGTATCTCTGAGCTTCAGTCCAGCTTTTACTCTCATTAACAAAGTGATACTGATGAGGGACACATGAGAGCCCTGTGCACAACTCTTTATTTAAAAGGGAAAAATGAAAATATATTACACAAAATGTAAACAGATCTTTGTAAATGTTTGTACTTTCTAGATTGTAAGGTTCATATAGAAATATCAAAATAAAAAGTCTTAAGTGTTTTTAAACAAATAAAAGATGCATTTTCTGATCATGAGAAGAAAACACAAGCACCAGAAAAACACATGATAAGTAAACAGCCTCCATGTTTACACTGCACTGGAGAACCATACATCCAAAACTAATGACTATTTACACACCTTTGTTATTGAGATTGAATCTATTAGTGTGGTTGCTTAGCAATAAAGAAGTAAAAATTTAGTGTTTTCACAAACAAAAGCAAAAAAAGAATGTGTAATGATTTAAAAATTAAAGAAGAGAGAAAAATAAACTCACTGCTGTAACAGATAAAGGGAAGTGTGGCTAAGCAGTTCTCATCTGTCCACAGGCCTGAATCACTGAATGACACAGCAGTGCAGTGTTGGTTACCAAATTCTCCTAAAACACCTGCACCATTGTCTGGTTGTTCAGATGAGTAAGAGATGCCTGGTCTCCAGTTCTCATATGTGGAAATGTGCTGGTCTGACCAGAGTCTGGTCCTGTAGAGACCAATCCAAACACTAGAGCCACCTGTAATGTTGACAATTCTCTGATTCTCAGTTAAGTTCCTCACACTGGCCAGGTCTGTGTAAAACTGTCTGCAGTAACGCTGAGCATCTGCCCAAGACATGGGCAGGTTTATCCAGATGTAGTTGTCAGCTCCATTTTTGCCTAAAAAACATTAATAATTCTATCAAGTATGTCTACAAATAAACAATATATATCCTACACACTCAGTGAAATATTCATACCATTATAGCAAACAAACGTCCAATATGTTTCACATCGTTCATCAGACCATGTTCCATCAGAGTTAATATAAACACACAGCTCTGTTCCAAAAAGATTATTTGGTTGATGGTACCACCCTCTGAAATCTCTCTCTCCCTCCTTGTAGAAGCTCTCATCATCCAGAGACCATCTCCAGCTGTCCAGATCATCATACAGTCCAATCCAGGCTAAACCAGAGTAGCTGCCATTTACTGTGTTAATGAGTCTGTTCATTTCCTCCATGTTATCAATGGTGGCCAGGTCAATGTAATTCTCTCTGCAGTATCTCTGAGCTTCAGTCCAGCTCTTACTCTCATTAACAAAGTGATACTGACGATATGTTGATGACATTGCTAGAGAAACACAAAACAAAGGGTAGAAATTATGTTCACCTTTTTATCCTGAACTAGTCTTCTACAGTATACAGTTTACAGTCCTTGTACAAAAGGACATTTTACTGACCAGGAAATATTGTTACTTTGGAAACAAGTGAAAGGTGAGCATTAGTTTTGAGCTTTCAAGGAATTTTACCATGGATTTCTAAATGGCTGTGAGGTTTGTTCATGAATTTAAACAAAATTTAGCCATCTGACTGTATATTGTGGACACTGTTCTGAGCACATAATCATGTCAAAAACTCCTGATTATGCTTCGTCAAGGCCATCAAGTCTTCTCATGATAAAAAAAGAAATCAAACAGTCCACTTTTTCAGGACAGCCACTCAGAAAGAGTTGAAATGAGTCATGATATTCCTCTGGCTATTTATGGTAAACTAGGTAAACCTAATTTACAGGACACTTTAGAGGAACAGATTTGTAAAACAAACAAACAAAAAAATATAATGACTCACTGTGAACTGCAAAATGAAAAAAAAAACTTCATATAGCTAAAAGAAGGACCAGCCATTTTGGATAACTGGAATCATTTCTTCCCTAAGCGGAAGAATTAACAACACAGAAGCACTGTTGTGTAATATAAGGAAGGTAAGTGAGAGATTAAGTGTATATTCAGGTTCAAACTCTTAAAGTAAGGCATCAGTTGAATGCTGGACCCACTGGCATTATAGTAAGTGAGCACAACAAAGAATAACCGTTGCACAATGTAAAGTTAATGATCTTTGCCAATCCAAGGATTCTACCAAGAATTTTTACATTATGTGGAGGTTCATTTTAATTTTTAAAAAGTTCTTCACACTTAAACGTCTCACAAAGTTCTTTCATATAGCTTGCTATTCTACATAGTGCATGTGAGTATGATTTAGCAGTGCAAACCAATGAAGTGTTTCGGGAAAACTATTTTTTGAAAACACAAAAAAAAGTTGTAGAAATGGAATTATGACATAACTGAAGTTTGAGGAAAGATCATGCCTAAAACTCCTCCTTCTCAACTCCAGCTTCCTATAAATGCCAATTCTTCACTCTTCCTACTTGTGACAAAATTTCGCACTCCACCTCCTCCACCTTGTCCACGCCTGCACTTAAACTTTAATATATGGGGGGTCGGCCTTCTCGTGACCCACTGAAGCCGTATTGAACTCCAGCCCAAACTTCCTCAGAGTTCTCCTCCTCTCATTATCTCATTTACCAAGGCGTGGTCTGCATTCACAAATTATTCTCATTCTTTATAAAGTAGGTTCAAATATTAGTTAGCATGTTTACTCTGTGTCTGTGTATGTTTTTGTTCATGGGCTCTGGGTTCTTGCTGGGATAGGCTCCAGCACCCCCACGACCCCCACGACCCAGGAGGATAAGTGGCTTAGATAATGTGTGTGTGTGTGTGTGTGTGTGTGTGTGTGTGTGTGTGTGTGTGTGTGTGGTTCGTATATCCTTCTTTACCCTACATTCACTTTTTTAAACTGGGTAAATTTTAATGTGTGTTTGCACTGTACTCTGAATTCAATGAGTTTTTTGTAGATGGTTCTTGGGCTTGTGCTTAAGTTTAGTGGCTTTTGAAGTCATTATAGTTTAATTAGGTTTATGTTTAAGTAGTATTATGTAACAGTGGCAGACAAAACCAGCTTACAGACAAGGCTAGAGTTAAAAGCTCTAATGCCAAAAGAATGATCCAAAACCACAGTTGTAAAACAGAAACCTTTCGGTGCACACAAGGTGACGATACTTTACAGAGTGAAGGTACAAACAGGCCGGTGTATATACACAGGTGAAAAGGTGAAAGTGATTAGAGGTCCGAAGAAGCTGAGCATTGATAGGTGGTTCTGGATGAGTCCTGAGTCATGTGAGTAAGTGAGGGGTTCTGGAAATTGTAGTCTGAGGCAGCCGAGTTGGCCATAGTTTCAGCCAGGATGGAGGGAGGCGTGACATATCATTCCATTAGTCTGTTTAAGGTGATGTATCACTATTGAATATTCCTTCTCAGTTTTCAATTCCTTCATTTTTTTACAGATTTTTTTTTTTTAGATTATAGATTTATTTTTTTTTTATTTTTATTTTTTGCAGTGGTTAAACTGAAAATGGTAAACAATTGACTTTAAAAAGCTGGACAGTATTATTTTGGAAAAGAGAATTTCTATTTACGATAATTTAATGACAGCTGTGGACCAATTTTCAAATTATTTAATTTGTTTTGAGATCTATGTGAAGTGATTTTGCAAGTTTGTCACTTTAGTATACTGTTGTTTTTGTGTTGTGGTATGTTGTTTTGTCTTGTTCTCATGATGTCACAATAAATAAAAATAAAAATAGGAAAATTAAAATCAATGAATAAATGATTGATGAGTGAATAAATAATTGAAACAGAAGTGTACTCACCACTGTAACAGAGAAAAGGCAGAGTGTGAGAACAGTTTTCATCTGTCCATTGTCCAGAGTCACTGAATGACACAGCTGTACAGTATTCACTCTGTCCAGCATTATCTGGTTGTCCTGCTTTCCAGTAGCTGAAAGAAGAGTTGCTCTTATCTGACCAGGACCTGGTTCTGTACAGGCCGATCCATGCAGTGTAATAATCATAATGATAATTATAATAATTACTTAGCAATGATATTATCTTCTGGTTCTCCGATTCGTTCCTCACACTGGTCAGGTCTGTGTGATGCTCTCTGCAGTATCTCTGAGCTTCAGTCCAGTTCATATACTGATTGACAAAAACATATCTTGCAGTGGCATTCGCTCTTCCTAGAAGAAACAAAAGCAATGGATAACATTTTTAAAGGAGGAGATGTTGAAATTTAGAGCTACGTTATGTCAGATTACAGTTGTGCTCACCATCATAGCAAATGAATGGGAATGTGTAAGAACAAAAACCAGGCCACCATGATGTAATAAAACCGGACAAGTACACACAGAGAGACTTTCCATCCCAGTTTATAGGTTTCCTTCTATACCAGTTCCTGAAGTTTCTCTCATTCTCCTTGTAGAAGTGATCATCATCCAGAGACCATCTCCAGCTGTTCACATCATCATTCAGTCCAATCCAGGTGGATCTGCTGTTCCTGATGTCCATTAAGTTAATAATTTCCCGTGTTTCTTCACTGTTATCAATGCTGGCTAAATCAACATAATGTTCTCTGCAGTAACTCTGAGCTTCAGCCCAGGTTTTACTCTCATTCACAAACTGATACTGACGAGGAAGACAAACACTGAGAGTGCAGAGCCCTGTTTAAGACAATTTAACTTTATATAAACACAGTTTGATATACATTGTTTAAACAAGGAAATAATGTATGTTTAAGTCTAGTCTCATGTGCATGTCATTTATAAAGTTAAAATATGATACATTAACAATGACTGACCTAAAATCAGCACGAGCTGAAACATGGCTCTGGAAAAAATACAGAAAAAATTGCTGATAAGAATACATGCATTACAGAAGTACATACATTTTGCTATCTGTCACAAAAATGCTTGGGGATTCCCCTCCTCACCTCCGAAATCTTGATCTCCAAATTTTTTTTTATGTGTGTGTGTGTGTATATATATATATATATATATATATATTATATATATATATATTATTTTATGTGTAAGGACGTGTTTTGGTCTTTTTTGTGTTTGTGTCTCTCTCTCTCCTTGTCTCTCCCTTAACAGGTGTACATGCCCTGCAGTCAGTCATTTGGAGGATCTCTAACCTATCAGAGACCTGGCTGTTGTAGATGGGGGCAGAAAAGAGGCTTTCAAGACTTAAAAGAGGCCTTCAAGATGTACTGTTTTAGTTTGTGTTTTTAATCTCCTGTGTTTGGAGTGTGCTTTTATTTTAGGAATTTTACCAGCACTTTTGTTACTTTTGTACTTTTGAGTTTGTATTGAGCTAGTATTTTACCTGCATACTTTTAACTTTGTTTTCCAAGAGACTGAGTATTCGTACCACCTGGGGTTTCAAACAGGTAAGAGGTGTGTGCCTATACATTCACACCACGTAGAAGTCTACTCTGTCTAGTTCCCTAGGTCAGAGGGTGGGGACCACCATATGTACTTTTGATTACTGGCCGGGGAGGTGTAGAGTAGTAAGCTTTCATTTCCTTTTTTTATAGGTTAGTTAAGTACCTTCTGTTTCAGAGTAGACAAGTGTGGTTAGGTTTTGGTTTTAATTAAAAAAAACAAAGGCTTTATTGGCCTGTTCCTCCAACTTTTAATCCATCATCACCAGTTCAGTCTTTTAATGCCACAAGGGATTACAACATGCCAGATGAGCCCCCAAATGTTACAATCTTTTATAAAGCTTGACCATGGGTTTACAGGCGAATTCTATCGATTTGATTCATTATAGAGGAATTTACCAGCTTGGATTTCTTTACTCTGATGATAATAGGAACTGGAGGTTGCGATTTCCACAACACAAATATGGTCATTTTTATTTACTGTCCAAATTTTATTTGTAATAATTATTCAAAAAAAGTGGGTAATCGGAAAATCTAAGCTTTCTTTGGCGTACAACAGTCTTCATGCACCTTTCTGCCATTAATTTAAAAAATTACTAAGGGCTAAACTATTCTCAAAACTATAATGAAACAATTTCTCAGGCATCAAGTAGCACGTTTTGTGTAACAAACATTTTGTGCCTTAACTTTCTACAAGGAAACTTTGAGACCTCAAACTCTCTGGTTCCAATCACCACCACTGTGAACAATTCTGACTCAGTATGTTTCTCCAGAAAGGTACAGTTTATATTAAACCTCACTGAATAACTTTAACAACCTCACTAAAGAATTATGCAGAAATTTTGAAAAATCAGTGGAATTCCTGATTGTCTAGTACATACACTCTTTAAATTAAACAATGCAAAGCCAAACAAACAGGTTAAATTAACAAAACTATCATGTTACATCAATTCAAAACACTTCATATCACCTCCTGAGCTGTATCAGTTGTACAGTGTAGTTTGATAAGCTTCTATTGAAAACATTTACCTCAGATTTCAGATCTGGTCTCTTCTCCTCTTCTCTGCTTTCTGACAGCTGTAAACATGTATAAGAATGCTCAACTGTGGGAGGAGATTACTAGAGAGTGGTGTGATCACTTCTGGTAACACTTTCCACAAAATTATTTTATGGGAAATATTATACTATTTTTTATATGAGAACTGTATTCCTTATCTTAATTAAATAGTTTCTTATTTCTCCCTCATTTCTTGGTATACATGGTCTTTTGTTAGTCATATTTAACTATTTCACCCACTGTTTAAAATCCAGTACTCTAAATACACTACATTCAGCTTGTTACCCTGGTATAATCAAACTGTTTTTCAAAAAATGACAAAACTTGGACTATGGAAGGGGCGGTGAGGGAGTCTCTCAGCAAGCAATGACAAACTAACATAGGATTCTAGGAGAAGACTGCAGTGTAGGCTATAGTTCATTTTTATATAAAATTTGTTGGGTGAGGCACAAATTAAATGTCATTACAAGAAAATTCAAAATATGTTTCTCACAATGAGATTGCTAGGATGTGGGAGGGGACTGCTAGGTGTGGTCATAAATAGTTCATAACTGATCATCAGATATAATCCTGTTAGACCAGATATTCATCTCAGCAAAACTCACGCTACAAGGAAGTTATCGTCTTATTTATGAACACCAGAATTGGGAAATCAACTCTGGCGTGACACTCACTGTGTTTCATCAAACACTTGATGGTGCTCTAGTTTGTTAAAGTTATGTCATATATGATTAAACATTTTACTTCATAGTAAATTAATAGAATATCACAGGGGGGAGGGGGAATACCTCTGCAAGTAGTCAGGCAATTACAGTATTCTGGGAGCAGATGAAACAGGCTCTTTTGTCTTGATAGGAAGGACAAATAATGAAGAGATGTAAAACAATAACCAGTATCTTCCAATCAAACAGCTGTGGCATCTGCATGGTCTATTTTATACATTCAATAAGGTAAAATAAGCATTGTATGTTGTTGATAGTGCTGATGGTGCTGGTTGTGATGTGAGTGGGGTCTTTGGTGGGAGTGGGGAGAGGGGTCATTTTTGTACAGGACTGTTTGCCAGTAATGATGAAAATAAAATATAGTCCCCTCCACAATTATTGGCACCCCTGCTATAGATAAGTTTAAAGTGTTACACCAAATTCACCTTGTGGTCAGTTAGCTAAATCTCTGACTGCAAAATTAGGAAAAATCCAACTATTAACTGAAGTAAACATATTCTGAGATTTAAAAAAAAAATTATAAACCCCTCATCGAGTATTTTTTCAATAAAACCATGTGACACAATTATTGACAACCCTAGAAAACACATGATTCAAATAAGGGGAAAGTGTGTTGACCTTCATGAGTCGGGAAAAGGCTATAAAAGAGAGCTATCTGTAGTTAGGGCAATAATTAAATAAATATTATGTTCCAATCAACTGAAACTGTAACAAACCTGCCTTGACGAGGACACAAGTTTCTTTGGATCCCATGCACAGTAAGGAGGATGGTAAGAGCAGCAAAAAAAAAAAATCCCTAAGGATCACTGTTGGAGAGTTACAGAAAAAAAGTATCATCTTGAAGTCACCAAGTCTCCAAAACTACCATCAGACTTCACCTCCGTGACAACAAACTATTTGAAAAGCATGGCAGGAAAAAGCTTTACCTGTCATCTAACCTCAAACATAAGTGCCTGGATTTGGGACTTTGATTGAACTGAACTGTGTTCTGTGGCCAGATGAAAGGAAAATGTAGCTTTTAGCATCATACACTCAAGGTGGGTTTGGTATAATAAGAAGGATGACTACACTAAAAAGAACCTGATGCCCACTGTTAAGTATGTTGGAGGGTCTGTGATGTTGTGTTGTTGTTTTTCCTCTAAAGGCCTACGGAGCCTGGTCAGGGGACATGGCATCATGGCCTCACATGACCATGTCTCAACAGCAGTGTGGGTTACAGTGACTGCTTCGAAACAAAAACAGTAAAGTATAAAATGACAGACGATTGTTTATCTTATATACATCTTTTCTTATGTATGTTTAAATAAGTATTAGCTGTTGTTTTTGTTATTGTTGTTGTCAGTGGTAGAGGTGTTATGACAATTAAAAGGCTTACAATGAGGAATTTGCATGAAAAGTAAAAAAAAACATAATAACATAGTGAAAAGAGAGAGAAAATATTCACAAATAATTAAATACACAAACTAGCCACTTGTTCAAATACTCAAAGTGATAAGTTCTCCATCCAGATTAAAGCTTGCCAGAAGAAAAGAAGAAAAAAAGAGTGTGATTTCAAGGAACAAAGAACAATGAAGGAGGCCAAAGGGCCTGTGTTTAAGAAAGAGAGTTGTTTTCCTGAGATCATTGTACTGTTTATGTCTGAACCATAAAATATTTTTTCTTGTATTTTTCTTGTATTTTTTCTTGTACAAAATTTATTTGTTATTATTATTATATTTGAAAATATTTACAAATGAAAACATTTATGCTTTAATTGTTAATATATACTATTTTTATGATCATCTGTTATACTTGGGGTGTTCCAGCAAAATGTATTAATGCTCAACTTTTGTGTGTGTGTGGACTTTTTACTGGAGTTAATGTATATTCATATTCCACAGATTTGTAAGGCATTAAATTAATTTCTCAGTAATTTCTTTCAGACCTATATTTTCTAATTAGTTAGGGACCTCTTCTTGGGAAAAAAAGGGCATTTCAGTAATCCAGGCACCAAAATGTCTCACTACCAGCTAATGAAAGAGTATTGCAGATCTCCTAATGTGATAAAATGTTATTTTTCAGACATTACTTATGTGGTTCTTAAAGCTAAGGTCACTATCAAAAGTGACTCCCAGGTTTTTGACACTGTTTTGAGTCTTCATAGATGGGGATTCTAAATGTGCAAGGCCTCGGTTCTCAGATCGTGATTTCCAAAAACGTGAATCATCTAAGGGTCCCTGAGGACCAGTTTTGGAATCACTGTCTGAAAAAGACATGTTTGAAAAAGAGATCTGTGAGAGTGAAGAACATTTTGAAAGTTACATAAATCTAGAGTTACTGTATTGTAGATCTATTGTTAGATATACAAAACATATGCGCTCACCATCACCAACTCCTTTAGACACTATCATTATCCAGAGACCATTTGCAACTAATCAGATCATCCTACAGTCCGATTCAGGTTGATCTCATGTTCCTGATATTTACTATGTTTATAAGCTCCCATTTTTGCATAAAAACATAACACGTCAAAACGAAAGAAGTGCAAAGCAAGAACACCAATCAGAGACAGCGCACACTTTGTTTTGAGTTTGTTTTGACCTGTTGGACATGCCGACCAAGTGCAACCATACGGTTCAATGTCAGTGCAGCAGCGTACAATTTTGGGTGTGCCTATTCTAACATAAATGATGGAAATAACCTAACTTTGTGTAAATAGACCACAACATAGAAATATGTAAACATATGCAGTTGTGAGAGACCTACAGATGCAGTATAATGAAAAACTCATTTGTGAACCTGAGTTTAAAGCAAGTTTTTATTAAACTTAAACTTGTAACTAAGTTGCAAATAAATCTTAAAACTTTGCTTGTTTGTAAAAAGTTACCTGCAGTAACTCTGACTTTCAGCCCACACTGTCAGAAATAAAGGTTCCCTGCAGGTACATTTTTTGTTCATCAAGGCACAAACAATGTAAATGTTCCCTCAAAGGTACAACAGTGGATTTAAGGTGCATTTGTGTATCTTCAATACGTTTTTCCTAGTGGAGAAATATATATTTGTACCTTTTCATAACCTAATGTTATAAAACAGAACAATAAAATAAAAAGCCTGGAGATGAGACGGGGTGTGTGGAGTCAGTACATACTTAGAAAATATAATTTCAATGGATTATGGCACAATTATGTTCCCTGACTAAAGGTTCCAAGATGTACCCTTGAGGGTACCACCCCAGTGACAAGAGGGGTACTGCCCCACTGACAGTTTAGTACTGTTTTTTCTGAGAGTGCAGGTTTTATTCTCATTCACAAATACTGTTTAGACACAAGTTTAGAGTGCGCAAAACCTTATGTAAGACACTTACAGCATGTAGCACACTTAATTTTGCACATTGAACACAGCTTGAAATACACTGCTCAAAAGTGTTACAGTTAAAATACACCAACAAGAAGACTGAGCTAAGATCAGTTGCACCATGGCTCTGGAAAAATGAAAGAACTGAAGGTTAACATAAACATGTCAAAACAATAAGAATGTTGGTGGTGGGAGGGGATTGCTGGAGAATGAGGTGATCATTTCTGGTATTCATCAGTAAGAATCCTATAAAACCAGATGCTAACCTCATTAAAACTCACTACAGTCAGCTGTCTTATTATCTAGAAGAAGTAGCACAGGTGTCAAGCAGTTAAGCCTGTAACCTTTATGCTGCATTTACATGTTGGTGGTACGGACAGACAAGGGCAACCCGGATATTCTATATTTTTTAAGGGAGCTGCGACAAACACTTCTGCCACTGTCATTGAAAGTAGTCCGCTGACCAGAACGGTCCACCAACATTCTATCAAGAGTTCAATTTTTTCCAACTTTTGCTGTGAACCACAGCAGTAAAGTAAACCAGAGGTTGATTTTTTAGGGGACACAAACACTGAACATCTCATTACTGAAGTGCAGGATCACCCAGATCACAGAGCATCTTCATGCCCTTTCCATTTTCCATTTCTCTATTCCACTGTCGGTCATGTTTCACTGTGAACAACAGTATTTGCAATGCCAATCGTATTCAAAGCTTCCAAACTCACTGATATCTGTACAGAGCATTTGTACCATTCAAACATTTAGCAATTACACCAATTTATCAGTTGTGATTTTCTTTACTGTGATATATTGACTCCGATAGTCATAGTAATTTCTTCATACAGAATCAGAAACTTTATTTACTTTATTTGAACATTAAACAGCTAAACTTTTTTCCACCCACAGTTACATAAATATACAAACACAGGCAGAGAGGCTGAGACAGGGTGTCAGGTTATTTTGGTGGTACTCCACTGTTACTGTCACAGGACAGTCAGGGAGTGGACCCAAGTGCAGAGAGGAAAACCCCGTGAGAATGGGTCTTAAAACTGATAAGTGAAAATAATATATAAAATATAGACTTATTTATTCACCTTCTTGATATTTCTACAGTAAGACAGGGTGTAATAAACAATGACGCGGAGACTGCGTTGTGCACGGTTGGAGGGAAGTAACTCCCAGCTGGATTCCAACTAGTGACCCTGGTTCTGCAAGCCCAGTGCCCATCCACTGTGCCACTGGGGAGCTTCCTTGTCTTAAAGCAAAACAATGTTTCTCTCATTTTTTCCTTCTTCTCTTTTCTTCTCTGTCAACTAGCTTTGTTTTTTCTTTTTATACTTTTCTCTTCTTTCTTTTCTCATTCCTCTTTCTTTCTCTCTCTTTTTCTTTTTTATTTATTGATTTGGAAGATACAAACCACTGAGTGCCGTACCTGTCACCCCTCTACAAAGGTGTGACAAGGGTGTGCTGTTTGCCACACTTTTAAATGCCGGTACCAACAGGTGTGGCTTGTTAGCACTGATTACCCCTTGGTATTCTGGGATTTTGAGCCTCCTGGAGTAACAGTGCCTCATTGCGTTTCGTTACAGGAAGAGCGACAATTCCAGTCAAGCGATGATTTTGTTTTCGCAGAACTGTGGACGTTTGGCGAGCATTTGTGAGAAAGTATTTTGTTGTGATTTGCTGCTCTAAAATGTGAGTGTCTGAACATGAAAGCGATGCCAAAGACACATTGACAACTTTTATCGCTAATTAGGCTAGGCTGTTGTTAGGTCCAGAAACAGTTGATACCAGTTAACTCTAGCTTTAGCTCATCAGCTCATCTTAGGCAGTTTCCGTTATGTTACTAATCCATCACGAAAATCTGACAATTTACTTATTTTTTGGCTATTTTCAAAAAACACAGCAAGATGAAATATATTCCTTGGTGGGATGCAACATTTAACAATACTAGTGCTGCCACCTAAAAGCTTACTATCACAGAGCAACGAATTATTTTACATCTTACATAGATTCAATTAATTACTGTATGTTTTAGGGTTTTTTGTGATTGTTGCTATTGGCGGAGGGGATTGGGGGATTGGGGGTTCAATTCTTGTGAAGGACAGTTTGCTAGTCATGCTTTAAATATAATATGCATACAATGAGTATTTTGCATAAAGCGTGGAATATTATTCACATCTTCAAACAGAGATTGTACAGCAGTGAAAATAGTAGTAATGCAATGTACAAAACATTAAAAACAACTAACCATTTGCTCATATATTCAAAATTTTCTAAATATATTTTATGTTCTAACTTCTATATCCACATTAAAGCTTGCTAAAATGAAAATCTGAAAAAAAAGAAAGAAAATACCAGTAATAACTAAGAATTAACCAGTAATAATAGCTGCAGCACTGTGGCTATGGGGCAGTAAATGACAGTGACAGTGATTTATGCTGCACTGTTTATGCAGTTGTTATACTACAGTGTAAACTACTAGTTTCTTGCAGCTGACACTTAGTAAGAAAGGATTATTAAACTTTAATCTAAATTCTGAAGCCCATTCATCACCTCCTATTCGCCCCAAACCAACCGAAATTTGTTATCGTGTCACTCTTAGTTTTGTTACTTCTACTGTATTGTCTGTTTTATATTCTACTGTATTGTAAAGCACTTTCAGCATGTTTTCGGTATGTTTTGCTTCTATTGTTTTGAACCTAAAATATAAGCTTCAATGACCAGGGCACTGTGGGGTCAGTGTATCTTACATTAAATGTACATTACAACAAAATCCCACCTCTTGTGCTGATATGTTGAACATTTTCTCTCCATCTTTCTTTTCAAGGTTGTAAATCAAACTCTGGCTGAATTTTGTGATATGGAGAGCAAGGAAAAAGTGTTCATCACATGCTTGATGATCATATCTAAGATCTCTAATATCATTAAAACAAGCAGCTCTCAAGTTACATCCCAGCAATATTTCAATAAATTCAAAATGCAGTTGCTGAAAAGAGTAGCCCCTAAATCATTGGTTAATAAAACTTCCCAATAACCCAAATAAAGTAAATTTTCTATAAGAATTACAGTTATAGAATAATGTATGATTAATATGCATTATGAAAATAATTCTGGAAACTACTGTTAACTACTAACTACTAAAGAAGAACAACTAATCCCAGGTACTGGTGAAGAACAAAGATGTGCTGTCTCCATCAGGGAGTGGTCTTACGGATGTTTCTCACTTTCAGAGTGAAGTTGCTGGGAAGTCCCAACCTGATGAGCTCATCTTGAAGCTGAAAACAAAAGCTCAGTTACATTAAACTTGCTTTACCTTATCAAACTCTAACATAGAGGCAGATGTTTCAACATGATAATCACAACAGCATAATATCTACAGTGGTTTTAATGAAAATTACAGTGTGTTGCAAGTATGTGTTTGTTAGAAAAAAAGGTTATTGTCAATGACTAGTTTTATAAGTCTTTTCACATGTTTTCTTAATAATCTACAGAATTAGGGACAGGGTCTTTACTGGGTCTTTGTTACATCAGGTTGGAACGAACAGCTTATCAGTTTAGATAAAGACAGTGAGGAAAGGAAAGCTGCTCACCTGCATTAAAACCAGTCCTTCAATCTGAGATCCAGAGCGATTCTTCTCATCTTTAACTTTCACTCTCAGTCCCATAACATGACCTGTTATGGTAGTGGTGAGTTATAATCACTGTAATATATACATGCTTGTGCATATATATGCACATATATGTAAACAAAGAAATGCAGTGTTGCTTGTGTGACTAAGAATTCATGAAAACATTTTGTTAATGACGTCTATTACTCAGAAACATATTTTCACCAGGTGTAACTAGAGGGGGTGTTAGAGTGGACATTCACACTGAGGCCTGTGGAGAAGGGCCCTATCAGGAGTACCGGGACATTGCCTGGCCAGTAGCCTGAGCTGTCACTAGTTGGCTAAATATGAACTAAACTAGAGCTCAGCACAGACACATCCATTACTCCATGTTAACCTGTGTTCTTCTAAGTGTATTAATCTAACATTCATAATAAATAATTTCACTGCCAAACAACAGTATTTTTACTGCATTTGTGTTTATTTGTATTTATTCCAATGTTATTTATCAAGGAAAATACATTTGATGCTAATGGGTGGGAGCCTTAATCCGTTTGAGACTTAACAATACTGAATAAACACACATATTACATTGTCATGTTTATTAATTGAGTAATTTTCATATGGGGGTCATTAATTGTTTTGCACATTGTACCATAAGATGCTAGTTTCACCAGTGATTTTACTGTTGATCATTCATTACATATTAAAATTAATAATTATGAGTTGAATGGTAAAGGAACAAAGACTGAGCTCAAGAACTGTGTAAAGAGCTGTCTACTGTAGACTTTAAGGAAGGCTAAGAGGAATGTACTTTTCTCACCTGGTGGAGGTGCAACTGGACAGGACCCACAGCACATGATCAGCAGTTAGCATTAGAAAAACAGTTTAAAGGTTAGCATTTAAAATAGTTTGTGGTATTGCAACACTGGTAATATAACCAATCAACTAATAAACACTAGGAACGGAAGACATTCATTTTAAAAACATTTTACAAAACTACACGACTCACCACTGTAGCAGAGGAATGGGAAACTGGCAAAGCAGTCTTCATCTGTCCAGTAGCCTGAATGATCCACAGCTGTACAGTGTTGATTTCCATATTGTCCAGATGAGTACAAACCATTATCAGGTTCTGATGGTGCAAATTGGACCGCTGGTCTCCAATAAGTGAAAGTGGAGTTGCTCTGATCTGACCACAGTCGGTTTCTATACAGACCAATCCAAACTGTATTGCCATTTGAAATCCTCAGTATTTGCTGCAGCTCAGTCTGGTTCCTCACACTGGCCAGGTCTGTGTAATTGTTTCTACAGTAACTCTGAGCTTCTGCCCAAGTCTTTCTTTCAGAAACCCACACATATGTGCTGTCATTACCTAAAAAACAGAGCAGTGAAATGTACATATCTTCATTTAAAATCACTAAATACCAAAATGGTCTGACAGATTTCAATGCCTGTTAAAGATGACAGCTGTTCAATACTGAATTCTTTCAACTTAACAATCATTCAAATCTCATGCTTGCGCTGCCGCCTCCACAGATCAATAAAAAGGGATGCCTCGAAGTGCAGTTTTATTATGCTATGATTCTTTTTTGTTGATCTGTAATCAAAGAAGCATGTACAAAACAGTGGGTTTAGTGGTTTTACCCAAATAAATGGAGCCCCATAGCTGAAACTACTCATATACACTGATCAGGCATAACATTATGACCACCTCCTTGTTTCTACACTCATTGTCCATTTTATCAGCTCCACTTACTATATAGGTGCACTTTGTAGTTCTACAATTACAGACTGTAGTCCTTCTGTTTCTCTGCATACTTTGTTAGCCCCCTTTTACCCTGTTCTTCAGTGGTCAGGACCCCCATGGACCCTCAAAAAGCAGGTACTATTTGGGTGGTGGATCATTCTCAGCACTGCAGCAACACTGATGTGGTGGTGGTGTGTTAGTGGGTGTTGTGCTGGTCAGAGTGGATCAGACACAGCAGTGCTGCTGGAGTTTTTAAACACTGTGTCCACTCACTGTCCACTCTATTAGACACTCCTACCTTGTCAGTCCACCTTGTAGATGTAAAGTCAGAGAAGATAGCTCATCTCGTCACAGGATGCTGTTGGCTGGATATTTTTGGTTGGTGGACTATACTCAGTCCAGCAGTGACATTGAGGTGTTTAAAAACTCCAGCAGCACTGCTGTGTCTGATCCACTCAGACCAGCGCAACACACACTAACACACCACCACCACCACCACCACCACCACCAGCACCACATCAGTGTTACTGCTCTGCTGAGAATGATCCACCACCCAAATAGTACCTGCTCTGTGAGTGGTCAAACTCACTGTGCTGCTCACAGAATCTTTAAATCTTTGGAAACATCCAGTTGTAAAGTGCTATATAAATAAAACAATCAAAATGTACTACTACTACTACTACTACTACTACTACTACTACTACTACTAATAATAATAATAAGTTGTTAATACCTAGACTGGGCTTTGAATCCCAGTCATCAGCATGCAAAGTTGCATCATTACTCACTACACAGTACTTAATATGAACTCTATTGAAGAGCTTTGTTACAACCCCATTTCCAAAAAAAGTTGGGCGCTGTCAGTATTTTTTTTTATATGTATATTTGTACAAAATAAGCACATTATGGAATATGATGGTTTCTACAGGAGATTTTCATATTAGGGTTTTTAAAAATATTACTGTATTATATCTTATAAATTATAATACGTTTTCTAGGTTGTAGAAAGGCAGTGATCTTCCACCATTGGGAAATTATCACACGCTTCTCTTAAGTAGACTGAGAGGAGATGATCTGATTGGCTGTTGCTGTAGCACACCAAACCATGCTTTTTTTACGTATTCACTCTAATTCCTCCCTGCGCTGCCCTGTGCTGGGTTACAGCCTGCACTGCTGCACAGGAAAATGTATATACCACACCCAAAAAAGCACAGCTTTATGCTTAATAGCATGGGGTCATCAATAGAAGTCCAGAAAGGCGTCCAGCACAAGATGGTGATTTTGCACAAGCATTTATCATTTACCAGCTTTAATGGGTGTATTTGGAACAGACTAATCAACAAAGTGAAAAATAATTTCACTGCCTTGCTAAAATAAATAAACATAAAATAAATATGGCCTTTATTTAATAACATTTATATTGAATAGAACTTTAGAAAAAAAAATCATTTGATGAAAAAATTGAAAGTTTGTAATCAATATAAAAACTATTATAACTAATGACTACTAAATTATTTTGACATTTGCAGTACTCACTGTTATAGCAAACAAATCCCAATATATTATCAGTACAGGAAGCATCAAACCATTCCCCTGCAGACATGTAAACACACAGTTCTTTCCCAATGAAGTTATCTGGTTGATGGTACCACCCTCTGAAATCTCTCTCTCCCTCCTTGTAGAAACTCTCATCATCCAGAGACCATCTCCAGCTGTCCAGATCATCATACAGTCCAATCCAGGCTAAACCAGAGTAGCTGCCATTTACTGTGTTAATGAGTCTGTTCATTTCCTCCATGTTATCAATAGTGGCCAGGTCAGTGTAATTCTCTCTGCAGTATCTCTGAGCTTCAGTCCAGCTCTTACTCTCATTAACAAAGTGATACTGACGGGATGGTACTGCTAGAGAAGCATTAAAAATATCAGAACTGATTTCTGCACATATAATATCGAAAAAGTTAAATTACACAGTTTACACTCAATATTTAAGTAATAAAGAAACATGAACAAAGGTGGATTGTGGAGAGTTTGGATTTGAAAAATGCACTACCCATTTTCAACCAGAAAACAGAAGTATACTCACCACTGTAGCAGAAGAAAGGAAAAGCTTGATGACAGTTTTCATCTGTCCATTGTCCAGAGTCACTGAATGACACAGCTGTACAGTATTCACTCAGTCCAGCATTATCAGGTTGTCCTGCTTTCCAGTAGCTGAAAGAAGAGTTGCTCTTATCTGACCAGGACCTGGTCCTGTACAGGCCGATCCATGCAGCGTAATAATAATAATAAGAATTTACCAATGATCTTAACATCTGGTTCTCAGTTTCATTCCTCACACTGGCCAGATCTGTGTAGTGTTCTCTGCAGTATCTCTGAGCTTCAGTCCAGTTCATATATTGATCAACAAAAATATACGTTGCACTGGCATTCGCTCTTCCTAAGAGAAACAAATGTGATATTAGAAATTTTAAAAGTAAATATGGGTTTTGAGAGCTGTTTTCAGATGTACAGTATTCACCAGCTGTACTCACCATCATAACAAATGAATGGGATCCTTTCAGAACAAGAGTTTTCCCACCATGTTGTGAGAAACTGTATATACAATGCACACATAAGGTTTCCTCCACTGTTACCAGGTTTCTGTATATACCAGCTTCTGAAGTTTGTCTTATTCTCCTTGTGTAAACTCTCATCATCCAGAGACCATTTCCAGCTGTCCAGATCATCATACAGTCCAATCCAGGCTAAACCAGAGTAGCTGCCATTTACTGTGTTAATGAGTCTGTTCATTTCCTCCATGTTATCAATGGTGGCCAGGTCAGTGTAATTCTCTCTGCAGTATCTCTGAGCTTCAGTCCAGCTTTTACTCTCATTAACAAAGTGATATTGAGGGACACATGAGAGCCCTGTGCACAACTCTTTATTTGAAAGGGAAAATAAGAAAAACAACATTACAAACTTAAAATCAGTCTAGATTGTATGCTTCATATAGAAATATCAAATAAAAGGGCTTAAGTATTTTTACACAAAAGACAGATGCATCTTTCTAATCATAAGAAGAAAACATAAGTCAAAAAAGACTCCTGATAAGTAAACAGTCTCCTTGTTTACAGAGCACTGCAGAACCGTACATCTAAATCTAAGAACTATTTAGTATCATTTAAAAAACAAGCAAAAATTCAGTGTTTTCACCAACAGAAGCAAAATATTAATCAGGTGTTAAGTTATTCATTCTTAAAAAAAACTGGATGTGTACTAATTTGAAAACAAAAGAATAGAGAAAAATAAACTCACTGCTGTAACAGATAAAGGGAAGTGTGGCTAAGCAGTTCTCATCTGTCCACAGGCCTGAATCACTGAATGTCACAGCAGTGCAGTGCTGGTTACCAAATTCTCCTAAAACACCTGCACCATTGTCTGGTTGGTCAGGTGACGAAGAGATGCCTGGTCTCCAGTTCTCATAAGTGGAAATGTGCTGGTCTGACCAGAGTCTGGTCCTGTAGAGACCAATCCAAACACCAGAGCCACCTGTAATGTTGACAATTCTCTGATTCTCAGTTAAGTTCCTCACACTGGCCAGGTCCGTGTAAAACTGTCTGCAGTAACGCTGAGCTTCTGCCCATGTGTTGCGCTGGTTTATCGAGATGTAGTTGTCAGCTCCATTTTTGCCTGAAATATATTAATAATTTGATCCATTATGTCTACAAATGAACAACCAACATATCCTAGATAATAAGTAAAATATTCATACCATTATAGCAAACAAATTTGCGGTATGTTTCACATGGGCCATCAGACCATGTTCCATCAGAGTTAATAAAAACACACAGCTCCGTCCCATAGTAATTATCTGGTTGATGGCGCCACCCTCTGAAATCTCTCTCTCCCTCCTTGTAGAAACTCTCATCATCCAGAGACCATCTCCAGCTGTCCAGATCATCATACAGTCCAATCCAGGCTAAACCAGAGTAGCTGCCATTTACTGTGTTAATGAGTCTGTTCATTTCCTCCATGTTATCAATGGTGGCCAGGTCAGTGTAATTCTCTCTGCAGTATCTCTGAGCTTCAGTCCAGCTCTTAGTCTCATTAACATAGTGATACTGACAATATGTTGACATTGCTAGAGAGACACAAAACAAATGGTAGAAATTATGTTCAGCTTTTTATCCTGAACTAGTCTTCTACAGTATACAGTTTACAGACCTTGTACAAAAGGACATTTTACTGACCAGGAAATATTGTTACTTTGGAAACACAAGTGAGAAATGAGCATGAGTGTTGAGTTTCCAAATAATTTTAGCTCATATTTCTGAATAGCAGTGAGGTTTGTTCATGAATTTTAAGGTGCATCAGCATCTGACTGTATATTGTGGTCACTGTACAGGAGTAGCCAAGCAACCTGAATATTTCATTCATTGCTATTCTGAGCAAATCATCATGTAAACATCTCCAGATAATGCCTCATCAAGGCCATCAAATCTGATTCTGATGAAAGAAAAAACAATCTGCTTTTTCACTTATCCCAAAATGTAGTCCGCCAACCAAATCATGTTCGGTGTTCAAATTTTGTATATTTAGTTCAGAACTGGAGCTGCGAGGCTAATGTTGTTAACAAGCACTGGAAGTTAATAATCACCTATTTTTTTCCACAAACACTGTTTGTGATCAAACTAAGCAAGTGATCAAGAATTTAAGAACCAGATTTCTTGCTCAAGTGAGCCTCAAGTGTATGCATTTGACCTAAATACACTAATAAAGAAAGGCATCAGTTGGAAGCTGGACCCACCAGCACTACAGTAAGTGAGCACAACAAAGAATAACATTCGCATAATGTTAATGTTCTTTGCCAATGTAAGGGTTCTTCCAAGAGCCTTTACATTATTGAGAGGTTCTTTTAACTTTAATAAGTTTCTTCATGCTCACACATCTCACAAAGTTCTTTCAAATAGCTTGTGTGCGAACTAATGAACCATTTTGGAAAAGTATTTTTCATGGTATCTGGCCTTGTATGTCAGTTTAGTGACTTAAGTCAGTATAGTTGAATTATGTTTCTGTATTATTCCATTATTCCCTTTAACCTGATTTATCACTATCGAATATTCCTTCTTAGTTTTCAGTTCCTTTACCCCCTTTTTTTGGAGTGGTGAAAAATAATATTTCAAAACTGAGAACAGGGAAATATTTGGTATGAAAAATTTTGGAACAGAGAATATCTATTTATGATCATTTAATGAGAGCCATAGACCATTTTTCAAATTTAACTTGTTTCGAGAATTATTCAAAGCAATTTGGCAAACTTGACACTCTTGTTTAATATTGTTTTGTGTAGCAGTACATTAATTGTTTTGTTCTGATAACATGACAAAAAATAAAATAGGAATAGAAACAAAAAATAGTAAAATCAATTAATAAGTAAATGAAATTTTAAAAGGTAATATCTTTTCTTCAACAGAAATCTACTCACCACTGTAACAGAGAAAAGGCAGAGTGTAAGCACAGTTTTCATCTGTCCACTTTCCAGAGTCCCTGAATGACACAGCTGTACAGTATTCACTCAGTCCAGCATTATCTGGTTGTCCTGCTTTCCAGTAGCTGAAAGAAGAGTTGCTCTTATCTGACCAGGACCTGGTTCTGTACAGGCCGATCCATGTAGCGTAACTATTAGATAATGATCTTAACTTCTGGTTCTCAGTTTCATTCCTCACACTGGTCAGATCTGTGTAATGTTCTCTGCAGTATCTCTGAGCTTCAGTCCAGCTCATGTATTGATTAACAAAAACATATCTTGCAGTGGCATTCACTCTTCCTAAAAGAAACAAATTGAATTCATGGCATTTTAAAGGGATACTTACTAAAATTTAGAGCTATTGTTTTAAGATATGACAGTTGTGCTCACCGTCATAGCAAATGAATGGGCGTATGGAAGAACAAGAGTAAGCTGACCATGATGCGTCATAACTTGAAAAATACACACAGTAAAAGTTTCCACCCCGGTTCTGAGGTTTCTCTATATACCAGTTCCTGAAGTTTCTCTCATTCTCCTTGTAGAAGTGATCATCCAGAGACCATCTCCAGCTGTTCAGATCATCATACAGTCCAATCAAGGTTAAGCTGCTGTTCCTGATGTCCACTAAGTTTTTAATCTCCCGTGTTTCTTCACTGTTATCAATGCTGGCTAAATCAACATAATGTTTTCTGCAGTAACTCTGAGCTTCAGCCCAGGTTTTACTTTCATTCACAAAGTGATACTGATGAGGAAGACAAACACTGAGAGTGCAGAGCCCTGTTTAAGACAATTTAACTTTATATAAACACAGCTTTAAATACATTGTTTAAACAAGGAAATAATGTATGTTTAAATTTAGTCTCACATGCATGTCATGTATAAAGTTAAAATATGATACACTAACAAGATGACTGACCTAAGATCAGCACGAGCTGAAACATGGCTCTGAAAGAAATACAGAAAAAAAAATGTTGTTAAGCATAAACACTGCAAGAATACATGAATTATATGAGTGCATAAATTATGAAATGTAGTATATCATATTTTTAAAATAATCTGTTACAAATATGTATGGGGATTCCCTCTCCACACCTCTGGAAGTCTCAATCTCCAACACTTTTAGAATATATATATTTTTTTTAATAGGCTGTGTTTGAAATAGCATACTGGATCAGTATGTACTTTATCCCCCATTCTGCTCTTTATCAGTAGTATGCAGTTTAGTATCCATCATACAGAAAAATCTGTGTGCAGTACTACAGTGCAGAGGCGCGACTAGACTGTCAGCTTCAGAGACTGAGCCAGTCAGACCATCTCAAGACCTGTCCCATTTTCCTCAGCCCTTCAATCACTACTTAACAAACACTGCTAGCTACTTTTCAGGTCTTTATCAACGTATGTGGACTTGGCCAAGTCGTGTTCCTGCTAAGGTTTAAAATATACAATGACAGAGTGGAGGGTGTTGTTTTCTGTTGTTCTCCAAAGAAAAAAATACATTTTGGATTGATACATTTGTGTGGTTTCTTGAGACTTGTGTTTTCCTATATTTGCAAAAAGGTATGTTATTTATTTTCATTACATTTGGAGTTGGTAATGCAATGAACTGCAAATGTAATTTGGCGTTCAGTACATTTGTATTTGGTAAAGGACTGAATAATGAACAGTCACACTGCTTATTATTCATTCCAATTCAGGTAGTTGGACTGAATAATGAGCAGTGTGACTCCACACTGGAGTCTAAAAAGCCAATACAGAGCAAATTGTTTGGTAGAGACCAACTTTATTAAGTTACTGTCTTAACCATGTTATCCAAGCAGTAACCCACCTCAAGACCAGCAGAGAAACTGAAACTGAGTGCAGCAGCAGGACAAATTAGTTCCTTTCATTTCATTTTTGAACCCATTAAAGACTGAATCCAGGGCTGTTCAATTGTCTGGAGCAAACCAAGCAGTTATGTCACTGATTATGTCCTCCCAATACAGCGGTGGTGCATTTTGGGATGCAGTATGTCATGAACATAGGTCTGTTTACTGGAATACTTGGCCAAAGCAGTACGTCATCAGTACGGGTATCTTTGGCATATTGGAGAAATTCATATTGGTCACATGCTGCTTACTACTGACTATGTTTGGACACAATCAGTATGCGAGCTGTATGTAGTAAACTATTTCAAACACAGCCATAGTCTTACTGGTTTGTCTCTTTTTTTGTCTTGTACATCTGTTCTAACTACAATTTATAGTCTTTTTAACCTTTCTGAGTGATTAGTCTTTCTTTCTGTGATGATTTGTCTCAATATTCAACCTGGACTGGTGTTTCCAACTGTATTTTTGGATTATGACTAGGATTTCTTTATATGGACTTGAATTTAACTGTTTGTTTAACATAGCAACTTCAGTTTTGCTATTAAACCTGCACTCAGATCCCATTTGAGTCTGTCTTTCACACAATGGGCTTCAATCACCGACCATTCTTAAAACTTGATATTGGTGCATGAGGCCCGGTCTCAGTAGAGTGCTCGTACACTAAAACGAACAGTTTGTCAGTTCAACTTTTGAAAAATTCTAAACTTAAAAAAAAAAGTTTTAAGGTGAATTCTATCAATTTTTCAAAATTGTGTTACATGATGCAATTATTGAGATGTAAACTAAAAGATTTGAAGTGTTTGTGTGAAATGGTTCATTATAGAGGAACTTACCAGCTATGATTTCTTTACAATGGGGACAATAGGAACAAGGAGTAGCAATGTCTACAACACAAATATAGCCATTTTATTTACTGTCTAGATCCACCAGAGAACCTACATGTGCCTTCTTAGTTTTTGTCTGTAATGTTGATCATCATAAAATAGTGGGTAATCTGAAAATCTAAGCTTTCTTTGTGGACTACTTTGCCCTACAACACCTTTCATGCAGATTTCTGCCATGAATAAAAAAAGTACATTTTAGGCTAAACTCTTGTCTGAAAACTATGATAAAACAATGTCTCAGTATGTTCTACCATTTCATGTAATTAGTTTCTCTGAGTGACTTTAAGAGCCATTAAACTCTGGTACCTGTCACCACCACTGTGAACAATTCGGACTCTGTGCGTTTCTCCAGAAAGGTACACATTAAACCACACTGAATAACTTTGACATCCTGACTATAGAATTACACAGAAATTTTGAAAAACAATGTAATTATCCATTAAAGATAAAGCCAAACAAGCAGGTTAGATCTACAAAACTATTATGTTACTTCAAAGCACTTTATACGACCTCCTGAACTGTATCAGTTGTACAGTGTAGTTTGATAAGCTTCTATTGAAAACATTTACCTCAGATTTCAGATCTGGTCTCTTCTCCTCTTCTCTGCTTTCTGACTGTTTGATGCTGTAAACATGTATAAGAATGCTCGACTGTGGGAGGAGATTACTAGAATGTAGTATGATTACTTTTGGTAATCAGGAAGAATCCAGAAACTTATCTTCTAAAAGCACATAAAGATATGGTATGAGATAAGAATAGAAGAACTGGAAATCTCTGCGAGTAAAAAAGAAATATCACAACTATAGAAAGGAACTGAGACACTGACATGAAATATGAGGAAGAAGGTCATGCATGACATGCGTTTGCGAGACATGTTGACATTTTTTTTTTTCCTCCTTTCAAGCAGCCCTGATTTTTTGAGTTATTTGGTATAATAAATCCAATAATCCAATTATAAATACATACAATATTTTACTCTGAATACATTCCAGCAAAAGAAACTGGATTACTAAAATATATTCAATATTTAAATCTCTGCATTATTTAAATATTATCACAATAAATATCTACTGCAAAAATGCTCATTTGATTTTTTTAGATGGACAGAATTGCACAGTCATATTCCAAACTCTAAAGCTGAAAGTCAACATGTGAAATGCAGAACAGCAGACATGTAGTCGCATCATATCACATTACTTTAAAACTTTGATATGTAGAAATGTCGTTGAAAGTGCTTCACAAAAAACAAAGTAATAAAACGAAAGAACTAAAATATAAAAGCTTTTACAAAAAGAATATCATGAAAAATGAATGATATTTTATACACACACACACACACACACACACACACACACACACACACACACACACACACACACGCAGCTCAAAACAATAAATAACCATGGACACGACAACACACTGAAAACAATGTAACCACTGAAATAAAACAACTGCACACAAAAGGCTGCTTAACCAGTTTGCTCACATTTTTCTTGTGAAACTTTCAGCAAGATAGCATTTCACCTTAAGATCCAGTTATGAAAATATTTCTATACAAACATTAATTTAAGTTTTATTAAAACTGAGTCATTAAGGTTAATCTGAGAATCACCTTTAATGACTCTGGGTCTTGATTCAGTTTCAAAGCAAGCACAGAGTAAAAACTGCAGAAACTTTAAAATCCACACAAGAACAAAACTTTGAGGCAGATACTCTGCTTTCATTTTATAGAATAGACTATAGTGCATGAGCCTTTTGGTATATTTGGGTGCAAGACATAAAGCCTGAACGAAGTGAAAGTTACAGAAAATTAGCTAAAATTGTCACTTCTGAAACAATTATTGCTAAAACATTTAGCAAAATTTGTTACTATTGTTTTGTTAGAGACAAAATAGAATGTTCAATCATTTGTTTTCATAAAATAATAAGATATTAGAATGATAAGAATGATTCATATACATATTTATTTACTTAATTTGGTAACACTTTTTACTGCATGGCTTGACATGAACGCTTGTTGGCTTGTCCGCTCATCTGTGACAAGAGAAAATTTGTATTGGATAAGGTGATGATAAATTTACTTCAACCTAACATCTAAAGTGTATGCTGAAATTAAGATTTTCAGGCAGAGTAGCCTTCCAAGGCATGAGCGTAGAGGTAAATAAAAGTGAATACCTTTACATCTTCATCAGACCTGAGTGCTTGTTTAGTGGCAGCATCTAAGCAAATCATTTAGAGTGGTTCTAGATATGTCCTGATTAAGTCTGGGGTACAGTCTCCAAAGTCCCACGTAATTATTTTGAGTACAGGTGATGATAGGTATCAAGACAGTCTGACTAAATTACACTACAATGACTAACAGGTTCTAATTATTAAATTAATAAACTGACATCTCAAACATTTAGAGTAACAAGGTGGTAAGAACAAACATACTCACATTACATTTCACTGTAGTGTACATGTTTAAACAAGAATATAAATCAGAAACACCAAGTAGCCAGTAAGTTATATGGTATAAAATACGAAGATTCAGATTTAGTTTCATTTTTAGGGAAATAAATAATACATACTACACTCAAAAAGATGGTTCTTCAATGGTTCCTAAGCGAAGAAAATGGTTCTTTATAGAACCCTGAACACTCAAAGAAACCTTTGCATGCTTGAAGGGTGCTTCAGATGGATGGAGAATGTGTTGTAGATGGTTCTATATAGCACCAAAAAGGTTCTTCTATTGTTACAAGCTTGACATTGTAACATTGGTGCTATATAGAACCTTTTTTAAAAGGGTGCTATATAGCATTGTACTATGAGGCAAACCTTTTTCTGCTTTACTCTTTAAATTCCTAGTGGAGCCACATCTAAGAAAAAAAAAAGTATGCTCTAGGCATTCGGTTACAATATCTAATTTGGAAGTTCAGCTGGACAGCTAATAGAAGTAGATCTGGGAGGTTTGGAATGAAGCTACAAGCTGTGGAGGATGTTAAAGTAGACTTGACACGATAGCATGGCTAATGAATACAGACATAGTAGTAACTATCTGGCTTTTTGATAATTTCCTCCCACCTTCAAGATGCATCATCTGAAGGGGTTTTCCTAGTGTTCAAACATGAAAAAAATTCACTCTTAGGACATTTGTGGCACCACTGTAGGGGGCTACAACTTCACCACTTCAGGGCTGTATGTACACTGTAAAAAATATGAGTTTTATTTGACAGATAATACCTCTACATACTCTCTAGCTACTTTAAATTAAATGTGTTTATAACAAATGTAACATCATGACAATATTCGGTATTAATTGTAATTGTAACATGTTTACAGTATTGAACATTAGCCAAAAGGTTTTTACAGCAATGTTAAGCACTTTAATAAGTGACTGCATTTACAGGGACTTAATAATCTGACAGTTTCAGAAAACCAGATTGTCAGTGATCTGTTTACTGTGTTTATATGCACTCGAGTAACTAGAAAATGACAAAACTCCACATCTACATGCGTAATCAAATTTCTGCTTTGCAACCAGCCAATAAACTCACAGGAGACGTGATGTAAAAAATAAGGTAAAACTCAAACTTCATGCCGCAGCTTTTAAAAAAAAAAAAACATTGAGCAGCTTAACCTGAAAATATGAGCATCTAGAAAATGAATAATATTAAAATCCTTCATTTCATCAAGCATGCTGCTTGCTTATTTCCAGTACCACAGTCTGTTTTTGGATGTGCACAGACTGAAAGAAAGCAGAGTAAGAGTTTGCATGCACTGAGAAATCCAATTACTGAGCTAAAAATCCAGCTCTCCTCATCAGGTTTTTTTTAAATCAGATTTCTAGACCTTACTCTGATCTAAGAAATTGGAGGATGATGTTTACATGACCATTCGAATAAGCAGATGTTTATAGAAATCTGATTGTGATCAGATTCGTAAGTGAAATGTAAAAGCAGCCAAGTCAGCATGTGCTACAGTTGCCCAAAAATGTTAATGTTTGTTTTGCCCATAAACTAGACATGAGAGCAGTTCAAGTGTATGAAAGCCAGCTAGCTAAGTTAGCTACTGTTAAATAACAGTGGATAGTTAGCCTCACTGATAAATATTGAACATTTCCTGTTAAAGGAGCAGAATGCTTTAAAAAACATGGTGGATATGTTGGGCCAAATGCTGAAATGAAACACTATCACGTCGCTGAGACTCTTTTTTTACTTCTTATTTTGCACACAAACAGAAAGTGGCCTTCGGCTCATGCCTGCGACCATATCACAGCCGTGATGTCATTTTGCAATAACACACTCCCTCTTGTGTTCTCGTGCTCAAATACAAAAGTGTACTATTAAATATCATTTTTTTTTATTTGCCTTCGTTAACTTTTCCTTGAAACTTCTTACTGTTCCCCTGCCTTTTGTGTTAATCTTGTTTTCATTTTGTATGTCTCTATTGGGTGATATGTGGGGGCTGTGGAGAGTAGTCCCTTTGTCATGTAACAACCTCCAATGGTTAGCCAGTTTTACAACTGGTTACCTATAGCTCCCCAATCTAGCAATGCCGTTGTTGTGGAGATCTCAGACATCCTGGCTCCTAGATGGGGAAGACTGTAGGTTCCTTGGGTGGGCCACAACACCTCTATTTTAATTACAAAGGTAGAGGCAGTCACCCATTGAGTAGGAGGTTTTGGGTTGTTTAGACAAAGGGACAACAGGAAGGTGTGGTTTTACTTGCTGGGTAAGAGACCTGTGCACAATCAAGAATACTTCTCGACCTGTCAAGTCTCCGCTCCTATCTTCAAGAAATCAACATTTTGCCAGCAAAAGCCAACAGATTTTTTGGTGGCCCTGTACAGGGGACCTCAGCTCTGTGAAGATTTCCAGCTCTTCAGACGTCCGATGCTGTAAACATCTGCTGCAGTCAGATGGAAAACAAGAATCCGGTGACGATCTGCTCGTGGCTGATCCGGTGCTGTAAAGACGCTGAACCTTCACCTTATACAATATGGGTGAGTGAAAGAAAACTCAAAACACAGTACATACAGCCAGAGTAGGAGTGTTGTCTGTCTTATATGTGGTTTCCTCCATATGACATATATGGAGAGGTTTGCAGGACTTCCTGTTTGTCGGCCACGTATCCAATAGAAGGGTGTTTTTTTTTTACCAAGGGGCAGTCTTAGAGATTCTGTTCTGGTTGTGGATTTTCTCTTCCTTTATCTAGAAAAGGTGCAGAAAAATACAGAAATATTTTCTAGTCTTCACACAAGCAACGGTGTTTGCTTTGAATTAGGTGTGTCCTAGTTCCTTAGTTCCTGATTTAGAGATCCAGGTGGTGTACTGTCTCAGGGAAGAGTTCTGATCTACTTCATTGTTTTGTGTTATTGCTTGAAATTGTGCAAGTTTGAAATATTAGCACTTACAGTGCAGAAAGGAAGCTGAATGAGGTGTGGCTTGTTCCACTCCAGATACTACAGAATGAGCATCTCCACAATATGCAGACAGAAGATGCTAGACAGGTTTTGTCAACAAAGGAAGGCTAAGCTGTGTAAAAAGTTTGACATTCCTGAAAGCTCAGAGTGGAATCAAGAGCAGTGTTTCACAGTTCTAGCTAAATGTGTAAAAAAAGAGGGTGTGTTCAGGTTTTCAGGCTGTGGCATGCTGTGCTCGTGGGAGAAGAACATTCTGAAATTGACCAATTATAAGAAGAAATGTTCTAATCATAGACATGCTGCTGTTAAATGTACAGAAAACCTGTGAAAGTACTCACTTGTTCTTTTTGAGGCAAAAATTAAGATTCTAGAAAAAGAGAGAGATAAGTGAGCAAAAACACCAGTTAAAGATAAGACAGGGCAATCCACAGTGTCTTCCAGTGACAGTGAGGGACAACACATTTGACCTCTCTGTACTGGAGGCTGCTTCTGTGGTAATAAAACATATAAAGTCAAAAGATAGCCAGGAAAAAGTAACAGTTAAACACAAGCTGCTTTCTCCTGAGCAACCGATCGCATTGCCAAAGAGTTCAGCCATCTGAAAGTGATAAGGCAGTCAAAGAATGTAATGCAGGGCTGTTAAGGGTTTTGAATACCATCATGGGTTCTTTGTTGGCAAAAGGTAATAGATTGTCATCAGAAGAAGGGTGAACCTGTGAAATCAGTACACACAGCGCTTTGCACAAACATTTATGTTACACGGTGACCATGATGAGTGTAGTTCTGTTGAGGAGGTGGTTACTTCTAAGATTCCTGTTGCACAGTGGGCTGATGGGCTGACCTCAGATATGAGGAAGGTTTTGCCTTTGTTGAAGGCAACCTGGCGGACCACTACTGTAGGGGAGTTGTCTGAGAGTCTAGTAGCATATGAAAAGGGATTCAAGTGTGAAATTGCGTATCTCTTCTGTTTTGCAAAATGTCTCCCAGCAATCCAGGAAGACTCCAAGTAGAAATGATAATACATGTCACTATTGTGGGAAAAGGGGACACTGGGAAAAACACTGCAAACAGAAGTGTTATGATTCCCAGCATAAAGAGAAGTCAAGTGAGTGTCAGGACAGTTCAGGGGGTGTACCTTTATCACCTGAAGTGGCAGGACAGTTGCTTAAGTTTATTCAGCAAGCTACTCAGAAGTCTGCTGGTCACATGGTAACTGAATATCTCCACTGTGAGATCTTTTTTACAGCCAGATACACATGACCAGGACAACAGATTGTATGTGAAAACCACTGTGAATGATAGAGAATGCGATTTTTTGGTTGATATTGGAGCACAGGCCTCATTAATGCCTACATCTATAGCTAAAGCTTTTGGTTTTTACTTTAATTACTCTCTCCCTACTTTGCGCCCCCTCTTCTGCCCCCCACACACAAAGTTCAGACCAAAACACAGGTTCTTGACCCCCACTCCCCAATACTAAACTCTGACATTCCCAGGGACTGTTACGCACCCATCACTTTCTGTTATGCACTCATCACTTTAACTGCTCCATAAGCCTATTCCAATTTGCACTACTGTTTATATTTGCACTATTTATACCCACAGACCTAAAGCTGTATGTGCCTTATGTCACTTTCTCTTATGTCACTTACTCTCACAGGAGAGTAGTCCCTTCATCATGTAATGACCTCCAATAGTTAACTAATGATTTTCCTTGCCCATTTTCTGGATCGTGAAAAGTACTGGAGGATGTAAAAATACCAATGATTTTTTCAGCTGACATCTGTTTGTTGCAGTCTTTTCCTATCCTGTGGAGCAGTGCTGATAGGTGTTTCAAAAAGCCATGTCCACAGTCCTGAGCGTATTCAGCTCTGAATTGTTCTCACTGTACCAGAACACCAGCTGTTATGACCGTAGTGTCACCTGCAAACAGTGGGAGTTTAACAGATGGGTCTTGAGAGATGCAGTCATTGGTGTAGAGAGAGAAGAGCAGTGGGGAGAGTGTACATCCTTGAGAAGCACCAGTGCTGACTGTCTGTATATTTACCTCAGATGCAACTTTTGTTTCCTCTCTGTCAGGAAACTGGTGATCCACTTACAGATGGTCAGGGATACAGTGAGCTATGAGAGTTGAGGAGAGATGATAGTGTTGAACTCTGAAGTCCACAACAGTATCCTTGCATATGTCAGGGCATTGCAGGATGCAGTGCAGTCCCCAATTGACTGCATCATTCACTGACCTGTTTGCTCAGTAGGCAAACTGCAGGGGGTCCAGCAGGTGTCCTGTGACATTCTTCAGGTGAGCCAACACCAGTTGTTTAAAAGGACCACATGACCACAGACGTTGGCCTGTAGTCACTCAGTCCTGTGATGGAGTGTTTCAGCCTTTCTCCTGGTGATGATTCTCCAAGGATCTGTTAAAGATCTATGTGAAGACTGGAGCCAGTTGGTCAGCCCAGGCTTTAAGACAGGAGGGGGAAACACTGTCTGGACCTGGTGCTTTTATGATCTTCTGTCTCTGGAAGAGCCAGCTCACATCCACTGTACTGTAAAATTATGGAATATTCAGTGTATAAAGTGAAAGAATTGTCCTGTATATATGTACTGTAATTTAAATGAAATGACAGTTGTCTGTTAATTATACAGGAAATGTGCCTGTAATTTTCTACTGTGTAATTTTTAGAACATTTAGCACTGGTGAATATAGCACTAGTAAAGTTGCAAGTGTTGTAGCACAAACTAAAATGTTTTAGTGCTAGTGTCATGAAAACTGAATAATTTTGTAGCTGGACAAGGCTACTGAAACCACCTAATTTCCCACTTACCGTAAAACAGATATTTTGATTCATCTCAGGTTAGGGTTTACCCGCAGCCTGGGGATCAAATTTGACCGAACTGTGGTATTTACATGCACATAATCACCAGTGATGACTTTATTAAAAGGGTTCTTTATTGATAGAAGTATATAAGCACTAAATGGATCACAAAAAGGTATATAGACACTAATTAGAGTACCAGTTATGAAGAGAATTCAAGAGTCTAGCAGTTGCCAACACTTTTCACAATTACTGAGTAAATGGAAAAAAACAGAACAAAGACGAAACAGACACAAAACAAATCAGCAGACTTAGTGCAAAAAGAGAAGGAGAGCGGCCTATTTGTCATTTCTTCGTGCTTACATATTGGCTGTCTTGCTCTCTCTTGACCAACTGACTAAAACTGTTTTCATTTTAAAAAGAGGAACTTTGAGAGATGGAGTTAAGGCGGGGCTAAGGCAGGGAAAAAGGTTTTGTGCTTAACGTCTGATGAATATGCAAATTTTGCTAGCTGTATTGTATTTTTACAAAAACTGAGCATCGTTACACTTAAGTAAAAGAACATAAACATGCAATTTTATATGTAAAACATTGCTGTTTTGATAGCACCTACTACAAATAACTAGGAAACTTACAGCTTATTATCTCTAAAGTTATTACATAAGGCTGCTTGTAAAAGACATGATTACTAAGGAAAGGAAATGATTTTCAAAATAATAGTTCAAATTAGTTGTCACGCTTCCTGGTTCTCAGTCGGACTCCCAGACCACCAAGAACTCCACCTCCCAGAATCCTTCAGTCAGTCACGAGACTCTTCCAACCAATCACCAACCCCCTAACAGATCACAGTCACCGGAATACTAATCATCATCACCTGTTGTACTCTGTATTTATACCGGTTTGTTTGTAACGTATCTTTGCGAAGTATTGCCCTTACCTAGTCTGTGCATACCGAGCCGTTTGTTTTTTCTGATTGCTACTCCGTGTTTGACCTCGCTTGTTTTTTCGTTTTCGATTCTCGTCTCTGTCTTGGCTTTGTTGTTTTGGTTTATGTGCTTTTTCTGGTTACGACCCTCGCCTGTTTTTTCGACTTCGCTTTCGCCTATGCCCCTGTATTTTGTCTGCTTGTTCTGGTTATTGGCCTGGTCTGGTGTTAACCCTGTTTACTCCCGTCAGAATAAATCTTCCGGATTAACTTTTATCCGCGTGTGTCTGATTTGCAAACCCTGCGTTACATTAGTATTAAATCAACACCAACATTTCTACGTAATGCTTAGATGAAAAGTTGTAGGTTAAGTCAGTAAAATAAATGAGAACACTACCAATATTTCTGTAGATATGCTGGCAGAAACTATGCTTAAAGTACACACACACACACACACACACACACACACACACACACACACACACACACACTACAAACCTTATAATCCTACTTCTAATAAAAACTACATGAAGGCTTTAAAAGAATGTAGATATATATGATTAAAACCAGGAATTAAAGAAACCTATGAATTGTGTATGTCTAAAACAAAAAATATGTATTATATATGCACACAATGAAAAATGAAATGAACAGTTACAAATGATCAAAGATCAACACAATAACCTAGTTTAATGAAATTGGGTTACAATTCATAAATCAAAATAACTATTAAGTGCAGAGAGTTTATTAATTCACCTTTGGCAAGGATTGATTAAATAATTCCTGACAATGTGGCATTTAACAGTCACAGTCTCACAAGATGGTCTGGGAGCACACATAAGCACAGAGAGAAAACCTTAGAATAGATAAGTAAAAATAACATAACAAACAGACTTATTCACTTTCATGGTAGTTTTATAGTGTGATAATGATTTCATGACAGTAAGTGTGTTGTGTGGGAGGAGTAACTCCCAGCTGGATTCAAACCAGTGACTCTGTCCTTGCAAATCCAGCACCCTACCGCGGCGCCACCAGGGAGTAGTAGCAAAAAGCGGAATAACACCCCTTCGAAGGGAGGGGATAAAAAGGCGGGAAAATCAAACAAAGAAGATGCTCAAAATGGCCTTACACAAACAAAGGATAAACTCAAGAAAACATATAAATGACCAAACCAAAATACCCCTCAAAGGAGAGATGGGGAGCTGGCTATATTTCAACTTTTTCTTTTCTCTCTCCTCTTTCTTTTTTTTTCTTGTCTTAAATCAACACAACATTTTCTTTTTCCTTCTTTCCTTTTTCTCTTTTCTTCTCAGCCAACTGACCTAGAGCAGTGCTCTGTTTTCTCCTCTTTGTTTGGTTTCTCTTTTTACACTTTTCCTCTCCTTCTTTTTGTCTAAATACCCACCTAGGCTAGGTACCATACCGGTCACCCCTCTACAAAGGTGTGACAAGGATGTGCTGTCTGCCACAGCCTTAAATGCCGGTACCAACAGGTGCGCCTGGTTGGCACTGATTACCCCTTTGTATTCTGGGATTTTGAGTCTCCCAGAGTAACAGTGCCTTGCCACCGTCGCCCTCTCCTGGCACTCAGCAGCACAGCCTGACCCTTTTCACACAGAGGTAGTTTTCACAGTTTGATTAAAGAGTCATTTGATTTAACTTTCGATCAAAGACTGATATTTTATAGTTTGCTAGAGACCACAGAATGAAGCAGAGTTTAAAGTTCAGTCTCTAGCAAAGTCCTAAAGGAATTTACAATGCTAAAAGAATTTCTAAAGTGTCTGCTAAGGGACTTGTGAGGTCTCAACAGTCCCTCAACCCAGCTTGATTAGTGGTGCCATTTTGGCCTTTCTCATCTGTTCTGAGACCAGGTGTCTCTCTCTTTGTGGGGGAAGATGAGATGTGTGTATAGAAAAGTGGGAAAGGAATTTCCCAAAACTCTAGTGAGGTCTGAAAGTCTCCTTAGGATGTCTTAAAAAAGCTGGCATGAGATTCCATCAACGTTGCAAATGTTAGTCAGAAAGGTGACCTATGGGTCAAAAGTAGGATTGTTCTTAAGGTGAGAGCAGAGGGGGTTTGGATAGTGTTTACGGACAGGGCCATAAACTTTATTAGTTGGTTTTCTCCAGACACCCCAACAACTGCAGATGGCCCTTTGTATGCAAAGTCAAAGATTTCACTTTGTCCACCAAGTTCTGAGTGGTATATGAATTAAAAATAGCCAAGTACGCTACAAACGTATTAATTAAAAACTGAATGTCCAAAACATTTTTAATTTCAGCATTCATTTTATGAAATATCCAAGATGGCAGTGCATTTAAAATGCAGTGGCTACTTCGAGTCCTGAACATATGTTTCTTGACAGTTTTCCCCAAGAAATGCATCAGAAATGATCATCAGCCTTCTTGGTATCAGAAAACAGAGTACAGCTGTAATAAATTATGGACTGTTCAAGGTGCTGCACAACCTCAGGCTACTTCACGAACCAGGCCCCAGGAACCATGAGAATGCATGATGCTGCAGGCCGGGAGACGAAGCATCGAAAATGGTGTGGCAGAAAGTGGAATTGCGGTAAAATGCTCAGGGATTTGAACTGGGCTAAAAGCTAACCCTAGCCATCCGGCACTACCATCTCTTTGTGTGTTTACACTAAGAAGGAACGGTGCAGAAATGCTGTAGTAATATTAAGTCACTGCTCAGCCCTGGTGGAGTTTATGATTGTAAAGACCCAGCCATTCTACCTGCCCAGAGAATCTACCACCATGCTCATTTTCATGGGGTATAGGTGAGAACCTGTTCTGAGAGAGCCTTCTCAACACTTCAGGCCTGTTGTAAGCATATATATACATATAATGAGTCAAAGATTCCGTAAGTAACTACACTGTCAAGTGCAAAGATGATGTGAATTCCTTCATGACCACCTCACGCCATTGATTACAGTAAAGAGGTACATATTGCTGAAAACCTGGAATGCTGCCTTCAAGTAAGATGACATGGCTGGTCTCAGCAAAGTAAGAAAGAGCCAACCTGGCTATCAAAGAGGTAAAGCACAACTACACACTGAGAATCCACTGACACTTTGTAGATACCAGAGACACATATGTGGCAGAGCACTCAGGCCATCACTGACTACAGAGTGACATTACATGTCTGTGATGGTGATGCCTCACTCCCAGATGCACTAAATGATTTCTATGTATGTTTTAAAGCACAGAAAAACCAGCCAGCAAGGAAGACCCTCCCTCCTCCCACCGAGCCAAATACTTAGTTAATCCACAGTAGAATTCATTTAAGTTTTTGGCAACGGTGGCCCCGGCAACATACCTGGCTGGGTGGTCAGGGGATGTGCTGACCAGCTTGCCGATGTGCAATCTAGCATCTTCAACATTTCTCTGAGCCAGGCAGTTGTGGTTTGTTTTTCATGGTGGGGGGGTGGGTTGAATTTTTGTACAGGACAGTTTTGAATAATTTTGCATAAAATGTGGACTATTTTATTCATAATGTGAAACAGAGATCGTATAAAGGTATATGTAGCAGTAATACAATGTACAAATACCAAATAAAATGAACTAGACATCTGGTAATGTATTCAAAATTCTTTAAAAATATTTTTATGCTGTAATTTCTGATACATCCACATTAAAAGGTTGCTAAAATATAGCTATTAATAACAGCTGCAGCACTGTAGCTATTGGGTAGTAGCTTGGCTGTTTGTGCACTTGTTACACTACATTGTAAAGTATTTACTTTATTTCTTGAAACTGTTTACATAGGAAGAGAGGTCTATTAAACCTTATCTACATATCTAAATTCTGAAGCGCATATTTCAGTTTTTTTTTTCCAAACCAAACCAGTTTTATGGTGATGCTCTTAGTTTTATTATTTCCACAGTGTTTTCTACTTTACATTCTACTTGTGTTTGTATGTAATATAAAACAACTCAATTCTTTAGGAATGTTTTGAGTACTTTAGGTACGTTTTGATTTCATTCTATCAATTTCAGCATAATAGATCAGCTCCAGTGAACAGCTAACAGACTAAATGTTCCCTCCAACAAAAATACCAACGTTTGCATTCGACATGTTGAATATTACCTCTCTGTCTCTCTTTTTCTAGCTGTAAATTAAACTCTGATTGTAGCAGCTGAAGGCTGCTTTGATATAATATAAAATAATCCTTTATTAGTCCCACCACAGTTTACAGTGCTACAGCAGCAAAGGTAAAATAGCTTTCAGTGATACAAGCACTGATTCCCTTATATCATTAAAACAAGCAGCACTTGAGTTACATTTAAGCAATATTTAGATTCATTCATAATGCAGTTGCTGAAAAGAGTGACCTTCAATCCCTGGAAAATAAAACTTCTCAATAACAATAACACTCATACAGTAGTTATATAATTATGTCTGATGAATCTGTATTATGTAAATCATTCTGGAAACTATGTTTACTAACTACTAAATAATAATAACTAAGCCCAAGTACTGGTGAAGAACAAAGACGTGCTGTGTCCATCAGGGAGTGGTCTTACGGAGGTTTCTCACTGTCAGAGTGAAGTTGCTGGGAAGTCCCAACCTGATGAGCTCATCTTGAAGCTGAAAACAAAAGCTCAGTTACATTAAACTTGCTTTACCTTATCAAACTCTAACATAGAGGCAGATGTTTTAATAGCAAAATACTAACAGTGGTTTAGTGATGTGTATACTAAAACTTACAATGTGTTGCAATTATGTATTATATGGGGAAAAATATTATATATTATATACAAATAATTAGTGAGGAAAGAAAAGCTGTTCACCTGCATTAAAACCAGTCCTTCAATCTGAGATCCAGAGCAACTCTTCTCATCTTCAACTTTCACTCTCAGTCCCATAACATGACCTGTGAAAAATGCAGTGAGTTACAATCATTATAGTACATACATACTTGCCTGATAACACTCAACGTTGTCACAATTCTTGTAATTTTGCCTCTGTACACCACCAGAATGGATTTGAAATGAAGCAGTCAAGATGTGATTGAAATGTAGACTTTACGCGTTAATTCAAGGGATTTCGCAAAAATACTGCAGTAACCGTTTAGGGATTACAGCCATTTTTAACATAATAATAATAATAACAATAATAATAATAATAATAATAATAATAATAATAATACAACCCCATTTCCAAAAAGTTGGGACGCTGTGCGGAAATGAAATAAAAACAGAATGCAATGATGTGCAAATCATGTGAACCCTATATTTAAATGACAATACTACAAAGACAACATGTCAATGTTGAAACTGAGAAATTTTATTGTTTTTTGAAAGATATATGCCCATTTTGAATTTGATGCCAACAACACATTCCAAAAAAGTTGGGACGGGGGCATGTTTACCACTGTGTTTCATCACCTCTTCTTTTAACATCACTCTGTAAGTGTTTGGGAACTGAGGAGACACTGCTGTAGTTTTGAAAGTGAAATGTTTTCCCATTCTTACTTAATATAGGATTTCAGCTGCTCAACAGTTCAGGGTCTCTTTTGTCATATTTTTCATTTAATAATGTGCTGAATGTTATCAGTGGGTGAAGGATCTGGACCACAGACAGGTCAGTTTAGCACCCGGACACTTTTAATACAGAGCAATGCTGTTGTAATACATGCAGAATGTGGTTTGGCATTGCCTTGCTGAAATAACCATAAGAAAGCATGTGTTGCCAAAACATGAACATATCATTCAGCATTAATGGTGCCTTCACAGATGTGTAAGTCACCCATGCCATGTGTACTAATGCTCTCCTATACCATCATGAATACTGAAACATTATTCTTGCATTGTTGTCCATGCAGTCTTTCACAGAGTGGTGAACCCCTCCCCATCTTTACTTCTGAAAGAATCAGCCTCTCTGTGATGCTCTTTTATACCAAATTATCTTACTGACATGTTGCCAATCTACCACCAGGTATTTTGGTAGCATTACATAACTTTACCTGCCCTTTGTTGCCCCTGTCCCAACTTTTTTGGAACGTGTTGTTGGCATCAAATTCAAAATGGGCATATTTTTTCAAAAAACAATAAAATGTCTCAGTTTCAACATTTGATATGTTGTTTTTGTACTATTTTCAATAAAATATAGGGTTTAAATCATTTCCATATCATTGCATTTTGTTTTTATTTACATTTTGCGCAGCGTCCCAACTTTTTTGGAAATGGGGTTGTAATAATAATAATAATATTAATAATAATACTAATAATAATAATAATAATAATAATGTCAGTGGCAGCTCAAAGTGCTTTACAGACAGGTGATAAAGTTTAACAGTTATACAAGAAATCAAAATTATTCATTTAAAATTATATAAGAAAAAGAAACGGATGAAATTAAAAGATAAATACCAAGAGAAGTAGAGTTTTAATTAAATGCTAAGTTAAAGAGATACTTTTTTAGATGTTTCTTAAAAGTGAGCACTGAGCTTGACTGTCTAATAAAAGGTGGAATTGAGCTCCACAGTTTAGCAGAATAACTGAAACAGGCCTCTCCATGTTTTTTGTATTTTATGGAAGGTATTTGTAAAAGGTCAGTATCTGCAGATCCAAGATTATGTGCTGGAACATAAACAGACAGACATTCTGTGATGTAAGCAGGTCATTTAAAGCCTGAAAAAGTAGTAGCAGAACTTTAAAATCTATCCTGGAAGATACAGGTGGCCAGTGCAGTTCTTTTAAAATGGGAGTGATATATATTATATCTCTCTTCGTGTTTTTGTTAGGATGCATGCTACTGCATTTTGTACAAATTGTAGAGAATGTATTATTTTCTTAGTCTCTCCATTTTCACAGGCACAAAAGTAATTGGACATACAATAATTATAAATACAATGATTATTTTTAATATGTGGATGTAAATCCTTTGCAGTCAATGACTGCCTAAAGCCTGGAACCCATGGACATCACCAAATGCTTAGTTTCTCCCTTGCTTTGCCAGGCCTTTACTGCAGCCGCCTTCAGTTACTGCTTGATTGTGGATCTTTCTGCCCTCAGTTTTGTCTTCAGTAAGTGAAAAGCATACTCCAACTAGGTAGAGGTCAGGTGACTGACTCTGCCTTATAGAAGCATTCCATTTCTTTGCCTTAAGAAACTCTTGTTGCTTTCGCAGTATGTTTTGGGTCATTATCCATCTGTACTGTGAAGCCCAATCAGTTTTGCAGCAGTTGACCAAATGTGAGCAGAAAGTGCAGCTCTATATACTTTAGAATTCATCCTGCTACTTCTCTCAGCAGTCACATCATCAGTAAACACCAGTGAACCAGTTTCATTGGCAGCCATTCATGACTATGCCATAACTCTACTTCCACCATGTTTGACAGATGATGTGGCATGCTTCAGGTCAAGAGCCCTTCCTTTCTTTCCCCGAACTCTTCTCTTTCCATTATTCTGGTAGAAGTTATTCTTGGTTTCATCTGTCCAAAGAATCGTGTTCCAGAATTGGACAGGCTTTTCAGATGTTTTCTAGCAAAGTCTAATCTGGCCTGTTATTGAGTCTTGCTTGTGGTTTGCATCTTGAGGTAAACCATCTGTGTTTACTTTTATGAAAGCGTCTCTTTATTGTAGGGATTTGATAATGATCCACCAACCTCCTCTGAATGTCTTTGACTTTGACTAGATGTTGTGCAGGAGTTTTTCTTCACCACAGAAAGAATTCTACGATCATCCACTTTAGTTGTCTTCAAATGATCTTTGAGGCCTTTTGGTGTTGCTGAGCTCCCCAGTGACTTCCTTCTTTTTAAGAATGTACCAGATTGTTGATTTGGCCACTATTAAAGTTTCTGCTATCTCTCTGATAGGTTTGTTTTGTTTTTTCAGACTAATGATGGCACGCTTCACTTGCATTAGCACCTTTTTGCAACACATATTGAGAGTTCCCATGAACAGATACCAAATGCGTATTAAACACTTTGAATCAACTCCAGACCTTTTATCTCCTTAATTTGTCATGAAATAATGAGGGAACAGGCCACTCTGGCCATGAAACTGCTTATCAGTCAACTGTCCAATTATTTTTGATCCTGTGAAAATGGAGGGACGATGTAAAAAATAGGTGTAATTCCTAAACAATTAACCCTTTGAATAAAAGCTGAACATCTACACTTCAAATGCATCTTCCGTGCTTCATTTCAAGTCAATTGTGGTGGTGTACAGAGCTAACAGCTAAGATTTTGTCACTGTCCAAATACTTATGGACCTGACTGTATGCAAATTTATGTACATAAATATTCAGTGTTTCACAGTGTGTCACTCTAACAATTCATAAAAAATGTTTTGTTAATAATGTCTTTTAATCAGAAATTCATTGTCACAGTTGATCATTTATATTAATATTAAAACGTATATCATCTCAAGAAAAAAATTCTATTGTAGAGTTTAAAGAGGGAAGAAGAATGTGCCTTTCTCACCTACTGCAATGAGACAGGATCCAAAGCACAGATAGCATTAGGAAACAGTTAAAAAGTTAGCATTTAATACTTTTTGTGGTTTTGCAACATTGGTGTTATCACATTATTTATTCACCACTAGCAGCAAAAAACTTCCATTTAAAAAATAATTTTAAAAATTACACAGAAAGGAGATTTACCACTGTAGCAGATGAATGGGAAGCTGTCCAAGCAGTCTTCATCCGTCCATTTCCCTGAATGTTTTAGATCTGCAGCTGTGCAGTGCTGATTTCCATATTGTCCAGGTGAGAACAAACCATTATTAGGTTCTTCGGATGTATATTGGACCGCTGGTCTCCAGTATGTGAAAGTGGAGTTGCTCTGATCTGACCAGAGTCGGTTTCTATACAGACCAATCCAAACTGTAGAGCCATTTGTAATATCAGTATTTGCTGCAGCTCAGTCTGGTTCCTCACACTGGCCAGGTCTGTGTAATTCTTTCTACAGAAACTCTGAGCTTCTGCAAAAGTCTTTCCTCCAGAAACCAACACATATGTGCTGTCATTACCTTAAAAACAGAGCAGTGAAATGTACATATCTTTAAGATCACTAAATACCAAAATGATCTGATAGAATTTAATGCCTGTCAAAATAATCAAAGCATGCAACACTACTGATATGTTTGAACAAACAGTACAAAAGTACCATTCTGTTTAGACATTTTTATTGCGCTATGATTCATTTTTTTATTTGTCATCATAGATGCATGTACAAAACTGTGAGTTTTGTGGGCCATGAATGGGTTGAATATTGCCCAAATAAATGGAGCCCTAATGCTGGAGCTACACATATATGATCACACAAGTGAACTGAATTCTGCATTAATGAACCAAGTTATTAAAACTCACTGTGTTGTTCATACAATTTATTAAAATATGCAGGTGTAAAGTAAAAGATAAATCAACATTTTACTTTAAAAAAACAATGGTAACACTTTATTTGGAGGATCCACTGCAGATGCTTTGTAAATGCTCAGTCTGTTTATAAGTAACATTCAACTAAATATCTATTAAATGCAACTGAACTACAAGTTCAGTGTGAAAGAGTTTATTAAATCCATCCCTACTCCTAACCCTAACCCTCGATAATAATCAACTGAACACTCTCGGAAAGTTTGTTAATGATTTAAGTATCTGTAGAGCTTCTATGTGGGGGCCATCCAAATAAAGTGTGACCAAAACAATTATTAAAAATAATCATAGAAATATACAAATATAATAATGTTCATTAGTACTATATAATATTCAAGCAGAAAAAACACATGAACATTATTTAAATTTAATTTAATTTACTGTATATTGCAATTGCTCTTATAAAGAAAGATCATGTTTCAGAAAACAAGTTTCGAAAAAAAAAGAAAGGCAGTGTTTTGCCAAAGGCAGTACGGGGAGTAAAAGTTTATATCTACGCTGCGATTTGAACCTCCAGCATAAAGTCACCAGCAAGCATTACTCTCTACATTACTCGCTACGCTGTACTTAGATTTAACTCAATTTAAGAGCTCTGCAGAAGTTGTGTGAAATAAACACATTATTGAACGTGACACTTTATGCAATTTTATACCTTATTTTTCTGCTTGCGCTTTAGAATACAGCCTTATGATTTAAAGCAGGGGTCATCAATTGATGTCCTTAAAGGTATCCAATGCAGGATGGTGATTTTGCTAAACATAGTTAATTTATTGAACGGCTTTAGAGGGTATATTTGAGCTGGCTACTCCAAAACTGAAATTGATTTCCCCAACTTAATCAATATTATAAGCATAAAAGAAATAAAAACATGCAGCACTTACTGTTATAGCAAACAAATCCCAATATATTATCAGTACAGGAAGCATCAAACCATTCTCCTGCAGACATGTAAACACACAGTTCTTTCCCAATGAAGTTATCTGGTTGATGGTACCACCCTCTGAAATCTCTCTCTCCCTCCTTATAGAAACTCTCATCATCCAGAGACCATCTCCAGCTGTCCAGATCATCATACAGTCCAATCCATCCTAAACCAGAGTAGTTGCCATTTACTGTGTTGATGAGTCTGTTCATTTCCTCCATGTTATCAATGGTGGCCAGGTCAGTGTAATTCTCTCTGCAGTATCTCTGAGCTTCAGTCCAGCTCTTACTCTCATTAACAAAGTGATACTGACGATATGGCATTCCTAGAGAAGCATAAAAAAGAACTGATGTCTGTGCATTTAATTTTGAAAAAGTTCAATTATGTAGCTTATTACGCTCATTATTTGAGTAATAAAGCAATACAAAAAAATAAAAATGCATTACTCACCACTGTAGCAGAAGAAGGGAAAAGCTTGACCACAGTTTTCATCTGTCCATTGTCCAGAGTCAGTGAATGACACAGCTGTACAGTACTCACTCTGTACAGCATTATCTGGTTGTCCTGCTCCCCAGTAGCTGAAAGAAGAGTTGCTCTTTACTCACCATCATAACAAACAAACGGGAATGAACTAGAGCAAAAGGTGTCCAACCATGTGGTATAATACTGTGAAAACAACACACAGACTTTTTCCTCCCAAATTAACAGGTTTCTGTATATACCAGCTTCTGAAGTTTGTTATATTCTCCATGTAGAAAATCCCATTATCCAGAGACCATCTCCAGCTGTCCAGATCATCATACAGCTAATGATTCCCACATGGCTCATTCACCTTGACAGAGCCGGGACCCAGTGCTGCCCCCAGAAGTTTTTATATAGGGTTGGCCCGAAGGGACCACTATAATTCTTGGGGTGGCACAACAAAACCAAAAGTCATAAGTGAAGTTCAGGAATTCGATTATATTGTTGTAGTAAATAAACTAGTTTTAAACTATGTCAATATGAGAGTTAAGGAATTGCTTAGGTTGACATTGACATACTCTGGTTTCTTATTTTACAGTTAATGTTACTAATTATTGACAACAAGCGCAACATCACTACAAAGCTGAAGCTGACATTTTATTCACCAGCTTAATATTCAAATTCTCTATTGCCAATGGTTAGAGCAGTTAGATGCCTGGAATGTAAAAAATGTAAATAAGAAGCTGGTGAATAAAAAGTCTTCAGCTTCATACATTCACCATCATTTTGCTGTCTTTTCCGTAAATTGTGTTCAGCTCAGTTATTTTGGTTTCTGTAGTCTGAATTCAGTTCACATTAAGCAGCTAGTTTTAGTTTGTTGAGCTAGCTTTAGTGCTGATCTAGTTTTTATTTTAATCCTATGTGCCCAATGTTCCAAAAAATCATCAACAATTATTATCTTAAAAAATTTTAAATTATTTTTAGTTAAATTTTATAGTACTTTGAAAACTCCTCATGTGTAGTTGCACTTTGTGTATGCCATTATCTGTATTAGAGGTAAAATATTTATATACAGCCACATGCTACTAACATGCTATCATTAAAAGGCTATATTACTGTTACCATCATTTTTGGTGTTCAGTGTTGAAATGGCCTTAAATTAACCGAAGAATGCATACTGACTTGTTTAGGACTTGATGATTAGGGCTACGTTTACATTACAAGCCTAACTGCTCAAATCCTATTTTTTGCTCAGATCTGATCTCTCTGACACGATGGTTCACATTCATTTATGTAAGTAATTCAAATTTGTAATTAATGTGAATGAACCGGTGTAAAAAAGCAAAAAAAGGGGGAAAAAGCACATGAATTCCGATCTGAGCGTTCACATTATGGTTGCATGGCCACAAATGTTATACATATCCAATTTAGGACCACAAATGAAAGTGGCTCAGGTCGGATTCGAAAAGATCAAATTGGCGTGTCCACATGACTCTGAAAACATTATATCTGAGTCACATTAGGGCAAAAAATCTGATTTGTGACACTTCAACCTGGTAATGTGAACGTAGACTAGAACTTGGGACTTGACTCGAGACTCGACTGTCTTATATGTATGTAAAGAGCCTATAGTCCCTAAGGTTTCCCCCTACAAGCATAAAACAGAACTACACATGTAACCTTTTGTGGTTACATTGTCATGCATATACGACTTGCCAGGAGGGCCACTGGGGGGCAGTGATTGTATCAGGGTGGCCATGCCATGCCCCTTGATGGCGCCATTGCTAGCACCATAAAAATGGTTACAGATGCTCAGTCAGGTGAGTGATTTCAAGTTTTCCACATGCCTTCAGAACTAATTCCAGGTGTTTTTCTCTTGCTGGAGACCTGCTGACAATGCTGCCTGGAGTCTTGTCTGCCTGCTCCTGAAACCATCCTTCAGTCCAGAGAAGCATCATATCTTCAAAGAACATTTTAATTTCTTTTTTGCTTATATTAATTTTTGAGAGACTGTGAATAAATCTGACCCAGGGCCATATTTGAACTAAACTTTCTATGTCTCCCTCTACTGCAAGCTCTCCCGGTGTGGTGGAGCAAGTAGGGAGGGCTCTCTGAAGATGTCCACATGAACTGAACAAAAAATCCTTTTTTTTGTAAAATCTTTTTGCTGGTTGTGTTTCAGAAGCGGGCATGGAACAAATCATCCAACACCTCTTCAAGACAAGTCTCCAGCAGCAGACAGTGTCCAAAGAACTGGCGAGGGAAATGAAGAACATCACAGAGGATCTGCTGGCCTTAAGTAGACCAGAAGCAGCATCTCCCCTCATCTGAGTCCCAAACAAGCAGCTCAATATCTCCTCATAAAGCTCTGACAATGACACAGAGGCCTTTATACACACCTTTGAGACTATCATGGAGCATGAGATGTGGGACAAAGAGGAATGGATAGAACTGCTGGCCATTTTTCTGACAGGTGAGGCATAGCTGGCTTATTACTGTTTCCTCATAAACTAAGTGGCTATGATGAACTCAAGGTTGAAAATCCTAGCTTGGATGGTTCTGAGCTCTGTGGCTGCTGTGGAGTACCATCAATGGGGATATGAGCCAGGCCAGACACCCCACTGGCAGATGCTCCAGCTCCTATGGCTCACAAAGTGGTGGCTCAAGCCGTAGTCATGGGTCTTCGAGGAAATAGTGGTGGAACAGGTGTAACGGGTTTTGCAATTTTTAATATTATTATTGCTAGAACCTTATGTGAGGGTGTGAGGTAACCCGGATTTATTTGAAGTCTACAGACCAGGGCAAGAGAGAGAAACGATGCTTCAGAAAAGGGAATTTATTGGCTAAATATCAAACTACTTTTGGACTACATTCAATGATAAACAATAGAAAATAAAACCAGAAAACAAAACAAAACAAAGTGATAGTAATGAAAGACCAATTAGCTCGAGTAAGTTAGAGTGATTCACGGCTAAATGGTATGAGGCTCTAGAGAATTAACCTAAGCATGGATGGGAATAACTATATGGCTGGATGTACCTATAAAAGTTCTCTTATTAAATAAATTGGCGTCGGGGCTCTGACTGCAAATTGATGGAACCAGCTTACGTTGGAGTCGGGGGCTGACTTCAGGAGGGGTCATCTCAGGACAGACTTGATCGAAGGCTGGAGCTCATGCGATGGTTCCTCTCCTCGCTGGCCGTGGATGCTGCATCTCCGTGCGGGCACGCGGCTCCCTGTCAGTGATTGGGCGGAGGCGTTTTGTGGCCGTCTGACGGTGGAGCTTGGGCAGCCTTTCGATGGTCGATCTGTTCACAGATCAGTGCGTGGCTCTGGGTGCGATGCTGGGTCTCCATGGCGTCAGAACCGCTCCCACTCCGCTGGCGAGGTTCAGGTTGCAATCAGGGTTCTGAGGCTGGTGATACTAATTTAACTAACTACCCCTCTTTAGCAGAATCGAAAGTTATGGATATATTCTCCCTGGCCAGACAAGAAATATCCACCTTCCTTCTCTGAGGGTGGTTTAAACTTAAGGTGTGTAGACAGACAGGCAACTTACAAAACAAACAAAGGTTTCAGATCTGAAAATTTAGCGTTCTAATACTTCTCACCTGTCTTTCTGACCAAGGCTGGCACAAACTTAGAAACTTAGCTATCCTTTTGTTGCAATGTAGGAATCTGCACTGAATTTTGCGGTGCACTCTGGTTTTGCTCGGCTGGAGGCCCTACCCTTTGGAGGTGGAGCCAGAGTGCTGATAGGTTCTCCTCACCTGAGGTTACTAGCTACTCATTGTTTCCAACTCTGATTGGTTGTGCATAATTTTAGGAATGCCTTCCCCAGAATCACTGCCTCCTTTGTTTCAGCTAGTTTAAACAAAGAAAAAGAAACATTTCTATCTCATCAAATTGGTTTAACTTTCAAAATCAAAGAATGAACAATTAGGATATTCAGGCATGTTTCTAAGAGTTTAGCCCTTGTTACCTGATACACAACACGTCAAAGAACACAGGTACTATTTGCCTATCATATCTGAACATGACCCATTGCATGAAAAATAAAATCGACAATAAAAGGAAAGGAACAAAGGAAGAAAAGAAAGAAAACCACATTCAGGATACATATTGGTCAATGGTCTAAACTCACAGCAATTAAATGGTTGGGTCTGACTGTTATCAAAGTTATACTGTACGTATTTCTAGCACTTAATAGTAGAAAAAGATACAGGTAATATTTAGGCACTACCCAACAACAAGATTAATACAACAAGTAGTATTGCTTACAGATTATATAAATGTTGATAATCAAACAGTCAAGCAAGAAGTTTCTTGGGTTCCTTATAAGCACAAGTCCTTACGGTGGTGATGTGGTAATTCGCGGTTTCATCCCTTGGGGGTGCTGTGGGTCCATGCTTGAGATCCCTAGAGAATTTAGGAAGTTACAACTTTGCCGTCCAAAGTCGTAAGATTTCCGCTTTTGGTATGTCTAGTTTAGTTAAAAAGAGTTCTAACGAATGGTTGCAGTTTGGAGTGGACATATACCTTAGAAATGTACTTTCTGTTACTTAAAGATAAGGTTGTCCACAGGACTTTGGAGGGCCATGTGGCCAATATTCCAGGGAGGCATTGTCCTGTTGCCCTCTAGGTCAAGGGAAAGGGGTGCTGGTTCTTGATTCAGCTGTAAATCTGACTGAGTCTGGGGTTGGGGGGTGTTAAGACAGATTTACACCTCAATTCCAGACTTGCTGGAGCCAAAAGGCCCTTAACTTTGGGTTGTTGATATGTTAGAAACACTAACCTAGGGGTAAAGTTTCAGCCAGTGTTTGTTACACAGGTCACCATAGAAAGATTTTTGCTGGCCCTACCATCAGTGATAAGAAAGGCCTTGAATCGTCCCAAGTGACATAACCCTCCCATGCCCTTTTGGCAGGAACAGACCCAGCCTGGGTGATCTGAATAGAGAGATCCACTGCCTTGAGATGAACCAGCTCCCATGCCACACTGTCCAACACTGCCCCATCAACAAACCCATGCCCCCTGAGCTCAATCCCAGCTCTTGCCTGACCTCTGCCAGGGTTCTCCAGGTAAAGCACCTACCCATCTCTGTGTATCATCCGAGACAGACAGCTTGATGGAGAGCTTCAATCAAACTCTCAAGAGCATGATGAAAAAACTTGCAACTTAGTGACTTGATGGATGTGACTGGGACTTGTTGATCCTTTATGTCCTCTTTACTATTTGGGAAGTACTGCAGGCCTTTACTGGCTTTTCTCCATTCGAATTGATATATGGGCGCAGGCTGTGGAGACTTAATGTGGTCAAAGAGGCTTGGGAACAGCCACCCTCCCCATTCTCCCCATTCTACTCATTTAATATGTGCAAGAAATGCAACACAGGATAGATGCTATTTCACCCATCATGCAGAACATATGGAGGAAGCCCAGTGAGACTATTGGCAGACAAACAACTTCCCAGCCCAACCCCAGAGAGTTTCAGCCAGGAGACCATGTCTTGGTTATGATCTCCACAGCCATTTGTAAGTTTCTGGCAACGTGGAAGGGGACATGTATGGTGAAAGAAAAGCTGGGTCCCATGAATTACCACCTCAAAGAGCACAGGAAGAAAAAACTTGAACACGACTTAACATATCATCCCCCTGAAAAAAATGTACTGAACCTGTCCCTTTGCTCTCAGGTTTTGCTTCCACACCAAAAACCCCTGTCAGGTCCCTCCTGCAGTATTGAAATCTCACACCACCTCAGCACCAGGAGCAGGCAGCGTTGGCAGAATAGTTCCAGGATGTCTTTTCAACTGCCCCTGACTGCACGCATCATCCAATATGATATCCAGAACCCCCAGCATTGTTATTAGAAGAAGTTCTTTGATTGGTCATCGCATATTACTCACAATAAATTACAACTATAAGGTTTTGGAGGCTATTTTTTCTCTCATGAGACACATATGGAAAGTACATAAATCAGCCGATGAATCAACATAAGGATCAGAATGGCAGACAGTGAGCTCTTGCATTACTCTGAGTGCAACATGTTTAGCTATTCCTCTTTCTCCATCTCTAGTGATAGTAGCGTTACTAACTATGTTGGATGTAAGTTAGTTTCTTGCTTGACAGAGATTTAGTTAGCGGTGATAACAGTTAGCAGTGTGTGTCCAGAATTTAGAAAAGAGCAGGGTGAGTAAGCAGGGCTCAAACTTGCTGTAGAAGCTCTGGGTGCCTCGAGGAGAGCTAGCATGCCCTCAATTCTGGTAGCAGAGGCCTCACAGCAGGGTGAACAAGTGGTGTCTCAACAGCATAGTCACAAAGCTCAAGCTAATGCTAAGGCTGCCTCACATGAACACCACTCCTTTTCCATTCACTTGTCCAACAGGTTTGTCCCACCCAGTGAGATACCCACCGAGATGCCTGTTCAAAGAGCTCTGTTTGAGTTTCAGGTGATTCTGTTTTACAGCTGTTTAGACTCTGTTGGTTTTACTCAAAAAATAATGGTCCTCACTCATTACTGCAACCACAACTTAGATTTCATTTTGAACTTTGATGAAAATATAGATCATTTAGCTGTTCTCCCTCAGAGCACAGCAGTTTCAGACCATTACCTGATCTCTAAATGTAATTTAAAATGCACAGTTGACCACTACAAATCTGCTGCCCTTCAAAGCCATTCTAGATTTCAAGTTACAGTGTACCTACTGCAGAGAAGCTGGAATCCTTTATCTTAGTTTAACAAAGCTAGTTAAAATTCTTGCCTACTCAAAACCTTCTATTTGCATGTTAGATCCAATTCCTACAAGTTTACTCAAAGAAATGTTACCATATATATCCAAGCAACTTCTATCAATAAACTCCTCTAACAGCCTTGGCTATATACCAAAAACTCTTAAACTAGCAGTAATTAAGCCTCTGATTAAGAAACTGAATCTTGACTCCTACAAATTAAAGACATATCTCAAATCTTCCCTTTATGCCAAAGATTTTAGGGAAAGTTGTGGCACAACAACTAAGTTTCTATTTGCATAGAAATCACATACATGAAAGATTTAATTCTGGATTTAGGCCTCATGATAGTACAGAGATAGCAATACTGAAAATTGTACACAATTCTATTTCTTATTGCATATTTTTGTATTTTTGTATATTTCTATTTGTATAAATGCCTGTAGATAGGTTTTTTATATATTCTTTCTTTATCTATCTATCAATCTCCTACTATTTTCTGACCAAGGAAACATATCGTTTCTTTCTTCTTAGACAGTGTAGAAAACCTTGTAGGAGTAACAGGAATAGTTCTTTCCTGGTTCAGATCTTACCTGACTGATCACTATCAGTTTGGAAATGTAAATGTTGAGTCTTCTGTCTGTACAAAAGTAAAGTATGGTGTTTCACAAGGCTCTGTTTTAGGACGTCTTTTATTCGTATTCTATATGCAACCACCTGGTACCATTGTCAAGAGACATGGTATGAATTTCCACTGCTATGCTGATGACAGACAATTGTATATTTTGACCAAACCAGATGGTAAAGGTACTGTATAAAAGACTGTATAAAAGACATAAAAGACTGGATGTCAAGTAACTTCCCCCCTACTCAACTCAGCCAAAACAGAGATTCTTCTTCTTGGTACTAAAGCTGCTAGAAACAAACTATCTGAATCAACACTAAATCAGTTGCATCAGGTACATCTGACATCACTCAAGTTTGTTGACAGTGGAGCAGAGGGGTGCTGACATCTCAAGGAGCTCTCATGTCTCTGTTACCTTCTGGCTGTCTCTTAAAAGCTAGGCCTGCCAGAGTCGCTAACTGCACTCTAATAATACTATATACTGTTCTCAGTCAGTCCTAATAGAACTAACTCTCTGTGTGTTTCTTTGCCAAGCTGAACTGTCTATCCTGTGCAGTCTGATGCTGTTGCTTCATCTGCCTTGATCAGGTGCCCCTGCTTGCCCACTTTCTGGACCAGAGTGACCACCATGGAGCTTCTTGCTGTCCAATGTTGTGCAGAAAGCCTCACCTGCATGCCACTCACCCTCCTGATGGTACTGCTGCCTGCACAGGCTCAAAGTATTTAATCATTGACATTGCTTCATCTCCCTCTCAAATTATGTAATTATAGTACCCTAGGCCCACTGAGCAGCCATTAAAGTTATCAGACCCTCTAACAGCCCTTGATCCAGCCCCATAGTCCCCAAGCCTAAACTAAGTCTCATAGTTTAAGTCATACCCTTTTCCCCAGGTGGATGACCTCATTGACAATCTAGGTAGGGCGTGCTTCATTAAGGGGAACTGGCAGGTAGCTCTCTCTTTCCCAGGGCCAGACCAACAACCACCTTTTCCACCGCACCTGTCATTGGCACTACCAGGTCCTCTAATTCAGTTTGCATGGGACACAAGCCACCTAGCATTGCATGGATGTGGTCCTACACCCACATCAAGCTTTCTCTGCCGCCTACCTGGATGATGTCATGTGCACATGTGGGGAACACATGCAGCATTTAAAGAGGGTACTGAGTCACCTCTGTGAAGCTGGACTCACAGCCAGCCCCAAAAAGTGCCAACTTGAGCTTACAGAGTTACTGGATCAGGAGGGGACTGTTGTGGCCCCAAGAAAAGAAAGTAGCAGCTATCTTCAACTGCCTGTGGCCAAGGACCAAAACAAAGGTGCATGCCTTTTTGGGGTTGGCAGGGTATTATCAGTGGTTTGTTCTTAACTTCTTCTCTGTAGACTCCCCCCTATCAGACATCACCAAAATGGGAAAACCTGACACTCTGAAATGGACCCTGGAGGCTGAAACTCTTTCTCCCAGTTAAAATACCTCCTGACCACCAAACCCATTCTACGGAACCCAGAATTTGACAAATCTTTCACGGTCCAGACAAACGTTTTGGAGCATGGTATCAGCGCTGTCCTGGCCCAGGGCATTGGTGGAGAGGAGCATCCAGTGCTATACATCAGCTGCAAACTCACCCAAGAAGCCCTCACTATCATTGGTTGGCTAAGGCTAACCATCGATAATGAGAGATTAAAACGATTATGTTACTCACTGGTTTCTTTTGCTTCAGGGCTTCTCGTTCCAGGTGCAGTGTAAAGCAGGGGTCCTGAACTCATGGCCAACTCCAAGAAGTGCGACCTTGGGCTTATAGAGGATAGCCACAACATGCCCTCTCCCATCCGCCAGCCTATTGGGCATTGACCTTCCCTCAACAGGGACTGGCTCTAAGGGGCAGGGGTGTTGCCAGTGGCAGGCTCACAATATCTGCTGGACCTCTTTTCCTGAGCTGTCACAGTCAGAGGCAGCTCTCCAAGGTGCTGACAGGAGCTTTCAAAGTTTAGCACCTCTTATTTTGGAAAGCCAGTGGCTGCATGGTCTCAGGGGCAGAGCCCTGAACCCCCCATGTCTGGCCACTGCTAATGACTCCAGCTGGGCTCAATCACCTAGAAAGAGTTGGCACCAGAAAATATGATTTTTCTCTTTTCTCTCTCCCTCTCTCTCTTTCTCTCTCTCTATTTCTCTCTCTCTCTCTATTTCTCTCTCTCTCTCTCTCTTTCTACAAACCCAGCAGGCTGAGCCAAGCCCTGCTGACTGGACCACACTGCCTCAGCCTGACATCTTATCTGCCTTCTTCTAAAAGCATCCTTCCTGCCTCACAGAGAGGAGCCTCTAGTCCAAGGAGGCATTATATTTTTAAAGGATATTTATTTATTTATTTATTTGCTTATGATTATTTTTGAGAGACTGTGAATAAATCTGGCCCAGAGCAATACTTGAATGAATGAATTTCCCATGTCTGTGGTCTCCCTCTACTGCAAGTGCTTACACACTTGTAGAAGAATAAAAATAAAGGTGTAAGTATTTCTATGCAAAAGAAGGATGCATTTCTCTGATCATGAGAAGAAAAGGTTAAAACAAGCAATACATATAATAGGTAAACAGCTTCTATGTTTAGACTGTACTGCAGAACCGTACATCCACCCTAAGAACCATTTAGGAACCTTAATTATTAAAAGTGAATCTAATATTTGGTTGCTATGCAACAGAAAAGTAAAAAAAAAAGTCTGTGTTTTCACCAACAAAAGTAAAAGATTTATCAGTTGTTATCTAATTATTTAGTCTTAAAAATGAATGTGTACTAATTTAAAAAACAATACACAAAGTACAATGTGAAAGTATCTGCAGTAACTCTGAGCATCTGCCCATTTCAAGCCCTGGTTTATCCAAATGTAGTTCCATTTTTGCCTGAAATAGATTGATGACATGATCAACACACTTAAAAGATGAAAACTCTGAAATGTTAATTTTGGTTTCATACGAAATATTCTTACGATTATAACAGATGAATGTGAAATATGCGTGACAATTTTGATCAAACCATGTTTCATCAAATCGCATTATAATACAGCTCTTTTCCATTGTAGTTATCTGGTTGATGGGGCCACGCTCTGAAATCTCTCTCTCCCTCCTTGTAGAAACTCTCATCATCCAGAGACCATCTCCAGCTGTCCAGATCATCATACAGTCCAATCCGAGCTAAACCAGAGTAGCTGCCATTTACTGTGTTAATGAGTCTGTTCATTTCCTCCATGTTATCAATGGTGGCCAGGGCAGTATAATTCTCTCTGCAGTATCTCTGAGCTTCAGTCCAGCTCTTAGTCTCATTAACAACGTGATACTGATGAGAGAATGTAGATGACATTGCTAGAGAAACACAAAACAAATGACAGAAATTATGTTTTATCCTGCAACAGTTATCTACAGTATACAATGTACACTCCTTGTACAAAATTACTGATCGGGAAATATTGTTACTTTGGAAACACAATTTGGACTTTGGCACAGTAATATAGTGAGACATGTGCAAGTATTTCAAGTCTTTTTAGGAAGAAATGGACGATGTGCTCCAGACAGAAGAAGAAAAGGACCATCCAGACTGTAACCAGTGCAAAAAGCCAGGGTCTGTCATAGTGGGGGTTCTGTCAGTGCTATTGGCAAAGGTAACTTAGACTTCTGTGATGGTACCATTAATGCAAAAAAGTACGTAAAGATTTTGGAGCAACATATGTTGCCTTCAAAATAACATCTTCCATCTTCCAGGGACACCATGCATATTTTCACAAGACAGAGCAAAACTAGATTCTGCACATACTACAAACGCATGGCTATGGAAGAAGAGAGTGTGGGTGCTGGACCTGCCTGCCTGCATTCCCAGCCTGGCCCCAACAGTGCATTTTAAAAGGCAAAATGTGACAACAATGACCTTGTACTGTTGCACACCTGTCTTTCTGTTTGCAGAAAGAATTGGACAAAATTACACCTCAAACTCTTCATCACTTGGTGTTGTCATTCCCTAAAGCTCTTATGTTATGAAAAGGACTGACAACATTACAAATTGGTAAATGCTTTACTATCCCAACATTTTTCATGTTGCAAGAATCAAAATTGAAGTGTTCATTCTGAAAAAAATAAAGAATAAAATTCATTAGACAAAATATTTAGCACACCATATCTCAACGTTTTCTGATTGAGATTGTACCTAAAAGAAGGATCAGCCATTTTGAATAACTAGAATCACTTCTTCACTTAGCACAAATTCACAAGATGATGAAAAACGGGCCTGAGGGAATTCATCAAACGTATGTAGGGTAACAAAGAGTAAGAAGCTAAGCAAGTGATTAAGCATTTGAGAACCTTGACATACTGTAAAGATTCTTTGCCAATTGAAGGGTCTGTCTAAAAACGCTTACATTATTTGGAGATTCTTTTAACTTTAGAAAGGTTCTTCATGCTCATTTGTCTCACAAGTTCTTGCAGCTATTTCTTCTGTTCAATGGGAGTAGAATTTCGGTGTCCAAACCAATGGACCATTTTGAGAAGGTATTTTTGTAAACATACAAAAAAGTTGGAAAATTATATTTATTTAGTAGGAAATGGTTCATAGATCCTACTTTTTTCTTCTTTTTTCAGTGTTGAAAAAAATAATTGTTCCAAACTGGAAACAGGGAAAAACTCACATTAAGAAAATTGATCTTTACAGTGAATGACTGTATTATTTTGGAACAGGGAATTCCTAATAATGACAATTTAATTGGTTAATTTAAAAGCTGGGGAAAATTTTTAATGTAAACTTTGAGATCCAGTGAAGCAATTTGGCATATTTGTCACCTTTGTGTAATGTGGTTTTGAAGTATTTTTGTTCTGATGATGTTGCAATAGATTTAGAGGAAAATAGGCAAATAAAATAAATAAAGAGAGAAATAAATTTTTAAAATGTATTGTTTTTTTTTCAATAGAAATTTACTCACCACTGTAGCAGAGAAAAGGCAGAGTGTGAGCACAGTTTTCATCTGTCCACTTTCCAGAGTCCCTGAATGACACAGCTGTACAGTATTCACTCTATCCAGCATTATCTGGTTGATCTGCTTTCCAGTAGCTGAAAGAAGAGTTGCTCTTATCTGACCAGGACCTGGTTCTGTACAGGCCAATCCATGGAGCATGATAAATAACATTTAACAATGGTCTTAACTTCTGGTTCTCAGTTTCGTTCCTAACACTGGTCAGATCTGTGTGATGTTCTCTGCAGTGTCTCTCCAGTTCACATACTGATCAACAAAAACATATCTTGTACTGGCATTTGCTCTTCCTAAAAGAAACAAATGTAAAAAGTGACATTTTTAAGGAACAGTTACTGAAATTTAGAGCTACTGTTAAGAGATAATTTACAGTTGTGCTCACCGTCATAGCAAATGAATGGAAGTGTGGCAGAACAAGGGAATTCCTGCCATGATGCATCATAACTTGCAAATCGCACACAGTGAGAGTTTCCACACAGTTCTGAGGTTTCTCTATATACCAGTTCCTGAAGTTTCTCTCATTCTCCTTGTAGAAGTGATCATCATCCAGAGACCATCTCCAGCTGTTTAGATCATCATTCAGTCCAATCCAGGTTGATCTGCTATTCCTGGTGTCCACTAAGTTTATAATCTCCTGTGTTTCTTCACTGTTATCAATGCTGGCTAAATCAACATAATGTTCTCTGCAGTAACTCAAAGCTTCAGCCCAGGTTTTACTCTCATTCACAAAGTGATACTGATGAGGGAGACAAGCACTGAGAGTGCAGAGCCCTGTTTAAGACAATTCATTTTTCACAAACACAGCTTTAAAAACATTGTTTGAAACAGTGAAATGTATGTTTAAGTTTAGTCTCACATGCATGTCATTTAAAAAGTTGATAAAAAAATATGATACAGTAACAAGATGACTGACCTAAGATCACCATGAGCTGAAACATGGCTCTGGAAAAAATGCAGAAAAAAATTGTTGTTAAGCATAAACACTGCAAGAATGCATGCATTACAATAATATATAAATTGTAAAATGTAGTATTTCTTGTTATATTTATAAAACACCTTTTCACAAATTAGCCTAATGATATCTCCCCACAGTGTGCTGGAAATAGTACACTAGAGTGGTATATGTAGCCTGATTGTGTTTTTGGATTATGACTTGGATTACTTTGTATTGACTTGTATTGTCCTGTTTTCTGAACATAGAAACTTTTTAAAAATTCTAAACATCTTTTGAAAAAGCTAAACAAGGGGTTTAGATGTGAATTCTATTAATTTTTCATAATGTTTACATAATTCCATTATTGAAACGTAACCAAATTCAAAGTGTTGTGGTGTGAAATAGTCAATTACGGAGGAACTCACCAGCATGCACCTTACCAAATTTGAATAACAAATGCATTTTAGGCTAAACTCTCATCTCAGACATCAGACAGTATGTTCCTAACATTTCATGTTATCATTCATGTTTTCATGTAATAAGTGTCTCTGGGTGACTTTAAGAGGCATTAAACTCTTTAAATGTCTGGTTCCTATCACCACCATTGTGAACAATTCTGACCAATTCTGTGTTTCTCCTGAAAGGTACAGTTCACATCGGAATTACGCAGAATATTTTAAAAAACAGTGTAGTTATCCATTAAATGCAAAGCCAAACAAACATTACATTGACAAAACTATTAAATTACATCAACTCAAACCACTTCATATCACCTCCCCAACTGTTCCAGTTGTACAGTGTAGTTTGATAAGCTTAAGTCTTTTGAAAACATTTACCTCTGATTTCTGATCTGGTCTCTTCTTCTCTCCTCTGCTTTCTGACTGTCTGACACTGTAAACATGTGTAAGAATGCTCGACTGTGGGCGGAGATTACTAGAGAGTGGTGTGCTCACAATCAGGAAGAATCCAGAAACAAATCTCACCAAAACCCATGGTAAAGATGTGGTATGAAATAAGAATAAAAGAATTGAAAGCATCTATGTGTAAAAACATCCTTTCCTTCAGCCAAACATAACACTTTTCACAACATAATTTTTCAGTGAAACGTTATAGTATTTTTCTTTATACGTAAAACTAATTTCTCATGTTTCCTCTTTTCTTGGTATGCGTGGTCTTTTGTTTATTAGGCTTATGTTCTTCTTTCTGGTATAACTATGTCACCCACTGTTTAAAATCCAGTACTCTAAATAAACTGGGGTACTCCATCAAGCTTGTTACACTGACAGAATCATACTGTCTTTCATAAATGACAAAATTTCGACTGTGGATGGGGCCAGGGGGAAGGGGAGGGTCTCGACAAGTAATGACAAACTATCATGGGATTCTGGGAGCAGACTGTGATGTAGGTTACAGTTCATTTTTGTACAAGAATTTGCTAGAAAACATGCAAATTAAAAGTAATTACAAGGAGATTACCTATAACCACCTCACAACAACTGAGCTCTGTATTTCTGCACCATGTCATGAAAAACCCTTGTGTTGTTAGCTAATGGAATAACTCTAATGCTGCATACATGGACCACTGAGTGTATGAATGAAGTAAGCAACTTGTTTTATGTTTAAACCGAGGGGCTGACAACTTATTTTCTTAACTAGAACTAGGCTGGTCTGCTTGCTAACAGGCTAAAAAATAGCTAAATAGTGGTGCAGGAGCCAGTATCTAAATTTCTCATAGTGCACTATGTAGGAAGCAAGGAGTCATTTGAGATTGAGCCTCAGCACGGGAAAAGGGGCGTCTTTGGAGTGGTGCTATATAAGACTCACGGTGGTAATGCGGTGACCAAAACATTCTTATAAAGCAAAAGTTTTTGCATCAAACAGTGTTGTTCATTGTTATATTACATAAAGCAGTGATGGGAGACCGAAAGTTCTTCTCCTCATTTAGCAGTTCATGATTGCTTGGCAATGTCAGAACACTCTGGAACTGCATTTCTTAGTGGAATACATTTATGTTGATTAATATTAATAATAGCAAATTTGTTTCTGAAACTACATCTTTTGTTGGTGTCACATCGTGCCTAACAACACCCTTCCCTGTGATAAAATTACAGTAATGCACAAACTCTCATGGCTTATTGCTTTATTATTTAAATATACTCACAACATAAAAATCTACTGCAAAAATCATCATCTGATTGGTAGTTTCAGTCTACAGAATCTACACAGTCACATTCCAAATTCTAAAGAACTAAAGCTTGTTAAAGTCAACATGTAAAATGCAGAACAGCACACGTGTAGTCACATCCTAGTCGCATTTGTTTAAAATGTTTGATGCATATAAATGCAGCTGAAAGTGCTTCACAAAAAAAAACAATAAAATGAAAGAATAAAAATATAAAAGCTTTTAGATAAAAACATACATAAAATAATATTTTTTTCACAAAAAATATTTGTTGACAAACAACCAGCTCACAAACAAAAAAAAATGATAATAGAGATAAAAACACAAATGGTAGGAAACTCACTGAAACTAATCTACCCCTGAAACAAAACAATTGCAAACAAACGGCTGCTTGACCAGCTATCTTTTAATCTTCAAACGTTCATCTGGATTTTTAACTTCAAGATTCCGTTTCGACTATATCACTGTATAAAGTCAAAGCAGTAAAACTGATTCATGAATTATGAATGAAACTCTTTAATGACATTAGGTCTTGGTTCAGCTTTGGTTGATTTTAAAGAAAACAGAGTGAAAATTGCAGTAACTTCTAAATCTACACAACAACAGAACTACAAGGCTGTTTGTCAGCTGCTGTGGGGAGTTACTGCTCTTTCACCTTGAACAATAGACAACAGAGACAATAGAGCAGGGGAAGAGTTTGAGAGGCCAAACAGGTTCTAGATATTAGCTGATTAGGTGTGAGGTACAAACTCCACAGTACTCTGCAATTATTTTAGGTAAAACTGTGGTAACTACAAGAGACTCTCACAGACAAGTTCATCTTAAACACCTCCAAGAAATACAATAATAGTTTTTTGAAGTAAATGTTAAGGACTCAGTAAAACCACAGTAGGAGTCACTACATTCTTTCACAGGCCAGATTCAGTTTAGTTTACAGGAAATACAACGATCAGGCATAAAATTATGACCACCTCCTTGTTTCTACGCTCATTGTCCATTTTATCAGCTCCACTTACTATATAGGTGCACTTTGTAGTTCTACAATTACAGACTGTAGTCCATCTGTTTCTCTGCATACTTTGTTAGCCCCCCTTCTCCCTGTTCTTTAATAGTCAGGACCCTCACAGAGCAGGTACTATTTGGGTGGTGGATCAGTCTCAGCACTGCAGTGACACTGATGTGGTGATGGTGTGTTGGTGTGTGTTGTGCTGGTACGAGTGGATCAGACACAGCAGTGTTGCTGAAGTTTTTAAACACTGTGTCCACTCACTGTCCACTCTATTAGACTCTCCTACCTTGTCAGTCCACCTTGTAGATGTGAAGTCAGAGACGATAGCTCATCTGCTGCTGCACAGTTTGTGTTGGTCATCCTCTAGTCCTTCATCAGTGGTCACAGGACGCTGCCCACAGGACGCTGTTGGCTGGATCTTTTTGGTTGGTTGACTATTCTCAGTCCAGCAGTGACACTGAGGTGTTTAAAAACTCCAGCAGCACTGCTGTGTCTGATCCACTCAGACCAGCGCAACACACACTAACACACCACCACCACGTCAGTGTCACTGCAGTGCTGAGAATGATCCACCACCCAAATAATACCTGCTCTGTGAGGGTCCATGGGGGTCTTGACCAAAGTATGCGGAGAAACAGATGGACTACAGTCTGTAATTGTAGAACTACAAAGTGCACCTATATAGTAAGTGGAGCTGATATAATGGACAATGAGCATAGAAACAAGGAGGTGGTCATAATGTTATGCCTGATCAGTGTATAGTGTGAGACTCTTTTTTCATCACATAACTAAATGGTATTAATGATGACACCATACTGTGGAGTTTCTATCACATACCTACACAGTTCATATCTGGGCCCTGGTGGGAATTTCAGTGTAATTTAGTTAGGTTGCCATGAAATTTACCATCACGATACCCAAAATAATCCTTTAATAATTTTAGCTTCTAATAAACACTTACGGATTAACAGCTAGAATTTAAAAAACTGTAAAATAAAGCATTACCTTGTAGAATTGATCCAATGTTACAACATCAAGAGAAGAATAAGTGTTAATGTGTTTATTTCATTAGCACTATATATAACAAGCAGCATCATGTGACTGGAGGAGACCGAGCCAGTGGGTGGAATTGGCAATGACTAAACTGGGGAGGAAAGTGGATTTAAAAACAAAAATTACATTTTTCAGGGGTGCAAAGTATGCTCTCAGAATAAAAACCTTATATCTCCGAAACGTTAAATTTACAGGAAAGGTATAGTATTTCCTACACTTAATGCCCATATATTATTTGTATTTATAAAACCAAGTTATAATTACTTGTTTTCTTGCAATTTGTTTGTATCATTTATACTGCCTGGTCGAAAATTAAAGTGTATTTATGTTTGTGAGAAGAACAAACTCAAAAAGACAAGCGGTTAAAAAAGTATGGGCCGGAGTCACTCAGTATTCCAAGTGAGTTCATTGATATCTGTTTATTAGCTCTAGTAGTTTTTCTTTTGATGTTGTTTTCAAGCAAACAGCGCATTGGCATGTTATATGTAACATCCTGTCACTCTTTGTCACTGTGCCTCTGTTTTCTTGTTTCCCTGTGTCATGTGCTTTTGTTTACATCTACCATGCGCATTTGTTTTGTAGTGACATGTGCTTTTGTTGTTGTGTTAGCTCCTTCCCGACCTGCCCTGACCATAGCCTTCACCTGTTCCTTGTTTCCTAGCCCCGCCCTCTCACGAGTCTCGAGAGAGGTGTTCCTTGTCTTCTGTGTTAGTATTTATACCCCTGTGTTTCCTTTGTTCCCCAGCCAGCATTGTTTGATATTTGAGGTTAATGTTTCATGGTCCTGGTTTAGATTTTGATCTTGTTGAGCTCTTGTTTTCCCTCATCATGTTTTCTTTGTGTTAGTCTAAACTTTGTGTTTTATATGTTATCTAGTCCAGGGGTTGGCAACCCAAATGTTAAGTAGAGCCATTTTGTCAAGTTTCAACAAAAATCTAACCACCTTGGGAGCCACAATGTTTCATGTCCATTATATTGAAGAAACATTTCACCATCTAGGCTGTAAATGTGTTTCAGTATGTGCTAATGTCCTAGTATATGCTAAAAAATATAATATAAACAAAAAGACAGACATACTTCACTCCGCTTTAGCTCAGTTATAGCCACTTTTCTCACATCTCTGCCAAGAAGCCAGTTTCTTGTAAAATGTCTCTTAACGTTTGACTTTTTTATGAAGCTAAAGTTAGCTTCTCATTCGCCAGCTACTTGCTCGAATGTAACACCAGAATGTAGCTCACTATGTAGCAAACTTTTGCACCATTTAAGGTGGAACCTGAAATTTTGAACAAGCTAGTGAACAAGAAGCTAACTTTAGCTTCCTGACTTTTTAGTGTTTGACAGTTTCTCGTTGCAGATCAAATGTATCAGGAAACTGGCTGGAGTGATTATAAATGCAAATAAGTCCATTTGTCTCCAAATGATCTCTTTTCCTTTTTTTAATTAGCTAATAGCTAGGTGAGATTGTTGTCTGTGTTGCTATGGTGACCAGCAGTCTGTGTGCCAACCTTCACGGTTAAAGGATGAATAAGCAGTTGTTATTGTTAAAACTGTGTTAGAATGATCAGCAGAGATTTACTTTACTGCAAAGGAGAATTATTTTATTTTTACCTAAAAATCTAACTGTGGAGCCACAACAGGGCAGTAAAAGAGATGCATTTTGCCGACCCCTGATCTAGTAAGTAAATATTCTTAGCAGTTCCCTTTATTACCTTGTTTTGGTGTTTCCTCCCGGGATCCTAGTTCTGTTTATCTGCCTGTTTTGTGGATTTTCCATGTAAGGACTGCACTCGCACTTGTACCCCACTTCCTTGTCTGCCCCATCTGCCCATTCATAACACTATATTAAAAGTTAAATATGTGTTTATGCACTTTACTTGTTTAGAAATCACCACCATAAATGTGTTTAGTGTTTCTGCTTAGTCAGTTTGGTTGTAACAAAACATACAAAATTACTGCCAACAGTTTTTGGTGTTTTCAAGTCAAGTAAAAAAATGAGAAAAATGGATATTGTTCCAACAGCAGTGATATACAATATACACTGATTAAGAAGGAAAGGACATTAAGGGCAGGCAGAGTGAGGTGAGTACATTAGCTGGAGAAGTGGACACAGCAGCTGTTTGTTATCAAAGACAGATAATTTTGTTCTTTTGATTGAGAATAAAACAAAACTGTCCTGACAAATACTGTTTGACCATTTAAACATTTAACCCTGTTTACTCCTCCTGAGGAGCCTCTGGACAGGAGCTGAACAGTGAGACTCTCTGAGCAGTAAAACAGTGGAAGATCATTTTCTCTCCACTGCTTCTCAGATCTCTCCCCGTTTGTCCCATCAGGCATTACATCACTGCAGGTCTAAACAGCAGTAATAACAGCTGCAGCATGGTGGCTGCTGGGTAGTACAGACAGACAGTGATTTATGCTGGACTGTTAATTCACAGCTTCAATGTAGACAGTAATTTAAACTTGTTTATTGAAGCTAAATACTCTCAAATTTTATGTTCAATTTTTCTTTTATCTGGTTTAACATGTTTGTGTTAAAAATTCCACAAACGTGTTATCTTCAACTGAATGCATAAAAATGTCTATTTAAGGATTCAATATTTTGAGAGTGAAATAAATGAGCATTACTGAACTTTGGTCTAAATTTTTAATTTACAGTACTGTGCAAAAATTTGAGATCACTCTTTGAGATCAGTCAAAATGTCCATTAAGTACACTTCATTCATTTTCCACATCTGGACAAAAATTTAAAAAACTTTTCACAAAAGGTTACACAGAAGCCTCAACAATGAAATGTATGATTTTTTCAGTATTTCATGTGTCCAATCTTTGCCAATATTACAGCTTCCATTCTTTTCAATAGACAAATAGGTACAATATGAAACAAAACTTTGGAGCAAATAGCTCTTTACTACTTCATAGATTTACTTAAAATAGCGGATCTACTTTAACCCTTGTGTGGTGTTGATGTTTTTGTTACTCAGTGGTCTGGTGGACCCACTACATTATTGATTTTTTAAAATCAATACAGCCATAACAAATTATGTAAAAATTTCAGATGTTTAAAATATCACAAGTGGCCAATGTAGGGTTCTCTTTTAGCAGCTGTAGCCAGTCAGCAGCCTGTCCCGTTGTTCACCCCCACACACACAGATACACACACACTAACAGGAGGCCATGTAGGAGGAGAACAGAGTGAAGGACACAGCACCTCCACACTTTTATTCCCTGCGGGTTCACCCCAACACCACATGTGTAATATAAATGTGTACGGGGTGAACAGTGTGAAGACACTGAAAATGTGTTATTTTATATGTTCTTTACAGAAAATGCCAAGAAATCTGAGGTTAAAATAATAATAATAAATCATCATTTTTCTCCTTTGGTCAACATTGATTCAAGTTGCATTGTGTTTCATTGGAATTAAACTTCATGAAGTTTTCATTAATTGAAATGTACTTTCATTATTTTTTTTTCCATTTTACATAATATGGTTATTGAAGACAACACAGTTCATTTATTTAATGTCCACATATTTTCAGTTTAAGTCAAACTACTCCTTTGATTTATTTTATTACCATTAGACTGTGCTCTGATTGACAAAGTACTCTGGTTATAAGAACACGTTTATTTTGAGACGTTTCTGCAGTGATTTTATAGCTTTATAGCATTTTGAGGATGAAATTCTCTTGTTTCAGGCTAAATGCTTCGTTAGCCTTTACATGGGCTAAGTAACGTACATTTTCCATTTAATACAGACATAGGCTAATTCCGTGGCCACAAAACTACACCTTAAGGTTTTAGGTTTAGCAGTTAAAGTGCTCCCTCTCTCTTTCCATCCTTTCTCTTTGTGAGGTTAATTAGCAACATGGTGAATAAAAGCCAGGAGCTAATTAACAGTCACTGATACAGTTGTTTAGGTAAATCAGTAAAATGAGCTCACAGCCTCTATGAGTGTGATTAACATACTCATTTTTCTCTAAGTAAACAGAACGAAAACATTAGGACAGCTTCAGCGTCCTGTAGGTCCAGAATGTAACAAGCAGCCAAAGCCCGGCTGTACTGTCATTTCATTATTCATCCAGCGTTCATTTCATTACATTACATCTCATATCCTGCAGTATGTTTAGACCTGGCCTTGCGTTCATCGCATCGTATGTAATACTTAAAGGGCCATTCCATCCTAAAACTAGCATTTAACATGTTACATGTTAAAGGCTAAATGCATAGCAAGGTGGGCTTCAGCCTCTAATTCCAACGTTTTGGGCTGATGAATTATTTTCTGCAGGCCAACAATAATAACTTAAATCAAAACCACCTTTACATATGACAGTACAGCCCTGAACTAAACAACATTTGTCCATTTTGTACGTAGCGAGCCACTTTGTTTACAAACACCTGATTCCTTCTATAAGTGTTCAAACTACCCGATGGACTACACCTATCATAAACACTAGAACTGAACCTTGTCACAGCTTGCTTGACTACTGTGGGATTTTGATAAAAGTGTTTCCTTGAGTTATTATTATTTTCATTAAATAAATTATAATAATACACCTAAAGTTGATTAACAAAGTATATTAATACTCTCACTAAGACTAGGCCTTGCTATGTGTAAGTTAGGGGGGTTTTGGCATTGGAGAGTCCCTGAAATTCAGAAGCATCTAGAAGTCAGTGAACATTGTTGAAAGGGCAAGCCGACCCTCAAAGAGTGAGCTAAGCTGATAAGGAACCTGTCAAAAGCAGTTTTTGGAGCCAGACAATTCAGCAAGAGTTAAATTGATAGACTTGAGAGGATGAACGTTTTTAAAAAACTAATGTTATGGACGGTTGGAAATAAGGGTTTCCAAAGAAATGGCAAAATCAGGATATAATGGGGACTGAAATGATATGTGACAATGTAAGAGGGAGGGGGCGATTACTTCATCGCCCCCAAACAGGATATAAAAATGGATGTTTTGTGATGTTCATTGCATTGTGGTTGCCCGGAGACCATCTTGCCACCTGAAGCTCAATAAAGAAGAAGGCCTTTTCCTTCCTTCCACAAGAACTCAGCGGCTGAAGACTTTTATTTCACCTACTTTTCTTTTTAGTTGAACTTAGTGTATGTATTTAGATTATCCTTAAAACAAAAAAACCATTGCATAGAATAGTCTAATTTTAACCTCATATGTCTGGGGCCTTGGGCAACGAGAGAATAGCTCTTGGTCCTGACACTAACCTGAGGAAATGGTTTAGGCAGTGGGGAAAGGTTTGGTATCTCACACACCACATGGTAACAATTGGTCAATAGTTCCATAAGTACCTAACTGACCTCGTTTAGTATGAGCAAGACTTAACTAAATATTTGACCAGACAAAAGTACACTAGACATTCTTTTACTTCTAGCACAGTACTGTCACATTGTATAGCCCTGGATTTAGAGATATTTAAATATTTCATATTGGCCACGGTGTCCCTTTAAACATTCTTCATCCTTTAGCTAGTACTTAACTTGTTTGCTATGCCACCCACATGCAGTCATGGAAATAAAGGTTGTTTCTTGTTGAATATGATCTGCCACACTGTGCTAATCTTCCTGTTTTGTTTCCCAAGTGGCCATGGACAGGTGTGTTCCAAGAGGTCTGGTTAATGCTGTGAAGGGAACGCTCTATCTCAAGCATTAGGGTGTCTCTTTTGAAATATGTTCACTGCAAACTTCTGGGTCTCGCTCTATTCTGTTTTCCTGTCTTTTCATCCATCTGCTCTATTTTCCTCATCTCCGTGCCTGGTAATCAACCGTGCTGCTTACTTTTGTACAATCCCACTGAGTACTTACCACGCTTGGAATGGTTGCAAGGTTATTTTCTTTTTTCCTTCTTGATTGTGGACGCACTTTTCTTCTATCAAGGCTCTAGGCTTGAAGGCCTTCTTAATGAACCCTTGATTAGACTGAAATGAAAGAAATGGAGGGATGAAGGATGATTGTGTGTGATGTTAGAGACCGTGTGAATTACACAGAAAACAACAGACTGGACTCCTAAGGAGAACAAACCAAAGTTGGTAAAATGAAGTACAACTAAGTGTTCTTGTCACACTAATAAGGGTGCAGTTAAATTACTTGTTGCTTCTGACTCTGAGTGTTTCATCAAAGGCAGCGTCACATCATTTGACACTGTTTCTGATCTCCACTACATGAGTCTTGTAAATCAAAGCTATTGGGCCAGGTTTCTTGAAGCAAATTAGGCCATCTTTTGGACAAAATCAAGCTGTTAATGTTTCTCATTCCAAATAGTCTTGGGTTAAGATTTGTCTGTGTGTCCAAGCACAAAACTTGTAATTCCTTTAACATCTCAGTAGATAAAGACATTCAATTAAGTATTTAAGTATCAGTATTTGGTAGTCACCCCCAAGAAAGGCCTAAGAGTCTAAGCTTTGTTTATGGCAAAAATGAAAGGCTTTAGAACATAATCTCTAGCGCCTCCTGTGGTGAACAGAAAGTTCTGAATCATTTTATTCTATGTATGTTTTTCCTCTAGTCTTTTTTGAACTACTCCTTAAGTCGTCAAAATAAAAATATTGCTATATTCATTCAGCTTTACAGAAAAATCTGGGTCCAAGCCCCCATGAGCGTCGCCAATGGCCACAGTGGTCAGGAAAAACTCCCCAGCAAGAGGAAGAAACCTTGAGAGGAACCAAGACTCAAAAGGGCAACCCATCCTCCTCTGGTCAACACTGGACAGCAAACAATAACGAAAGAGCAATGTGAGCAAAGAATAAGGTTTTAATAATAGTATAACATATTAAAATACAGAAAAGAGGAAAGCAGGTGAAGCAATGGCTATATTAAACAGTTTGAGTCTGTGCAGCAGCAGCAGCATTAGGAGGGTCAGTTCATAGAGGTGAAGTTTGCACAGTGTTGTACAGCGTGAAGCGCCATGGTGGTCAAACTGGTCCAGAAAGCTGGTGAGCAGTGGGCACCTGATCAAGGCTGAAGAAGCTGAAGATGTTCAATGGACCTACAATTGCCAAAGCCATCTAATTATTTATTTTAATGATTTCATTTTGGTAAAGTTACCAGTCATATGTGATTTAAATGTGTAGAAGTGTTAGCTTGCATTAAAACTTTATGAACCTGAATACAGTCCGAGAACTTTCTTTCTGAGCCCGACCTGATATGAACCACATCAAGAAGTTTTGAGTCCAAACTTGACCCAAACCCAAGAAAGTTTAGTCCGAAACTGACCCAAACCCGCCCATCATCACCCAAAGTGCAGAACAGAAACTGATAGGATAGCACCAGTTAAATTACAGAGTAGCAACAGTATCAATTGATCACGGGATACATCCACATATATATATATATGTGTGGTCTATATATATATACATATATATACACACCAAATTCTGACCCTACCATCTGTGCTCTTCAGCAAAAATCAAGATTTGCCAGACCAGGCTATGTTTTTCCAGCCTTCAGCTGTCCAGTTTTGGTGAGTCACCAAATATATATAGATATATATATATATATACATATATATATATAGAGAGAGAGAGAGAGAGAGAGAGAGAGAGAGAGAGCAGTTTCAGGTAATGTTCACATCAACCATCAGAATGGGGTCTCAGTGATTTTGAAGTGATCTCAGGGATTTTGACCATGTCAGATGGGATGGTTTTAGTATTTCTACAACTGCAGATCTCCTGGGATTTTCACACACAACAGTCTCAAACGTGTACTCAGAATGGTGCAGTAAAGAAAAAAAAAACATCCATTCAGTTTTTTGCAGACAAAAACCTCTTATTGAAGAAACATGTCAACAGAGAGTGACTAGACTGGTTCAAACTAACTGAAAGGCTACAACAACTCAGATAAACACTTTGTACAATGGGCTACAACAGCAGAGGATCATGTCAGATTCCACTTCTGTGAGCCAAGATCAGAAAGCTGAGGCTGCAGTGGGCACTGACTCACCAAAACTGGACAGCTGAAGGCTGGAAAAACATAGCCTGGTCTGGCAAATCTTGATTTTTGCTGAAGAGCACAGATGGTAGGGTCAGAATTTGGCATCAACAGCGTGAATCCATGGAACCAACCTGCCTTGTATTAACAGCCCAGGCTGGTGCAGGTGGTGTAATGGTGTGATGAATTTTTTCTAGGCACACTGTCCCGCTACTGACTGCGTGGGAGGCATGGCCATGTAGAGTGACCACACACAGAGGCTATCAAAAGGTGCCGCACTTGTAGTAAGAGAGACTTTTATTGTAAATAAGAAGTTGTTGTTAGCTTAACATGTGTGCATGTTGTTTGTGCTACTCTGTGCTGGGCTGTGGGATAGTGGAGTGTAAATGCCTACCCTGAGGAGAAAGTGTATGGTTAGAAGAGACCTGCTTGCTTACTGTTATGGCCATGTTAGCGCTGAGCAGTGGCTCTCCCTTGCTACCTGTTCAACAAAAAGAGCATTTGCCTATAAGGCGCTGAGTTTCCCGTGTCTTATTTGGCGCTAACACCACACTTAACACAACACTTCTAACCTCACCTGAAAAATCTACAGGAATTGCATAACGCAGTCATGTCAACAGTCAACACTGACCAAAATCTCAAAGGAAAGCTTCCAACATCTTGTGGAATCAATGGTATATGTATATAAATCGTATATAAAACTCTTTAGACATATAGAAACCCCATTTCCAAAAAAAGTCGGGATGCTGTGCAAATTGTAAATAAAAGCAAAATGCAATGATGTGCAAATCACCCTATATTTCATTGGAAATGCTTCAAAGACAACATACCAAATGTTGAAACTGAGAAATTGTATTATTTATTGAAAAATATTTGCCCACTCTGGAATTGATGCCAGAACACGTTCCAAAAAAGTTGGGATGGGGGCAACAAAAGGCTGGTAAAGTTGTGTAATGCTAAAAAAAAACACCTGGTGGTTAATTGGCAACAGGTCAATAACATGATTGAGTATAAAAAAGCATCTCAGAGAGGAGAGCAAATAGTGCAACAATTCAAGAATAAAGTTTCTCAACATAAAATTGCAAAGAATTTTTGCTTTTCATCATATACGGTACATAATAACATTAAAAGATTCAGAGAATCTGGAGAAATCTCTGTATGCAAGGAATAAGGCCAAAAAACAGTATTTGCTGGCCATGATCTTTGAGCCTCGGATGGCACTGCGTTAAAAACGGACATGATACTGTAGTGGAAATCACTGCATGGGCTCAGAAACACTTCTGAAAACCACTGTCTGTGAAAACGGTTTGGCGCTGCATCCACAAATGCTAATTAAAACTCTTAAACACAAAGAAGAAACCACATATAAACAGGATCCAGGAATGTTGCTGCCTTCTCTGGGCCCTAGTTCATTTAAAATGGACTGAGGGGAAGTGGAAAAGCGTCCCGTGGTCTGACGAATCAACAGTTGAAATTCTTTATGGAAATCATGGACATTGTGTCCTCCAGGCTAAAGACCACTCAGCTTGTTATCAGGGCACAGTTCAAAAGCCAGTATTCATAATGGTGTAGGGGTGCATTAGTGCACATGGCATGGGTGACTGGCACATCTGTGAAGGTACCATTAATGCTGAATGATATATACATGTTTTGGCAACATATGCTGCCATCCAGACAACGTCAAACCACATTCTGCATGTATTACAGCAGCATTGCTCCATATTAAAAGAGTCCAGGCACTAAACTGGCCTGTCTGCTGTCCAGACCTGTCACCACTGAAAACATTTGGTGCATTATAAAATGAAAAATATGACAAAGGAAACCCTGAACTGTTGAGCAGCTGAAACCCTACGTTAAGCAAAAATGGGAAAACATTTCATTTTCAAAACTACAGCAATTGGTCTCCTCAGTTCCCAAACGTTTACAGAGTGTTGTTAAAAGAAGAGGTGATGAAAAACTGTGGTAAACATGCCCCTGTCCCAACTTTTTTGGGATGTGTTGTTGGCATCAAATTCAAAATGGGCATATAGTTTTCAAAAAACAATACAATTGCTCAGTTTCAACATTCGATTTGTTGTCTTTGTACCATGATCAATGAAATATAGAGTTTAAATGATTTGCACATCATTGAATTTTGTTTTTATTTACATTTTGCACAGCATCTCAACTTTTTTGGAAATGGGGTTGTATTTTAGTCTGGATAAACTTTTCATAATATTCCATTTTATTTCCCTTACAAAAATGTTCTCATAAGTTTGGGCATTGTGATCACATCTTAATTCATAAGTGCATGTGCAAGTGGCATGGCAGAGTACAATTTATTTTAAGCTAATAAAAGTAGCGAGAAAGAATAAAGGAAGGAGTAACTAAAGTGGGGAGAAATGCCTCAGAACAGTGTTTCTCAACCTGTGGTCTGTACCGTGTAGTGGTTTGGGGGCCTTAACTCTGGGGAGGCAGTAGTTCATAGTGGGCCAGTAACATCACTTTAAGTCATTAAAATATAAGTGGAAGAAAGTTAAACTTAATGATTATGAATCAAGAAGTGAACATCAAATTGTAACCAATATATTTACAAATAGAAACACTGCACGTCATCAGTTTGAGACAACGCAGCCACGGGCACACGATGCAGAGAGTTAGTGAGCCAGATATGGTGAAGTTTTTCTGGACGCTTTCACACCTGCCTTGTTTAGTGTAGAACTACCAGATTTTTTCTTTAGTTCACTCCATTTTGACATCTGTGAATACTCTGTTATATGCTCTGGCAAAAACCACTGTGGTCACTGTGGACCAATTCCAAATGAACCCTGGCTGCTGGTGGCAAGCAGTTCATGATAAAATGAGGGAGTTCATCAACAGAGCCCGCTTTCCTCATCTAGCAGCACGTCTGAGCTGTACTTTTCAGCATAATCTGCCTGTTTTAACATCTCACACTTTATAGGTCCTCATTTGTTCTTGTTTCTGCACCACAAATTGCTGTAAAATAAAATAATAGTGAAGAGATGCATTTGACTTTGGCTCACAGATCGGACCTTATATTTGGCCAAGCATGAGTGGTTAAACTCAAATCAATAAACCAATGACAAAGAAGCAGACATAAAGTAAGGTTTATGATTATTGTTGATTGTGACAACGTTAATCCAAAGGCCCGGTGAGTGGAGTGAGGTTTGGCTATTTCAAATTAACCCTCTATTGCATGAATTATTATTTAAACATGATAAAAATGTTTTAATGTGTTTTTGTTATTTAAAATTGCTTAAATAATTTAAATATTTGAAAAAAAAATTTTTAAGTGGGGTATTTGGTAAATTGTTGCCATATGGCAACAATGTGCAATCGTAGCACAGCACCATAAAATCTAAAAAAACAAACACCATAAAATCAAAGTTTTCTCTGAAAGAAGGTTGATCACAAATACCCTCAAACCTGAAGAGGAATCTCGAGACCAAAGGCAGTGGAATATTTTCAGTGATAACCACAGCTCCAGCTCTCAATGTACTGCAGCTCCAAATCACAGTCCACATCCACCTCATACATTTCTTTTCTTTTTGCGCTTCTCTCCTTTCTAACATCTCTGCAAATAATTTTTTTTACATAACTGCAAATTTTGGGACCTGTGCTTGAATCAAAATGGATGATCTGATATTTTTCAGGCCCTGATTCTCAGGTTTTCAGTGTTAGCACTCAAGAAAAGAAAAAGAAAATTGTGTTTAAGAAGTTTATTTTAGTTTTGCCTGTGAGCTGCTATGCTTTGTAGTTATAAACAGGTGGGCCTTGGGGTGGAAAAAGTTGAGAACCCCTGCCTTAGAGGCCGCTATTAACCTACAGTCTGAGGAGCCTCTCAGCCTCTCAGTTGTTTTTAACAACTTTGATGGAAAGAGTTAGAGCAGTGTTTTGCAGAGGAAAAATATTCAGTGCGTGGAAGGCTGCTGCCGGCTTTAACTGACTAGCAGGCATGACCACAGTAAAAAAGAAAAAGTAAGCTGCTGATTTAGAGCAACATGTAAGGATATTGGTCATAGACTGCAAATCAAAAAGAAAAGAAATAGATTACAGCACACATAAGCTTTTCTTTTATGCATCTTAAAGTGACTGACGGTGTGTTTTCTGACATGTAAGTCATCCAACTTGATATATGATTCCCAACACTATCAAGCCCAACGCATACTCAGGAAATGACCCGTCAAGTTTGGACAGTTATTTCAAGCTTTAATTCGCATGTCGCGTGTATGTAGCAATATTCTAAATTTGACCAATGAATGAATAATAAAAATCATTACTATAGCAGTTATAACACATTAATAAGCATGAAGAGTGAGCTGTCATTTCTGATGAATATGAATATGTGATGAAGCTGGCAGGTTTAATGCTCACTGATGAAGACAAAGTAAGATGAGTAAACATCAACATCCGTTTAACTCTATAAATGAATCTGGTTTCACTATTAGGCAAACAATAGATCACTGTTGCCCTTTTTATTTATGTGATATCACTGCTTATTCATGATTTTAGGGTCTTTGTGATCTAAGTAAGAACTATTAATAAACTCATTTTCAATTCATTTTACATTCATGAACCCTTTATAAGCGAAGTCTTATTTTAAAGTGGTACTGAAAAACAGAAAGTTTCAGTGATCTTGTGATAAAATACTCAGATTGTGTGTATCTTTACATATTCACAGCTTGACAAACTCAATGCTCTAATTTGCTGTAAATTAAATTCTATATTTAAATGCCTCTTCTTAGGTCAATAACTCAGGTCGGTAATAATAAACTAGCCACATATTTCATTGCAGTGTTAAATGCTATAATGCTACAATAATGCCTATTAATGCCTTAATGAGAATAACAGTGTTACAAAGCGTCGATCTAAAGGTGCTGTTGTTACATTCACTTTTCCTCACTGGGTTTAAAGCTACTCATAGCGGCTCTACCAGCTTTTGAAAGCTAGAAAAATTAGAAAAACACAATAGTTTTACCAATATTTGGGTTCAGTCTGTTCTGTTTGTATTTACCTCTACTTAAAATGAGCTACTTCTACTCCTGACTGGATGCAAGTTATTCACTAGGAAGTACTGTGCAAAAGAACACCTTTCATTTGTTTAATTTCCAGCATATTTAATATAAATGACCCAAATGGCCATTTTGACTGGAAAATGAATAAGTGAGGCAAAATTGAATTAGTACTGAACCACACAATGAAAACTTGACTTCAGATCTATGGCAATGTCACGGTATAGGCCGTGGGCTAATGCTGTTACTGTAGCCTCCTTCACTTTTACTTTACTATTTCTCTTCCAGGGTGCCACAAAACTCTTCATGCGGCATTAACACAACCATTTGGGGTAATTCCTTTAGCACTGAGGAGGTGAAGAAGCAGCACTAGGGGTTGATCAGATCTCAGAATCACTGAGCGGCAACTAAAAGGTGTGAAAGAGGACCAAAAGACAGAGTTTGCTACATCTCAGGCTTAGTTGGAGGGTGAAATGGGGTGGTTATTTATCATCTGAGGCCTTATCGCTCTGTCTCTCCAAATGAGATGCTATCAGAGACGGCTTAATCTGGTGTCCAGTCACACTGTTTAACGCCCTTGGGAGGAGAGAGCTCTGTCGCCTGTCAGGACTCATTGTTCCAGTAGAGGAGACAAGGTGAGGCCACATTCATGAGGTGGAAAAAGAGAGATAGAGAGTGCGGGGGAAAATGAAAAGGAACTAAAGGGCAGAAGGGGCAAAGAAAGGAGTGCCAAGATAAATTTGGGGTGTAAAAGGAAAGGGCGAGAAGAAGGGGGAAAAAAATGATGGAAAGACAGAGTTGGGATGAAAGCAGCACGTAGTAAATGAGTCAGCGTCAGAGAGGGGTGTTTTATGGATAAGACAAAGCCCCTAAGGGCTGCTACAGGCCGTGCTGTGAACTGAAGCTGTCTGCAAGGTTTAATCCACTGCAGGCTCTGCTTCTGTATTTGTCACAGTCTGACTGTTCATCCAGCACCATAGTCATGAGTGAAACCCTTCCAGCCACATGCAGGGCGGTGGCATTTAAGCAGGTACCTTCAGGGCTTAGAGGCCGTTAACGTTTGACATGGTTCACTAATGAACCTATTTTGCACATTAAACAATACAGAGGATTTTCCATGTGTGTACTTTTCTTTTTTATTGTGTTCCCTATGATTTGTTATTGTAGGTTATTAAAGGCAATTTCAAATGTATTTATGGAGAGAAAAAAAAAACATACAAATCGACTGGGTAAAAAAAAAACAAAAATCATTTTATTAACACTTCCCATGGTTTCCTCCACAGTGGCTCACTTTGACCTTTGGGTCCAACTGTTACGCATAATTCTAATCACTGGAGAATAACTGTGTTGATATGTCAGGCAGGCAAATTATTAAGTCTTCTCAAAATGCGTTGTAACAAAACAAGCCTCACTGGAGTCTGAATACATGAATATTTCACTTGTAAAATCAAAAGGATGCTATAAAAAAAGCAAAATGATTCTTCTCACTTGAAAACTAATCGAGATATTTCTATTCTATTATACTCTCCATGTCACTATTTAATATTGATACTGTGATATGTAGTTATCATTCTCATGGTTGCACTCTGTAGCCATTAATAAGAAGCTGGTCCCCTTATTTCTTTGGTGATGGTTTAAATCAATTTCCAAATGAAGCTGTAACAGTAAGACTTCCTTAACATGTTTTTCCTGATATAAAGCATACAGTATTTACTGACTGTATCAGTGCTTCCAGAAGATTGAGATGGTGAATGGTTCTTTTCCTTTATTTGGATACATCTACACTTATGTGTGTACAGTAGATTTTAGAGTAGATTTTGGGTTAGAGGGAATTTCACAGATTTCTCAAAATTTTAAAGATGTAAACAGTCACGTCTGGAGGCTTGATGTAAAATTTGCCATTCTAAAGTAACTGTTCCCAGCAGTGGTGCACAAACTGCCCTAAATACTCCACTATGTTACTGATTAAAGGGGGAATTTCGACAAATCATAACTTGTGGTTTAACATTAAGAACTCCTGATACATTCAGGGCAACTTAATGTGTAAATCTCAAATATGGAAGTAAAATATCATTAATAGGCACCTGAAGTGACATCATATTACAGTATTTAATCCAAAAGGGATGGTAAAGCAGTTTTACAAAGGGGACGATTTTGTCTTTTATCAAGCCTGGGCTGTAATGAATTTTTACTAAGCATTTTCCAATCTCTCTTTATCCTTTAGATTACACAGACAGTTTTCGTTACAGTGGCTTTAAGACTGATATATGTAAATGACCTTTGTTCTGATTGGCTGCCCTTTACTGCGCTTTATTCCAAAAGCAGTCCATGCAGCTGAAACACTCTTTATAACTACAATGTGATTGGAAGGTAGACATACATAGATACAGTTGGTTGTCCTCACATCACAAAAGCAATGAAATCAAAATGGTCTGTGGTTTTCTCAGCTCAGATTTCTAGAAAATGTGGTCTGTGCAAAAGTTAGGGCACATTTTATATTTTCCATTTTTTTGTTTGTTTTTGTTTTGATTTTTTAACATGTTAAACTGTGCACTTGTGCTCTAAAATTTGCTGAAAATGTTTTGAAATGCATATAAATGTGTTTTCCTTAGAGGATGTGCACTTCTTTTCACTTAGAAAATTGTGCAACTGTATACATAATATATAAATAAATCTACTTACTTACCTAAAAATATTTCTTTGCTTCATTGCATCTCTCATTATTTGCATGACTGTAATCCGCAACAAATGCTTTTTTTTTTTGCAACCCAAAGGATCTCTAGTAGGTAAGGCTATGAATTCGATGTGGAAAAATGTGCAGAATAAGGCATCTATAGCTATTTGTCATATGCAATGCTGGCGTCTTTTTTGCTGTGAAAGCTAAAGTAGTGGTAAATGGTTGTGACTGGCAGGTTTATGCTGAGGTGCGTGAGTGAGGAGACAGCAATGATGAATAAGAGAAACAGGAAGAAATACTGCAGCAGGCTATTCTGTTTATGCGTTTGTCTAAAAAATACAGTTTATGCTGTATTAGTCGTTGCTACTGAAGCACACTGCATCCTGACTGGAACACAGTCATCGCCCTGGAATACCGTTATCAGGGGGAGGAAAGAGTGCTGAAAATCCTTCCTAAAGTAAAACCACTGTTCCTGTAGTGATCATTTACTTGAGTACAAGTAAAAGCATAAATATAGGAATCTTTCTGAGAGCTGTGTAAGAAGCAATGTTTACAGTTAACTACATGCATTTTCATGGTTAGATGATTATATGAGGCTTCCTAGCTGATCTGTTTCCAATAAAGTAGTTAAGAATCCCTGATAGACTCTACAGAGTTTATTACTGTTTCATGAAGTCTATATTTAAAAAATAAAAAACTAATACATTTTTTGTTAAATCAAATAAATTGATTAAGAATCAAAATAACATCTAGATTACTCATTAATAATATAGTTTTTAATGAAAGCCCAACTGCCCATTAGCTTCCTGAATCTTAGCTTACATGAACTCATAGGTGTGAATCTCTACAGACAGTAAACATCATATTCACGGCCTTCAAATTACGTAAATTCACTGATACCTGTACAGAGCATTTCTACCACTAAAATCTTTAACAACAACAGCAATTTATCCACTGTTGGTTTTCTTTACTGTGATATATTCCTCTGGTAATCATCTTAATTACTTCATACAGAATCAGACATTTATTTTTACTTTACTGGACAGTTAAAGGGAAACAGCTACATAGCTTCTCACATTGTTAAACACAAAGGCAGAGAGAGAGAGAGAGGCTGCATTTTATAATGAACCGACTGGATAAAGTCTCTGATGATGTAGATTTATCTGTAAAGTGAGATCGAGGAGTGTATTTTTTGTTAATGCATTTTAAGGTAAGTGACAGGTGGGATAACTTTACAGTTTTTTTTGTAAAATCAGAGCAAACAATGATCTGAATATTGCAGCACAGCAGTTGTAAACTGTTCCTGAGTGATGCTCTGTTGTGTCTAATCTCTTGCTCTTGATTTGAGGTGAGTTTATGCACAGTGACAAATAAACTTCATACTGTACTACTTGCAGTCTGATCAGATTACTGTTTAGACCGTTAAAGGCAAGATTTCAATCCAACACACTTTAAGTCAAATTCAGTGAATGTCTCCTCATGGTCTGCTAGCTGGTGTTTGGCACAGCTCTGGTGCTGTAAATGAGGAAAAACAAAGTGTCTCAAGTCACACAACACTATTCCAGCCAATCAGCAACAAGGGGCATTTGTGCTGTAGCACAGGGCAGGGAGAAGAGAAGGGCCGCAAGAATGTAACTGCTGCACCATTTAAGGCTGTACGGGGAAAATTCAGTTTTACTGAGAGATAAAAGGCCTGAAAAGGGATGAGGAGGTTGCTTGACAGGTGGGTAACATTAACTTATTTTTGCTGTTTCACAGAACCAACAGGTCAGTACTGTTTTGTCCCATATAGTAATGTTTATGACAGCAACTAGTTAGCTTCACAGCAGCAATTGTAGTGACAGACTAGTAACTACAACTTAGCTAACATTTTATTCGAAAACAGCAGAGGAAACTAGTAGGCAGTATGCAGATTTACCAGTTGATCATAACACTGTTTTCTTTAGTTCATTTGAAAATGAATGAAGATGACCGCTTGGATAAAGTATGTTTCTCGTATGTGCTGGTAAAGTTCTGCTCTTTCTTGCTGTTCTAAACAAGCAGTCTCTCTGTAGTGTTTTTGCAGTTTGGAGCAGAAACTCTTAAAACCAAATTGCAATGTAGTGTAATTACTTATTACCAGCATATTGTTGATGTCCAAAAAAAACTTTACAGGAGAAGGCAAACATTTTCTTAATTTTTGATGTATGTTAATGTAAAGACATTTTGTTCAAAGTACAACCCCACTTCCAAAAAAGTTGGGACGCTGTGCAACATGTAAATAAAAACAAAATGCAAATGATGTACAAATCATTTAAACCCTATATTTAATTTAAAATAGTACAAAGACAACAAATCAACTGAGAAATTTAAATTGTTTATTGAAAAATATTTGCCCATTTTGAATTTGATGCCAACAACACATTCCAAAAAAGTTGGGACAACAAAAGGCTGGTAAAGTTGTGTAATGCTAAAATAAACACCTGGTGGATGATTGGCAACAGGTCAGTAACATGACTGGGTATAAAAAGAGCATCACAGAGAGACTGAGCCTTTCAGAAGTAAAGATGAGGAGGGGTTCACCACTCTGAAAGACTGCACAATCAACTAGTGCAACAATTCAAGAATAACGTTTCTTAACATAAAATAACAAAGAACTTTTGGTTTTCCTCGTCTACAGTAAATAATGTCATCAAAAGATTCAGAGAATCTGGAGAAATCTCTTTATGCAAGGGACAAGGCCAAAAATCAGTATTTGCTGGCCATGATCTTTGGGCCCTCAGGTGGCACTGCATTAAAAACAGACATGATTCTGTAGTGGAAATCACTGCATGGGTTTAGAAAAACTTCTGAAAACCACTGTCTGTGAAAACAGTTCACCACTGCATCCACAAATACAAGTTAAAACTGTATATAAACAGGATCCAGAAATGCTGCCACCTTCTCTGAGCTCTTTTGAAATGGACTGAGGTGAAATGGAGAAGTGTCCTGTGGTGTGACAAGTCAACATTTGAAATTCTTTTTGGAAATCATGGACACTGTGTCCTCTGTGCTAAAGGCCACCCAGCTTGTTATCAGTGCTCAGTTCAAAAGCCAGTATTCATGATGGTATAGGGGTGTATTAGTGCACATAGCATGGGTGACTGGCACATCTGTGAAGGTACCATTAATGCTGAACAATAAATACACGTTTTGGCAACATATGCTGCCATCCAGATGATGTCTTTTTCAGGGAAGGCCTTGCTTATTTCAGCAAGACAATGCTAAACCACATTTCATTATGAAATGAAAAATATGTCAAAGGAGACCCTGAACTGTTCAGCAGCTGAAATCCTGTATCAAACAAGAATGTGAAAATATTTCACTTTCAAAACTACAGCACTTCTCAGTTCTGAAACACTTACAGAGTGTTGTTAAAAGAAACACAGTGGTAAACGTGCCCCCGTCCCAACTTTTTTGGAACGTGTTGTTGGCATCAAATTCAAAATGGGCGTATATTTTTCAAAAACAATAACATTTCTCAGTTTCAACATGTGATATGTTATCTTTATAGTATTTTCCTAAAAAGTAAGTTTATTGCATTTATATTTGTCCATTCATTAGGAAATCTTCACACAGTGTAAAAGGCAGCTACTGTGTTCAAATGATGTATTGTAGCATCCTGCTTCTGGCTCACACTGCCATAGAGGCTCTGGAGGCGTGACCATGCAGAAGGCCATGCAAAATAGACTTGAAGTTTTATGTTGTCGCCCTTGGTTTAACTTGCGTACATGTGTTGTTTGTGTTATTGTGTCGGGGTGTGGGGTTAGTTAGAGGAATTGAACGGCTACCATAAAAGGGAAGCCTATGGCCAATGGGGACCTCCCCTGTGAGTTCTGTGTTATGTGTCTTTCTGCTGTGTATTTCAACAAAAAAGCCCTACTTGCAGCAGAATCATGGCCTCTTTCATGACTTCTTCTGTGCCACATTGGTGTCAGAAGTGGGACAGTGTCCCCAGCAGTCTTAAGTAGAACAGCACTACAAAGAATTTCAAGGCAGACAATGAGAAAGACAGAACCCTGTGAAAAATTGCAGTAGCGGGTACAGCTCGGCGAGGTTCGACATAGGAAATAGTATAGCAGGGCTCGACAGCAGAGCGAGTGTGGGAAGACTTGACAACGGTGCCGGTGCGCAAAGGCTCGATGCTGGGGCCGGCGCTGCAAGGCTTAACAAGGGAGACCAGTCAAAGGCCTCAGCGTGGGAGCGCCATGGCAAGCAGCAGAGTGGTTGATGAGCCAATGTTGCAGAGAGAGAGGACACCATTCCAGACGATGCCACAAGCCTGGGCCGGCATGTAAACGGAGGCCAGACGGAAGGTTTGGTGGGAGCCACAGGCTGTGGGTCGAGTGCAGCGTGGATGGCAGACGGCACATGGCAGACACATGCTTCAATGAGGAGGTGCATATGCCATCGAGGAGCGAGTGCCTTTCAGTGTTTGTGCTGGTTGGGACTGCAAGCATCTCAGCTCAAGTTGGTGGGCCACCTGGATGATCTACTTTGGAAAGGGTGGCTAGGCAGCATCCCGCTACTGGCTTGCACTGAGGTAGGTGGCCATGCAAAGAGGCTCATGGTAGGTACATGCTCTTATTTTTTTTTTTTTGTGTGTGTGTGTGCACACGCGCATGTCCTTTGGGGTGGCACCGAGGTGCAGTGTGCAGTTGATTCCCTGGATCTATGTTCGACACCTATATTTTGGTTACCAGTATGTCCAGGCTGGGTGACCAGCTAACCAGCATAAACCAGCTTTGATTTGCCCATTATGAGTTTTTTTTTTTCCAACAGGCTTTGCTTTGGTACCGCTTTTCCATTTAATTTAAATCCCAGATGGTATTCATTCTATTAATTAATGAATTTATTGATTGATTGACGTTTCACATTACAATTCGGCTTGACTTCTAATGTATCCCATGTAAGTAAGTAAGTAAGTAAGTAAATAAATAAATAAAAAGGCTGAGTCGCGACTTTAAAACGAAAGACTTCTTTGGGTCCTGAAATGATTGCATCTTCAGTTTCCCGTTCGCACTTTCGTCAAGCCTGCGAGCGACCTATTTCGCACTTTTCTCATAAGCGGGAAAAACAACAAGCAACAACAGTTAACAACTCATATTTATAATCACATTCATAAATCCAGATATATAGTCGCTGCCTCTTTTTAAAAGATATTTATATAAAACAGCGCAAAGTATAAAGATTATTCAACGAATCTACGAACGAGAACTCTAGAGCAAATATGCTCAAGCGGACATGTTGATTACAGCAGTGTTTTGATACGTTTAGTTTGAGTGCGACTCGTTTTGTAACTGTTTGTTTAAAAATACAGGGAGACGGAAATCAGCTCTTGGCTCTCGTCTTTAAGCGAGCTGCTCCGGCCGCGTCTCCTGCTTTGGGAATGTACCGGAGAGGGGCGAGTCAGAAGGAGCGGAGCGGAGCGGAGAGCGGCCCCCGCGCAGAGCTGCTCGTGTTCGGCTACGCGTGTAAACTGTTCCGCGACGACGAGCGGGCGAGCGAGCATGAACGCGGAGCACAGCTCATCCCGTGGATGGGGGACAAGAGCCTCATGATCGATAGGTCGGTTGAACACACCCGAAAGGAAAACATTCCTTAACCAACTCTTAAATGTCTTCCCAAGACTCTTTTGGAGCTTTGTTTTTAGCTGCAGCTGCAGGACGAGGCCCTGCTCCCAGTGTTGTTACAGAGAATAAGGAATAAAAACTCACTCGTGGCAAACGAAACCTAACCTTGCTTGGCTGTTGTGTTTTTAAAGTCGAAGATCGGGAACGTACCCTGCAGATTTTGTGGTGGTGCGCCGATGCAGAGACCCTCCTTCTGCACAAGGCTGTGTGCTAAACGTTACAAGCCAGTTTAATGCGAGAAAAGCTGTGAAAGTTCTGCTCACCTTTTGTTCCCTTACAAAAAAGCTCTGTAGTAATGCTTGAAGAAACTAATTCCTATAGTGCTGCATAATACTAGTGCAGTGTTCCTGTAGTGCTGTCTATAGAAAGGTGTAGTAGTACTAATAGCAATTGTTTAAATATTAATTTTCTATAAAATTGTTGCAGAAATTTCTGTAGCGTTGTACTTCTTTCTTGTAAGGGTTACGAATGGAGAGGATTTTGTGCCACATTGAAAAGCAACCACTACAGTGAAAACACATGAAATACATTGTGCACATGACACTATTTTACATAGTGACACGCAGAACACATGCCACAGTGAAAAAACAAAACCTGTATTACCTTGTTTTCACTTCGCTTGACCTCTTTACTGAAAGACACTATATGTGGATGTGCATTTTGTTGTCAAACTCAATACAAACCACGTTGAAATGCAATGGCACACATTGCTTTCCACCTTGCAGTACCTCAAACAATGTTAAATCAGTGTTGCTGATTTTTTCCTTTTCATTTTGGCGTGTTTTCTGCACGTTGGTGTTTAAATGCAGGCTCATTGCGTTTCACTGTTTACATTTCAATGAGGTAAATACGTCCAAAGAAAAAGAGAGGACAAGCCACGTAAAAACATTGTGGTGGAGGTTTTGCTTTTCATTTTGGCGCGTATTCTGCATGTCACCAATGGAAAAATAATGTTGTGTGTATTGTATTTCACTGTTTTCATTGTTATGATTGCACTTCGAGGAGGCAAATCCGTTTAAAGTACTGCACAGTGGAAAGCAGTAGCTGTGTCTTCATTACATTTCAAGGTGGATTGTATTCTGTTTGGACACAAAGTCAGCATTTAATTTATTACATGCAAATCCTCATGTATTGTTTTTCAGTAAAGAGGTTAAGCGAAGTGAAAACAACGTGAAAGAGTTTTTGTTTTTCATTTTGGCACATATTCTGCATGGCGTTAGTCATGTCATGTGTGCATTGTATTTCGTGTTATTCCATTGTTGGGACTGCTTTTCAGATTGGCACAAATTCCTCTCCATAGGCATGTTTTGAGCTGGCAGTAGACCTTGAAGGAGAATTCCATTGATTTTTCTAAATATTTTTTCAGATTATTTTTCTGAGACATTGTTTTATGATAGTTTGGAGATGATGTTTTGACCCAGAACATACTTATACAGTTGTACTTATAAACGTGACACATTTTAGTGCACAATTTCTGTTAATTGGCTGAGTGAAACATAAAATGTAAAATGTGCTATAGCCTTTGCACAGGCCAAATTTATTGGACCAGTATGTTAAATTCAGCAAATAAAGAGTAGTTGTGCATTAAAATGTGCAGAAATGCGTTCTTAGAAAATCGACAAAACGTGTAATTTGATTGAGGTGCTTAAACTTTTTCATACAGCTGTATGCTCAGATACCCAAAGAGAAGACATATTTGTTTTCAGGTTTCCCACTATTAGTCGATATACAAATACTCAGGAGCCACATGCAGATTCACTCACCATTTGGATATTTTTTCACAAGTAATTGTGTACATTGTCATCATCGTGACTTATGGTTTCTTTCACCACCACTGTAAAGAAATTTGAGTCAGCAAGTTTCTCTGTCATGTACTGTTTATATCACTCCAAATGACTGTTTTCATCTTGGTATCAAAATAATAATGCAGACAAACCGAAAAATCAGTGGAATTCCTGTTTAAGTTCAGTGCTTGAACGTCCGCTTAGCTCTTTTACTATGAGCAGAAAAAATCCAACTAAATCATTGTAGAGCCCTTGCCAGTCCCTGCATCAGTGTTATAGTTGCATCCCATAAGAGAACGCTGCCCTGAAGAAGGGGGTCTCTGTATCAAGCCACAGGTGGAATTTGCTTTGGCACACTTGAGCTCCAGACCACAGCCGTATTTCTGAATAATGAATGAATTTAACTGTGGTGAATTCTTTGAGCTGAAGTGCAAGCCTCGGCAAATTCATGTCACAACTATATAACTGCAACTATATACCAGTCTGTGAATTAAGGTGGTTCTTGTGAAATGACATGTTGATGGTTTTCTGAAAAGACAGCATGTTCTTGTTCTTTTGCTCAGCTCTCTAACAAGGTTTTCTTACAGGATGTGGAGCTTTGCCAAGTGGACAGTGCCCATTAGGCCTTCGTGAAAGTTTTTTTTTTTTTCTTTCTTTCTCTTTCAGTTCAGCATCAATCTTGTTGAAAAATGAAATGTACATGTATTGAAAGTCGCTAAGTACCATGCGGGAGTTGAAACGAAGCGCTCAACTCTCGATGGTTGCAATGAGCCACCTTAATATGCATGGATCTGTTTCCTGTTTCCAATGTGTATGTGTGTGTCTCTCTATCACGTAACCCAGACCTTATTTTCTCAGCAATTAAGGCTAAGGGGTCCTGCCAGGCCCCGATTGCCAACTCCACGCCCGCTTCTCTCTCTTTCGGCGAGGAAACTGGAACTGAGAAGTGGAATAGAGGAGCGAGCGCAGGAAAAAATCCTCCGTATGGGTTCTTGCGGATAGGTATTTATGTGCTCGGGCTTGTGTGGATGTACCATTTTCAGTAAAAGTAGGAATGATGATGTGAGTTGTCTCAGTTGTGTGACATGGGTACAGTTTTGAACCATGTAAGGTAAGAGGAAAGTTGTTCTTTTGTTTCATTTTTTTTTCTTTGACTCAGGGCTCTTGCGCCTTTCCAAAGGCTTAGTGAAGAATGTTATGAAGTCAGGTAGTAAGTTTATAGAAAGAAAAATGAACATTTGTTGCCATATATACCTGGAGTGTTGCGATAGGGCTGTCTGTTTCTTTTGCCTCCCAGGACCTGTGCAGTTCATGCACTTCATCTTGAACAGCTTGTAAGAGAAATAGTTTTGTTAAAAAAAGGAAAAAGAAGAAGAAAAGAAAGAAAACCTTTACCTTTAGGGTTTCCCAGTGCGGTGAGTATTTGTTCTGTGTATCTCGCAGTTGTTTTCCTGTCTAATCCCATTATTTGTTTTTCAGGTACGATGGCCGTGGTCATTTACATGACCTTTCGGAGTATGATGCAGGCTCGTGGAACCAGAACTACCAGCTGTCTGAAGAAGAGGCCAGGATAGAAGCTCTGTGCGATGAGGAGAGATACCTGGCCCTGCACACTGACCTGCTGGAGGAGGAGGCCAGACAAGGTACAGAGTCAAGGCAAAACATATCTGCGATACAATTAACTAAAAGTGACAACTAATCGTAGCCTAGTATTTGCTCATTCTCAGACAGCTGCTTTCATTCACTTCCAGCAGCAGTTCCCTGCTGATTTTGATTCTGACCACAGCTATACTGACAGGATTAAGCATTAGAGACGCATTAAAAGAATGCATTATGAAATTTGACATTAAGCTTGAGAATGCTAATGACCTCTGAATATAAAAGTCTAAATTCATTCTGAACATCTAAACTGCGTATGCAAATTATTTAAAAAGGTTATATTTAAAATGCTTCCTTACCCTTTCCATATCCTACATTTTATTGTGTTTTTTTCTTTTTAAGGTCACTTTATGATGTTCATGTTATTTTGTGTACCAGAAACAGTCAAAATTCATTAAACAGGCTGTTTTTGTTTTGTGCCTTTATGGCTGTGTAATTGAGCTTTGTTCTGGTAGGAAAGCCAATACTGTGTCTCATTCAGAGGGCAATCTGGGCTGGGAAACACTTCTTTATAACTCCATAATGAATGGGTGGGCTAAACTGCTGTAGGTTGAATATCAGTGGATATATCTAAATTAGTTTTTTTTTAGTTTTTAAAAACATTGAATTCAGAAAGAGCTGATTTTGCATCTTAGTTTCCAGATAAGGACACAGAATTGAGTATTTAACAACATTTACGTGCTACAGCACACTCATATTTTAAAATACCAAATGACATTTAGTTTTCCATGGTATTGGCCCTTTAATATCTTTGTGAATGCTTGATGTACATGACAACATGACAGACACCGTAGTTGCGTTGTAGAAATTGCTATTAGCTTTAGATTTCCATTCCTGACTGTGCTTTTGATATTTCATATATTTTAATTTTTCATATTTCAGGCTCTTTACTGTTGCATATTCAAATTGTTTTTCTTTACTTGTGCAGAAGAGGAATATAAGAGGCTAAGTGAGGCTTTGGCTGATGAAGGATCCTACAACGCAGTGGCTTTCCGCTACAGTGCTGACTACTACGACCCCTCCCAACCTACTGAAGAGGAGGATGCCAGCAAAGACAACGGTGGGCAATCGCGAGCACACCCACGCTCTCTTTAAACTGGTCTGTAGGAAGTTTCTCTGACAAGCGGAAAAGGAGCCTCTAGGTATTCACTAAGTACTAGAGCAAGCTCATGAAAACGTAACCGTATTTGCCCACATACACACACAGAGTATTGTGTAAAAGTCAGAGACCAGCCTTTTGTTTATTTAACTTCCAGTCAGAACAGCCATGAAGTACAAGTTATTCAATTTTCAGTGTCAGGAAAAAAGCAGTATATATATATATATATATATATATATATATATAAAAAATGGAAAATTACACAGAAGCCTTGAAAACTAAATCAAATCTGACAGTATTCAATTTGTTCATTCTTTACTTTTGTGCACTCTACTGCCAGTTTAACTCTTCTATCCTTCCAGTCTTAAAACCCAATTTACAGCTGTGTCCTCGCAACAAAAGCTCTTCCCAAAAGAGTCACTGACATTATATTCCTCTTGAAAGAGACACTAACATTCACAAACAGCTAACCAAACTCAGCTGCCTTGCAGATTTCTTTTTCATGAGCATCTAAAGGAGGTTTTTCTGTGGAGATTAGATACAAGAGAATTCAGAAAAAAATAGGAGTTTTCAGAACTGGAGTTCTGAAAAATTTTAAAAGCCATATAGAAAATGAGACTCCAAACAAGCATACAAGAACTGGTAGACCACCAAAAAAAGCTTACATCTTTGAGAGAAAAATCAAGCTCCACTCTTGGTTCAGATTTCTGAAAAAAAACACAGTTGTTTTTGCCCATCCGTCCACTGTGAGAAGACAGTTCAACTCTGTGGGTCTGAGAGGATGTGTAGCTGTCAAGTTGAGAAAAGGAAACAGACAAAAAAGAAGAAAAATTGCACTAAAACATTTGAGATGTGGCATAATGTTTTATGAACTGATTAGTCCACATTCGTATTTGGGATTTCTAGGATTGTGAGAAGCAGAATAATGCAACCAACTCATAAGACTGAACTTTAAAGGTGTGGAAAGTTATCCCTTTTTGTGAAAAACTGAAACCAAGTCTCATGAAAAGAATGGAAACTTTAATAAAGATAATAAAGTTAAGTTGGACACACTGAATAGTGAAAAAAGGCTTCTGTGTAGTTTTCTGTTTAAATATGTTATTTCTGATCATTTTTTCTGATTTTGAAAAATGAATAAATTGTATGTATTGGCTGTTTTGATGGGAAATTAGATGACTTTACTGATGGGCTCTGACTTTTGTGCAGTACAGTAGGTGCTTTAGCTTTATGAATTCCTTTCCAGTATACTCAAATAAAATACCACTTTAAAGGTTAATTCTTGGTCTGTGGCTTTCAGTGACTGCTGTGAAAGGGGTTGACAAGAATGAAAGGGCTGTTAATCACCAGTGTGTCCAGCATGGGCCTGGGCGATATCTAAAAATAATTCGCATGATGTTTCTGTAATTATGTGATTAATGACCTCCCCCCCACACTCTATTATTTATTCTGTTTTTGGTTTAAAGGTTCCAAGTTGGAGCTTAGTGCTCTGTGGTAATACCCAGTCACTTTAGCTTGGTTGTTTTACTGCTGCGAGTCACACCGAAGCAAGCAGAAGTTCTGTTTCGGTTCCATGCCCTCAAGCTAAACTTATGTAGGTAAAGCACGCATTATACTGTGCAGCAGCAAGAACTAACAGGGAGCTTCTTAAAATCTCTCTCTCTCTCTCTCTCTCTCTCTCTCTCTCTCTCTCTCTCTCTTTCCCAACACGGTAATTATCGCCTTTAACGCATCGCCATTGGGTTATTTGTCAGTCTGTTGACAATCTGTTTACATTGCCCTATTGTCCTGGGGATTTTGATTCACAACACTTGTCCTCCACCCACCACACTCCACCATTCAAGCGGAAATTCTATACATATTGAGGGTAGCTTGATTCTGAGATAAACAAAAAAGGCCTCACTGTTTCATGATTATTCATAAGCACCTGTCCTCACTTTCACTCATTGGATATTTACAACACATGGCCAAGGTGCTCTCCAATATTGCTTCCAGCAATTCAGCTACTAACAGTGTCTCTGTTTCAGAACCCACAGACACTGCCAAATTTTACTTTGCTTGGCTTTGCTGTGATGTCCAGACTTACAGGTAGCTGTTTTGTGGTCTTCTTTATAGTCCAATTACGAAGTGGTCAGCTATGACTGAGCTCCTGTCTTCCCGAGGGAAAGGCCGACGGTGCTTGGCCAAGGTTTGAGGACAGGCCTGTTCATCTGCAAATGACTCTATATTGGCAACGCTTGTAACTTCTACCTGTACCGGAGCCATTGTAGACGGAGTTGTTCTTGTTATCTGCCAGAATTGGCAACAGTAGAATGGACTGCCTTACTGCGATCTTAAATAATTGATAAAAGAGCTGGCAGGAATGAGTCACCGCTCAGCCAACACACAAGCGTCCCTCAGCAGATGGCTCTGTTGTTGGGTCACCTCATGTCACCATCTTTCTGCAGAATTTTTAACATTCTCTGTGCTATCTTACTTTGTTTTGGTCTCTCATGTCAAGTTGGCAAGAGAAGCAAGTCAATTTGATAGACAGCGGAACCAGCAAGGCGTAAGTAGTTAGATGCTTTGGGAACCAAGTCTAGGACACACCTCAGGCACTTTGTAATTCTCTGATTTAATCAGCTCAAACGGCGCTCCATTAACCCATAAAAAGGTACAGGAGCAGTAGGTGCACTTGGCGAAAAGTCGGCAGGTTTGGAGCTAATGTGCCAGCCACGTGCATGTAGCTCCAGCTCCCCTACAGTGAATGCTGCATAAAATTTTCATTTCATTTCCAGATGACCTGTCCGCTTGTTATCTCAGGCACAGGGGGGTAGATGGGGTAACCTCGGTAAACAGAGCTGATGGGACCTGAGGCTCCTCAAAAAGTCTGAGTAACTAAAAGTGAAACTTAAAGTGCCTTTGGTACTTTAGCCCCAGTAAAGGTTTTCTTCATGGAGTGTTGTCTTGGCAAGTTGAGCATTATGATCTCGCTCGCTCTTTCTCTCTTTTTACTCTCATTCTCTCTCTCTTTTTACTCTCGCTGTCTCTCTTTTTTAACTCTCACTCTGCCATGCTCTGTTCTCTCGACTTCTTAACCTTTTAGACCCTGAACCTCAAGAGGAAGACTGTGAAGAGCCATTTGTTGCACCTCCTGGCCTGATCATACCCCCTGATGTGGAATTGGTAAGATTAAAAAAAAAAGTGTCGGTAAAGTACTTTAACACTTGAATATTAATTATGACCCACGTTTTATCTTTCAGTTGTTTTTACATTAAAGAATTCTACTACCTTTTTTGATTTTCTGCATAATTCAGCGGTTTAGATGTAAACAAAGTTTGCTGTGAAAAAGTTTCTTGTAGAGCAACTGATTTCTTTACAGTGGTGTTGATAGGAACCAGGGGTCACGATATCTACAGCACAAATATACCCCTTTTATTTACTCTCCAAAACCACCAGTGAGTATACATGTCAGTTTGCCTGTTTAACGTTGATAATGGTAAAATAGTGGTAAATCTAAAAATAAAAGTTTTTTAGGGCCTGTTTTGCCTCAGAATGCCCTAAATGTACCTCTACGATGAATATTTTTAAAAACATTTTAAGCCAAAACCACATAAAACAATGTCTCAGGCATGAGGCAGCAGATACATAATCTTTCATGTAATAGTTTTCTGTGAGGAAGCTTTTAAAGGCAGTAAACTCTTCAGATGTCTGGTTCCTATTACCATAACTGTGACCAGAGAAAGCTGACTTGCTAAGTTACTCTAGACAGAGCATTGCACATCAAACCACACTGAATGGCTTTTTTACATCTTAACCATGCAGTTATGTAGAATGTGTGAGAATTCTGTGGAATTCCCCCTTTAGGGTCAAGTTAAAGTAATGCATTTATGGTTTTCTGGCAAACTCTCATATTTTTAGACTTTAGCTCTCAACTAAGTGATCTTTTTTTGGATGATGTTTCAGGAGAGTAAGTATATTATGTAAGTAAAACAGAAATACCATCACGAAGTGGCTGCTAAGGGTGGAAAATGAAGGGCTAAATATGATCTGGAGGATGCATGAATTATTTTTAATTATTAAACACTGATTACAACTAAAGCACATTCAAGGTTAAACCAAATATTTCAGTAGGGCACAGATGGCAGTAGACCTGTAGACAGTTTTATGTCAAACGATTTAAGTGTGTAAGTACTTAAGTTTACAGTAAATCAATTGGTCCACTGCTTTCTGGAGGGAAGAAAGTGTTTCTCCACACTCCCAGAAACCTTGTCAGGTGTAGTAAAATATATCTGTTGAAATCTTTTGAAGATCGGACACTACACCTCTTATGTTTAAACACCTTTTGTTGTTTGATTGGGTTTAGTGCTCAGGACGGTTTTACTGCTCAAGCCCAATGTAAAGCTAGTTTAATGATCTTGACATACTTTAATATGGCTACATGCAGTATGTTTACTGAAAAAATACACAAAACCTTCAGAGTTTTGGAAGATAAAGCATTATAAAATAGCTCTGCACATGCATTATGATTTTGATGTGCGAGGCCGACCTTCATTTATTTACTTTCCAGTTAAATTGTCATTAAGTACAAGGTTTTGTACTTTCAATAGAAAATTACGCAGAAACGTCAATAACTCAATGTTATATACACTTTTCAGTATTTTAGTGCCCACTCTTTTCCAGCTTCTGTTTTCTTCAGAAGACTTGCTTTCAGTTTGTTAAAGAAATCTGCAGGGATATTTTTCCACACCTCCAAAGTTCAGTCTTAGAAGTTGGTTGCATTTTCTCCTTTACACAATCCATGTAATCCTAACACATTCAGTGATGAGGTCTGGGCTCTGGGGTGGGCAGTCTGTTCTGAGAACAAGAGCAGCTTCATTGTTTGATTTGAATGTTGTCTTCTTTTTTTCCTTAGTGAAAGCTTTTGACAGCTACACAGTGTTAAATTCAGACTTATTGCACCAAGTTGTCTTTTTGCAGTCGAAGGATGGACAAAAACACCTGAAACACTTTTTTAAGATCTGAATCAAGAGTGTAGCTTGATTTACTCTGACAGATAAAAGCTTTAAGTACTGCTTATCTGACAGTGACGGTTGTGCTGGTCTACCACGTCTTGAATGGTTGTCGAAAGAAGTCTTTTTACAGCCATATTTGGTTTTCTTTCGTTTAGACTTTCCTCTTCCCTACTCATTTGGAAATCCAGTCTTGTCAGAAATATCTCCTGAAAAAATGAATCACTTAGGAGTACTTAATACTCATTTTGACTAGAAATTAGATGAATGAAGAGTGGTCCCTGACTTCCCACAGTGCTGTTTAAAATGTTTACAGGGAAAATGGTTCTACATAATATGCAAGATTCTCCGTCTGGCCCATTCAGGGTGTGGAAACTTACCCAAGACGTTTTTTTTATGTTTTCCTAACTGTATCATGCTGCATGCTAATGATACAGCTGTAGTTTGAAGATTTTCTTGTGATTTTACATGTTCACTTTTTAAGCTATGTTTAGGAGGTAATGTATTACAAAGTAACTGAAATACTAGAGGGATGTAGCAGCTGTTTTAAGCTGCCATCTGGGTTCAACCTCATGCCTAAAGTCATTTGAGCCTCCTATTTTGGGAAGTCGATATGGAATCCCAGGTTACGCAGTGTGAGGTTGTGAGGAGGTGAACTACTTTGTTAAATGTCTGAAGGTCAATGTTTGTCTTTGACCTCTGAGGAGCTCCAAGTGTCATAGCTATCCAGGGAAAGAGGTAGCATTCTAACCTTGTCTGCTTTCCCTCCAAGCCTTCCCCCTTTCATCTATAAGCGGTGCGCACTGAGCTGACTTGCTTTCATCTCTCCGTGTTCATCATTTGGGAAAGATGCCGAGCTGTAAGGTTCACCAGCAGTGCATATGACCTCTGAGCGGAGATGAATGCTCCCCTAACACGTCTCTCTTAAGCCCAGATGTTCCGATCACACCCTTTATACTTCACGTTTGCAAACGTTGATCCCATGAAAAGGCGAGGGCTTTTGCCTCCATCCGTACCTGCACGTTTTTATCAAGTTCTCACCTAATGGGATTTTGATAGGCGCAGCAGTGAAACCTTCAATCGCTCTGCCTTGAAACACCCAATTAGTTTTAAGCTGGTGAGGTTCTTTGAACGTCTCTGCTGAATTATTAATCTGCAGCTGCTCTCTTTACCCTCTTTATTTTGCGGCGGGCTTCACAGCCTGCCTGCACAACAACTGCCGGGGAAGGATGTATTCTCTCTCTGCATGAGGACTCCAGGAAGCACGTTGGGTTGTTTATCTTCATAATTGCAAGGTTGCTGCTGAGAAGTATTTGGCGTTCTTGGCCTCCGAGGTTTTGAAAGCAATAAGTTGCTCTCTGTTTAACTGGACGCTGAGGAGTTCAAGTGCAGTCTTTTAATAAGTTCTTTTAGTTTCTAGTTATTCTGGCTTCAGTTGTGAAGAGAGATTCTTTTAGTTATTATGTTTTATATTATTGTACAACTCAATGATTTATCATTTAAAAGACGTAACCAGTATTTCTTTGATAGGCATTTTGAATTGTTTGTAAAGAAGTGCTTTTGGAACAAGTGAAATTTATGAAGTCTTTACCTAAATTGGAATTGTAATGATTTTCGGAAGTTCTGAATAGTCATTCAGAGTTGTTTAGTGTGAACTGGTTCATAGTAGAAAAACATACTGACTGAGAGTTCTTTACCGTGATGGTGAATGGAACCAGGGGTTGTGACATCTACAACAAAAATATAACCTTTTTATTTTTATCCAAAACAACCAGTGAACCTACAGATGTCTTCTGAGTTTTTATATGTAATGTTGGTAAAATAGTAAAATAGCGATGTTTTCTTTGCATACTATTTTGTCTTACAACACCTCTCCACAATGAGTGGATTTTAAAAATATATATTATTCGGCCAAGACTTTGTGTTTAAACTATCTTAAGACAATGTCTCAGTCATCAGACAGAGTATTCAGAACCATTTCTTGTAGTATTTTCCTGTGAGGAAGCTTTTACAGGCATTAAACGCCTTGGATGTCTGGCTCCCGTCACCACCACTATGAACAAGTCTGGCTCTTGGTTTCTCTACAGTGGAGCATTTAACATTAAACCGCTCTGAATGACTTTGTTTACATCTTAACAATATAATTATGCAGAATTGTTTTTAAAAATTGGTGGAATTCTGCTTTAAATTCAACAATCTTTTATCACATTCAAAGAATCTGTTGGTGTCTGATCAGTAGGCATAAGGAGCATCTTACATTAAACCTGTGCTCATGAATTTTTGATTTCACTTTTATGAATTTGAAAGTTAATGTATGCACAAATCTCTGCTGCCTGCAATGTTCTCAGGTGGCAATGAGAAAATCTAACCTCACCTCTCGTTTCAACATTTGTCTTGCAGCCCGCGACCGTCAAGACTCATGCCATCATTGAGCGTACTGCAAACTTTGTATGCAAACAAGGAGCCCAGTTTGAGATTGTGCTCAAGGCAAAGCAGGCTGGAAACTCTCAGTTTGACTTCCTGCGCTTCGACCATTACCTGAACCCCTACTATAAACATATTCTTCGAGCCATGAAGGAGGGACGGTACACGCCTGCCAGTGACAGCAAGCAGGACCAGGCACAGGGCAAGTTCTTTCAAACATCATTCAGTTTAGACAGAATTAACAATGCTAATAATGCATACAGTGGCCTCAAAATGTATTTGGACATTTGACCATACTTTTAATATGTGGAGTTCATTGTAACCAAGTGGCATTTATTTAAAATAGGCCATTCCAAGACTATGATTGTCTTTTAGTTTTGTTCTGTCTTCTAAGGTCAGATAAAATAAATGACAAAACTTTGTTACTTTTTAATTTATAAGTTAGTGGCTATAGTTATTTTTCTTATGCAACATCATTTTGTGTTACTTACATCACTTATCCAACATTGTGTTATCTTGTGTCCAGCATACATTTAATTAGTCTGTTTCCCATTTTTGTGACTGTTCTTGATTTAGAGTGGTGCACATCTGCCTGGTGTGACATCTGATGCATCATTAGCTAAAGATTTTTGCATTAAACTTCTTGAATGCAACAGATTTGGCATCATCCTGTGTACTATTTTTATCCTCCCTTAAAGTTCTGTGCTGCAAGTGAGTTTTTCTTATGGTACAGTGAAACTGCGAAGCCATATTGCCCCATGTGTATAAAGTACAGATGTTATGGTTAATCCACTTCCTCTTCTTCATTTTAGTCGTCTTAGTCTTTTTCTTCTCTAACGCAGTGAATTGATCTTTTGCCTTTGTTATTACTTGAGCACAGTCAGAGGTAGGAGAGCGTTTGGCACCAAATATTGAAGGAAGTGTTGGCTGTGATGCTGGTACCCTGTTCAGTCTGTGTTGATATACAGAGCAGCGCCCACTCTCATGGCGAGACAAAAAAAAAAAAATACCATAGACTGCCAAATCATGAATTTCAGATTTGGTTCTGAAGTGTTACACCACTTTTGTGTTGTGCGTTTGTGTATTTGTATTGTAAATTTCTGGACTTAAAGCAGATTGGAATATAATGCACTTTCACACGTCGACGGTAAAAAATCCGCATTGACGATTTGTGTAGTTGACATCGTTAACTCATTGTAGCAGCCCTAGTTTGAGCAGCTTAGTAGAAGACTTCTGCAGATTTGCAGTCAAAATGCTTTTGTACACTTCTGAGTTAATGATCTCATCTCTGTGCTTTACAGTACACTTAGTGCAGTCTGGTTGGAACTCTTCGCCAGGGTTTCTCCACACAAAAAAAGCTGCCTTCAGTTTGATGTTGTACTAAAAGTGTTTCTTTCTGAAACAAATATCATTTTGTTAAACATTTTATGAAGTGACCTAAATAACTTCATTAAAGTTTTACCAATGGTTAAAGTGTCCAGATACTTTTGAAGGACAAGGTATATCTGGACTGTGTATGTTATTATACTGCAAGAACAGATGAATAGACGTTTTGCTAAGAAAGAATACAAATGGCATTCGTGAAAATTTTCTACAGAATCCAAAGCAGGAAATTCTGATGATGATGATGATGACGATGACGATGATGGTGATGGCAGCTATCTCCACCCCAGTCTATTTGCAACCAAGAAGAGTTCTTGTCTGGAGGAGAAAATAAAGGTAATAAGAGTCTCCAGCATCATGCACCACCTTTCAGAAGCCTCTCTAGAGTTTGTTTCCTAAAGATATTCTGTTAACAATTGGCTGTTGAAAGAATGCACTACTGTACTCATTCTTCATGTGTCTCTTCTCCTCCTTATGTATACAAAAACGAGACTTCTTTATAATGTACATTGTGTGTTGCACTTTATTTTTATTTTAGGTGTTTTTTATAATCACTTGCATGACTCTGTTCCAGTGTTCAAGCCACATACTTTGAAATTAACAGAGATTTCTGTTAGGTTGTTATATTTCCTGGCGGAATTGGCCCTGCTATCAAAGCATCTGACATCAAAGTGCTTTAGATTATTTTATTTATTTGTTATAGATGAGTGTAAATCATTTTAAAGCTCTGTCTTCTTGATTTCATATTCTGTATGTTTTTAGTCCATGTCGCAGTGTGTCGTTTGTGATGAGCGCCACAAAATAAATGAAAAGATAAAAGACTGTTAAATAAGTCATTATGTTATCAGGTTTTCAGTTTTAACGCAAAAGACCACTTCATAGCACAGCTTTGAGGCTTGCTTTTCAGCTTTAAATTGTCATGAGCTTGTCGTGACTGTAGTTTTGTGGAAACAGTGCCACAATTAGTCTGTTACTGCTTGACAAGTATTTCCAGAAAGAGTGAGATTTTTACTGCTGAGAATGCAGATCCACTGCTCCATAGGCCAGTGGTGGGGGGCTTTATATTTCTCTAGCCACCGCTTGACGTTGTCATGGTGACCTTATGCCAGGGTTATCATTGGTTGGTACAGACTGGCACTTGGCTGTTTGAAAACTCTGCAAGACTAGTATATTATAATCCTGCCACACACAGTATCCAGTAAAATATTCACCCAAAATCCATGTAAAATTTACAGAAATTCAATCCTGTGATGAACGTTCCTCTGCTGTTCTGCATACAGGGAAAACTTCACAAGTGCTGGAAGAGACGTTTTTTAGGAAATACTTAATAACTTAGAAATTTCAGACACATTTGACTTTAAGGAGCAGATGTACTAAGAGTGACACTATTTAGATATTTTGTGCCAGTAAGGTTGGCCAATTTCATGGGTCTTCCAAGCAATTGATCACCAGCACAACTTCTTTGTTAACATGGTCAATGCAGTATAACCACCCCATATTTGGCTCAGATACTTTTTGTATGTAAGCTGTCAGGTGCAAAGATTGACTCATCAGTTTGAAATAAAGCCTTATTTTCTCAGTATTTTCTCTTATTTTGTCAGTTTTCTCTTTTGGCTTACTAAGTCAGAATTAAGACTAACCTGAAAAAAATGTATCCTTATTCCTTGAGAAAGTGTGTGATTATATCAACGTAATTATTTTTTGAGGAAATAAGTTGTTAATTCAACATAACACAACAGAAATTCAGTATATTTTTTTTATTAATTTAATAAGTAATTCATAGAATAAGTAGTTATTTTTTCTTTTTTTCTTTCTTTTTTGAACCATGTTTATTTTCCCAGCCTCTTAGCTATGTGAAGTACATTAAAGATTGGCAGTGCAATTCTTCATGTCGTACAGATGCAGAAGCCTGCAGGAGTAACCGAAGTAAGGAGTAGTTAGTAAAGCAGGGATTGCGGAGATGAAAACATGGTGATTACTTGTATGATTACACTTAAACAACATATATGCAGCTTTAATGATGTCAGATAAATTGTGCAGATTTAAAGAGTTTTTAATTTTGAGAAGAAGCAGGGGAGGAGGGTCCTGCAACCAGGACCAATTTCTGAAGAATTCTCGTTCTGTAACGGCTCTTTTATTCAGTCAATCTATATAAATTTGTCTAGGTAATGTATTTTTATTGTCAGAAATGAGATCTGTGGTGTTTTTCCCAAAGATATATTAGAATTATTAATTTATCCTGGTTGTGAGAATAGCCTCTGTTTATAATTGTGGTTGTCTCGAGATTTCTAGCCGATTGATCTTTTGACATACGTGTGATAAGCAACAGATTTTTCACAAATAAGGCAAAATTAAGGAAGGGCGGTATATTTTATATATGCACCGTGTTTGCATACTTGTTAAACTCAGTAAACTGTAATTTGTCATCTTTAGTCTTGAAATATTTATGTACATTGTTTTGTCAGCTGCTTATGTCCCATCTTCACTGTAGTCCTGCATCATACCTTATTTGAACATATCATTTCTGAATAACTCAAAAGTGCAGACAGTTGAGTCACCTATAATCTGTCATTTGTTTCATAAAACAAGTTTTCCTGTTTTATAAAACGGTGCTGTTTGCTTTGTGATACGGTAAATTGTTGTTGAAGTTATTTTCCTCTTGTGTTTTATTTGATTATACCACTTTAAAATGAGAAGTAATACAAAAGTACCAAAGTAATCAGACTGTGTTACTTTTATATAGTAATCCTTTGGATTAGGCTACAGTTACATTTTTTAACAGGTAATCTGGAACAGAATAACCTTCCCAACCCTGCCAGTTCACTAATTAGAAGGCATATCTGCATACTTTTGGAAATACATGTTCAATATGTGTTGGCTCATTCACTGCACTGCAGAAAGGCCAATGAAGCTGTGTCTTTGTGCCCCAGCCCCTACAGGTCATGGACCCAGATCACCCTTTGGCAGCACTAGTTCGCAAAGCCAAGCAAGAGAGGAATGGGACCATAGCCTTGACAGCTAAGCCAGAGGAAGAGGTTGCACCACCAGTGCAGCCCACACCAGCGGATTACACCACTGATCGTGAGTATGATATCTCATCCACACAGCAGGCAGCAGGTAGATATTTAAACTGACAAATTATCTAATAAAAACCTTTGTACCGGAATAGTGTTTTCAGAGGTGTAGGCGGCAGGGCTTCCCCACCGTTTTCCCCCTGTGGCTTTACCGCTGCATTGCGGTGCATCATTAAAGAATATTATGTTGGCTTATGTGCACAAGTGTTCTCAATAAAGAACTTTAGAATACCATTCACAGATTAATGAAGTATTATAACCCCATTTCCAAAAGTTGGCACGCTGTGCAAAATGTAATTAAAAACAAATGGCAATGATGTGCAAATCATTTATACCCTAGATTTTATTGTACAAAGACAACATATTAAATGTTAAAACTGAGAAATTGTTTTTGTGATATTTGTTTTTTGAAAAATATTTGCCCATTTTGAATTTGTTGCCAGCAACACAGTCCAAAAAAGTTGGGACGGGGGCAGCAAAAGGCTGGTAAAGTTGTGTAATGCTACACCTGGTGGTGTATTGGCAACAGGTCAGTAACATGATTGGGTATAAAAAAGCATCCCAGAGAGGCTGAGTCTTTCAGAAGTAAAGATGAGGAGGGGCTCACCGCTCTGTGAAAGACTGCACAATCAAAGAAAAACGTTTCTCAACATAAAATAGTAAAGAACTTTTGCTTTTCTTCATCTACAGTACATAATAGCATTAAAAGATTCAGAGATCTTCCGGCCCTTAGACGGCACTGCATTAGAAACAGACATGGTTCTCTAGTAGAAATCACTTCATGGGCTCATGAACACTTCTGAAAACCACTGCCTGTGAAAACAGTTTGTCGCTGCATCCACGAATGCAAGTTAACACTCCAAACCATATATAAACAGGATCCAGGAATGCTGCCGCCTTCTCTGGGCCCAAGCTCATTTAAAATGGACTGAGGTGAAGTGGAAAAGTGTTCTGTAGTCCGACAAGTCAACATTTGAAATTCTTTTTGGAAATCATGGACACTGTCCTCCTGGTCTAAAGACCACTCGGCTTGTTATCAGTGCACAGTTCAAAAGCCAATATTCATGATGGTACAGGGGTGCGTTAGTGCACATGGCATGGGTGACTGGCACATCTGTGAAGGCACCATTAATGCTGAATGATATATACATGTTTTGGCAACATATGCTGCCATCCAGACGGTGTCTTTTTCAGGGAAGGCCTTGCTTATTTCAGCAAGACAATGCCAAACCACATTCTGCATGTATTACAGCAGCATTGCTCCATATTAAGAGTGTCCAGGTGCTAAACTGGCCTGCCTGCAGTCCAGACCTGTCACCCACTGATAACATTTGGAGGGGTATAAAATGAAAAATATGACACAGGAGACCCTGAACTGTTGAGCAGCTGAAATCCTATATCAAACAAGAACAGGAAAACATTTCACTTTCAAAACTACAGCAGTTGGTCTACTCAGTTCCCAAACGCTTACAGAGTGTTGTTAAAGAAGAGGTGATGAAACACAGTGGCAAACACACCCCCGTCCCAACTTTTTTGGAACGTGTTGTTGGCATCAAATTTAATATGGGCATATATTTTTTTAAAAACAATAAAATTTCTCAGTTTCAACATTTGGTATGTTGTTTTTGTACTATTTTCCTTTAAAAATATGGTTCACATAATTTGCACATCATTGCATCCTATTTTTATTTACATTCTGCACAGCGTCCCAACTTTTTTGGAAATGAGGTTGTATTTCCTTTTAAACAAACCTCTTGTTCAGAGATACTCATCGTTGTAGCACCAAATATTTGAGACTCCAGTAAATGATGGACTGATTACGAGTGACACTTGAGAATGTCCTTGAATAGAGTGGCAGTGATATAAAGCCTGCTCAGAAATGAATGACACTTTCAAGGGAGGCAGTCACTTAAAACTTGAGCAAAGTGTTTCATTAAATTAAGCTCAGTGTCTGGTACACTGGAGTGCTGCTCTTGTGTTCTGTTTCTCCCTCACCTTTGATTTGTAATGGCACCATTTCTTGGGTTCAGTCTTCAGAAATGTTCTTTAATTTAGTTTTTGACCAGAAAGTTTGAATTATGACTTTGTACATCAGTGAAATCCTTGCTGTCCTCGCTGAAAAAGCAGTACAGTACTTAAACTGCTGCAGACACAGCAGTCATTATTGCATTTTCGCAGTAATTGAAATAATTACAGGATTCATTGTTCTCTGTCCCAGGAGGTTGAATTTCTAATTGTGTAGCTTTTTTTAGTCTTTGTAATAGGTGGTGTTTTCACAGGTTGTACAAGATGAGTTATTTTTATGCTCTTTCCCCTGCAGTGGAAATTGAAAGACAGGTTACTGGTTAGGGAAACAGACCACTTTTGCGCTATTAGCTCAAGTGGTTTTATGAAGAAAGGTTGGGTTGCTATGGGTAACAAGGTCAGCATCCATTTTCAAAACAGTAAACTTTTTAAACTATTGTTACATGCCCGTATTTACTATTATCAAAGGCATCCTCGAGAGCTCTTGTGAGCTTTTCCGCAGATGCACTCATCCAGACCCAAATAAGAGATTTTATTTTTTTGAGTTGCTCATCCAAATCCAAATAACAGATTTATTTATTGTTTTTAAATCTTTGGCTGCCACTTGTGGTGGGGTGTGTCTTTTATGGCAGTAGTGCGGTTAAGTGCTGCTCTCCAAATCTTGGCCTGTGGTTTCCATTTTCATGGAATTGTTTACACACCTAAATAAAAACATACAAAGTCATAAAAACATAGAATGACCTCAAACATGACATCTGTCATGATAATTACCAATGATGGTAACATGACAGTTGTATATTACAAGTCATAACAGCTTAGGACCTCTGCCCTGACATGTTTATGGCATGGTTATGACAACGTTGTGTAGCCTCATTCAGATCAGCAACTCAGTGAATTTGTTTATGAAAAGAATTTGTTTAAAAAGAACTAAAATCTTTGGATCAGCACTGCTATAGGCCTACTAAGAAGAGTTTTTATGCCAGACTTCTAATGATGTTTTTTGCCTGCCATTATGTCATTCGCCTACCTTTTAAATGTAGGCAGGCGGTGTTAGCAAACAATATGTCAAAGAGCTAACCTTACATTTACACAGTCGACAGTGAGAGGAGCGTTGGTAATTACCCTGCTCACTCGCTGAATTGTCCTTCATGTATCTCAATACCTAATAATATCACTTTTTTTCATTATTTAGGGTGTCAGCTCTTTTCCTTTTGTACAGCTTCCATTCTTTTCTGGAGACTTGCTTTCAGTTTCTAAAAGAAATCTTCAGGGATTTTTTCCACACCTCATAAGTTCAGTCTTAGAAGTTGGTTGCATTTACTGCTTCTCGTGATCCAAGTGACCTTATATACATTCAGTGATGTTGAGGTCTGGACTCTGTGGTGGCCAGTCCATTGTTCTGAGAACAACAGCAGCTTCTTTACCTGCTTCTTGACAGCTACACATCCTTTCAGACCCATAGTGTTAAATTGTCTTTTCACAATAAAAGGATGAACAGAAACATCTCCGGGTTTTTTTGTAGATCTGAGCAGGAGTGGAGCTTGACTTTTCTCCTTTCTGTCAAAGATGAAAGCTTTAGCTACTGTTTATCTGATGATGGTAGTTCTTGCATGGGTTTTACGCTCTTAAAGAAGATGGTTCTTTAAGGGTTCTTTGGTGAAGAAAAAGGTTCCATAAAGAGCCATGAACACTCAAATCATTAAAGTGTTCTTCAAAATGTGTTGTAGATGGTTCTATATAGGACAATTTCGAAAAGGGTTCTCTGTAGCCCTCAGAAGGGTTCTTCTATTGTTACGATGTCAAAGTCTGTAATGATAGAAGAACCCTTTTGGGTGCCTTATGCAATCTTTTTCAAAAAAGAGTTCTTATGCCAGACTTCCAATGCTGAACCCTTTCATAATGCAAAAACTCTTTAATCATGCAAAGGGTTCTTTGAATGTTCATGGTTGTTTATGGAAGTTTTTTACTAAAGAACCCTTTAAGAGCCATCTTTTTTAAGAGTGTAGGAGTACCATTTTCTCTGTATCCTTTAATGTTTTTTTTATTTTTTTATAACTCCAGTTTTGGAACCGCTTTTTTTCCTCTTATTTTTCTTTGTCTTTCCTTTCCTTAAGCGAGCAGATTGTTTTATATTTCAGAAATATCTCCCAGCTTCCAAACCTGTGAAGTAGTTTTTGTGGTTGAGAAACATTCTTAGATCATATCTTCATATGTAAGTTACTGGGTGTGAGGGATTGCTTCATAGATCAAAGGGCCACAAGAAGTGCGCACTTAGCTGCTGCTGTACGGGATTTCCTCTTCAGAGGCAAAGGGCCTTAGCTAAAACTGACCCAGGCTTTGTTATGTTAAAATAGCCTTGCTGCTCCTTCATCCCAGCATGCAGTGCTCATCACCAGTGATTCACCTTTTTCACCACTCCGCATGCCCCACCGACCCGCTCGGCTCAGCGAGCGCCTCTCTGCTAAAAGATGCAGGCTTTTAGCCATTTCACACTGCAAGAACAATCACTGCCTCATTTGGCAGGGTTCAGTTGTTCCGAGTACATTTAGTTCTTTATTAATGCAATTTATTTATTGTGACGACAGTCAGGAGAGGCCACCTTTGATCTGTGCTCTGTTACTGGAGAAAGCTGCTGCCAAGGCTGCAGTCCCATCTGAATGAGCTGTGGAATTTTATTTTTTGATATTAAAATGTAAGGTATTGTAAAATGGGCCATTTAGTTTCTAACACAGCCTTCTACAGGGCGGCTTTTGCATTGAGAGTTGCTGTCCCAGTTAAAATTCTAGAACAGCAGGACTGCACCTGGTCCTCTATTTATTTATTTATTTATTTATTTAGTTAGTTATTTATTTTAAAGTTATTATTTATTTTATTTTATTTATTTTTTTGTTGTTCCGTTATCTCCTGCCTCCCAGTTGGGGTGGGCAAAATTAACTCATTGATATCACAGTATTTTCTGCTGTTCAGACAATAATGATATCATCTCACGATCAGAAATATCATGGTTTTTATTATATTGACAATGCATAATAGGAACAATGCTAATATCAATAAAACACACTAATAATAGTGATTACTATTGTTAATAGCAGCAATAATATTAACATTACCATTTTTATTTTATAAGCCCTTCAAAGTGAATTAAATACTAGATTCATTTTCATTTCTTAAGTAATAATAAATAAAAACAAACACTGTGATGTGGGTCGTTTCAGGACACAGGTTCATTCACGTTAAATACAGATTTAAGACACTCACAGGGATTTAATTATTCTGAAACTGAGGGAAAAACCGTGGTACTAACTTCCATGGTCTCAAGTCACCTACCTCCACTCCTGCCAAACCCCAGCCTGCTGCAACCACAGCTGGTGTGTTGGTGCAGCCTGTTGAGCTCTCGTTGCATTACAAATGTCACAAAACTCGTTTTTTTATTTCACAATTAACACTATCTAGTGATCTAGTAGTGGGCGATATACATGTTCATCTGGTATACCAGCTGAATTTCTTTTCAAGATTTAAATTTTTATATTGCTGTTATACCAGTATGTCTATAAATGTAGATAATTAACGTACAGACAGTGCAAAAACACACTTATTCCCTCACCTCTCATGTAGTAGGTTGTAGCCAGAGGTACGTTAGTGGAGTTCATTGTCAAAGGAGCAGGCATCAGATTGTAATGAGTTAACCAGGGAAAAGAAAATGGAAGAAAAAGCCAGTCTCTTGGAGTTAGCTATTAGCCTAACTATTAGCCAACCACGTTCAGCGCCGAGTTATAAGCCTGAATTCAGCTTTATTTATTGCCAGTTTTGTAGATTTGGAGGATCATTACACCTCTAGTTACTTAGCTATGCAGATGTTGACCATCATTAACCAAGTTAAAAAGAGGATCTGATCTGGTTAATGCAGCTTTTAGCCTTTTCACAGTATTTACGATATGGAAAAATGCATATCCTCAGATAGCCTTATACCTGTATTCACTTCCATACTGGTGTACCTTCCACCTGTACCTCCCACTCACCCTGTATGAGTCACCTCCTCTCTGTCGTGTTTGTCAAATTTCAGCTCCATTAGGTACTGATGAGCTTAGTGTTCGAATAGAAGGTTGGACTTGACTTTCCACCTAATTAAACCAGCCGCGCTCATTCTTACCATTGCGCGAGGTTCAGCCTTTGCCTGCTACAGGTTTTTGCGAGGTGTCCTTGAGTGTGTTCTGGCATGTTACTGTATTCTCCTGGCTAATCTTTTTGAAGCAGCTCTCTCATCAAATCCAGCAGCACACGCTGAGAGCTCAGCTCCGTTTGGTGTCCTAGTCTCTCTACAGGAAGACAATTGGATAGATTTGCTTCCATCACTGAAACAGAAAGCTTTTCCAGGAAAGATTTGGAATCAGGACCAGGCCATAATTGGATGATTTTGTCCCCCTCCCCACCTTCTCTCTGTTTTCTCTCCAGTAGAGCAGTGATGTCATATGGCTTTAATGATATCATTTGTGGTTTGTGCTTCCTTGTTTTGGAGGTGTCTGGCTTCACTGTGTCATGTCTCATTTAGCCTTTGCGGTACCGTGAGCACAGTTAAACGTGCTCCCAAATAGGGCTGAAAGGTGAAAGGTGCTGAAAGGGCTGAAAGGTGCTCCCTCGCAGAGGTCTCTCCAAGACTGATTTTACCACTCCTGCACGCTCCCAATAAAATTTCATTCAACTCCCCCCTCTTCTGCTAGGTTGAATTTCACTCCTGTCTGCTCCGTTACTGCATTTGCTTCAGCTCACCGCTGTGGCTCACCTGTTGCCATTGTTCAGAATAGGCCTATTCAGGCTGTGCTCAATAGTGATTTAGGCTAAATCTCAAATCAGCCCCTAGCTCTGAAGGAAGTGGCCTGGCTAGGTAATCAACTGAGGAACCATTCAGTCGTAACGGCCCATTTTTGAGTAATGCCACTATCTCAAGTCCGGGAGTAAATCTGAAATTTAGTTGTAGTCCATGTGATGTGCACACTGTCTGCTTTTCTTCTGCTGCTTCTTTTTCTGCTGCTGCTTCTGCTGCTTTTTACTTCCCTGGCTGCTTTTGCTTCTTCAGCTGCTTCTTCCTCTTCTGCTGCTTTTTTTCCTTTTCTCCTTTCTCTTCTGGTTCTTCTGCGACTTTTTTGCTTATTCAATTCTGCTGCTTCTTCAGCTGCTTCTTCCTTATTGGTTACTTCTGCTTCTTGCGCTACTTCAGCTGCTTCTTCCTCGTTGGTTCTTCTGCTGCTTCTTCTGCATCTGCTTCTTCTTTTGCTTTTTCTTCTTCATCTGCTTCAGCTGCTTCGTTTATTTTTTCTGTTTTGGCTGCTTCTTTTTCTTCTACCGGTTCTTTTTTTGCTTCTTCTGTTTTTTCATTGCAGAACACATGCGAGAGCCTTTACAATGAAACAGTATTAGATTTAAGTTACATTTACACAGCAGGTAAAAGTGGCCCAAATCTGATTTTTCTCACCAAATCCGTTTTTTTTCTTTGGCTGTTCACAATATCTTTTAAGTGTGAACTACATGCGACATTATTCTGAACAGATCACGCTCCTGAATCGACCCGCATGCACAAAAGAGCAATGCTTCACGTTGCCTTTACGTGGCTCATCCAGAGGTAAACAATCATGACTGAACGAACGCCCATCCGTTCCTGGAGGGTTCGGTTTACATTTCAGCAGCATCACAGGACCGATCATGAAGCTTCATTGACTGACAGCTGGGCTCATCACCTAGATTTGCATCTCTCCATCAAAAGTGCGCAGCCACTTCTTTGGTTCATGTCCTCGGATTCTTTCAACTTTGCTTTCAGACTTTTAACTGTTTATTGACGCTGCAGCCTCGTTCTCCTACAGCCGCGTTCGGCCTCATCTTACACGGAGCTGTTGCGATAAGTGCCTTCTAGTTTTTTGATACAGAAACATCAGCCTACATGTTTGAGGTCTCAGCAGCATGAAATGATGACGACTGTCAAGTTGGACTGATGTAGAAGTCACATGAATTCCGATCTTGCTGTTCAGATTGAGTCGCATTGCTGCATATCGGATTCAGATCGGATTTCGGTACCAAATATGAAAGCGTCTCAAATCAGAATTGAAAATGTCAGATTCTGTGTGTTCAGTTTGTTGTTCACACTGACACACAGATAACACATCTGACACATATGAATAAAAAGATTGGATTTGTGCTACTTTTACCTGCGGTGTTAAAATAGTAAAAAATTAAAAACTGTTTCGTCAAACAAGCTGTTTTCTCGCCAGCTGATCTACTGTAACCATGTGTGCTCAAAGCCTTTCAAAAGCTTCAGTCGGGTCCTGCCAGAGTCCTCAGCTCTCATGCTCCCAGAACAAAGGGAAGTACAGTTCAGGATAGAGCTACATGATGTATGTTTTTTTTAATCATTGTTACAGTATGAATTTCCACAAGGAGTACATTGTAAAGAGATGTGAGAGGCACAGAGCAGAGGAGCAGCCCTACTCTAATTACACTACCCACTCAGCTCCACAAGACTGGCTCACTTCAGCAGCGCTTTGGTGTTCAGATCAGTGCCCATATTCATAAATATCTCTCACATTTACATTTATTCATTTAGCAGACTCTCTAATCCAGAGTGACTTAATGTGCAAACAGCAGCCACAGATCAGTGGTGGCCTCGTGCATGTGAAGTGTTTTTTCCGCCTTGACTTTTCCCAGCTCACGCAAGCAGTTCTGTTCTGGATTTGACATGGAATGTATACATGAATAGGCTATTTGTTCAATAAATAAGTAATATTTAGTGATAAATAGTTTATGGTATCCTAGTGTGTGGTAATATGGGAGTCTATTTCTGCTGTCAGAAATAACTAAAACCATGGAATAGTGCGAACTGTTGTAGGGCAAATGTTTGTATTTGCACTAATGCTTTAAATTACATGATATTTGTTTAATTAAGGAAATCTGCAGAAAAAGCTGTTGAGGTAGTGTTGCTGTTTTTCCAAGCGAAAAGTCAGTTTGCAGTTGTACTATAATTATTTCATTGCTGTTTTCTTGCTCGTATTTAATTTTTTGCTAAGTGAGTTCAGAGTTCAACTGCTTTTGTAGGAATTGTGTTGTTTCCTTTAATATGTGGCAGTAATGCTTAATTTTTTTAAACCACAATATTATTTTGTTCATATTGGGTATGCGGAATATATTGTCATAATGTTAAATCTAATTAATGGTGTTAAATAAACTTGGAAAAACAGTTTACACATTGGTTCCATTGCATAATCATAAACGTTTCAGGTTCAGCAGGGCTCCAGAAAAAAAAATTTGCTTAGGGAAAAAAAAAAAAATAGGTGCCAATAGCTTTTTAAGTGCCAAATAACAATATGCAATAAAATATAACTTATCCACGCACCTCAGGTCAGCTCTGTGATTTAAGTGTCTCTGTTAGCACACGTCTTTGACACATCCAGTCCATTTTTCTCCTTAGCAACATTTGGGAGGTGAATTTGGTGAAGGGTGGGCCATCACTTGCTTCGCGTAGGCTGTGTTGAGTTTAATTTTAAGCTCTTTGAGTTCTTTCTTGGCTGTTATTTTTTTTTTTTTGCATGCACAAGACACTGCGCGGGCTAAGGAGCTCATTGCGATAATGAAATCGCGTGCATTTTTATGTGTTCGACTCTCACCATGTTTTTTCAGTCTCTTTTTGAAATTTCTTGTTAAGAAATCCATTTTTCCGGCTGTATCTTTGCTTCTTTTAAACAGAATTCACAATATAGTCTGCTTTATATTATCATACATGAGCCACACAAATTCCTGAAGCTAAGAAGTTCTGAAATCTTTCTGTGGTTGTACTTTTGCATGAAATGTTTGAAGTGGACGGTTGTTCAAGTTTATCTTCGTGTGTGTCTTTCACTAGCTTACTGGTCCTAACTGAGTCAGACTGGGGTTGAGCAGATGACCTCTGAAGGTCCGACAGAGACGTAGACTGTGTGGAAAAAATCTTAGGCTTCACCATTTTCTGCACGCCGACTTTCACTGCAAAAAGCTCAGCTCAGCTTGTCTGCTTTGTTTGTTAAGATTTGCCACCCGGTTGAAATCCTGCGAGCATGCAGGTGTTTTTTGATAGGCTGACGTGTCCATGTGACGCTATGGGCTATCAGTTACTTTTTAAGATGGAAAATCCCAAAAGAAAATATATAAAAAGGTCTCAGTAAATATAGAAAAGTAATAAATAGTTACTCAAGGAAAATAATAATAATACAAAGTTGCTACCTGTTGCCACTGGAGAGTTTATTAATGTTATTACTCGCAAATTAGTAATTGTGGTCGCAATTGTGACTGTTTTAGTTGCAGTCTGGAGCCCTGTTCAGTACATGTAGCATAGACAATGACACTGAAATGTTACACTTTGTATATCTTTATTATATCTTGTATCACAGGTCTGTAATATCCAACATATTTGTTCTACAGTACTGTGCAAAAATCTGAGACCGCTCTTCATTTATTTCATTTTCATTAAATTTTAAGTTAGGCTATTAAGTACAGGTCATTCATTTGTCCACAGAAACCTCAACAACTAAATATAATAGTTTCCACCCTTTGCAAAGGACTCTGCTGAGATGTTTGTCCTCTAAAGTTTAGTTTTAGATATTGGTTGTATTGTCAACTTTTCACAATCCAAGTAATCCCAGACATTTTAGTGATGTTGCGTTCTGGATTCTGGGGTGACCTGCATCTTTGTTTGTTCTGAATACGTTCTTCTGTGTCTGTGTGCTTGTCTCAGTAAGGGCCTCTTGACAGCTACACATCCTTTCAGACCCATAGTGTTGAGTTGTCTTCTCACAGTGATAGGATGGACAGAAACACCTGTGTTTTTTTTGTTTTTTTTTGTTTTTTTTTGTCAGATCTGAAGCAAGAATGGAGCTTGATTTTCTCCGCCCTATCTAAGATAAAGCTTTAAGTGCTGTTTATCTGATGGTGAGAGATTTAGTGATCTGCATGGTCTTAAATATTTAGAACTTTTGGAAACTCCTGTTTTTTTCTGCTTTCTCCTTCCTTATATCTTATCTTGGAAAAATGAAAAACATGTATTGAAAATTCATTTTGACCAGACACAGTGGTTTTTGACTGTTGCATTGTGCTATATAGCACGCCTTTTCTCCATATTATGCAGCTTTAGTTCAGGAGTCTGTGTTCAGGAGATTCAGATGCCAATGTTTTATTAAATCTGAATTCCCAGGCAACAGGCAGCATTACAGAGAGCTGTAGAGTTACAGTAAACACACTCACACACGGTTCAGATGTGTGGTAAATGCAGCCGTGTCCAGAGCCTGATGCTCCTTTCCTCCCACCCGCGCTGCTCTGTTACAGCTGTCTTTGATGTGAGGCTGCAATCAAACGGAAAGCTAAACTGGCATGAATGAGCAGGCGAAGACTAGTGGCCTGGCTCTGGCGTGGGGTTAGAAAAGCTTTGGCTCAGAGACACACTGTGAAGATATCATTACTGCCACTGCGGGGCCATTTGAATTTAATTTTGTTTGTGCCTTTTAAACTGTGTGAATGTTTTAGGCTCTGTCCTGTGCCTACAGTTCATTTACATGTGCATTGCATGTGCAATGGGTTAGATACCCTAGTTCGTAGGACTGTCTCTAGTGTTACGCACGAACTGTGCTGTAATTTGAACTACTTGTTCCTATTAATAGACCATGAATGTAGGATTGTATTGAAGTAGGTTTTTAATGAAGGTCTTGTAATGAAATGTTTCCCCTTTGACCTTGGAGAGAATATGAATACACATTTTGGAATGAGTTTTTCCAACACAAAAACATCTGTTACATGAGATCCATGAGCTCAACATGAGCTGAAGATGACCCTAATTATTCTTGGTATTGCAGAAGAAAAGATTTTTTTTTTTTTTGCCCCTTTCTCCCTTTTCTTTCTATCAACTCCTGACAAAGTAAATTTAATTACTACTAGCGTGATCTGGACATAGATTATTTTAATTTTTAATTTGTATCAATGTCAGATTTCCCTCTGTGTTTTCCTGCCTTTCCACTTGAGGCAGCAAATTTGATTAGTGCGGAGAGGTCAGTCCTGGGTGGAGATGTTCTCCTCAGCATACTTAGCAGAACTGTCACATACAGTCCTGTGCAGTGTGACGGACCTACAGCTCTTTAAAAGTTAGAAATCACCTTCGTTTATTTCTTTTCCAGTCAAAATGGCCATTAAGTTACTCTTTTTACGTATATAGTACAGTGTTGGTCTTGAGCACCTAGGCACGTCATTTAAAACCACTTATCTTGACACAGTGTATCTTTGCCTATAAAAACCCCTTTGTATCATTAGCATCAAATTCAAATGCACATAAATCTGGTAAAAAGTCGCAAGAATTAAAAAGAAAAAGGTTGCAATTAAATTCTAAGACTAAACTTGGGAGGAGTGGAAAAATATTTGAAAAACTAAATCAAATCTTCCAAAAAATAAGTTATGTTTGGTTATTGATGCTTCTGTGCAATTTTCTGTTAAATGTACATCAGTGAGCCAAAACATTATGACCACTCACAGTTCACAGTGGCGCACCTTAAGGTCTGGAATGGATTAGACCGTAAGCCAACACTCAGTCGACGGCAAGGACTGGCGGATGCTCCCGGTCAGCAGTGAAGAGTACCGACCAACAGTGGTCTGACCTTGAAATCCCCCAGATCTCAGTCTGATTGAGCTTCTGTGGGAAGTGCTGGAACAACTAGTTCAATCTGTAGAAGTGCAAACTTACAAGACTCAAAGGATCTGTTGCTAAGGTCTTTGTGCCAGAGACCACAGGGCATTTTCATAGGTCTTGTAGAGTCTGTGACTTGGCAGGTCAGAGCTGTTTTGGCACACAGTGTACCAAAAGCAAATTAGTCAGGTAGTCATAGTGTTTTGGCTCATCTGTGTATTATATGTATTAATTTATTTACTTTTGCTCATTTGCTGATTCTAGAAAATTAACTTGTACTAAATGGCCATGTTGCCTGGAAATTAAACAAATGAAGGGTGGTCTCAGACTGTTGTACAGCATTTTAATGCCAGGCCAAAAGCTTCCTGATTAAAAGGCAGGCTGAGCATTAAGCACACATTTGTATTTATATAAATTTCATGTGCTGGCTTAAACCTCATTTATTTCATTTGTTTGTTTGTTTTCACAGCTAACGTGGCTGCAATGTATTATGGGTACTGTATGCTCCCGGATGGAACATATTGCCTGGCCCCACCACCACCTGGGATTGATGCCAGCGCCTACTACAGCACGATGCCTGCTGGCATGATGCCAGCACACTCAGCGTCCGGAGCGCCTCCACCACCAGGCACCACTCCTCCTCCTCCTGACCCCTTGGCTGCTGTCCCGTCAGCCCCTGCTGCTGCTGCTGCTGCTGCTGCCGCCGCTGCCCCTGCCCCAGCCCCAGCCCCAGCCCCAGCCCTGGCCCCGGTGTCTGCTGCAGTCTCTCACTCTGCCCCTGCTGGTCTTCCCAGCACCAGGTGTGTATCTGACAGCATCCCACCTCACTCCAAGATAGCAGCTGGTCTCTACTGATAAAAGGTCCCATTCTACTAATGGCTTCTTTTACTTTCTCTTACCCTTTAGCTCCAACCTTCCTCAGGCGAGCGTGTGTCAGCCAGTTGCAGCTCCGGCTGCAGCCATCATCCCCCCACCGCCAGACATCCAGCCCGTTATTGACAAACTGGCTGAGTATGTGGCTCGAAATGGAGTTAAGTTTGAGAGCAGCGTGCGTGCTAAGAATGACCCACGGTAAGTTGCCAGCATCTGCGCCAACTACAGCCTGAAGTACTTGTTGTGCCTGGGTCAGGTTCAAATTTCACATCAGGGTTTCTCACAGTCTGTTGGGGTTTCTCTCCCCTTAAACAGATTTTGACCTGCATTTACCCCTCCTTTAGTGTTTCTCCTTACTTTTTTCTTCCACTCTTTTTATTACCTTAAGCAGTTTTTAGTCTGGCACGTTGGAGTCACTCATGTTGTTGGCAGCCAGGTCCACTAAAGTCCCAGAGGTTAGCATAAGAACAAGGCGTTATGTAACATTAACCAGACTTGGGATGTTGATTAAAGGCACTGACTGATGAATAACTTAGCTGAAGTAGAATTTTGGATGGCTAATAATCGCACTATTAAATTTTTTGTTTGTTTTCTTTATTGTTAATCTAAAGACAGCTGTTAATGTTGTTGAGGTAACTTAACATGTCATTTAGAAGGTGGAGTTTTATTTGGTCTCCAATTGGTGAATGTTGAGTTCAGACAGAATTTTGTGGGGGTACAGTCTGGTTTGGATAAATATTCCAGGCCCTGTTAAAACACTAGTACCAACTTAATGTGGAATTCCACCGTTTTCAAAGTTTCTGCATAATTAAATGGTTAAGATGTGAAGAAAGTCATTCAGAATGGTTTGATGTTAAATGCACCCTTCTAGAGATACGTATGTAGATAGAATTATTTACAGCAGTGATGATAGGAACCAGACGTCCTGGGCGTTTACTGCCTCTAAAAGCTACCTCACAGAAAGCTATTATATGAAATGGTTATAAATGTGTTGCCTGATGCATGAGACATTGTTTTGTTATAGCTTTGGCCTAAAACCTATTTTAACATGTTTTCTATGATCTTATTCAGATTTGCCACTTTTTTACTATTATTAACATTTACATACAATACATACAGATGTAGGTTTATGGGTCTTTTTGGATAGTATATAAGATGTCTGTATTCGAGTTATAGACATCATACCAGTGGTTCCACTACTGTAAAGAAATCCAAGTCAGTACTTTTCTGTACAGTGCACCATTTTACATGAAACTACTCTAAATGAATTTGTTTGTATCTAAGCAGAAGTGGCAGAATTTCCTTTTAAGTCCTCTCTCAGAGCTTAGAGTAACTCTATTATAATAACATTCATAAGTCTAATAATTCTAAGTTTGATTTTGTATCCCAAAGGTTCGACTTCCTGCAGTCTTGGCACCAGTACAACACTTACTACGAGTTCAAAAAGCACTACTTCATGCAGAAAGAAGGCCTAAGCCTGCCAGAGGTATTGTCAGTCCCAGAGCCTTTATCCTACTTTTTTTTTTCGCTTACTCAATTGCTTCTTACCCATTTCTTGCCTGTCCTCCCGCTCCTCCTCCATTACTCCTTTTCCATTCAGGTTGATAACTGGATATGGATAGGTATCGTCGTGTCCTGGTCTGTCAGATATGATTGTTTTGTTGAGAAATCAGCTCTTTTGTTCGCGCAGCAGATACTTAGGATTCCATTAGTGCCGTGGAGCTTTCATTGTGGCACCATTTCGCCGGTTCGTTTATCTCTACTGTGTGAACAGCTCCTATCTTGAACACACTAGAACACGTAGTGTGCTCATGCATACTATCAAGGCTTTTGTACTCTCACTTACCTGCTGCAATATCTCAAGGCTGCTCTGCTGGCCCTTTCTGATCCAAGGCCATAGTAAAGTGTTGATCTAAGCCCAGTGTCAGCTTTTTATGCTTTTTTTATTTTTTAAATAAGAGAACCTTATTGTGTGTTTTGCATGTGTGCATCACAGTGATGTGCATTTTTAAAATTCTTCATCTTCCACCAGTTTAAATTAATTAGGATCTCTGGATATGTAGAGTAGATCCAGACCAATATGAAAATGTGGTGACTGACTCTGATTTTAAAGGGTTAAATTATATAATTACCAGTATTGGCAGATATAGTTTTATATTTTGAATTTTAATTTGCACTCCAGTAGTTTTAACAGCTATATTTTAGTTATTTTAACAATATCGATATCTTGAGTAGAGCTGAATATTATTCCGATACCTTGACTTGAGATTATTGAGCAGTACTTTTTTTTTTTCCAATCCGAAAATGGGTGTGGCTTAAACCAGAAACGAGTGTGATGTGGTGTAAGTGAGTTTCTTAATAGCATAAATATTAAAAGTAATTTAAAAGTCTAGCCTGCAAAAGCTGCGTTCCAAAAGCTGGGCTGCAGACGGGAAAGGTGGACCCTTGATAGCACTGTCTTATGAAGGGTGCTTGTTTGTGTTACATCATGCAGAACGGAATGCTCTACCAAGGCTCTACTTTGCCAAGTCAGAATGGCGTTGTCGCACAATATTTGCTGGAGAAAATACTGTTGATCCAGATCATAGGCTGGGAAGCAAAATGTTGGTGTGAATGATTTGTTTGTAATTAAATGCTGTCCTGTAAGCTAGAAACTGTTAAACTCACTAAAAGCAGGTGCATTTCACACCTCGCCTTCAGTTTACAACCTCTTGCACAGATTCACAGCTAAAGAAATAGTGTGCTGTATATGTTAGTGTGTATTTTACTGGCCTTTTTAAACAGCTTGCGGTAGATGGTTTAATCTGCCAGTATTTCCCTTGAACTTTCATCAGGTCAAATGTGTGTGCAGAAGATAATGGGCGACAGAAGAGCGAGGATACCTTACTAGTGTCCTCGAATGTGGGCTGGATTTCTCAGCTGTATTAGAAAGATCTTTCTGATTGGAAGAGCCTTGGAGGATTGGAAGTTTAGAAATCTTTTGGAACGCAGCTTAAGACTGACTACTTGAGTAGTGAAATGTGGTATTGAATGACAGAATGTTTTGCTACTCTGAAGTAATGAAGTAATTTGTTTGGTGCTATAAAGGTATTGAATTTCGATACCCAGTCTTAGTTTTATATTTACCAGTACGGCATGTATTGCTAAGATGCAAACAGATGAACTGTCTCTATAAACACATCATTAGTCTTCAGATACATACCTTGAATCCAGTTCATGCTTCTGAATATTGTCATTGCTGCATAGAATTAGGCATGGGCATTTTAGTCAAATTTGATATTTTAACTAAACTATTCAGAGAACAACCCCTCGGCCCAAACACCCACCTGCCAACCAAAAAAATAAAATAAAAAAAAAGTAAATAAAGATGATCTTTAGGCTAAAGGCTACCACACACCGGACATGACTCTGACCCATATCAAACCCATGCCACAAATCTTTAATGGGTGATGTGGTTTGATATTTTCACCAAGAATGGAATCAATCTAAAACCTTGGATATAAACACACAAATTCTAAATGTTTGTTTTCACCTCAGCTACCATTATAAGTCAGATTGAATTTTATCTCACATATTTTAGCTCCAAAACTCTTTTGTGACGAGTTAGTTAGCTGATAACAAACATAACAAACTCACTAAATGATGTTAAAAGTTATATTTCATTGTATCTGTGTGAGTAAAGTGTAAAATGAGCTTACACTTGATGTTATCAGCACTTTTCTACAACACTTCTTATGTACTATAGCTTTCCTCTTTACTCTTTGCTGGCTGGCACCAGCGACCCTGTGCAAACAAGGCATGGAGCTTATCATCTGGTGTGCGGTAACTTTTAGCCAGCTTTAATAGTCTTTCTGTGGTTCCCTCTTTGAAGTTACTCTAAGAAACCAAAACATAGGGCACATGCTCTTCATTTCCCTCTGGTGGTGTATGGAGTCTGGAGACGTCTACCCAGGTTCTATATATGATGTTAGAAACAAGCTCATTTTCGAAAATCCTGATTTACTATTAATTTTTTTGAACTTTCATCACCATTCAGATGTTCAAAAACTCAACTCTAGTAGGTATAACACCATGTGGCCAATCAGTTCCATGAACTACAAATCAGAACAAAATCTAGGAATGAAAACTGGGGTTAAGGTCTAGATCTCTGCCTTAGATCTTTGGTAGTGAACAATATGAAAGAAGCCACTGATTATCAGAGCTTTGTTGGTGGGAAATTTACAGATACTGATAAAACAGGACCTCAATATCAGCTAACATTAGCAGCCAGCTGACATTGGCGGGCAACCAGTGTATCGACTGGGCCCTGTTGTAGAGCACTGCTAACCTTTGAACTGTGTTGCTGAGGCTGTAACCCTTTGTTCTGACCTGTAGCTAAACTTGAGGTGTCAAAATGTGTAAGGCATGCATGTGTTCATGTTCTGTTTTACACCTGCTAACAGTATTCAGATCCCCTTTATGGCACTGCAAACAGGTCACTGGTTGGTTTCTGACAAGAGTTTATCAATCACAAGTCTCCAGTGTGTGTACAATCTACTGACCTAACAAATCACTCACCAGTGGTCTGAGATGTTGACTTTGGATTGCCCTTGCACACAGAAATATACTCTTTTCCATCAGTCTGTTGGCAGGCGTGTTTGTCCAAGGGAAAACAGTCCTATTCGGACAGGATTCATTTTTCATGAGGTGGCAAGGTTTACCACAGGACGTCTATAATGTTTATGACCGATTAAAATAAGTTGGTATAAGTGACTGAGATAAGATATCATTCCAGAAACAAGCAAAACATGTTAAACTGTTTGATTTAGCCATTATTTTGTTCACCTTAAGCATCTGTCTTGCTGTCCTAAGTGAATGCACTGTCACTAGCATTGCCATTTAGCTTGGGAATTCACAGCCAACAATCAACTTCACTGCATAAAATCAAACTATACTTCTGTATGTTTACGTGTTCTCAGTACATGTGAGAACACACATCAGCTTGGTTTTAACCAAAGACAATACAAGTGAGTTTCTTCAAGTGCTTCCATACTTGAGAAACTCCTTTTCCACAGGATATCATAATGTTTTTATCAACATGTTAGTTCACACATTTTCAGTATAACATGTACGGTTATTTCTTGTGCTCGTTTTATCAAAGGAATCTTTACTGACAAGGTAGCAGTAAAAATGAGTGACATTGCACGTTTGGAAGGGACTAAAATTACTGAGAAACTCCAGTAAAAAATGACATTGCCCCACCTCCTCAGGTAAAACTAATGCCATCCGAATAGAGCTTTAGGGAGGAAAATAGACTCTACTGCAGAAGCTGTGCTCTTTAGTAGGTTCAGTTCCAGTTTGAATTGTAAGTGAAGCATTATCTGCGTTATGAGTTGACATTTAAGTGACAACAATACTTACATCTATATTTGTGTTTTATCTTTTAGTCATGCTGGAGCAGTTACATGATTTACCCAAAGGAGATAGTAGGACTACTGGAAACCTTCCTTAAAGAGAGAGGCTAATACACATTTCCTGGTGCTTTGAGTCCAGCTGATAGATTAACTTTGAAATAGGGGCTATTTGAAACCAGGAAATCGCACCACTCTGCTGCATATTCTGTGTTTTTCTGCATTTATATTCTGCATCTGTTTATTTATTAGATGTTAGCATTATGCGTAATGGCGAGTATGACATTATAAATCCATTATACTCCGTCTACTGGTCATTTTCCTTTCATTAGCGACTATCAGCTCACCAGTCATTCTTAATGGAGAGGGAAGATGGACTTAACTGCGTGGCACCACATTATAAAACCAAATATTAAGGGTTAAGTGACACAGAAGGAGAGAGATTTATAAAGCCGTTTGCTTTAAGTGCGCTAAGTGCTCCATTTGTATTCCTCATGAGCGTTAGCCAGAGCAAATAACATTATGGTGAACATATGATATAAGCAAACTGGAAGGGCGTTGCTTTTCCTGTTTTTTTGGAGTGTTCATTTGGTCTTCTGATGTTTGTTTTTGAAGACTTACCTTATATAATTGATTGTGCATGGAGCCTGCAATTGAGTTTGGCCCAATGTGGCCCTTCATGGGTCTACATCGATTTTCTGTTAGTAGAGTCGGAAATGTTTATGGCTACTGAATTGACAGCAAACAAAGAATGTCCTTTTTATAATAGGAAGCAATGGGTCAGTATTTATTGACATGTATGGTTTTAAAGTGTTTGCTTTGCTGTGTGTTTGAGAGAGAGAATATGGGCTGAAGTATCCATATGCCTTGAGGCTGTAATGTCAGTCTTGTCTTTGAGTGTGTTGGTGTGTTCATGTCTGAGATGTGGAGCTTGGCCTAGGGGGCATTGAGCACACCTTCCTTTTCATCCCAGGCTAAAGACGGGCTTAGCGGGGCTGAGTTCAAATAGAATCCTTTTCTCGCAGCAGCAGTAATCTCAGTCCTGCTAGCTCTGGCTGTCTAAGGCTGCTGTGCCACTCTGAAGCAGATGCTCAAGTGTTTAGCGAGTGTCTCCATCCCTGCTCCCAGAATGGACACCTTTTGCTTATCAGTCCACTCTCAGAGCTGTTGGCTTGTGACTATGAGGTATGGGCAGATGCAACCCATTTACATTAATCTCAGGCCAGTTTGACAGTGAGGCCCAAGATTAGGATTAGGGCTGGGGCAGGTATTTGCTAAAATTCAGTCATAGAAATTCAGTCATAGAAATATTTGAAAAAGTAAAGCTGTTTGAAGAAAAACCTCTATCTTCTACACAGGCATGCAGTTCAGTGCACTGTTTTCCATTAGTCCAACAGGAACTTTTGTCAAGCTAAATGCTAACTAGTCACCAGTTGCAATCAGTTGTCTGCACTGTCTGCGCCCTGAAACTATGAGCTTTTCTCGCAAAAACAATGTCGTCTGTCAGTCAAATAGCCTCATTCTGTCAAAGTAGATGGTTCTTGGACAAGTTAAGCAATGAAAACCGACACAGCCTCTGGCCATAGTCAGAAGAAGGCCTTATAGAGTTCTAATTTGAGGCAACAGTATTTAATACTGGGTGCATTCCAAATAAGTTTGCCATTGCTATGCACTGTCGTGTGCTCTCTTGTCTTTATTTCCTGGAATATGTGATAGCATGCAAACTAGATAGCTGACAAACAGTGGGAAATGTATTCAGGCTGCACCTGCTGGCATTGCGCACTAGAAATTAGTATTTGAACGGGGTCTGCTCTCCCGCACGACTCGTTATGGTCACATTCAAACAGCACAGCAAGTGTTGCTAGATTGGTTGTAGTTTTGTGAAGCCAGATGTGATCTCGTAACAAAAACATCTGGGGACAAACATGAGAAACTTCAATGTTTAATGTCCATTTACAGCAAGAAAATCTTATTAAACAAATAAAAAAAAATCTAAGTCTGAGCTAAAACTAACACCACTCACTCACTGCAGGGGCTTGTTTGAGGAGTAGACTCTCTGTAGTTATATAGGTGGGACTTTCTGCTGGCAGTCTTAAGAGTGGAATCTGATTCGAACTGATGGGAGCTGTCACACACAATCCCATACCAGTCTATTCAATTCCAAGTCCAAATTTCCTGTTACAAGACATAACTGCTAAACTGAAGGAGTCTGGTCCACAGACTAGAATTTGGGTAAAGTTACCTGATCCTGGATCAGTGTAGAATGAGAGGCATCTGGATCATTGGAGCCTAAAAGCAGGACTGCTCTCAGATCTTTCAGCAGGCCAGCTCTACCTCCTGCTGCTCTGTAATCCTCAGAGCACAAAGGTGGGGATAAGTCTTCCTAGATGTAGCTTTTACCTTCAGCCCGCCTGAGGAGACATGAGACCTGCAGCCTGCAACTCCCCAAATAAAAAGAGAGTGGAAGAAAGTGAGAGTGAAGAGATTAACCTGAGAAAATCAGGAGTTATGGAGGTGGAGAAAAGGAAATGAAGAATAAAGGAGAGGGGGAACGAAACTTAGGAGTATTAGAGAGAGAATTGGAAGAAATGGGCCGTTCTTCCTGGCGCAGCAGTGAAGGAGCAGCAGCTATGTCTGGTTTTATTTGTTGGCCATCCCTGTAATTTCTCTTTTAGACTTGTTGCATTGTCTCCCCAGCGCTACTGTTTTGGCTAATTTCCTCACCTGTCCAGGGAACTTAATCTGGCAGTTGGCTGAATGATTTTCTGTGCCTCCTAACCTTAATTAGACATCCAGCATGATTAAGCACTGTGTTAACAGAGAGGTGAACATATTCACTGCCTAATCCTCCAGAGTACGTTATAAGTTTGAAGCGTCCACATTGGCAGCAGACCCTGCCCTGAAATCATTGGGACCTGATGCGTTTCCCTTTTCAAACATGAAAAAATGTCACAGATGTTTACTAAAAAACAAAAAAACACAATTTTCAACCTGTAGAGACAGTAAGCCTGATGTTTACAGCTTCCAAACGGGATACATTAATTGATACCCATTTAGTACATTTCTAAAGCATCCTTAGCAACAGCAGTGTATCCAGTTTTAATTACTGTTGTATATTCTTCTGGTAATCATCCTAATTCATAGAAAATCAGAATGTATTGTACTTAATTTGAAATTTGAACAGCTTAAACAGTCTGTCTTACACAGTTAAAGCCACACACACAAACAATAAGCTGAAAGAATTAAATGTCTTTGTAGAATAAACTGCAAAGTAAGAGAATGTAATATATATGTATAATGCATCTTCATGGTCACAAGGGACACAGCAACTACGCTTCGGTCCACGTGACAACCCTCGCCCCTCTACATTTTTTCATTTCTGTGAGACATACTTCAAAGGCTTGTTTTTTTCTCGTGTGGGAATATCCATTTTGTTTTTGTCTTTGAACACTCTGCTCATGACTGCATATTCCATATGAATCAATACTCCACCACCCACAGTCTGAAAACATCACTTGATAAGTGCAAAACAAAAAGTGACACATCTGAATGTGACAGAAGCACTGGTGCAAATTTGGGGTCTCTCTTACTATCCCTCTCTTACATATCTCTCTCTTACATATCCAGAACTGTCAGATATCAGTTGCTATATATAGCTGTGAATTACAGTTTGAGTCTCTAATCAAAGCAGAAATAGATTATGTACAGTAGTGGTTAACTGTAATTAAAGTACCACAAAAAAACACACTAACCTGCTCTGGAATCGTTTTCAACACTTCAGCGTTGTGTTGTGATTGTTGATTTATGCCATTACAGTTATTAAAAGTCCTTCCTTTTTCTTTTTAATTATCATCATTGTCATTATTGGGGTGTTTTGCTGAAATATTTATAAAAACCTGCAGTTCAGACGAAGAATTTTGGTGACAGTGGAAAGAAAAAAATGCAGCAAAACTGAATCTCTATACAGAATGTGCATATTTTTAATTCTGTTCATAATATTAGTTGCTTTTAGCATTGGCATATAAAGCATGAGATCAATATAAGTGTAATTGTAGATATCGTTTTATACGGTTTTATGTTTGGATTTCTGTATGTGAACTTTAGCCTTTAACTTCTCAGACCAAATTTGCACACCTTGACAGAAGTATTGATGTTAATTATCCAAAGTGTATGGGCAAATCCCTATTAGGCTAGATTCCCTGTACCCCAGCCTCATACAGCCGTGTACCTCAAAACTCTGTCAAACCAAATGATTGTGTTCATTCTATCAGTGTAAGCCTCTCTACAGTCTCTGTGCATTGTGGTCTTCTGTATGCATGTGAAGCAGCTTTAAAGTACTATCGGTTCTCTCCTCAGGCTCTGCATGATCGGAGTGGAGGCAGAAAAATCATTCATGCTGTTTGACCGTTTAACAGGGCTTTTGTCAGCGATGTTCAGCTCTCCTGCTGAGCCTGAGTCGGTCCGGGCCAGTTTTGAGTTTGAGTTTGATAAAGGGAGAGCTGCAAGTTCAGAGAAAGGACACAGAGAGCCCTGAGCTGACAGCAATCAATTAGTTCTCTATGCGCTTCAAGCACACTCCTGTCTCAGAATGCAGCTCAAGAACGGGTGCGTGTTGTCAACACACTGCTTGCCAAGCACGACAGTCTACTCCTCCATTAATCCTCCATCTTCCTGTCTCATAGCTGTCATCCATTACAGCTGTGAAGTCTTGATGTAAAATGAATGAGCATGCTGGATTTCCTGACTTGGCACTTGACTTGCTTAAAAAGTCTCATTTCAGTCTGTGTCACGGTTCGGGAGGTCCTATTTTGACAATATTCCTTCTGCGTTAGGTGCTTGTCTGAGTCTTTCCACCAACTTACGATCATCAAAGAACACTTGGCTTATTTAGAGTTCAGCATATGTGTGTTCATTTGTCTGGGTGTTTAAAGCGTCAGTGCTCTGGGTGCCATTCCAGAGAAAAAGACATTTGGTTCAGATTTCACTTTGTCTCAACTAAGCCTGTCAGCTCCAGCTGAACCTCATTTTTATTTTTGTTGAGTGTGTATTTTTTCCGTCACCCCCCCCACCGTAAAGTCTTTTACAGGGTGGCATTAGCGTGCACCCTTTTACAGGGTGCAGTGGCCTCGGGGTGGATTGATTTTTTTCAATAAGATTTAGGCTTACCTTGCGAGTTGAAAATCAATTTTATTTGAACTTATTATGGTGACCTGAAAGTTAAGTAGGCTGTAAAACTTTGCACTTGCTTTTAATTGCAGTCCAGCCACTTTATCACAGACTCACCTGCTTTCACTAAGGGGAGGTTGAGTCATTTAAAGTGATAGTTTGGCAAAAAATCAAATTTAGACATTTTTATCCATACACCTAATGTAGTCAGTCAGGGAAGACATATTAGGTGTTCCAAGTTTCTCAGTTTTGCACTGCAGCTAAAATATAGACATCATAGGGGTTTCTGACACTGCATGACATACTGTTAACTATAAAAATGCGCAAAAGTTAATTGCATAGCTAAAACAGTAGTAGTAGTAGTAGTAGTAGTAGTAGCAGTGGTGCCTGGTGTGGCCATTTATCTCATGATTAGATTAAGGTTACTGACTGTTTCAGTTTATTACGTGATACAGTGTATTGTTTAACAAAAAAACACATTTAAATGCTTAACTAAACTATTTTATATGGACAATTATCCCAAGCAAGGAGTTATAATTTTTTTGTTGTAGTTTGCACTTTTTTATGGAAAAACTATGGCTGCAGATGGCTACAGCATCCTAGCAGGGACTTCCCTTCTGCTGTGTTGTGTGTATTTGTTTGCTGTATTCTATGTGGTTAGCAGAATGTCGTGTTTTCAAGTGCTATCAAACCTGTTGTGGAAATTCTTGAACGTTGAACCCCCTACTGACTCTTGGTATGAGCAGAGATTCGCTTGTCCAGTGTGCCTCATACAAACTGTTAGGAAGAGCCTGTGCTGACCAGTACTGAAAAGAAAAGGGAACATACAGCATTTTTATCACTATTTTTAATTTTCTTTACTAACACTGTTATTTGTTGAGTTTTAGATACTTCGCTGTAGGCTTTGTATTTTCTACCTTTTTTCTCTTTGGGTTGCTAAAATTTAGTTGTGTCTATAATTACTGCAGTGCTAATTGGTGATGTATATGCCATTACTTGTTAGCTACATTAGTCTTGTAGCTCCAGCGTAAAACTAAAGATCTTGCAGCATTCACCATGTCTTGGTTCATTGACTACTTTTGAGGTACAGGGAAAATTGTGAAGATTAGATTTTTACTTCACTTGTTCTGAAGTGCCCATTAGGAGCTATTATGGAATCACAAACTGAGAAAATGTGCTCTTTCTAATAATGTCTTAGAAAGTTATAAAGACTTTTGTCAAATCCTTTTCTTTTCATTTCTTCTCTTTTCAGTTTATTTGCTTTTTTGTGTACTTTACAACTTTACAAACCAGTTTACAAGCGCCAAGCTGATGGCCTAGTTTATGAATAGTGTTATTTTTTATTATGTCTATGGGAGGTGGGGGAGTTTGGCTTGAAATTGTTCAGTGAAAGCTTTAAAGCTTCAAAGCTTGCATCTGGATCTATTTTGGAATTGATTTTTTTTTATTTTATTATTATTTATTATTTATTTATTTATTCCGGCTGGTCAACTTTCTATTATTTCTGATGCTATTTGTGACAGATGGATAAGTTGAATCACAGTCTCTGGCACAGCAGTTCTTCTTGATTTGCTAGCTGTGGATAATCTGAAAAGACAAGTGAACCAAAGTTTAATTAGCTTTTATTTCTAATCAGCATGATTAGACTTACGAATTAATGAATTATGGCTGAAATAGAGCTCTGAGCTTCAAGTAACGTCTCATCTGAGTTGATGGATAGAGAAACATTCATGTTAACAGGGATAGGTGTGTTGCTCCGCTTTGTGATCTCATCCGATATTAAGGTCGTTATATACCATATCGCTCTTTTCAGCCAAGTAAATTTACTCATAAAGCCCAGTCATAGCAGCATTTGAATGCCATAGCATAAAATCAGTGGTCTAAGCGCTCAAGCTTTTCTCTGCTTCAGCTCCAGAGGACTGTTTATATTATTTTTTTCATTCTGGAATGGCTAAGCAGTAGAGTGGCTCTATTCATAGCAACACTCAGTAATCACCCGGAAAACAATCAGGTTGTGGATTCTGGCGTGATGTCAAGCCTAGAGCTGAGAGAAGAGACATTTGCTTTTTATCTTTATTTGCCATTCTTGATAACTTTGAGTTATTTTGAAATGCGAGAATAGCGTTTCTTGTGTGTTCCACTCATAAAGTTTTGTGAAGAGGGCTCCGTCTTCGGTTTCCTCGGCTGTGCCGTTGTTGATCTTCTTTGCATCATATAATCAAGCTGTCTGGCAAACCCCCCGCTCTCAATAAATCATCAATATGGTTTTTGCACTGCGGCTTTTTGGATCTCAGGGTTAGGAATAAATTCCTGTGCTTGAAGGCTGATAGTTTCAGCTTTGGGGTTTGGCATGTATGTTAAAATGAAATGTTTGGCATAGTCACATTTAATGGAAAGTGGAATTGCATTTTTGTAAGTTTTCTCAGATTTTTTCTCATTTATTCTTTTTACTCTTCCACATAACATTCTTCCGTTTAATCACATGTTTTTTCTATCATGGCCACCATATTTAGGACCTGGTTTCTGACATTACACTATGAATGTACAGTACTTCTCACTATTTATTTTAGAGACTTCTCACTATTTATTTTTAATTTCCACTTAAAACAGCCATGAAATACAAGTTATTTATTTTTTAGGAGATATACATAATAAAATATAATATATATTACTCTGATATACAGAGCAAATTGGAGCAACTGTGCAAGACCTGATAGACCACAAAAACTGTCACCTCCTGATAAACAACACTTAAAGCTTTGATCTTTGAGAGAGAGGAAAAAAAAATCAAGCTCCACTCTTGTCTCAGGTCTGAAAAAGCCACAGGTGTTTCTGTCTATCCTTCCACTGTGAGAAGACAACTCAACACTATGAGTCTAAATGGATGTATAGCTGTCAAGAAGCCTCACTGAGAAAAGGAAGCAGACAAAAAGAACATTTGAAAATCAAACAAGAAGCTGGTGTTCTCAGAACAGTGGAGTGGCCTCCCCAGAGTCCCAGAGTGGGTAGCGCTGTCACCTCAGAGCAAGTTTGATTCCCAACCTGGTAACCAGGGTCCTTTCTGTGTGGAGTTTGCATGTTCTCCCTGTGTCTGTGTGGGTTTCCTCCCACAGTCCAAAGACATGCGGTCAGGCCCATTGGACATGCTAAATTGCCCCTAGGTATGAGTGTGTGTGTGTGTGTGTGTGTGGGGATGTATATGTCTGTCTGTCTGTCTGTCCGTCCTGCATTGGGCTGGCGACCTGTCCAGGGTGTTTCCTGCCTTCTGCCCTATGACTGCTGGGATAGGCTCCAGCACCCCCCGCGACCCAGAAGAATAAGCGGTTTAAATGCATGTGCGTGTCTGCGTGCGTGTCTGCGTGCGTGTCTGCATGCGTGCGTGCGTGTCTGCGTGCGTGTCTGCGTTGTGTGTGTATCAGAAAATGCAACCAACTTCTAAGACTGAACTGTAGAAAAATATCCCTGCAGAATTCCTCGAAAAACTGAAAGCAAGTTTTCTGAAAAGATTGGAAGCTGGAATAAAGGCCAAGTGTGGGCACGCTGCATACTGGCAAATTTGCTGTTGTATTTACTTGTTGAGGCTTCTGTCAGTTTTTTTTGTTAAATATATTTTCATTTTTTATCAGTACTGAAAAATGAATGGCATAGGTGTTTTGACTGAAAATTGGGTAGTCCCTGACTTTAGATGTGAAAAATACAAAAATTGAAAAAGTTAAAATACTTTGCAAGAGGAAAAAACTGAAGTTAAGCAAAGTCAATAAAATAAGCTGTCCTTTCCTGTGGGTGGAAAATCTGTGGACTTTTGAAAGGAATGACATTTAGTGTGCTGCAGTGAAATGTGCCAGTAAGGAATAGAATATGCCAATCACAAGTAGAGCCTCATTGATTTTCCTCATATAAATTATTAATATAATGAGTAATGTTGAAGTCGTGTAAAACATAACACATTAAAAAATCATATTTAACACGCTGACTGTTGCCGGAGGCTATGAGTGAAGTACATGTTGTGTAAGAGGATGTATTTTGTAAACTCTGAAGTATACATACACTCTGTACTTAATTAGCTCACATGTTTTGTTTAGCAAGTTAATAGCTTTCTGTGTTCACTACAAGGCCTAGGTCAGGACTTCTTAAGGTGTGGTCCCACCACAAACGTTGTGTTTTGACCCCCAAGATAAGCAGACCCTGATCCTGGTAACTTGCTTAAATACTTAGCCAGATATATTAATATGAAGAAAAATTATTTGTGGCAGGAAGATTCTGTGGAAAAACATGTGGCATTTACCACTGGCACATGCCAGCTTGAGTGGGATATGCCAATAAAGAGTGCAGCCAGTCACTGATTTCTGCAACCTGCTGGTGAGTCATTGCCGCCGGCATGTGGTTATTTATTTATTTGTTTATTTGTTTGTTTATTTATTTTGGTAGAAAATGCTGTTTATATGAAAATACTGTTTATATGAAAATGCTGTTTATGTATTTTAAAGACATTTAAGTTTGGTTAGGTCTGATCACACCAGCCAGGAATGAAGGAGGCTTATTGTGGTCAGCTAGATTGTTCTGATCTTGGAATTACTTAAGGTTTATTCTGAATCTATTTTGCCGTTAAATCCATGAGAAAAAGCAACAGAATTCATGAAAAGTTAGAATCCTTCACTCCGTTCATGGTTATTGTAACCAACAGCGGCACAAATAGAAAGGCATTTCATCAGCCAGTGCAGTCAGAAGCCTTTTCAGTGCTCAGAGTGGCAGCGTTTGTACTGTGTGACATCACATGAAGTGCAAGGAATGTTTTTATCTTCCGGCAAGTGTAAACTAATGATAAATTCAGCTTTCTCTTTCCTCACGTAACTCATTTCCATAAGAGGATATGGTGAGATGAGTTTGACTGGTCTTACTTGTTCAGATAAATGTGATAAAATATTTCTTTTATCTCTTTATCTTGGCACTGCTTTTGTCCTGGCAGGCTTCCAATCACTTACATAGCTGTGTATAGGAATCAGAAATATGCTCTAATTATTCTGTGTTCTCACCCAGTTTGGGGAGGAGGGCAAAGAAAAATAAGGGAATTATTAAGAGAAATGCTTTCTCCATCTTACAAATGACTGTCATCGTTTCTCATTATCACTCTATACTTTATGCCAAGTACCGTTAAGTAATATCCTTGTTTTTACATGTTTTGTCAAGATCTAATGGAGAATTCAGATTGGCAGACCTTTCAAATCAGGTCAGAGCCCTTAACGTAGTTAACGCGTAACTTTTAAATGTTAATACTCATTTTTAGATTCTGTCCTTCTTCAGTCTGTGTCTGTGGAGGCTACTGAGTCTACTGCCTTTTTGCTTCATCTCAAGCCAGTGTTGTCTTTGCTCTGCCTTTCTTTAATGCACTTCTTTAGCTTTTGGAAATTAAAACTGTCATTTTAGAACTGTTTGTTTTCCACCCTCAGGTGTGGTTGCCTCATTCTTTCTAATCCTGAGGATTGGCATAAACATGAAAGGAAGGAGACGGGCACTGACTTTTAAAGTTCTTTTATAATTAGTATATTTTCCTATTTGTTGTCAAATTTATTCACATGCCTTATATTCCTTTCTGTCAGTAATAATAGTCCATGATGGCCTGTATCCCGAGAGCTGTGCACTTTGTTCCCTCTAGCCTAGAATTAAACTGCTCTTGGGCAGTAATTATCAGCAAGGGGCAAATCCATGTGTTTATTAATGTTTCTGTCCTTACAGATTTATTTTGGTCTGACTGAAATCAAGAGAAATGCTGTACACACACAACATGCATGTAGATGAATATGTACGTTTGCCATTTCTGTAAATATATACATTAGTGTTCAAAATGGAATCACATTTCAAAAGTTAGGGATCACTGTGAATTTAATAAAAGGCAATTAAATGTATGCAATGATTTTATTATGATGGCACGATTTTACAACGTAACAGATTCCAACTTATTTATCTGAAGAAGGAATGTTAGATATACAGAATGATAAACAGAGCTGTAGACAATTCCTTGATAAGTGAGAAAGCTGTTTAACCTTGAGAATGAAGAAATAATAGATATAACATCCAGAACGCCTCGTATTTGAAAAGCCATAATTAAATTAATTAAATGTCTTACAGATTATCAGGCTTATCAGGTAATGACTATTAATAAGTAATTGCAGTGAAATAGTTATAATTTACTAAGTTTTTTTGCTCCTAAAAAAAATAATGTTGAACACCTCAAAATATCTTTTGATTCCTAGTATTTCAGAGCACACCGCATAGGTTAAAATTAATAACAATAAAAATAAAATAACAGCAACCCTTAAAATGACAGGTGACAACAAAAAATGTGAGAAGGTGTGTGCTTCATGATAACATTACTTTTTTTGTATTTGGATGCACACCAGCTGTGTGTGTGGAGGGCACTGAGAGATGACATTATGAGGCAGGTATGTGTGGGCACAGCAACGCTGCAAGGCTTTAGACTCATTTTCACAGGAATATTATTAGACTGACTCCTTAAGAGCACTTTTTCCGTAGGTCAGGCACACACACACACACACACACACACACACACACACACACACATACATATATAGCCGTTCAGTACAAGCTATTAATTTTTCAGCGTTAGAGAGGATAAAAACAGAGCACATATATTTTGTAAACACTTTATTTATAGACTGTGTTCATTTTTTAGACAAGACATTTATTTGAAATATCTCAAGGGACAGCTGTGTATAGAAGATTAAGGAACATCAAAAACCGATCAACAAAACCAACATCAACAACCGATCACAGCAGAAACGGATCACAAAAAAAGTACCAAAACCCTGTGCATCGTAGTGTATTTAAGTATAGATAGGACACGTCACCAGTAGAGATGTGTGTTAATAGTTTCAGGACAGGTGTACTGTTACCGTAGTTTATCAGTGGGTCCCAGGTTTTGTAAAATCTCTTAATGGAGCCGTTAAGGATCTGATTGTCTCCAGCTTCATGGTTTGCATCACATTTTTGATCCATTGGTTGTGTGATGGAGGGTTTACATCTTTCCATTTAAATAAAATCGAGCATCTAGCTAATAGAGAGGAAAAATCAGTGACCTTTTATAAGTGAGCTGGGAGATTGGAATCATCTGGAACCGAGAATATACCAAAATAGCAGTTGTTGGAGAGGGCATGATATTATAGCCATAGGTCTTAAAAATAGTATCAACAAAGGATGTCCAGAAAGAGGCAAGTTTTGGGGAAGACCACAGCATAGGGTAGATGGTCACTGGGGTCTGTTAGCACCTGTCACAAAAAGGGCTTGGGTTTGGGAATATTCTCTCAAGTATGTATGTATTTAAAAGCAAATCACACAGAAGTCTCAACAACTGAATACATCAAACTTTTTAGTATACAGTATGTCTGCGATCTGGACTCCGAGAACACCATCATCTTCTTTATTTGATTTTTCTTCTTCGTTTGTCTGTTTTCTTTTGCTTCTTGACAGCTACACATCCTTTCAAACCTGTAGTGTTGAGTTGTCTTCTCACAATGGAAAGGATGGACAGAAAGTCCTGTGGGTTTTTTCAGACCTGAAGTAAGAGTGGAGCTTGATTTTCTTCTCTCTCTCAAAGGTGAAAAGTATAAGTACTGTTTATCAGATGAGAGATCATCTTCCTAGCCTACAGATAGAAAGAAAACATGAGCACAGGCTTCTGTCGTTTCTGATTACACTTACTGGAATACCTAGTGTGATAATCAATAATCAAATAAACAGTTCATTAGAAATTATCTGGCTGCTAAATAAAGTAAAGCCATGACCAGAAAACCTGTGTCTGTGCACCAAGCGTCTGAGACAGTGGTGACTTGAGTTAGAATATTTCTGCCTTTTAAGTCCCACAACTGCTCTGCCAGATGAAGGCCCATGCATGCTAACAGATACACACATTATGATGCATGGCTGCTTGAAGATTGACAAGCCTTTCCCCGGGGCTCGACACAGTGTGTCAGTCCTTGGGCCTAGCCTCAAAGATGTTCTGTAAATATATGCACAGGCACACACACACTGCGGAAGCGTCTCCGTTCTGGCCAGTTGCTGGCCTGCGGGGCTGTGTCTGGTGTCTTTCAAGGCTGGAAACGTGGCTGTAGTGGTTCACCTCAGGGCCAACACATTGCAATGACTGCTCTAGCTTCTCTCAGCCCTAATGCTGCGTACTTTCTTACTCTCTAGCATCTGTTGTCAGGATTGGACGTTCACTGACATATTAGCATTGTTAATTGAATCTGTTTGTTAACACAGCTCGGGTTCATTATAACGTTAGAACATTCATATTTTTGTTTGCACTGCGGTTATGCAGCTGGTCTGCCTGTCAGTAGTGCACCTGTTCTTCAGTCTTGGACTCTAGAACCTCTCAGCTCTGTCCTTGTAGTGTTCTCTAAAACCTTCCAGTAGGCCTGGATGCGATGAAATTGGGGATGAGTGACATGTAACCTGATGGTGAGGCTTAGAAGGTTGTGTTGGGAAAGAGAATTGATAGAGAGCTAGAGAGAATTTTAAAGCGGCTTTCTAAAAATTAAATTCTATATGTTTACGCGTAATGTTTTATTCCCTTTAACTGTTAAAAGGGGCATTATTCCCCTTTATTTTTAGGCTGTGGTAGAGAGAGTACCATCTAAGGAAGTTTCTGAACTTTTTTTGTATAGCATACGTGTACTGATGGTTCTGATTGTAAAGTTATGAAAAATAATATTTCATGATTTCCCTCAGGCATTTATAGTTGACTTTCCAGAGCATCTCCACTATACTGATGCCATATTTACTTATTTATTTATTTAAAAAAATGTATTGCATGTGCACATGGCTTTGGAGCTCATTCACTCACTCGCACATGTTTAGCACTCTAATAATGTCTCTCCACAAGAGGGAGCAATTAGCACACAAGTGGCTTTTTTGTGTATCATTTAAAGGGAGCATAGGTCTAGCAGGATCTTATGAATGTTTGTTTGCAGTTACAGCCTTTGAAACAAGAGGCAAAATTGATTTTATTAAAAAGTATAATGTGACCCAGTTTTATGTTATATAATGTGAGAGTTTTGTTAAATATTTAATGAAATCAGTTAATGCTACAAAAAATATAACCCTCAAAATAGCATCTGTAGTAGAACTGGAGTGGGGGGTGCATTAATTGATTTAGCAAGAAAATAACGTTTAGTTTTAGTTTAGATATTGATGCCCACTTTAATTCTACACCATTGCAGTTATTGCAGGCAGTGACAAATCATATACTTTTTTACTTTTTATATCTCTAATTTTGTTAATTTGACTAATTATTTCTCACCTGTAGCTCATTCAAGCAAGCGAATGTCTGGATTCTAAACATTCAGTCAAGACCACATTGAGATTTGTAAGTAGAACAGGAGATATTTTATTATATTATTATATGAAAGTGTATCTTATTATGATTTGAATTTAATAAAGCTGCTCATCTAGCAATACAGCCCAGGCTGGTGTTCTTTGAATCTGCATTTTTGTGCATCACTATGCAGTACCTGAGTGTACTTTTGAAGAAGTGAAGGAAGCAGAGAATGCTGTTTTTTTCTGGGTCCTTGAACATGGTTGTGTTTGTCGTCTCTCATTGTGTTTGTTCCTCATGAGAGGCACCAAAACCTCCTTCACGTTTAACTCCTCTCTGTTCGGAGTCTGTTCTTGTTATGCCTCTCTCTCACTGCCTCTCCTTGCCTTTTTTTTCATTCTTCTTTTTTCCTGTCTTTCTGCTTTGCGGCTTTGCCTTCTGTTCCCTTTCTCTCTCCTCTCCATCTTCATCTCCTATCCTGTCCTTCTCCTTGTCGCTATGTTTTCTTCCTTTATCTATTCTCCTCTACCTCTTCTTTCCTTTTCACTTCAGTTATCACTTTCTTCTGATTTTATACTTTGGCATTCTCTTTACAACATCACATCCACTCCTCCTCCAGCTGCTTGCTTATGGCCGCTCTGGATTATTTTGTCCCGGGAGTAAAGATGTGAAATATAGACAGAAATAACATCCTGCATATAATAAAAACATCAGTGAACCCTTGATGGGATGTGGTTAAAGATTAGCCTTTATTACTTAAATCAAAATTTTTTACATTTGTTCGTTAAAGTGAAAACCTTAATTCTTCAAGGCATCTAAGCGACGAGGATGCTTGCAGCTTTAGATATCGTTATCATTAGTTATCAATACTGTTACCCTTATCAATACTGCTTATCATGCTTGATCATCATTACTTGGTGATTTGTTGATAACTGACAAGCCTAAAATCAAGGATGCAGCCCATCAAAATATCAGTTAGAAAACAATGGCTGACCCGCTTTCAAAGCCATTGTAAAATACAGCTGTGTGCAAAAGGTCAGTTCAGATATCTGGCAGTATTTGCGCTGTTTTCTAAAGTTTTCTGCTGCACTGTGACGCTGAGAGGCTGTGAGGGGGGTCAGCTTGTGAAGGAGTGATGTGGATAGACACACACAGTCCATATCATGCTCAAAAACTAGGTAATTTTTTATTTTAAATAATAGTTTTGCCTCGTCTGTGGCTTAAAAAGTAAAAAAATACATATAAATACATACTAAAATCAAGCTTTCAACAATTAGTGATTTGTATTTCAGAAGCTACAGAAAAAAGCACATCAAAATATTGATACGAAATACGAAATCTGGTTATTTTATGTGTTGATTTCCTTCTGACTCTGTGTTCGTTTAGGAGCACCCACTTTTTGCGATCCAGTCAAATCCGAAGGATAAAATCATGTACCACCCACAATTTTGTCCTGCTCTAGTAGCCTGTTTCACTCAGAAATATGTCACATTGAGGCATTTTGATTTGATTTCCCAGTTCATGTTAATTTAATCGGTTGATCGGTTACTCATTTACATGAAACAGAAGAGGTGTAGGGGGAGGGAGAGAGAGAGTGACCAGCTTGCAGTGTTAACAAAAATTCCAGTTTCTCCACTGCTGATCACGCAATAGTTTACATTGATACTCTGGTATTTACCAATCTAGAACTGGTTCTCATTCATAACTGTGGGTTGATTGCATTGCTGCTCAAAGCCCAACATCTTATTGACTTAATAAATGGCTCATTTGCATATTGCAGCCTCTTGTGACGACAGTTTTTCTAAGGACATTGTCCTTATATCAGAACAATATATTACGTAGTCCTAGCCAGGAGGAATTGGGCACTCTTACTGTGGCATGTTCCTCTCCTCCGGCTGCCTCACCGTGCTGTGTGTGGGCGAGGGTGGCCCCGGGAGGATGGCAGAGCCGCTTTTTTAGGGAGCAGGGCTGAACAAACCGCCTCATGTAGCGAGCAGCCATGGGCCACCGCTCTGATGACTTGATTAGTGTAAATAATCACACTGTACACAAGGCCTCCAGCAACTCATTTAGAGTTATTAGTTACAGAAACATGGGCGGAATAGCAAAGTCACCAAGTCTCTCTCTCTCTCTCTCTCTCTCTCTCTCTCTCTCTCTCTCTCTCTCTCTCATACACATGCTAATGTTGTTTCCCTCACAGACTAGTACTCCACTGACTTTCATCTCACATGACAGGGACCGTCTCCATTCTTTCGGCTTTTCTTATTTTTTCTCCTTTTGTTGAATTTCACTCATTGTGCCCACTTACCCTCTCTGCCACATGAACAATCTGGGAGAGAAATTCTTCTGCCTCAGAATCGTCATCTGGATCATCTCGCTCCGCAGCCTGCTGGGTCACAGTCACTTTGAAACCAAGGAGTCTTCCATGTTTCGAAATTGATAGAAATGCTGATATTTTTGCGTAGTCACCAAAGATTAGGCTTTCCAAGGAATTATCCAAGGAAATGTAATGAAGGAATGACATGTAGAGATGACATCGGAGCTTAGTCTTTTGCGGTATAGTGGACCATGTTCCCAGCAATAAAGGACAGTTATAGGTGTGCCTGTATTTCAACTTGTGTGGGGGGTCAATGAAAAATAAAGCTTTTAAAATTGAAAGTTTAATACGTTGTTTTCTTATACTAATAAAAAAAAATAAAAATTGAATTCTTCTTAAAAAGGATATGTGCATTTTGTGTCTGCAAGAATCTGGTCAAGGTATTGATACTTGTTTACGAGATTTTATAATGGTAGAAATTCATTTTTTAAACAGTATAATCAATTTTTCCAGCCAGAAAATGTCAGCTGGTGCAACCACACATTTATTAATATTTACAACTACTGATGGTGTCTACAAGATAGTCCTTGTACATGGACACCCGTATAAACCTCTGTCTTCTATGTTATACTTTTTTTTTCTTTAGATAAACAGTATTATAATGATAACATATTTCATGGTTTTACTGTGGTCACACCAGCTGGCAGGTAAACAGCCTAACAGTGAATCTAAAAAGCTTGTCCCCCACCCAAAATATTTAGGAGTGTAAGAGTCACTTGAGGTTTTTCTTTATGATATAATGCCTCGCCAGCTCTTTCTTTAATGTCAGAATAAAAGTACTCTGTTGTCGGTTGTGCCACAGGAAATTGGTTTTTAAGGTTTTAATTTGAATCTGCATATATAGTTGGAGGGTCGCACCACCTGACATTTTAGACTAAATGCCTTTATTTTTTGATGCACCGAAAATGCATTTACATAAAGGAAGTGTTGTAGAATGATGTACTACTACTTTGTATATGTATTAGATTATTCATTTCCTGGGAATATAATGGACTTGGACACCCAAACATGCATGTCATTGACCCCTGTATAAAAAGGGCATGAGTCTTCGTGTCTGAGAGGCGCTTACGTCAAGCTTAGCTAACCTGCTGCACTGAGAAAACTAGTCTTTACCGAAATCCCCTCGAGTGGCCTCTGCCCTCACTTCCGTGTATTCTTCAGGCTAAGTCTCCTTATTCCCTTGCTTTGATCCGGCTTAGCTGGACTCATGCATGAGATGCTGTACATGTTGACCGTGCACCACTTTCTTATGGAAAATCTCTTAAAGCTGCATTTGGACTTTACAGAACCGCTTCCACGTCATGCTCCATCTGTGTTTTTTTTTCTTCTGTTGGCACTCCCCACATAAACAGGATTTACAAGATTTCTGCTTCTTTATGCTGCATTCCAGCATATAAATTAACTGGACTCCACTATGCAGGAAGAGATGCTCATGAGCAAAGCTATAGAAGAGCCCCACTCTGATATTAATGTGCATTTGATATTAATGCACAAATGTAGGATGACACAACGGCTGTGTGCCTGGAGAATCAACCGACAACCAGAATGAATTGAAACATTAATGAAAACGCTTGTCCATACAGGGCCAAGCAACACAGCAGAAACAAACAGCGAGCAGCTGTGAAGAGTTTTCATAATTTAGAGCAGCAGGATAGCGCTTTGTTTAAGGTGTTGGAACACGTAGTTAAGCACTTTCCTATCTGGCCTGGTTTTCTTTTTTTTTCCCCCTCTATTCCTCACTATATCTAGTGAGTTGGCCTGTCCCAGATCTCATCTCTTTTGGCTTCTCTCCCATCAGCTCTCCCATCATCTTTCACCTCTGCTGGGAGAGAGATTTTTAGGCAGGCTAATGGCCTCGTGACCTCTCATCTTACACCGGGCTTTGCAGACAAGTCACCGACACTTCCTTAATAGAACTGTAAAATATTGAAAAACTTCTATTAGTGACATAACTTTAGCTCCACTTTCCATCACCTTTGTGCCGTCCTCACTTTCTACTCTCTCTCCTTTCTGTTCTTTCTCCATCTCCCTCTCCTTTTTGAATCTGTCGCTTTCTCTGCCTTCTCTCTGCAGCACATATGTTTTGGAATGACAGTGCAGTATTTCTTAGGCTGTGTAATTTAACTCTAATTTGACATTTAAGCTGGACTCTTAGTGCTCAGAGCCTAAGCTATTCAGCCAGATGTGTTCAAGGCTTTATACTTTACTATCCTTTTAAGACCAATTTACACCAAGTCTGACTTGTATGGGTGGGAAAAAAAATGGAAGTTAGTTTATGAAAATGGCTATGAAAGTCTCCCAATTGATGAATGGTGATGGTTGTTCAAAATCTGTAATCTGAGCAAGCTCAATTATTTGGATGCTTTTAAAATCAGGCTGTCCAATCAGAGCTCCATTGTCATGGTTGCAGTCCCAGCAAATGTGCGTCAATATGGCTAAAGGAAGGCTGAACTTGCTTGTGGCAAAGCACAAAAGCTTATGCGGCTAGCAACACATTGATTTTAAAAATGCAGAGTTTAAACGAATGCTTTGGTGAAATTTTCCACTTACCCCAAATGTAGTCAGTCAGCCAAGACATGATTGGAGTCCAAATCTTCCTGTAGCTTAGAACAGAAGCAGTAAGGCTAATGTTGCCAACAAACAATTGAAATCAATAATCGCTCAAATAGCACTAAAGCATTTCTGTAAAAATACATCTACAAAACTTCTTTCAAGCTGCATCCGGGCCTTCATTAAGGCCTCGCAGGCTTGTTAATGTGGTTTAGGACAGAGTATGACTTAATATGAATTTCAAAAAAAAAAAAAAAATGTGAACAATGCTTGACCACTGTGGAGAGGCTTGATCTTGGATCTGATTCCTCTCTAATGATCATGGTCATGGTCACAAAAACTGATTTTAGATCAGCACTCCTACTCCCTGAAGGCTGATTTCTGTTTCTGCTTCCTTGTCTACGTATCTGTGAACTTGTGCGGGAATAGTGCACAGATGTTCCCACCGTCTCATGTAACATAAACGTGTACACTAAGGGGCAATCCAAACCAGGTCTGATATTTTTGCTCTCTTTCCAAGAATGACTACTCACTCCACTGTTTTTGTAATGTTTTTAAAATGAATTGTTTTAAACACCCATAACATCGCTTCCCTTCGGCCGACTGCTACGTGCACATAACTTTGTGGTAGTTCTGGTTCAAGTATTGTTTGAGTCTCTTTCTTCCCTCAATGCTACTGGAGAGCCAGTCAACATTTACTTTGACACACAGCTCCACAGATTCGCACAACATGTAGTTGAGGTTTTGGAGGTGTGGACGTTGTGGCTTCTGTCAGCCTCTGCGAATTACTCTTCACTATATCCCTTCTTTTCATCTCGATGCGGATATTTTCTGTGCATCTTCACACAAATATAAGTCATATAAAAAAGGCTGCCCGCAGCATTCGGCTGTCCTGTGAAGTTTTTTTTTTGTATAGCTTGCAGTAGGTCATGCTGTATTATAAACTACATTGACAAGTCTGCACACCCCTAATGAAGACCTGAATGTGGTTTGAGAGAAGTTTTGAAGATGTAATTTTACAGGAAAGGACTGGGTAATTTAGGTATGTATTAACTTCTAGCGTTAACAACATTAACCTTTAAAATTTGGACTCCAAACTTGTCTTGGCTGATTGACTACATCTGGGCTAAGTGGAAATTACTTTTTCAGAACTTCCATTTTTTTTTGTTTTTGTTTTTCTACGTGTATCTTGTCTGTTCCCCCCCCTGGAAAAGAGTGGCAGACTGTTAGCCTTTTTTCGTTGAAGTGCTTAGAAGAAAAATGAGATATGGACTATCGCTGTTACTCAAGGAATCCATATCTTCTTCCTCCTCTGTCTTCTTCCTGCATTCTCAGAATGAACAAAAAAGTGCATTGGACTGGATGTGAAGGTTCCGCTGCATTAACATATTGTTCTCTTTCTGTCCCAGTTGGCCTTTACGTGCTCTTTTTGCAGTACCACTTAGGTTGCTCGGAAAATTCATCATAGCTTACATTAGCCAAAAGCAGAAACAGTACCGTAAAGGGCAGGTGTACACAGGAGTCATTCAGACTTTTTCAAAAGATGTGCATCATGCAGCACTCCTCATTTCCTGTCCTTCTGGCTTGCTTACCTATTATTTGATGTCCATTTGTCTTGCACATTACTCTTTCAATCTCTCGTTCTCTTTCAGGGCTCTGGGGTGCGGAGCAGTGATGGAGGCAGCACAGCTAACTGTTCCTCAGACAAACAGAGTAACGAGGGCAAACTCATTAAAGGTAAGATTGGGACACACGCCTCAACAGAACTGCCCTCCAGAGCCAGACCACCAGTCTGGCTCAAATTACCAAAAAACTCCTCCTGCCCAGCCGCAGTTAGGCTCTCCCTCTTTCTGTTAATTGGGGTTGTTGTCCTGAATATTCCCAAATTTAATACTGCTACTCGGAGAGCGGAGTGTCATTGCGAGGTTGTCACTGTGTTAACACTCATTCTGGTGAGATATGAGCCAGGCTGTAATGATCCTGTCTTTGGTCCTAATGGCCATCAGTGCTGGGCCCATTTTCAGCCCAGCGAGGAAGGTTAATGGCCATGCCTAAATGAGACAGATTTAGCAATAATACTGTACCTCTGTGTCTCGCTTCCCAGCGTCCTTTGCGCCCATCTGTTTTGCAATAAAGTCCAAAGAGAACGACATGCTGCCTCTGGAGAAGAACCGGGTGCGGCTAGACGACGACTCCGACGAGGATAGGGAAAAAGAGGAGGAGCAGGAGGGGGCGGAGCAGGTCATGCCGGGAATGGAGGTGCAGAGAGAGGTTCCGCCTCCCCCACAGCCTGAGGAGAAGAAGCCCACGCTATCTCTGGAGGAGCTGGAGGCTAAGCAAGGTAGAGCATGCCCCTCTCACACATGCGCTCGTTGGTGGGTAACCTCAAACTGATACTGAGGTAACATCATGTAGAAGAAAATGTGAAATGTTACACTTTCCACTTTGAATCGATTGTTCTATAAAAGCGCTCGGCCTAACACTTGCGCGGTACCTTAGCTGGCTTCTAGCTAAGGTCTTGGTGAATACCAGCCAGTGCGCCTTCATTCAGGTGCCAGTTACTGCCTTTCATATTTCCACCGTGCACATAGAATACAAAAAAGTCAACCCAGGAGTTACATAATCATCTCCTCATTTATTTAATCACACCTTATTGAGGAACTACAAGGCTATTCTCAGCAAACTGCTATGAAGCGCTGTGTAGGCTGAAAGGGACAAGAAGCAATTTGTTGAACGTTATGAAAATCACTGAGTGATGAATTACTTTGCTAAAGAATTATCTAGAATTAGCCGCAGTTGCAGCTTTTTGCGACTAAAAGTAGGTGCTTGCAAGCATATTGTCATACAAAACCAGGTCATTGATGGAAAAAGCATGTGAACTAAGATAATAATGTATTTTTAAAAAATAAATAAAAACAGTAATTGGAGTCAGGTGTTCCAGGCTCTTCAGATTTCGGTTTGACCTGCTCTTCCATAAAAAAATACCAAATTTTGTTCTGTGCTGCTCAACAGAACATATTTCTGCTCAAGCCCCTAATCAAACAAGAAAAGCTGTAGAGACTAGAAAGGGTTACAAAAGGATTTTAACTGACTTGGAAGAAATTCACCACTGTTGAAATTCTCCTTAGGAGTGGGCGTCCTACAAGGATCAGTGCAAGGGCATACTGAAGTAAGCGTAAACAAGTGATAAAGAGCCTTAGGGTCACAGCTAAGGATCTGCAGGCATCTCTTACGCTTGATCATGAGTCTGCTTTAAGAAAAACACGGAATGAAAGTGGTGTTCAGGGGAGAATACCACAGAGGAAACTACTGCCCTCCAAAAGAAAGAAAAAACATTCAAATACATTTTGATAAAATTTAGATAAAAAAACATGAATCACTCATCACTCTGCAAAAACATTTACTTAAATATGTTACACTTTAGGCAACTTTTAACAGTTGAAAATTGAAATATTCTAAAAGTGATGCAAGTGCAGCAGAATACAATCATTAAATTGAAATGAATAGAATTTACTACACATTTTTTGTCTTTGTTGTTTATTCGCTTGATCTTACAGTGAAAATATGACAGAGCTTTTCATGAGGTTTAGATGAGGGGACTTCGGTTGTCCTGCAAAAGCCTGAGTATGTGGTCAGTGAACTATTTATTCTGAGGTATGCTTCAGATCATTGGCCTGCTATAACTTACAGCACAACTCAATCTTTGCTTTTTTTGGTGAAATCGTTAGTTCTATGCATCAATCCTTGATTCCATGTATCCTGATAAGATGGGGTTTTTGGAATTAAAATAGCGTGGCAACATGACTGATCCACCACCGTACTTCACATTGGGATTAGGTTATTTTCTACATGACCTTGACACTTTTACAAGTCCAGCACTGTGGTTTGTTGCCAAAAGGCTCATTTGTCTCATCTGACCACAGTACCCACTTCCAATCAGAGCCCTGGGCAGTTAGCGCCAGGTGCTTACGCGTGTTGTTTTGACAATACCAATATTGTGGCAACTGTTCCAGATAGTTTATTGAGATTGAGGTGGCTTTTTTTTTTAGTCGTAGTTTTGGAGACTTGGTGCCTCCAGGATGCAATCAGCACCTATTACTCAACATTATAACAAAGACAATTTAATAAATAATTATAATAAATAACTAGATTACAATTTTGTTAAAGTTTTGCCTCCTTCTTTTTGTGTGGGGGGAAATGCACTTGTGTCCACTTGCAGGGTCCCACAGCTCCAGTAGTTTGAAATTGACCTTTTGTCGTGTAGATTGGTTTCAAACCTGAAACTACCTTTCTTTTATACTCACTGCCTGATTCATTAAATGCAGCAACCTTTTGTCTCACTTCATTTGTGCATCCCGCATGTTGATTGATGACCAGTGGTGTTTGGTCTGCGACATTTCGCATTTATACCTTGGAGAGACAAGAATTTCCAGGGGGCCAAATAATTAATATGCTTTTGTGGATTTCATATAATGAGGTATTTGTTATTCGTCTTAAGTCACTGAAATGTTCTAGTGCTTTCAGTTTTTCTTTGTAAGATCAAACTGATAAATAACACAGGAACACTTTTTTTTTGCAGTCTTTCTTGCTCATATTTACCAGGGTGCTACTAATACTGGAGGGCACTGTAAACTAATTAATTCTGTTTTAAACACAAATAATTGGAGGTAGGGTTATTCTGCATCTTTGTGTCTGTTTAAAAATAGAACAGTGACTTTATTTGCATTATTTCAAAGTGCATTTGTTATTTATTTCTTTTTTTCCTGCAGGTGCATAAAATGGGCCTATTAGGTAAACCCTGATGGCCATAGCAGAATAAAGAATTCTGAGCCTATTGTCACTGTGGCCAAATGTTTGTGGACACCTGCTCATTAAGTGTTTCTTCCAAAATCAAGTAAAAACGAGTTTGTCCCCCTCTGCTGAAGTAACTGTCTCTACTTTTTGGACAAGGCTTTATGCTAAATGTTGGAGGATTTGATTGCATTCAGCAGCAGGAGGGTTAGGGTTAGGGTTAACTCATCCCAATAGTATTGGTTGGTGCTCCATCACACTAGAGAATGCAGTTTTACTTCTTCACAGTGCAATGTTGGGGGGCTTTGTACCCCTCTGTTCTACACTTGGCTTTGGACATTGTGACCTTAGACTTGTGCGACTGCTTCAGACCATCAGACCGTGTGTGTGTGTGTGAGAGAAAATGCCAGCTGCCCTTTAAGCTGTGTAAATATTTTATGATGAATGGACCAGAAGAAATAGTCCGGAATGACTTGGAATAAAATGTTCGTAAAAAGCCTGTACTGTAACAGAATCCCCTTAATCAGCCAAGTATGTGGAAAATAACCATGGTAAACAGAGCTGTTTTTGTTTGGTTGGTTGGTTGTTTTTTCACCCCTCCCCCTTACTTTATCTTTTCGTCTGGTAATTTTGTGACTGCCTCTAACACTAAAGTGGACGCAGGACCAAGCGCAGTGATGACACGAGGATGATAACACAGTTCAGTAAATGTTCTGATTGTGTTGTGATATTTTTTTAAATTTGGCCACAAAACTGTAAATAATCTAGTACGAAAGATTCAAGTTGCCAGTGACACACAAACTTGACTGTCTAATAGTTTGTGACCGCTTAGCTTAGTCTTCTGCTTTGCTTCACAGTTAGTAGCCATCTCAAAATGACTACTAGAATAATACAATAAAATAAGTTTCTAGTATTATTATTGTCATCTCTCTGTATTATCTCTGTATCGCTAAGAATGTGTCCACATCAACAAACAGACCTACTAGGTACTATTACCACTACTGCTACTACTACTAATGATAATAATAGTAGCAACACTTTCTGGTTGATAAGTTTGAGGCTTATGATTTGAAACTGAATATGTATCGAATAAAAGGACATAATAGTGCAGTTCTGTATTTGTAATCTTTAATTTGATCATGAAGCTGTGATTTATCTAATAAGAAAAAACAGTACACTGCCATGGTATTTGTGTCTTCTTATCTTAATCTGATTGAGCTGAGATTACAATGTTTTTTTCCCAGCATTTGAAGCCATTTCTTGATGTCTGAAGCCTGACACTGTGGCCTCAGGATGTCTTAAAAACTACACTGCACCGTGGGTGACTTTTTGTAGGCATGATTTCTGCCTTGATATAACTTAGCGCTTTCAACCAGTGTAGCCCAAAAGTCACGTTTCTACAGTAATTTCATCTGTGTTAGCTACTTTAAATGTGATGTAAATGTAGGTTATCAACTAACGTGTAAAAGTCGTTATGTTCATGTGTGGTGATACTAGTATCTTGCTATGGTTTTCATTAAATAAAGAAATGAGCAGTGCAGTTTTCAAATCGCAAGAGCTGCAGTTTTTATTGTAGCCCACAGTACCTGCAGCAACGTTACCTCCACAAATTTCAGGTGAGGTTATTTAGCCTAATAATGTGGAGCTTATGAACTTCATGTAGATGAGTTGGACCAATCATTAACACCCAATCACCCATGATCTGTGAACATGGCAATATAGTCAGAATTTTCGGGCAGTCTGATGCACTACATTCAGTGTTCAGGCCTGATCCTTTATTTTTATATAAAACATTCAATATTTAAATTACAGTCGCAATATTAGTCAATTAGTAAAAATTACAATTAGATATTTTCCTTGACTCGTTCAGTCCTAGTTTTTACCACAGGGCTGTTTTTACGGTAACTCTGAAGTGCTAATAACAATCACATGAACTAAAGAAGCATCAGCACATCTCAGTGTACAGTTTATTAATTATTCTTCAGTGAAGAGGTCAACCTGCTCACCGTCATGTCATAGTGACTGTAAATGCATTAAGTTATATGCATTAGAAGAGTGAGCTGTGTGATCTAGCTAAATGCCATCCTCACCAGCGGCGCTAACTGTCCTCTTTAATCGAGTGGGAGTTTGTTGTGGGGTTCACGTGAGAGAAGGACACCTCTCAGTCAAACACATGCATGCGCGCTGCATCCCTGGAGAATGAGCCTTGCTTCCAGCTCATCCTTTACCACAGTTCAGTCTGGGGACAAAAGCCCACATGAGCTCTGATATGCTACACTTTTAATGCCTAGCATGCAGATCCTGTTATTTTCCATAATGAATTAGGCGTTTTAAAGTTGATCTTATCTGACTAATTCTATAACCCACCGGCGCAGAGCGTGCCATCCGTTCCAGACTCCAAAATGTTCCATCATGCAGTTTAGACTGGATCAGTCTGACAGCGACTGCAGCAAAAGATCCGTTAAGCAGCGGAACGTTGGGCTTATTAGCATAATAAGACCAGCGCCACGGAGGGGCCGAAAGTAGCTTGGAGAAAGTGAAACAAATGGCACTGCAGTAAGGCAGCCCTCAGTCAGTGGCACATTGGGTTAGACTGCAGGGCTATTGATTGGCCTGGAGCTGCCTAATCTGTATCGATGGACTGTAAAAGGATCACAGTCGCATGCTGTGATTACCAATGCCCGGATTCAGCTACCAATCCCCCCCTGCTCTTGTATCTTCTTTCTGGGGTTTTGCACTGTTTACCAAACACAGAGCATGCTGGGGGCGGACTAGGAGTCTGTAATTTAGGCTTATCTGCCTTTTTTTTAACTTTACAAAGACATTTAATTTCATTAATTGGAGTTTTTGAACCCCAAAAAAAACTAAAATCAGTAACTTTTTAATGTTTCAATAATGTACGCAGCATGTAATTATGCAGTCTCTTCAAGACTCAGTTATATTTTTCATTTCATAATGTAAGACCAAATTACATTTCTTTTTTAAAATTACACTTTTGTTGGGCTGCCGGCACAAGAGAATTAAACATATTTCTCTCAGAGAATATTAGCTGATTAGCTGATGCTGGTGATCATGTCTCAGATGATTAACATTGTGGTGCGGTTTTAGATTTTTATTTTTTTTAATCCTGCATTAAAATCTAGACAGTATTGGCTGCGCTGCTGAGCCTGTGGCACTGTACTGTCACATGAAGACAGATGCGGTGGTATGAAATTTGCATAGAATCCTGCCATAAGCCTTATTTCCAGGACAGAGATGGTCACAAGTCGCTTTATTTCCAAGTTGAGTCTAAAGTGTTTCGAGTCTTTAGTAGAGAATTTTACTGTCGTCTTGTTATTAAGCTGCATGCATTGCATTGTACCAAAGTTAACCCCATTGAAAACCTGCCAGGTTCAACACTGCTTCAAATAATGAGCCTTACATTATAGAAAAACCTTCAGTTTGAATGACAAAACCGAAGCGCTACACTCAGAAAAGGCAGTGCTGTAGTAGCACATAAGCTAGTTAGCTAGCACAATAGCTAGTTGAAGTTGTAGTAGGTTTTAACATTTAGGTTTGCAAATAAAAGTTGTCATTCATTTACCACATTAAGGTTCTGCTTCAATCAGTTCTGCTGAAATTTCATGAGTCAGAAGTCTCTGATTTAAGTCAGTCAATATGCGACTCAAGTGCATCTCGAGTCCAGAAGTGACTGTAAATAGTCTTTTGGCAAATCACCACTGAACTTGCTATGTGAATCTATAGAATATCGAAGTGATTTTCTGGCAACATGATAAGCCACTCCCCTGAGATGGGACACAAGTGTTGTGTGGTCTGGCTCCTTCCAAAAAACCTCTTTTAGCTCTGCAGCAGGATCTAACCCTAGGCAGCTCTGCTGCTGCTCTAATTCAGTTCATTTATCAAAAATAGTGGTTACAGTGCAGATTATTGCACATTTTGCTGGCTGTGACTTTGTTATGACTTTGCATTTGGTTCTGTCTGACTGAACAGAGGAGTAAATGTCCCTCTCCTATCTCAGCTTATGTTCAGAGTCAAAGCCCCAACTACATCACACACTTTGAGGCTTTAAACCCAGCTGGCCGAGCAGCGCGCAAAGAGCGAAAATAGTACCTTTTAACATTGGTACCATTTTTTACCTGGAGTGTGTGAATTGCTGGTACAAGCCCTTTCCATTAGCAAAGAAAGTGTTGTTTTGGAATGAACAAAGACATTTATAAGAGAATGCCATGCAGAGCTGCGCCCTACAGAAAAGTCGCATTATGAAACAAGACAAAAAGTCATGCACTTTACAGTCTTTTACAGCTGTATGCAAAAGTTTGGATACCTTAGGCCAAATGACATGTTTTGTTGATTTTTGAAAAGAAACAGTCTGGTAAGAGAAGCAAAGCAAAACCCCCCATGTGAAAGTGAAAATAGGTCATCTTTTATAGCATGACAGTAATTCAAAGCACGCTTCAAAACCATTGATCAATACTTCAAGAAAAGCAAGCTGAAGCTTTTGGAATGGCCATCATAATGACACTTAAACATCATCGAAAGTCTGTAGGTACATCTTAAACGTGTTGCAGAGAAGATAGCTCAAGAATATTGCAGAACTAGAAGAAACAAGAATAGAAGGAATGATGTTTGGTTACAAAATGAATGTGAGGTGCTGGAGTGGATATATCTGCAAACCGTAACGGATTGCAGACTAATCGAGAAGTGCAGAAATTAATAACATGCATGCAGAATGTAATTTAGACAGCCAATCAGCAGTGTAGATTTTGGGACGAGCGTGCTTATTGGCTCACGGATGCTGATAAAACAATAAAATAGGCAAAGAATGCATCCAAACTTTTGCATACAACTCTATTTACTTGTTTGTTTAACCTTTAGTAGTACCTGCAGTTGAAATATGTTGTTCTCAATTGATATTTGCTCTATGTACACAGGGGTTTCATGCAGTACCTGACCATTATAATTCATTTCATGCAGCGCTGTAGAAAGCAGCACAGTATTTGTTGTAGTCTGTCAGAGAGGAGATGAATCTTAGAGGAGTTGAAAGGAAGAGTTCTGGTTCAGGAACTGGCTAGGTAGAGTATCAGACACTGTGTAGGACACTTTGTTTTCAGGAAATCTTTGAAAGTCAGCAAGGCTGAGCATACACCAGAGGACATTCAGTATCCTTGCAAGGGAGAGCATCTCATGCTTTTTAACTCTCTTTCTGTTTTAGTAGGGCACTTGCAACACAATTTAGGAAGGACGGGTGATCTCGAGGGACTGCCTATTTTGGGATTCTTTCACAGTTCTCAGTTATTGCATGCGTTAAAGGGGCTATTGTGTTTTATTTTGTGTTTTATTTTCCTCTCTGGGATTATGTACTACAGACCGTAATAATAAATTATTATATGACTTTTTCTTTACTCCTTTCTACGAAACAAGCTGTTACTGTGCCATTAGGACTGATACGTTAATGACCTCTTCTGATTGACTGCTCTGTTTTGTGTCTAATTCAAAAAGTAGTCCAGGCCAAACCGCTCCTTGTAATTTCAGCATGAATAGGCGGAGCTGAACTGTTGTAGGCCGAATAGGTGGGTATACGTACACGACTGTTTTTGTGATGACAAGACACAGGAAAAAAACAAAAACTGTGCATTTAAAATGGGCTTAATTGCTGTATATGAGTCACAAGAATTGGGGAGTTTTATGTTAAATCCTGAAACTAAAAAGCCTTCGTGCTACTTTAAATTTTATTTCAAAATAAAAAGTGAAGGGAAGGGATGCACGTCTGACAGTGTTCATTCATTTGTATTCATTGGTATTGAAAACAGTAGGTGCTGCAGTGTGAGCAGCCTTCAGAAAGAGCTGGAGGTGGGATTGAGTGCTTGTGAGCTAGAAGGACTTACTTCCTATGAAAGGATAAAGTATGTACATGAGAAAAAATGCAGGTGCACTTTCCCTTGAGTCTGTTTTCTCCAGTGGCTGCTGGAAGTTTCATAAGAAAAAGTGCATCATCACCATGCAGCCAAAGGTCAATGTGGAGCACCCACTACCGCCAAGACTGTAGACTCTAGATAAAATCTAACCAATAATCCAGACTATGAGCACAAAAGTCTGCTCAGGTCTCTTTATATAAATGTTGGTGAAAAGGGTGCACTAAAAGCAGTCTTGAAAATTTGAGCCAAGCTTAGCTAAATTTTCTTTGGTGTGGCTTAGCCTAATGTAGTACCATATGTTGTACTATAGAAATTAGGGATGTATGATGTATCGGTGGCAGATATATTGTTTGCTGATCAATTATAAAACTTTGTATCATTGGTTCAACATTACAGTTACGGCCAATGATTGTAACTGATAGTTTTGTGTTCTCTTTTTAGCCTGTGCACACACTAAAGCGTGTGTAGAAGCATGTGTAGTCATCAGTGGTGGGAATTTCCCTTTTCTAGACTCCACAACCGCTCCCTATAACAACCGCCGACGACCACCTTTTATGACGAATTCTTCAAAAAGGCTGAAACATACAGTATTTCAGGTGTACAGTCCTGTACAAAAATTTGGGCAGCTCTGGTCAGATAACACGTTTTATTGATCTTCTAAGTAAAAATAAGTTAGCACATCAATACAGAAGGCACATGTATGCACAATAAATGCAGAACAATTACTTTTTATTTGCTGAATTTAACATATTAAGGAAAAATAAAACACACAATGTGGCATGTGCAAAAGTTATGGCACTTAATATTTCATGTTCTATTTTTTCTGCTATGTTAAACTCAGCAAATAAACAGAAGTTGTACTCTAACATTGGCAGGAAATGCCATATTTAAGTTGCTTTCTTATAGAGAATGTGTTAATTTTACTTATTTTCACTTAGAAAATCAACAAAGCATGTAACTTGACTGGTTAATTCTATAAGCTGCTTATTTCAGATATTATTTTTCAGTATAGTCAGATATAAAGTTTCAGTATATTTCAGCAAATATATGGAGGTTTAATATGTAAATATTTGTACATTTCTGGCAAAATGAGTCACTGGGGACACTCAGCTTCATTTTGAATGTTGTTCTGCAGAAGGACTATTATATTTTTATTAAGATATATCGTTTTTATATTTTTCCACTAACTTCACTCTTTTACAATACAAAATGATGTTAGAAGTCTTAGCTGTAAAGGTTTCTATTGTGCAGCCTTGGCTACATGGGTATAACTTTTTTGTTATTATTATTGTTAATGTTTGATTTTGTTTTGATAAATGGCATCATGTCAGGTTCATCATTGGTAATGATGATTTTTTTATTGTTATCTAACTTTGTTGGTTGTTGTAGTGAGTCCAATCCATATTCCTGTTCTTTATATTTAGATAAGAGGTTTACTTACTGATGCAAAATATCTACATAAAATAATGTAAAACATTAAAAAATGAATTAAATTTAAATAAATAATTTAAATTACTGGTTTATGGTATCAGTGTTGGCCCTAATAAGGTGTTACTGATTATTGTATTGGCCCAGAAATTCCCTATCAGTCCATCTCAAGCAGAAGTAGTGTCCCATTCTCAGCTCCTGTGTTGGAGATCGTGCTTGTTTATGTTTTTTGTCGTCTAGATTTCTCATATGAAACGAAGGTGAGGGTGCTTCAGAGAAACAGAGAGACCGAGGGAGGTGCAGTGCTGGTGGCTGTACTCCTGTGTGTATTGTAGACTTAACTGCTGAGAGGTTTTAGCGGTGCTGATGTTGAATGAGCCCATTGCTTTAATTGAATGAATCAGGGCCATTTAGTGAAGTGCATATGTGTGCTCTCTTCATTAGCTTATTTGACCAGGGACCATATGTGTTTGATCATGGGCCAAGCTGTGACTCTTGATTTGTTAAGGAAATCAGTATCACCCTAAGAACTGTTCCTTCTTGTTTGTGGACGGCTTCATTAAGGCGAGTGCATAGCTATGTTAGCTATGCATAAGTAAGCATTCAGTTCAGTTTTAAGCTGGACAGCCAGCTTACAGTTCAATTTGTTTTACATTACTGAGTTCATGATTTCATATTTTTCCAAATGTTTGAACAAAATGGAATGAAGAATAATGTTGAGTCTATCGTATCATAGAGACTAGAGCTGGGAATGTGTTGACTGCAGCCTTTGGTGTTCCCACTTTACAGTTGCGCTCCTGAAGAGGCACTCTGGCCAAAATGAAAAACATGACCGTGGCTATGACCATCTATGACATGCCTCTTCCATTAGAACCACAGTAGTACTGAGAGTGAGATTTTCTAGTTTAAAGACAAAAAGACCAAAAAAAAAAGAAAGAAAAACCCATGTGATCATGCTTCTTGAAGATGTGAGGAGCGACATGTTCTTTGGGGCGAAGGCACAAGGCCAAGCCAACATTACTGCTTGGGTCATGTCTGTTAGGTAGCCTGTACTTTAGTGCATGTTTAATTTTTGTGGAGAGGATTCCCAGGACTTGTATGCTGTATTTGGACAATGCATGTTGGGTATTGTAGTTAGAGAACATTGATGGATTGAAAATGCAAAAACTGATGATGCTGAGAGATGCAGTGCTGCACTACAGAATAGTGTTTAAGTGCTGGAGTCCGGTCTTGCTCTTCAGAGCAAATTAATGGTCTCGACTTTGTCTCGCTCTCAACGTCATTTTGACTCATGCTTTTCTCTGTATCTGGTTAAGGAGGACTCAGACATTGTTTTCGGGACCAGTCAAGTGCACTGCCTCAATTTGAGATGACTGTATTATTTGTTTGTCGATGTTTATTAGCTCCAAAATTCAAACATACCCAGAGGGCAGATCGGAGTGCTTTTATTGCTGCTTTCATTTAATAATAAAAATGAGTGTATGCTGTTGACTTTAGGTTCTGATTCTGAATGTTTTAGAGAAGAAGAGGCAGAAAATAATCTCAGAATCACTTACTTCCAAAAGTTACAATGCAAAGTTGCATACTAATGATAAAAGATATTTTATTTTGTTATATTGTACGTTAACATTTTTTTATTAATATATAGCATGTATAATTCATTCTTATGAATCTAAGATGAACTACAAACAAATATCCGTTTATTCCACCGTTTTCTTTTTATTCTTATATTCTGAAAAAGTCTGTCATGAGTTAGCATGACAGATTTTATTCAATAATATAACAGCATTTTATTACTGTAATCAGTAAGTGTCATGACAGCTTATGTTACGTGTTATTTTTTGCTGAACGTGCTCTATTTAGCAGTCATGACCTTCAAGGTTATAACGTCATGACAAACAATGGTAACATAAAACTTTTATTACTGGACAAAATCTGTTATTACAACTCTGCAGCATATACCATTACAGTTTTATGTGGCAGGGTTCAAGTAACGTATTATAGAAAGACTTTTTTTTTTTTTAAATAGTTTTTCCTAGAGCCAAGCATCCAACTCAAGAGCTATTCATGAACCTTTATTTTTAAGACTGAATTAGCATAATTAATACAATGTAGATGATTATCGCAACAATTTGCACATTTTTGCATAGTGATATGTCATCATGCTGCATCATTACTCTCTTGGTAACCAGTTATGGCTACTATAGACTTGATTTTGTTTCAAAGCCATTTAGTTTTTTCCTTTAAGAACAGTTGTGCAGACATTGTAGTGCTGAATGGGGCGTGTCTGAACACGTCTTTTTTCCTTTATATCCTTTTTCTCATTTTCTTCTGTTTCTCCGCTCTGTTTCCTTTCTCCCAACTCCTCTCCTCCTTCTTGCCCTTTTCCTCGTCGAGTGCGAGTGAGCACTGAGCCTGTTCTCTCACCCGTAGTATTCACACAGTGTTTCATATGATGCTGCGTGGCAGGGGGCCTATTTTTAGTAAGAAGGATAGGGACCGTGTTCTCCTTTGCTTGCGTAATGTAGTGACTTATTTTCTCTTGACGTGCACTTCCGTCGAACAAACTGCAGAAACACATGAGCTCTCTGCCCACTCATGCTTAGCTAAGCTGAGCCATTGTCAAATTCAAGTTCCACCTAGAGCCCATCTTTGCTTAGCTAGATGGCTTTTACAGGCCCAGTCAGGAAGCGCCGCAGCTGCCATGCCAGCTTTAGTACTGCAGCGGCCGAGGCTTTTAAATATCAACACCCGCTGTGCGTTTTCCATGCTAATAAACTCCGAGCAGGTCACCAACCGGCCATTGCACTCTTTCTGCAGTTCCTGGTTGAGAGGTTATTAAAAAGAAATGAAACCTCAAACTTTGTCATTTTCTTTTTTCATCATTGCAGCATTGCTGTACTTTCTATTCGTTTTGAGTTTTTGAAGAGTTGGATGTTTTTAAGGCTGTTATACCTCAGCCTGGGCAACCGTTCAGCACCATAAGCAACTTAATGAAGCCCAAACAAACTAAAAAGCTGCTGCCACTAGAAAACATATAGCCCTCAGCACTAACAGGAGCTGCTGCTGAATTGTGCCAGAGTTAATGCTATAAATGGGTCAATTTTATTGTTTCAAAGCATAATGGACAGTAATATGTTCTTTAGCATAGGCTTTGACTTTAACTGCAACTGTTTAAAATAAAACGTCTGGAGTTTTATTTTAACCACTTGCAGTTGTTTTAAACCGACTGCATGGCTGGACAAATATAACCAAGTGTAATCACTGATATGTCGAAATATAGCCACAAATTCCAGGCAAGACAACATCACCAGATTGTATAGAACCACCCCTGTGGAATTAGCCCTCCTTTTGAAGGACACAGTCCAATTTTGAAGGACATTGCTGGCAAGGCAAAGAGCATGACTGAAAAATAAGTTTGGATTTCAAGGGATTTTTATGTGCCAGATGCCTCCCAGTTCCACAGTTGTTTAGTCCAAACGAGAGATGTAAATGATAAAACGAATAGCCATTAACCAACAAATAAACAGTTGTTCGACCAATGCTGTTGGTTAAAACAACCTTAAAGGTAAAAAAACCTCAAAAGCTAGTGAGGTACACTGAACCAAAGCTAGCCCCAGTCATGGTGTGTTCGTGTTAACGTGGACGAGTAATGAGTGAAAAATAACTGTGTAACTTCAAGATATAGAATTTTCAAGCAGCACGTTATGTATTCCTTTTTTTTTTTTGATATATAGTCATCAACAGTTTCCCTTCAGTTTAAATAAAAACTGAAACTGACACTACCGATCAGTACCGCTTTCAAAGATCTATACACAGAAACTTTTGTACTGTCTTGGCTCATTAAGACAGAATTCAGTGTGCACTCATAAGTGTGCAAAATAATCACATATTTTACATCGAATTTAAATATGGCTCAGCCAATCAGATTTCAGAATTGTTTGATAATTGATGTTTTGATGGGTTGCATCCTTGATTTTAGGCTTGATGATTATTCGCTGTTTAATGATGGTCTAAAGTATTAGCAAAAATTTGCATCCCTAGCCTGACCACAACAGTGTGCGTAGGCCATTTCAGTCTTTTGGTAAACATTTGAAAACAGCCTTAAACAAAACACAACCACAACACAGCTGAGGACTATTCAACATGGAAACCAGCTGAAAACAAACAAAAAAAAACACTGATTTTTCTTTTTTTTTCTCTTTTTTTTTTCTTTTTTTTATTCCGTTGTCTCAATCAAGAGTTCGCATGCTGTCCCCCGTGTCTGTGTGGGTTTCCTCTGGGTGCTCCAGGTTTGCTTCCACAGTCTGAAGATATGCAGTCGGGACCAATTGGACATGCTAAATTGCCCCTAGGTGTGAATATGTGTGTGAATGTGTATGGCTGTCTGTCTGCCCTGTGATGGACTAGCAACCTGTCCTGGGTGGTTCCTGCCTTCCGCCCAATGACCGCTGGAATAGGCTCTAGATAAGCGGTTTAGTTAGAGTGTGTGTGTGTGTGTGTGTGTGTGTGTGTGTGTGTGTGTGTGTGCACCAATCAAATGAATACTTCACAGTTTGGAAAAAACAGATTCAATTTTGTCCTTTAATGTCCAGTATTTATATTGAAATTTTATTATTTTTTTATTTAGTTTATATAGACTGGGCTTTCTGCTGACGAGGGATAGAATATTTTGGAACACCAACAAAACGTTTTTTTTTGTTGATTTGGTTCTTGACAAAGAAGTTTTGAAACTTTAAAAAAAGCACTTCTTACTTTTATAGTTTTGGACCGTGCGTGTCTAACCCTACTGCCTGTTTCCCCCTGCAGCCAAGCAGAAGCTGGAGGACCGCTTGGCGGCAGCTGCGAGGGAGAAGCTGGCTCAGGCTTCCAAAGAGTCGAAGGAGAAGCAGCTCCAGGCCGAGCGCAAGAGGAAAGCAGCCCTGTTCCTGCAGACCCTGCGTGGCCCTGAGGCTGAGATCAAACGAGCCGATGAGCCCTCTGCTCCCACTGAGGTGAGTGTGGTTGCGTGCCCTGCCCTAACCCCTTGCTCCTGTATAACACTGTTTTGTTTCAGTTGCGTTCAGCTACGTCCCTCCGCGTACATATGTGTAAAAAATGTACGAGCACTTCACTCACATTTCCAAGTGCTGAATATTTCATTCAGTGGATTTTCTGAGAACTTGGCTGTTCTGCATAGTGTTTAGTTGTTAGCGTTTGGCCTATTATTTTATTGATTGTTGTGCCAGACAAGCCTTTTAAAGGCTTAATCACGTTTTCACATAGACTCTGAGGATTATGTGGTTACATCCTCTGTAAAAGAACTGTTTAAAATTATATTATCGATCTGGGGAAAAAAAATAATCATTACTGTAATACAGTACTCATCATGCATTGTTATATTCTTTTTTTTGTATTCGTCCCCCGAGCAGGTGATTGCACTTCCCTTTTCGACAGTGCAGTTGAGATGTGTAAAAGCATTGTGCATAGTGTATCCCCTCTGTGCTGCTGAGGCCCTTTTATGAACTTAACAGAGAAGCGGGCGGTATGTGATTTAGCTTTTCTGACAGCAGTGGAGTCTCTGAGGCTGCGTATGAGTGAGTATGTGTATGTTTGTGTCTCAGTTTACCACCCGGCAAGATCTCTGCTGGAGGCTAAACAAGAAATGTTAAAAATAAGAAAGGCTCCAAACCAAAAAAAAAAAATCTAAACAAAATGAAGATTCAGATTTACTTAGAGCTTCAGTTTCACATCTTGAAGAAGCCGGGATATTAAAGGATTGCTTCAGCGACACATTTTTCCAATTACATCAGATGTAATTGATCAGTAGAGACATGTTTGGTGCCAAATTTTGTTTCCTTGGTTTTAAACTGGAGCCATGAGGATACCACTACTAACAAACACTAGAAGTCATTATAAACTATGTCCAGGTTTTCAGTAAGGGTGAGCAGACTTGTCTCTGAGGCTGCGTAAGAGCGAGTATGTGTATGTTTGTGTGTGATTTAATAGCCGATGTGTTTTAGGACACAGTATGACTAGGGATGGATACTGCTTATCGATACAGATACGTAGCGATACACTTATTGAAACTACTTTTCGTAATTTTGTGCGAAAAACATGAACATGACTTGAAAAGATGTGAAAAGGCTGTGGTCATCTCCCTCCTATTAAAAATATCAACAACCATAAGCAGTACAAAACTGGTTACCCCTTGTTGTCAGAACAGCTTACACTAAGTTGAAACGATTTATGCTATGCTAGCTACCAAATTTTAATTCAGTACAGACTCAGCTCTGAAAATATCCTAACAATAATTATTATTATTTTAATGCTGAAAACATTTTCTGATGAGGACAGTTAGACTATCAAACTATCCTACCTGTGTTTACATGAGGCTGAAGTTGGCTTCCAGTCCGCCAGCTTCTGGTTCGAATTTTCCCGTTCCACCTTAAATGGTGCAGCAGTTACATTCTGACATCTCAGGCATTATAATAATAGCTGCTGTAAATTTAGACAAGAAGGCGTGTAGGAAGCTGACTTCAGCTTTGCAGTTTTAATGCTGGTAGCACTTTTGATTAGGTCATTTAAGCAAAATGTCCTACCTTGAGTTTTATGTAGGGAACTACCTAAAAACATGCACGATAATAGGACATTTCGACAAGGTAGCACAATTCATCACAACACCAGGATCACTGAGGACATAGGTGCAGCTGCCGCTTTGCTAAAGCAAATATGTTGCACTGCTTCAGGTTTATAGAATGTTGTATTCATGTTTCATGAGGTTGCTGGTGTTACCCCCTTTACAAGCAGCTACGGCTTTACATATATTGCATTTTGCTGCATTATCATTAAATTTAGTGAAGTGAGCTCACGCTTTTGAGCGTCCCGCCCTTTCAGCCAGCAGAATGACACTCAGCATCCGAAATGGTTAAGGTAGTCGGAGGCATGTGAATGCTTTCATCTCACAGAGCCAAGCGACCCTCCCTCTGATCCGAACGAGCACTAACCATTTGAAAATGTCTGCTGTGTAGAATGAATAAACGTTACATAAATGCAAATAGCAGTACTGTTTGTCCAGAAGCTTATAGATATTTCAGCACTGACCAGTCAGGAACCGATCCAATTAAGTATCGGTTTTTGATACTCCTCCCTAAGTGTGACTTACTGTGGACTCTATTGACCGAAACTTCACCGTGTAGCTGATCACTGCAGGCAGTCATTATAGGCAACAGGGGTGTTGTGTTGAATTCCTACTTGATCACCACGTTATAGAGGCACAAAGGCACTGCATCTAAATTTTGGGCATTTTTATAGCTCCCAATAAGTCATGCTGCTGTGTCCTAAACCTCATTGACAAATCTGTGCGAACTATAAACAGAAATTCTACTGATTTTTCAAACTTTCGGCATTTTTCAAACTATCTGAAAGTTATTGCATGAAATGGTTATGAGTATGCTTCCTAATGTTTGAGACATTGTTCTGCAGTAGTTTTGAAGTAAGATTTTGGCCTGAATCATATATTTTTTAAAACACATTCATGGTGGAGAGGTACATGAAGGTCACCGAAAGGCAAAACAGTCTGCAAAGAAAACTTTTTTTTTTTTTCCAGATTTACCACCATTTTACCATTATCTCCATTACATAAACTTAGACACAGGCAGGTTCGCTGGTGGTTTTGAATCATAAATAAAATGGTCTCTTCTTGTCCACACCACAGTAAAGAAACAGTAAGTTTCTCTACAATGATGCATTTCACATCAAACTGTTCTCTATGACTTTTAACCATCAAATTAGAACCATAGGATTCCCATTTAATAAAGCCCTGGATGCAGATTGACAGAAGTTTTAGGAATGTATTTGCAGAGAAGCTTTGAGTCACTGTTACTTTCTAGTGTTGGCCTTAGCCTTGTAGCTCCAGCGGTAAACTAAAGAAGCAAAACCTGGATGCCAAGCATGTCTCGGCTGATGGACTACATCTGGGGTAAGTGGAAAATTCTGTACATTTGATTTTTCTCCGATCCGTTCCTTCAAGAACTCGCAGACATGTTACCAGAATTTCTAACTGCTCTTGTGGCCAGCTCAGGGACTCTGAATATGTGTTTTTTAGTGTGAGTGGAAGTTTCTGCTGAGTCTGGTGGGATTGAGATGGTGGTTGGTGCTGGTACTCTATCTTTAATGGCGACAGCATCCGTGTGCAGCTCAGATTTCCCCTGGCAGTGTCTACAGGCTCATAACACTGCTCTTCTTCCAGCTGGAAGTTTGCAGCATTGTGTCCAGGGATGCCTACATGTGAGAGAAGAGAAGAAAAGTAGAGCAGTGAAAGTACTCATGTTGCTCCCCTCCAAAGGCACCCAGTTCTCTGCTGTATTAACATGCTCAACGGAGCGGCAAATCAGCAGCTGCAGCTGGTCATTGCAGCCCAGCATCCTCGGGGCCTTTACCTGAGTCACACACACTTCACACCCACGAGCTTGACCCCGCTCCTCTTACACTTGCATCATCTTTAGCTTTCACCACCCATTTCATTGCCTTCACACCCTCAAACACAACCTGCGACCCACTTTTCAGCACATGCTGTGTCTGTTCCCTCACTCTTTGCTCTGACGCACAAATGCTTGTATTGTCGATGTTCAGAAGTTGCTTCACATGAGTCCGAGTCGAGTCTCGAGTAGGCATGTGCTTGAGTGCTCGAGTACTTTGTTAACCATTTGAGATGCCTGTATTCAAATACTGGAATCACTGTTCAGATACTTGTTCCTTTCCAGCACAAGAAGGAGAAGAAAATGTACAGACTAACAATTTTCACAGGACTGTAAAATGTTATGATTTTGCTCATAATTGTGAGAATATTAGGCACATCCCTATTCCTGGTTTGAGTCTGAAGTCTCAAGTCTTTAAGAGATTTTATTTTGTCTTGTTATTAGCTGCAGGAATTGTGTTGTACAAAAGTAAACCCCACTAAAAACCTGTCAGGTTCTGCAGGGCTTCAAATAAGTCTTTATAGAAAAAACCTTCAGTCTGAACCATACAAAAGAAGTGCTTCATGCAGTCAATCCTGTGTTTAAAGGACAAAGCAAAACAACTTGGTTTGTGGTAGGTAGACCTGCACAAGTCATTATTAAATAACAAAATCACAATTTGAAGGAGAGCAGTATTCAAGTCATAAGTTGCAATATTAATTATACCTGGCATTATTCAATACGGTCTCCACAGGTTTTAAGAGGGGAAGTTCAACCTAATAATGCAGAGCCCTTGAGCTGGCAGTCTAATACACGTCTTTCAGCGTCCCCATCTAGACCCGTCCTGAAAAAAATGGATATGCTGATGTTTGTGAGGGGGGAAAAAGTTTAATTTATAGAAACTAACCATATTTAAATTACAGTTGCAGTGCTGGTCAGAAAAATTGCAACTAGATTTTTTTTTCTCCAAATCATTCAGCCGTAGTGGGTTAGTCTGTAGTTTGTATAGCAAGTATGCAAGCTACGTTTTTAGTAAGGTTTAAAGGAAGCACCACTTTTACTACAGTTAGCACAAGTTTTTTTAGGTTGAAAGGCTCGTTTTTTGAAATCCTATTGAACCTGAAGGCCACTGCACAATGAACTCTGAGAATAAACAGTACAAAAAGGCAAAATATTCAGAACCAATTTTTTGCACTTTATTGTGAGGAATATGCGTCGTTTTTTGGAGCTTCAACAAAAAAAGGGCAGAATGTTTTTAAGAGTGAAGATATTCTTTGCTCCTGACAAGAAGGGCAAATGGTGCCAAGCTGTTTTCTATTTTGCTCCTCAGCAAGTACTTTTAAGCACTTTTGCATATAGCTCAGATGTCCAGAGCCCAGTTTGAGCTGCTTTTGTACATGTTAATACCATAAGGAACAAAGCAGCAGACCAAGTAATTCTTTTGACATTTATCAAAAAAGTTCAGGTTGCTGGGACACAACTGTCCTACAAAAATGACCTCTCTCCTTCAAAAAGCAGGACTGATTCTGCATGGTGCTACATAACCTGGCGATAATGTATTGCCTGGAATCTGGATCTACATTTCACCATGCTGTGATTACATTTTTGTCCTGTATGAAAAACAAAAACATATCTTCTCAGTCTCTCCGTATTGTTTTTCCAGCCATGCAGTTTGTTTGCTTATGGGATTACCATCAGATATAAACCAGTCCCGTCTAACTTCACTCATTGCACTCACTCATCTGAGTGAGTGAGTGCGGTCCTGGCTGGCACTGACAGCACTGCGGGTGAGTGAGCTGTGTCAGTGTCAACCACTGCAGTCTCCTAAAGGCCTGATTTATGCCACCTTATTTGCCTGCCTGTAAATATGGATGTCTGGTGCTTTTATCTGCTAAGTGGATTGCGCTGCGCATGTTGTGTCGCTTCAAGGCTTCTCCACGTCTCCAATGTAAATCTTCTCCTTAGAGCGATCAGTCTTCCTTTAAGGCTCCCTCACGACTACTGCATCTCTTTTCCCATCTCTCACTCTCCCTCCATCTCCTCCCTCTGAGTCAGTGGCAGTAATGATTCCAGCTTTTCAAGTCTGCCACTGCTGCTGGTTTGCCCTCATTAGAAGAATCTCAGCTTTCTCCACACTGTCTCCGTTCCCAAGGTGCTCAGATCAGAGATGCAGGTGGTAGGGACAAGACACACACAAAGTGTGTACTAGAGCTTCTAGAGTGGCTTTGAATGCTTCACCACCCTGACCACTCGCTAGGGGTGTACGTTTTCATGTTTGAGACGGTTTCTGATTCTGAGGTTATGTGTTAAATGTCTTGATTGTTCAGAGCGGCAATAAAATATTGATTTGGCTTTTGGCTAAGTTTGGCTAAGTTTTTAATGCCTGCAGCAAGAGCCTTCTATCAAAATCAGCCCCCAAAACTGCTACAATAAGAATTTACAAGCCACTTTAGGAAAAATCCACCCAGGCATGTATATAGCAAAAACTCTGCCCTCTGACATCCCACTTTACTCCCATGAGATGCTGCCTTATGCCTTGTTCTGATCAATGAGAGTGTTTTCTACAAAAAAAAAAACAGCAACTGAGAACTCTTACAAGATGCAAAAGAGCATATTTCTGATATAGTTTAAAATTATAGCTTGAGACGAGTCCGAGTTCTAATGTTTAAATAGTCGTGAAGGCTTAAAAAGTTGAAGTTGAATACTAAATTAGATTTTTCATATGCGTATGTTCTCATATTTATGAAGTATGCAGTGTCTGAACTTAATTCTCCACCAGTGTTAAGTGAAGAGACTGAGTCTTACATCAGAATTTCTTATCTGTTTACTGCAAAGAAGGATGCATAGAAATTCTACTGCATACCTGCTAAAGGCTGCCGCACCCCGGAAAAGATCAGCAATCCGGCCAGCAGAGGGTCTTGCTAGTACAGAGCATAGCTATAGAACATAAAAGTTATTTTTAACAACTCGTATCGACATCATTTAGAGAATTAATCAGGTGTCACCATAACTAACTCTTCACCAACTTGCTGTTTCCCTGCTGAAAGCTATGAGATGAAATGCAGTGTGTCTAGACTAGTAATGTTACTTAGGTGAAAACAAATGATTATTTTAAAGACCTTAGATTGGCTACATTCCTCAGTGTAAATTTCAGGATGCTTTTGTGTATTATTTTATTTATTTATTTATTTATTTTTCTGGGAGTATTATTCGAATTTCCAAAAATGCCATACATATTTGAATAAAATTGCAAAATTGACTGAAGTACCCATCACTAGTTTCAGTACACTGTTTTGAACTTCAATTTTTTTATATATGGTACGCAAAGTCACACCCTTACCCTCACCTTAGAAACAAAATCAGAATGTTTACAACTCAGATCCGTGTCAGATCATGTCGTTCCTTTAGCCATTTACGCTTGACTAGCTGAGCTTGAGCTACAAGCCTTATTGATCCATTATACAACAATTGACAGTGGTGTATAGGCCATTTTACACCAACAAGCTGGGCATTGGACCCTCAACCCTGGGAAGCCTCCTCAAAGCCTGCAGGGAGCAGCTTAATAATGGAAGGAGAGCTGTGCTTCCTCACTCTGGAAGCTGTATGTTTTTGCACAGCGTGCTCTCAGAATTGTGTGGGGGGATGTTTGGAGTGACTCATCGCTTGTTCTGAGTAGTTTACGGGGTGCCTTGGGGTAGCTGAAATCGAGGGAGGCTCAAAGGACTCAAAACCCAGGTTTAAAAGGACCAAAGTTCCTCAGCTAAAGCCTCAATTTCAGGCTTCCCATACACTTTCAAGTGGAAATACAACACTTCTAAGTGTTTGATGTTTGGCAGCAGCCTGGCTTCTTACTAAATGGTTTTTGGCACATCTCTAATGGAAGTCGCCAAGCCCGATAGAAGGAAGGTTTGGAGTCATCTGGATAGCCAGGTGGTGTTCTGTAGACAGCGCCGGCAGTGAAGATACACCTGCAGCCCTGAGGGACCAGGTGTGGGAGAGAGAGTGTTTTTTTTGTTTTGTTTTTTTTTTACTTTCGTATGCAAGCACTTAATACTAAGATTTTTTGGTAGCGCTTTACTGTAGGTAAGTTCCCATAAGGCTGTATGACACCTACATGAGCCCTTCAACTGACAGACCTACATAAACCTATGTATCATAAAGGTTGCAATTTCCAGTTTTGATGTCAGGTAGACATAACCTCAGTGTCAGGTGACTTTTTTTTATCTTGACATTAGTTGTGTCATGACACTCTCTGGGGTGAACTGATATAGACATCCCTCCTTCAGACTTTACTGTTTGCACTATGCATCCCAGTAGATAATGTTCTCCTGGCATCTGCCAAACCCAGATTAGTCCATCAGACTGCCAGATATTAAAGCATGATTCATCTACTGCTCCAGAGTCCAGTGGCAGTGTGCTTTACACCACTCCAGCCGACAATTGGCCTCGCGCATAGTAATCTTAGGCCTGTGTGCAGCTCCTCTGTCATTGAAACCCATTTGATGAAGTTCTAGACACGCAGTTCTTCTGCTGATGTTGCTTTTAGAGGCAGTTTGAAATTCTGTAGCGAGTCATGCAACAGATAATAGACACGCGCTCCGTGCTTCATAACTCAACAGCCCTGCTCTGTGAGTTTGAGTGGCCTACCTCTTTGTGGCTGAGCTGTTGTTACTCCTTCCATTTCACACTAATAGCACTTACAGTTGACCAGGGAAAATCTAGCAGCAGAAAGTTCGCAAACTGACTTGTGGTAAAGGCAGGCATCGTATTACATTCACTTAGCTTTTCAGTACAACCCATTCTAGCTTTGGCCATATAATGTGCCTTATCAGCATTATGTCACGCAATATGCACCGTGCTGCAAAGCTAGTTGTTATAGTCTTCTGTCATTTCACACAAAAAAGGGTCATGACACAACCCAGTGTCAGCTTATTTTTAAAAGCAGCTTTCATGACGGACGATGGCTTCAAAAAAATAAGCCTTTTTTTAAATGTAATTTTTGTGTCGTGAGCTTTTGTAGACGTTGTGTAGCCTTATAAACACTCCAGATGTATTGAAAAAAAATCTCCTCTTTTGTGAACCTGAAGATAAGTATGTCAGCGTGTCCTTTTGCAGAAGGGAGGGGAAGGAAAGGTTTAAATGAGAAAAAGATGGATGATATAGACCGACCAGTCATAACATTAAAACCACCTCCTTGTTTAACACTTTGTCCATTTTTTTTCAGCTCCACTTACCATAGAAGTGTAGACTGTAGTCCATCTGTTTCTCCGCATACTTTGTTAGCCCCACTTTCACTCTGTTCTTCAATGGTCAGGATGGTCAGCGGCCCCACAGGACCACCACGGAGCAGGTATTGCTTGGGTGGTGGATCAGCACTGCAGTGACACTTACATAGACTACATTTTAAACACCTCAGTGACACTGCTGGACTGTGAATAGTCCACCAACCAAAAATATCTGGCCAGCAGCATCCTGTGGGCAGCATCCTTTGACCACTTATGAAGGACTAAAGGATGATTAAGGTGGACCAACAAGGTTGGTGTGTCTAATAGAGTGGACAGTGAGTGGACACAGTGTTTAAAAACTCCAGCAGCACTGCTGTATGTGATCGACTTGTACCAGCACAGCAGACACTAACACACCACCACTTCACTGTCGCTGCAGTGCTGAGAATGATCCACCACCCAAATAGTACCTGCTCTGTGAGGGTCCTGACCATTGAAGAACAGGGTAAAAGGGGGCTAACGAAGTTTGCAGGGAAACAGATGGACTACAGTCTGTAATTGTAGAACTACGAAGTGCTCCTGTATGGTAAGTGGAGCTGATAAAGTGGACAATGAGTGTAGATACGAGGAGGTGGTTTTAATGTTATGGCTGATCGGTGTATATAGCAGCTCCTCTAAGCAGGCATTAGGATGGCATGTTCTTCCATGACTGTGATAATAGGTGTCCTTTGTGGAGGGCTGCATAGCTTTTTTTAGCGATGTGCAGAGTGCTCTCTGCTGTCATTTCCTCTGCCGTGCCCATTGTGGCATACTGAATGCGGGCGCTACGTGAGAACAGAGGAGACTGTGACGCAGGCGTGTGGCGAACCTTTGTGGAAATGCACTTATCCCCGCAGCGAGGGTTAACGGTCAGCTCGGCCTGAGCGCAGTAATGACAGAAGAAAAGGCTTTACATCACTTTTTATAGCCTTTGTACTTAGTTAAATATGAGTGTCACAGTGCAACTCCTTTTATGCCGAAGAAGGATACGTTAACCTGAGACTCAGTCAGCAGCGTAATAAAAGAATGAGTCACCGCAGGAGGAGACGCACTTCAGGATTGAATCCTCAGAAGAGTATGTGTGATTTAAGTTAGGCACGAAGAATAAAGGGAAGAACCTGTGAGTCACTCATTTGTTAAAGGGACCCAAGGTCATAGGCTTGGATGTTAAAGAAGCAGAAGAAAGCGAGAACACTTGAACGCCTACATTAAGCCCAGAGGTTCAATTGTAATCACCCGTATTAAAGATATTCATTCATACTTGTCATATCATGTCAACCTCAATATTTCAAAAACTTTTTTGTTGCTCTTAGAAAAGTAGTAAATTTGAGGTGGAAAGTCACAGGAAATTGTAAAGAAAGAAGCCTAATGTGTTTTTCAAGAATGTCGCCCATGGAGATTTATGATGAGTGGACCTGGCAGTCGTGTTGTTTTTAAAATGAATGGATCAGAAGCACAGAAATGTGTTTCAGCATATGGTGATATACGCGTCTCTCCAAACAGTGCATGACAGAATTGCCCTTCTGGAGAAATCTGTTTTCGCGTGAGCTTTGAAACAGATGCACGGTGTTTAAGATGCTGTTCAGAATTCATCCGGCGATATAACCATTTCATTTACATCAGCCTCATAAGCATTCTGCGTGTTATTGAAGTAGGGCTGGATGAGATTGTTAAAAATGTATGATCATGAGATTTCACAGACTTTCAACAATAAATGCTTTATCTTGATATTCATGCATTTTTTCTAAAATGGCTTGAAATTGATTTTTTTCAATTGGTAAGGCGATACATTTGGATTAAATTGCCTTTATTAAATGCGGTGAAACATGGAAGCAAACAAGTTATTCAAAAGTAGATTCAAAATAAATTACTAAATATTTCCTTTGCACTATGGTGATGCTGATTGAGGTCTCTCAGAGTACATCTACTCTCATCCAGAGTAGCTTAATATGGTGGTCAAATTCAATATTATGAATCTTGCCTGTATTCCCTCTTGAACTGGGAACTGAAACTCATTCTCTTTGTCCCCCAGTGTGCAGGTTGATTCTGTTATCCACTATGCTGTCCATTAGATTCATATTATTGCTTCCCTCTTGCTAATGAATAGAGTCTAACACGCTTACTCCAGAGATAAGAAGTGCATAAAATGCACGTTAGGAGGTAAAATTTAAGGGGTGTTCCAGCAGTATGTTTTTAAATTTCAGTTGTAAACAAAATCATTCCATCAATAGTGGTTTGATGTGAAATGGTTTCTTATAGAGAAACATACCAACTAGTGTTTACAATAGTGATGGGAACCATTGGTCATGATGAACGAAAAAAAAAGTAACTTTATTTTTTGTAATTTAAAAATTAAAATTTTATTTATTAAACAAAAGAACTAGTGAACCTACATGTGTCTTCTGAGTTTTAATATGTAATGTTGATGATGGTAAATAATGATAAACCTGGAAAAAAAAAAGTTTTGCCTTACAACACCCTGCATGTATCCCTTCGCCATTCATAAATTTAAAACATATGTTTTAGGGACAAAATGTTTTCTCAAAATGATCATAAAACTATGTTCCAGACATCAAGCACCATGTTCATAACCATTTCATGTAGTAGTTTTCAGTGAGGGAGCTTTGACGTATTAAACACTTGAGACACAATGAACTTACTGACTTACTAAGTTTCTCAAGAATGAAGCCTTTCACATCAAACCATTCTGAATGTCTTTGTTTTTATCTTAATGATTGAATTACGCAAAGATAAATTGCAATTCCCTCTGCAAATCCACAGTGTTGCCTCAAAAAGAAAAGGTCATTGCAAATATATCATAAATATTCAGTACATTGCCCAGTCCTAGCCTTAAGTCATCCAGCGAGAATATCGTATCTGGCTGAGTTTTTTATGTGTTTTTTCATTGTCTAACTGAAAATCTTCTGTCAGGTGTGCAAGGAAGAAAAACATGTAGGCAGCTTTTGTCATTACTTCTCATTCATTACTTGTCATTACCATTTATTCTAGCTGTGTAATTAAAGCAACAGTGATGTGCAGGGTCACACACACTTGTGAGTGACTGGCTTTTTATTAACAGTTAAAGTTTAAAGAAAAGGGTTATATTAAATGCAATCATAAATCATAATTACAAGCAATATAATCAAATCTCACACTTTTGTGGTTTTATGATGGGTTTGAGCCATGTTCTCAATTAGATTTTCACATTATTAGACAAGTCACGTAAGTGGAGGTCTATTTCTCCAAACTTGAAAAGAAAAAGCTGTAATATACAGTACTGTACTGTGATGTGTTTGTGCTTGAAAAAAGACCATAGATCTTCAGAATAAATGCAAACAAGCATTAATGCAGTAACAATAATTTCTTGCTTTTAAAAAAGTAGTTGAAATCTGGTGAGCTGGTTAAAAGAGCACAGGTTTGGGCCCAGATTTCTTCTCTATGCCACTAGTCATCGCATGGATTTGTGCAAAATTACCACCATCTAAGCCGATTTAAATTAAAGAAGTAGTTATTATCCATACCGGGTATTGGATGATAGCTACAAAAAATACCAGGCTGCTTTAGAGATTGTGGGGTCAAGGTTCAATTTGATTTTAGTAACAAAATAAATACTAAAAATTTAAAAGTTAAAGGTTTATATAAAAAAATAAAAAATAGCCCTGTCCGATGCTTACATAGTATAAGCTCCGCCCTGCCTCTCACACATTGCTTTGATGGCACGCGTACCTAGGATCGTTAACAGTGGTTTCCACAGAAGACGGTAAATGAGGAGCTCTAAGGTCATAAACATACTCAGTGCAAGTATGCAAATGAAAATAACAGCGTCCGTCCAGCAACCCTCCAAACTCTTTTTCTTATATTACTGTGGCAGTTAAAACACCCAGATTCAAGGGGGGTGATAGAAGACACATCACGGCATCTGTGAACAGGATCTCCTGCTATTCTAATAACAACAACTAAACATGTGGACAGTAGAGGAGTTTGAGCTGCTTTACTTGTTCAGGCTTGGCTGTCGCTGAGTTCTCCTTGCTGAAATGCTCAGCATGCAGCTGTGCTTGTGTTGCATTATGTATTGCATCATGACGCATTTTAGAACGCAGTGATGCTCGGAGCCATGTTTGCGTAACTCAAAGCGTATGTATTTGCATATTTGCGTGAAGTGTGGCGTGGGAGTCTGAGGGTTGTATCGTCGATACCATGTTTCGAATGTTCCGTTTTTTTATTTGTTTTTTTTGTTTGGTTGGGTGTTTTTTTGCTTTTTTTTTAAGATTTTGATGCTGTATTGAGATCATTACACCTTCTAATGTTAATATTTCCCCTCCTCTAGCAGCCGTGATTCATATCATCAGATACATGTCAGACCATCTGAATTGAGCAGATGAACACAAAAATGTGCAGCACACAGAACTTGATTTAATGCCTCTGGTTTTCATTGGCTAGTTAACGGCACATGCACCCAAAGTTCACAGACAAGAACTGAAGTGTCACTGTGTGACATGTTTACACGAACTCCAAGGAGCAGATGTGTTAGTCCTGATAAATGCTGATAAATGTGCACCCATGCATCCGGTTTAGTTGATGGCTCAGTCACACAGACAGAGCAGAGCAGCTTGCTGCTAAGTGTGCATGCCCACGCTGAGCTCTGCGCTTCTCTGCTCCGCTCTGTAACGTAATCTACCCGTTACGACCAACACATCAGCGTAGCTTAACAGATGGAGGGGCTCGAGCTGATTACTATTTTTTAAAAAGTAGACTTTTTGACTGCCACTCTAGTTTTAACCACTCACATCCACCTCTGATGACTGGCTCCAAAAAGCTGTCCATATGGCTGTGTGGGCCATGGACCAAAAAAACCAGCACGTCCCCAGATGTTCTCAATCCAAAATCTGGTTTGAGTAAGGCCATTTCAGACCCCAATAGCCAAAGACGCCTGTGAAATCACTTGGTATTTTTTTGTGTCTGCATGTTTTATTGTGGGATTTGACTTTTATAACCAGGCCAAAAGCTAATAAAGGCAAGCAGAGCCATGCATGCCAGGCTGCAGAAATAAAAATGATGTGAAATGGCGGGTGTGTTTTCTGTTAACTTTTATTTTTTATTAGAAAAGGATTTTTTCCCCTTCATCTCCGAGCAGTGAAATGGAACAGTAGTGGAGAATAGAATGGATCAGCCCTGAGGAAATGGGACTCAGACTGTTTGGGGTGCTCAGTCACGTGCCCGCCCATGCTGCCTCTAATTAGTTTATACATAAAGCCGTGCAAAAGCTTTAAGAGCACTCTATAACTCTTATCCTGACCTCAGTAGAATAAATTGGGAAAGGATTAGTTCTCAGCCAGAAGCAGGATTCGACCTCAGCCCAGGAATTATTTTCACCAGGGACCGTTTATAATGAGAGGAACGAGTCCTATGTGTCATGCAGAAAACAAGGAATTCTCCTAATAGCAGTGGATATTAGTATTAGATTATTTCTTTTCTTTTTTTTTATGAAAGAGGTTTTTTAATATACTCTCATTCCACCATTGTATTATGTTTGTGATTAGGGAACGTGTCTCTTTGTCCTGTGTGTATGTATTTTCCTTCTCTGCTGGTAATTGTGCGCTTTAGGAGATGTGTACACTGATGAGCCGATGATTATCTTGTAAGAACAGCACATAAAGTTCTGGAATACATAAATATAAATAACGTTAAACAGTCAGCTCGACGTGTTGGCTGTGGGAGAAATGTGCAGGCATAAAGACCTGAGTGACTTTCACAAGAGCCAAACCATTTTGGTCAGATGACTGGGTCAGAGCATCTCCTAAACAACAAGGCTTATAAGGTGGTCCCAGTCAGCAGTGGCAAGTATCTACTGACAGTGGTCCAAGGAAGGACAAACCACAAACCAGCAACAGGGGGTTGGACAGCAAAGGCTCGTTGATTTAGGAGGATAACCAAACAGATGTGCTACTGTGTCACACACAATTTTAATGATGTTTACAAGAGGAATGTGACAATGCACAGTGCATCCTGCTGTGTATGGGGCTACGTAGCTGCATGCCAGTCAGGTAGCACATACAAACCCCTGTCTGCTGTCAGAAAATAACAACTACCGTAGGCATGCAAGTGTCAGAATTGGACCTTGGAGCAATGGAAGAAAGATGTCTGGTCCCACAAGTTCAGTTTTCTGTAACACTACGTGGACAGCTGGGGTACATGGGTGCCATTTACCTGAGGAAGTGATGCCAGTGGAGGGAGCATGATGTTCTGTGCAGTGTTCTGCTGGGAAACACTGGGTCCAGACAGTGACTTGGATGGCAATTTGACACGTACCATCTACCTAAAAATTGTTGCGAACCAGGTACACCCCTTCTTGGCCTCTTTTAGCAGGATAGTGCGCCCTGCCACACTGCACACATTGTTCAGGAATGGTTTGAGGAACATGACGCAGATCTGGCCTCCAAATTCCCTAGATCTCAATCCAATTGAGCATCTGTGGGATGTGCTGGAACGAGAAGTCTGATTTGCTGCAGCTCCAACTGACTCCAACTTGCAGGAGTTTGCTGCTAAGGTCGTGGTGCCACATGTCACAGGGCACCTTCAGAGGTCTTGTAGAGTCTATGCCTCGGTGCATTGGGACTGTTTTGGCAGCACATGGAGGAGAAACTGCATATTAAGATCGCGAGTGAGAGAGAGATCTAGATTGCTGATGACGTAACAATGTACACAGCACAGTGAAGCCATTTGGTGATCATATTGATATAACAAAAATGCTAATGTGTACTTCATTTTCCTGCCACGGTACCCAAATTATGAGCAAGACATGTCGCATGTAAAAATCCATGTGAAAGTTTTCTTCATGACTAACATAATCTGAGTCATTATTTTATAGAGATGGATGTAGCCTTTACTGTGCAGCGGTCAAGTTAAAAAAAAAATTGTCAGGGAAATTGTCGTCAGTTGGCATCAGGGTGAGTCGCAATGTCTGTCAGACTCTAAACTCTTTTTTGTGTTTTCTGACAAAATGCACAGCTGTCTAAAATTCATCTTCCATCCTGAAGAAAACTGTAAAACATGAGCTGCTCAGTACTGCCCTCTATATGGAATGCTAGAAAATGTATTGGTGACTCTCAGTGGTTAGAAGTAGTCTTGATCTGTGGTGTACTGATATTTGAACAGCTAGCTGTTTCCTCTGCGTTATCTGCATGCGTGCGTGCGCGTGTCTTCATGCATCCCAGCAAGGATGAAAATCATTGGTATGCATCACAGCAGCGGCCGTATTTTGCAGCGTTTCCTCTGGCTGATTAACTGAAATGAACATTTAGATGCGGCTCAGGCTTCCACTCAGTCTGTTGACACAAATAATGCTGGGATCTGAATAAACAAACAGTATGTAATCATTAAAGTTATATTTTTCACCTTGAGTGTACTCAGTCTAATTAAAGGAAAGTGTGTGCCTGCAGAAATGGTTGTGCCAGCTGGCTGCCTTGTGGTCTCTGGTTTGATGACTAAAGGCATAAATTGTTCACAGTGGACGGCCGGCCCTCCAGCTGCCCTTGCGTCCTGGGTATCGATATACCCCGGTCATCAATCTCAACCAAGTCCTTTATTGATACGGCCTTTGCTTTCGTCTCGTTTCTCATTATGAGCTTTCCGTTATTAACTTAAATACGTAGAGGCCATTACTCTCAGCGGACTCGTCTTCCTCCTCCTCCTCCCCCACACCCCTGTCCGCGCTGAAGAAAGGCTTGTTAAAAGCAGAAATCTCAGAAGTGACCGACACTCTTCACTCAGCGCCTTTCTTTCTGCCTCCCTTTCTGACCTGTGACTCCACTGCTCACTGGCTTTTGTGTTCTTTCAGTCTTAGAAATAAAGGCTCCTGAATGCTTCATGGCTTGAATGTACGGTTTAGTTTACTTGTATGGAGTCTTTACATGATCTGAAGGTTCTTTTAACTTGAAAAGGCCCATAGAATGAAAAAGGCTTTTAGTGTTTTGAAGTAAGAGTTTAATGTAGTTTGTAAACATTGACTCACTCCCCAGTTCATACAGTGCGTATAAGGAAACTAAGCTGCAGAAACAACCCATTTTGAATTAGTTGTTTTTGTGATGTCACATATCTGCCTATTCAGCCTACAACAGTTTAGCTCTACCGACTCACTCCACTGAAGTTATAAGGGGTGTTTCAGCCCAGACTGCTTTTTGGATAAGGCACAGTAACAAAAACAACCTGTTTAGCTCTAAGTGATAAAGAGAGGTTAGAAAATAGTCATGTAAAAATGTATTATGACTTATTTGATGCCTAAACTCATACAAACGTCATAACTGGACCTCAAGGAAAACAGTAAAATACAAAGAAAATGTACACTTTCAAAGAGATTCTACACACTTCATCTCATTTACAAAAAAAAACCATCCATCAAAAAGTTCTTAAGGGAACCAAAAGTGCTTCTACAGCAGGGATCTAATACCGAAATTATCTCTGGGCCACTAGCCAGGTGGTCTTCTCCAAAAGGGAGCCAGCTCCTTCTTTTTTTTTTCCTCAAGTATAAATTTATCTACACAACATACACTTATTTAAGTACATCTTGGTCAGTGTCTTAGTAGCAATTCATCTGTCACCACAAACCACTATTACTACCTCTAGTATTATGTAAATTATTGTTGATATTAGTATTAATAGTGCTGGTAGCAGTAAATACAGTGTTTAATACTAAGTTAAGGGCACCAAGTTAAGTACTTATTGAAATGTATTGTATTGCGCTTTAATGCTATTTCTTTTTCTCTTGTTATCAACATCAGCTTTTGTTTCTAGCAATATCTGAGCTCAGGACTAGTTTTCTCTCTAATCTATTTATAGCTAGCTGAGTTGCTCTGGATAAGAGTGTCTGCTAAATGCTGTAAATGAAAAATGTAAATATTTTAGTGTTCAGTTAAATCAAGTAAACTTATGTTTTGCAGTACGATTATGAGAACGTTGGCGTTCCTGCTGGACACAGATGAAGTTTTTCTTAGTCGTCACTCTGTGTTGACAATGCATTCCATTCATTACTTTATTCTGACATGCTATGTCTACTGCTGTGTCAGAACCCGAGTGACTCCACAAAGGCAGATTTAACTATCGGTTTAAATTAGAACAGGTTTTTCAGTGTGCCGCGTTCATGCTGCGTCAGGTTTTCTTTTGAATGGTTCCTCTTGCATGCGTTGGCTTTTAACAGCAAACACATCAGCCTATGCTGATTTTTTTATAGCTTATGGTAGATAACCAGCCACAGTCTGGTGGGTGAAGCGAATCCATCCATAGGATGAAAATATTTAGCCGCAGAGAATTAAATTTTTTATTCGTGGCCGGATTTAGGGATAGTTTATGACCCCTGTTCTACATTGTCACTCCAAGCAACCTTTTTGTTACCTTTATTTTTAAGAATGTTGTTCACCTTTGTCCTCTTTGTTTCCTTGTCTTTAAACAGTGTTGCTTTGTTTGTTGCCTTTGAGCTCAAGTATTGCTGTGTCTACTGTTTTTTAATGCATAGACTGTCTTCTGATGCCTGTGAGTTTCGCTGAGCTCTCTGCCGTCTGTTCCTTTGAGGCCAGTTGTGGCGACGTGGTCCGCTTTGAGCTCAGGAGCCTTATGTATGTGTCGCTCCCAGCTTAAGTGGGATGGTTTATGACCAGGGTACCCCCTAGTGTCTTCCATTAGTGCTCCTGCACTCAAGTGCCATGGTGTTTGAACCTGTATGTGCTGTTTGATGTGTCTGTGACTCAGACGGGAGTGCGTGAGCACATGTGTTCATACACACACTGTCCTGGTTACACACTTTTGCCCCTGGGCTGTGCTGCCTCTCCTCCTCTGATGTGTACTTTGCTCTCTAATTGATTGGGCTCTTTGTCTCCGAGCTGACATGTTCTGTTCAAAAGCGCCTTTCTCCTGGGAGAGGTGTCTCCAGCAGGGTCTGCTTTAACAAGACAGGCCACACTCTGGGGATGCATCCTACCGATTAGGGACAAAAGCAGAGTGCAGAGGTGAGAGCCTGCACTCTCCCTCATTCTTTCATTCATCCTGCTTGAGATTGCAGCAGCTTATTGCAGGGCCAGTTAAGCTATTGACTTCTGAGGGATTCCTAGACCTCAGCTTTAGTCACCTCTTCTGAACTGACATGCAGTTTTTTAAATTAATGTTATTTATTTATTTAGTTCTATTTTTTAAACACAGGGCTTTAATTCCTCTCTAGCTGAGCGATCAAACAAAGCAAGAGCCTCAATCAACTTCTTTTGTTCACACAAATAAAGCTGCTACTGATTTTACTGTTCGCCCACATAATTTCATGTAATTGCACTTTTAAGCCTTTGAATTGAAATGGCTCACCAGCTCACTTTTTTTTTTTGTTTGTTTTCGCCCCCTTACTAATTGGCTTTCCAGCTAAATTCTGATTATGGCTTCCATGATTACCCGGCAGTTAAATAATCAATGCTCTGCTCTCTGAGATCCGTTTCCTGCCTTTATCACCATGGGAGCCTTCCACATTTTCTGGGTGCCCTCTCGTGGCCCTGTCAGAGTTCCACGAAAGTAGCCCAACGGGGCGTTTATTGACGAAATTGGTCCACTGCTACAAAAGATTCTGGTAATTATACTGCAAAGCATTGCTATGTGAGCGCTGGAGCTTCACCATAAGCATAAAAGCATAAAGACTGGCTCTCTCCTCATCCTTCTGCCCTCTCACTCCCTTTTTCTCACTCCCACTCACTCTGCCGCTATCCAATGGCTGCAGGGTCGGCGGAGGCTACCCGACCATATGCGTTTAAGGGCGAGCTTTAACACGACAGATTTCACAAACTCTCAAATCCCGTCATCATCTGCTGACCCCAATCAGCAGAGCATGTGGGAGTTGGAGGCAGGGATAGAGAGAGGGAGAGAGACAGAGAGAATGAAGAAAGCGGCCTAATGTGTGATACTAAGGCAGAGCATATACCAGTGGTCTTGCAAAGCCTAGCAGCAGAGCACATCACTTATAACAACTTTTTTTTTTTTTTTCGTTTCCAATTCTGGTGATGCACACTTTACAGTTTACAGGGGATAGATAATCACTAGGGTTGGCCTGTGCAGCATTTTACAGGCCTCAGAGACTCGTTGATATTTCTGAACATGTACTCAAATACTCATGCTCAAAATCACCCTTAAAAACTGCATTTTAAAATGGAGGGTGATTCAAGAAGATTAATCCCATTTTAAACCACCACATTTTTTACAAACGTAAGGCGCCTAGGAACCAATCACATACCAATTGAAAGAGGGGGTTCATAGAGTTTCACCAGAAGATGGCTCACTCCAGTCTGCGATGAGAGAGACCCCTGAGCAGAAAGCGTTCTCCACTTCAATAAGAGTGAATTAGTCATAACTGTGCAACGTGATTTTCATCGGCAGTGAACCTCCAACAGCTCAGAGCATTCGTTGCTGATTCCACAACACTGGATGATCTCCGAATTCGCTTAGGTTGAGCTTTAAAGAAATCACTTAGACGTTAATGGTGTAACAAATTAGAATGATTGTTTTTTTTATTTTTCACCATCATAGTTATAGTTAGTTATTTAGTTACTTTGATTTTATTTTATCAAGTTATTTTTTTGGCTAGTTCACTGTTTTTACAAGCAGCTATGAGATCGACAAGTTTGGTTGAGCTCCGTCATAGCTGAGTTACAAAGAGTGGATGGAGGGTCGAGGATGTTTTGATGCTACAGGCTCAGTTGAACAACCACCCTAGAAGCGGCTTGACTGCTGCAGCCTGTACTGAACCCAAAGTACATAGGCTGTAAGGCAGCAAGACCACAGAAACTGAGTACACTTCCACTCCGCAGAATGCGCCTGTCTGTACACAGCCTAAAGGGTCTGGCTGGAGTGTACTTCACCCCCTGCCAGACACCTCTGCCTGGGAGCACCCACCACAGCAGCAGTGTTGGTGTTCTCCTCCTGATCCACAGCCATAGCTCCCCACAGTAAACAGGTTTGAGGCTTTTAGTGTCAACCTTGCCAGCGATTTGCGGAGCTCAAATAAATATTACTATACTTCCATATTTGAGATGATTCATCAAACATGTTGTGCCTCTGTGACTCTTATCATAAATTTTGCACTTAATTTTCTTCTCATCATCTGGTGATGATGGTCCCACATGCGAGTGTGTCTCTGTTAGCTTCAATGGCCTTTGTTTATCAAAGTTGCGTATGGTCAAATCTGATCGTTAAATGAGCTCACACACATTTCAGCAACAGTTTTGTTATTCATCATTTTCATCTTTGGCATATCTGTATGATCCAACTCACATCTGGTAGGGGTGTGTGTAAATTTGAGCCTAATAGTTTAACAAAGAAGATCCATTTGCAGTTGACTAACCTAATAATAAAACTATTATCAGTATCTATCTATCTATAATACCAATAATAAGAATACAAATAGAAAAACACACAAACAAATGCTGCAGCTATTCCATGTTCCATTTAGACATATTACTCTGTGCTTTTCTTTTGAACTGCTGAGACTGAGCACCATACAAAAAGTAAAACAATATCAAACTAGTGCTGAAGCATCTCGTACACTGCGATAATGCAGCTTTTCAGTATTTAATTGTAGTAAATAATCACATCATTCTGCCGTGTTAGAAAACTAGACATTTTGTTCATTATATATTTTATTCTTTCCAGTTGACGTAATTTTAACACTATAAAGTTTGTGTTCAGTGGTCAGTAGGGGGAGCAGTGCACTTACTGTGTAGGCTTAAGCACCTCCTTTGGATTATGAGCTGCTGAATGCTATCGTTTTATTTTCCCAACTCAGAATCACAAGAGTCTCCGACCATCTCACACAAAATGATTTTCTGTGACAATGTGCGCTTTAAAGGCAAGAGATTTCTTTACAATCTTGAAAATGTGCCTAGGACTGGACATTTCAGGCTAAAATCCTTTGGTGTGAGCATCGCCTAAAGCTACAGTAGATTAAAGCTTTCTTACAGTATTGAACACCAGTGGTTCAGTGGTCAGTAGTACCAACAATATCAACAATAACAGCTCTTTTCAAACACCTTTACTGATGAAATGTATTGTAATTTACACTACAGTTTTTGTGGCTTGAATAAAAGACAAGCTTTCTAAATGCTAAATGGAGGATTGAATACCACTGTAACAAATAGTTACTTGACTATTCAGATTGTTCAAGACAGCCCTATGAATCACTGTGGATCACACTTTTTTGGTTCTTTCCCCTGTTCTCAGGCATTGAACCCATTAAATCCAGAATCTGGTGTTGTGTGCTGTGTTACTGCAAGAACAGAAGTGCATGCATCATTACCAGCATGGAAGAAGGTGAAGCACAGCTGGCAGTGGCTCTTCTGTGTGCATTCATTTGTGGGCAAAAACAGAAATAGATAGGAAAAAAAAGGGTCTGAACAAGAGGCTGGTTATTGAGAGGAGATTCATTGGTGGAAGTAAGCACTTGTAAGCAAGACAGGATTTCGTTTCAATGAAAAAAATAAATATGTTACTTTAGAAAAGCATGCTTGGGCACTTTAGCTGGAGGCTGTTTTGCCAAGTGTCAAGAGTGAGAAAAACTAATGTGAAAGACACCCTGTGAAGGACCTGAAGTTTGTAAGTTTTCCCACATGATTTTTGTGTTGAGAGCACACTGGCAGTTTCAAATGGAATGCTCTATCATCATGATGCATTCTAAGGTTACCGTGCTGTACCCACTACAGTAGCCAAGACCAGAGTCCAGACTCAGAATCACAAGAGTCTCTGACCGTCTCACACGAAATGATTTTCTGTGACAATGTGTGCTTTAAAGGCATGATATTTCTTTTTTACGATCTTGAAAATGTGCCTAGTACTGGACATTTCAGGCTAAAATCCTTTGGTGTGAGCATCGCCTAAAGCTACAATAGATTAAAGCTTTCCTACAGTATTGAACACCAGCCCTGCCATGGCACTGTGGTCTCTGATTAGAGAGAGGGCATGAGGGCATGCTCAAACATTGAGTAGTGATTTCAGGTCTGTGACACATTAGAGGGAAAAAGACATTTTATATGTTCTTTTAATATATATCCTATCAACCGTGCAAGACCTGGTACACTACTAAAACTGTCACAGTCAGATAGTGTGTTTAAAGCTTTATCTTTGAAGAAAATCAAGCTCAATTCTTGCTTCAGGTCTGAAAACATCCACAAGTGTTTCTGTCCATCCTTCCACTATGAGAACACAGGGAAACGCGGTCTGTCTGAAAGGATGTGTCACTGTCAAGAAGCTGTTACTGAGATAACGAAACAGACAATGAAGAAAATTTGCGAATCAAATAAAGAAACTACTTGTGTTCTCAAGAATGGGCTTTCAACCCCTGAGCCCAGACATCAACATCATGAGTTTCTGAAGGTGTGAAAAAATTTCCCTGCACATTCCTTTATAAAACTGAAAGCAAGTCTCGCAAAAAGAATGGAAGCTGTCGGAAAGACAAATGGATATTTATTTAGTTGTTGAAACTTCTGTGCAATTTTCCTTCATATTTTCTAGTTTTTTCCTGGTGCTGGAAAATAAATGACTTTGATTACTCTTCTGCCTATTTAGGCTTGACTTCTGAAAACAATGGCTAATTTTTCCACTTTTTGAATTAACATTTCAAAGCATTCTTTATGAACCTAGAGTATGCCTTAAGAGCTGCCCTTTGTTTTGTGAGGTAGAATATAACTCTTTTTCCTGCAGATAGGATTCACCAAGCCCATGCTAATTAATGTGGCTCCAAGTGTCAGCTCAGCTTCCGCTGTAGCAGCTGCTGTGTCCCTGAGTGCAGCGAACCTCCAGAGAACGTCAGTAATGCTGGCAAGGATCAAAGAGCCGTGAGTCGAGGCGTCATTCAGTAGAAGAGGGCTTCGTGAAGCTTCTTAACGAACAGAACGGGAACAGTGACAGAGCCTCAGTGGCCAGCACCCACACCCATGCCTTACAATGACTCCCATAGACTGATCCCCAAACGCGATTTTAACACAATAAATGATGAGGCAGATATAATGTAACTTAAGTTTGATGTTTCTGCTGGGGATGGTTTACGATTTCTTACAGGGCTGCAAGCGTGCACTGATGTTGATGGATCGTTTCGATAATTGCCAGTGGCTGTAATAGCGAGCCAACACCTGGGGTCCCCCCTCCTGCTCTTGCTGCTGGCCAGGAGTCCAAATGCTTAATATAAAGTTATTCATAAAACTTAACTTTCATCATAAACTTTCTGGGAATTCCTCCAGAGAACAGTTCACTTTCATAACCGTGATTTACCCTCATCCATTCACCTTCTTTTTATAGTTATGAAAAATAGATGGATCAAATATGTTCTCTTTGCTTTGATTTTAAAGGCTAAAGTTGGTGTAGACCTTAAACAGAGGTCCAAATTGGTCCTAAGCCTAAGAAATCCATCTTTTTTCCCAAAGTGGCCTCCAAAAACCATGGCTCAAGATATCACAAATATCAATACTGGGCTATTACTACCTTCTCTATACACTTACAAGCAGTGCTGAAGCCTGCAAAACTCTGTGTGTATTGTTGGCAGCAGTTGCTGCTGAAATGAAGCAAAAAGGGGTCCGTTGGGACCATGACTCTGTGTTATTAAGCTTCTGTTTAGTGCTAAAAATCTGTTCTCATTGTGACAAAGAATGTCTAAAACAGAATTTCAGAGAGGCACTGATGGTTTCCCTGCTGTTGCTCTAGAATCTACCAGAACCCTTCAAGGGAATCCTCATAGTAAACCTCATGGTAACATATATATGCATGAGTTATTCGTTGCTACTGTCAGTCATTGGCAGTGTGGAACTTGATTGATTGATTGATTGATCTCCCATGCTACCTTCTCTTTTGGTTCACTTCTCTAAACCTTGTAGTTGTCAGGACCAGCATGAGTCCTGTACTGTGTACTGTACTGTGTACAGTACTATGCAAAAGTGTACCTGCACAGTACCTTTTTTTAACTGTGCAAGACCTGGTAGATCACCAAAAGTCAACATCAGATAAACAGTACTTGAAGCTCTCATCTTTGAGAGAGAGGAGAAAATCAAGCTCCACTCTTGCTTCAGGTCCACAAGTGTGTCTCTCCATCCTTCCACTATGAGAAGACAAGTCAACGCTATGGGTCTGAAAAGATGTGTTACTGTCAAGAAACCCTTACTGAGAAAAGGAAAGAACAAAAAAGAAGAAAATATGTTGATGTTCTCAGATCAACGGACTGACCTACCCAGAGTCCACACCTCAACATCATTGAATGTGTTTGACTGGATTGTGTGAAGCAGAGAGTGCAATCAACTTCTGCGACTGAACTTTGGGTGTGGAAAAAATATCCCTGCAGATTTCACTGTAAATGTACCCTCAAAGATACAACAGTGGTTTTAAGGTCCAGTTGTACACCTTAAATAGGCTTTTTCCAGGTGCAAAGTATATATTTGTACCTTTTCATAATTCTGTTTTTAAAACAGAACAATAAAATAAAAAGCCTGGAGACAAGACGGGGTGTGTGGAGTCAATACAACTTAGAAAATATCATTTCAATGGATTATGGCACTATTATGTACCCTGACTTAAGGTACTGAGATGTACCCTTGAGGGTACCCACCCCATCGACGAGGGGTACTGCCCCACTGCCAGTTTCATACCTTTATTTCTGAGAGTGCACAGTAATACTGAAATAAACTGATATATATTGTTTAGCTGTTGAGGCTTCTTTGTAATTTTCTGTTAAATATGTAATATTTGCTTCTTTGTGTACTTGATGACGTTTTGTAAAGGGGGCTCTGACTTTTAGATAGTAGTGCATCTTTAAAAAGAGTCACTCTGTTTAGACTCATCTTGACTGTGAATGCTCCAACCTCACAATTGTCTGCTCCCCTCTGAGTCACAGGCTTTTCAAATCAGTTTATTCTGTCCAATTTTCCTGTCTAACAGTCGATTAGAAGTATGAGCTGTTTATTGATGAGTAGCGCACAAACCTCAATTTCAGGTGTGATTTTCATCCTATTCTGTGATGAGTGAGATGTGTAAGATGGGGCTAAATAAGGATCAGAGATCAGGCAGTCCCAGACAGCTTAGGTTCAGCCTCCCTCTCGCAGCAGCCATTCAGTTTATGGCCTAACTGATATATCTGTTGGCCAAGGTCCCACAGGTTTATTGACGTAGGCAAAAACCCTGCTGAGAAAGTATCAATACTTACTGCTGTGTCTTATATCATAGTAAATAGACCCCTCATGAGCTCTTCTGAGCCTTTAATAATTTCAAGCTTGTGTACCTGTTTTCATAGAGATAGTCACCACCTGCATATTTTTATTATAATAATAAACTTTATTTATAGAGCACTTAATACAGGTAGCAGCTCAGTGTGCTTTGCAGACAAGTAATGAAGTTCAGTAATGAAAGAAAATTTTAAAAATAACTGCAGAAAAGTGTATCTTTAATTAAAATTAGACCTGTCAGATGTTTTATTTTTTTAAAGTGTTATAGAGCTTGTCTGTCTAAATAAACATGGGAATGAGTTCCACAGTTTGGAAGCATAGAACGAGTTCGCTCCACTTTTTCTGTGATTGATGCAGGACATTTACAGAAGGCCAGTATCTTTAGTTCTAGGAGAATATTTTGGAACATAAACAGACACATATTCAGTAAGGTACGCAGGTGCTTTAAGGCCATGCAGAGCTTTATAAATAAGTAAAATAACTTAAAAAAAAAGATGCAGTTAACCAGTGCATTTCTTTCAAAACAGAGTTTGAATGAATAAAAATGTAAAAAGAAAAATAATAATCCAGGCTTTAGCAGGAGGATAACACGTTCAGAAAGACCTATGTGAGCTTATTTAGAGAAACCAACAAAACCATGAAGCATGCTTGGAAGCTTTGCCGCCTTCACTGTAATATATACATTATTTAAGACTTAAATTTAAGAAATGTAACAATTTAGAGCTGACAGTCGTGATGGTAACCAGTATTAGTGATTAGAGATGCAAACTTCTTCAACTCATACTTGACAATCATTTATCACCAAGCCTAAAATCAACAATGTGACCCATCAAAATTAGTAAATGGAGAGTTATATTTCTAAAATCTGATCCGCTGAGCCACATTTGAAGCTATTGTAAACACGTCATGCATGCACACTTGAGCCCATGCTTCGACTGGATTAAAGCACCAAGATATTAAAAAGTGTTCCTTGCATTGACTGTAAAACACAGCACTGTTTAGATATAAAAGTAGGCCAGGTATAAACGTCTATATGAAGTTAACAACCCAACACTGTGTTAAATATACTGTGCATAACCCTGTTTTGTTTAAACTGAAGGGCTGACAACTATATATTGATGATTAAATGACTAAAAACTAAAAAGTGGACCAGTGACTGGAATATACAGTGGTGACCTTCTGAAAGTTCTGAAGTTCATTACTAGCATCATCCATTACTAGCTCAGGTTAAAGCAAACATATGTGCCATGTCTGGGCCTTCGGCTCTGTATATAGCTCTGGAAAGCACCGTCCAGTGTGTCCTTCTCTATTATTTTGTACGCCATGTGTGATTTCCTCACACCGCTATGCATCACGCTTTCTCTCTGAGAACATGGACAAATAGTTGTGTGTTTTTGCTGTTTTTTAGCTAGTTTGTATTTGATATGGTGTATTGTTGTAGTTGTGCTGTCATCCTCTCAAAAGTCCCAAATGCTTCATTTTTATTAAGCCCATCTAGTAGAACCAATTGCCTGTTGTGCCCTAATGCACAGAATTAACGTTTTTTTCCCCCTGATATTGTTGGCCAAACAATTATTTGTTGGTTAACAGTTAATCGGGTTAATCGTTTATATCGCTATTAGTGACACATTTCTCAGATCAGTGTCCTAGTTTAGCTGTGAAAGTACTTCAGCAGGCAGCGTGAGTGGAGACGGGCAAGATGGGAGTAGACGCTGTTTTATTTTGAGGCCGCTAAGTTGAACTCCAGGGTGACCTAAGCTCTGCAGCACTGCTGACCTTGCGTTCCTGGCCGGTTTCCCCCTCCTCTCTTGCATGTATATGGTTGGGTGGGGGTGTGTGTGTGTGTGTTTGGTGTGACTGTGTGGACTCTATGTGACTGGTGGGTCTCTCTGGTAAATGTGTGATTTTTAGAGGGCGCTTTTCTCCCTATCTCACGAGAGCAGGTGTGAGAGACTGGCCACTCTCTCTGCACTTTCCCTGTGGGATTAGCCTCCCAAATGTCATCCTATTTTTAACCTGAAGCCTTTGAAATCAAACCAGGCCTGGCCTCTCATTATCTGCCCTCGGCCACTGTGAAATATTCAGAGAGAGAAGTTATCAGACTGAATATGCTAGCTCATCTTCATCTCCCTTTCTGTCTCTCCTCTCTCTCTCTCCCTGCTGTATCCCTCTTTTGCGCTCTCTCACGTGTGCACAAACAAGAGGTTTAATTTAAGCTAAAGGAACGGTTCGGCAAAAAAAATCAAATACACTATTTTCCACTTAGCCCAGATGGTCAGTAGAGACATGTTTGGTGTCCAGCTTTGCATCTTTGGTTTAGTGCTGGAGCTATGAGGCTAACATTTGTACAAACACTAGACGTCAGTAAGTCGCCCAAATCTTTTCTGTAAATACATCCCTAAATCTCTCAACTCGCTCAAACAACGTCGATCACTAAGGTCGGGTGGATTTGTACACCACAAGACTTGCTGTGAGCTATAAAATTAATAAAATTTCACTGTGTAGCTGAATGCACCAAGAGAATGGTACAGGCCTGAATGTTTGACCCCTACCGAGTATGAGGGGGTCCGGTGGCGCTGTGGGGTCATTTTGCTGGCATGGTTTGGATCCATTTTTCCTTTTAGAAGGAAAGGGTCACTGCAAATAAATACGAAGCTATTCTGGTCGCATTTATATTATGATGAAACAGTTCCATTCTGATGGGAGTGGTCGCTTCCGGGCGTCCATCCATAGGGGTCACTGAATGATTGATGATTATGAAATGTTTTCATGTGCTGTGACTTTTGCAGTCACTAGATCTCAGCCCAGGGGAACAGCTGTGGAAGCTTTTGGACCAATTGGACCATCAAAACACCAACTGAGGGAATATCATTTGGAAGAATAATGTTCACTCTTTCCAGTACAGTTACAGGGACTGTAGAATCTATGCCAGGGCGTATTGAAGCTGTTCTAGTGGTTCCTGGTGGCCTTATGCTGTCTTAGAATCCTCCTTGGAAGTTCCTACTTATGACTGTAGAGGTCATTAGTACGACTTGAGTTGTGTTCAAGTGGATTTGGTTGGAAATAAGATACACTGGAAATAACGTTTCATTCATCTCGTAAATCTGATATTTCCAACAGGACTTGAATAGCTCGAAAAGGGTTCTACTGTGGTTGCGATGTCAAGCTTGTAACTATAGAAGAACCCTTTTTGATGCTACATAGAACCCTTTTCAAAAAGGTGCTGTATAGAACTATGCAGCACTTTGTCCATCAATCTAGAAAACACTTTCACCCTGCGAAGCACCGTTTAATCATGCAAAGGATTCTTTGAGTGTTCATGGTTCTATATAGAACCAGTTTCTTTACTAAAGATCCATTGAAAAACCATCTTTTTTTAAGTGTGTAGTGAAAAAGAGAAATATATCCAGCCAGTTATCTGTTTCTGCTTTTCAGTGAATATAATTGGATTGGATCGATTTTTTAGTCTAGAGTAGTTATACTGACTTTTGTAATGTCATTCTCTTGCTCTCCTTTTGTGTTCTCCTTCCCAACTTCTTTCACTCCCTCTCTCATTGTCTTTTTTTTTCTCTTCTTCCCTCTTTTCCTCTCTATCTCTCCGCTTCCCCTAGTTCCCTCGGAGAGCCATCGCTATCTGTTTCAGAGCAGATGCGTGTGCTGTTTCCATGTTAGCTGGAGGAAGTTTCACACTGTGTTGTAAAATTAATTGGGCCACATATATAAAGACTCAGTAAAGCCGTAGTGTCCTGGTTAAGTACAGGCAGGTGGGAGCTGCATGTGACCTCTTATCTCTCTGCATCCCTGCATTTCAGGCACTATTGCGGCAGCAGGACTTGGCATGCTCAGAACCTTCCACGGTGCTCTCATGCAGACCTCACAGGGCTGGGGGAGGTTGCCTTTGCCTGCCTGTTTTTCTGCCTCAAAACAAAATGGATTTTCTCACATTTACATCAAACTGAAATACAGAGATGCTATTTGACAGGCCGGGCTGGATCATTGATTGATGAAAGCTCATTTTTGATGTGAATCCAAAGTTACAGGCATTTCATTAAATCGGACGCACGCATATTGAAGCAATTAGAGCTGGAGGAGAAGGGCCAATTATATTGTGCCAGGCCCGCATTGTGTTGAGCAACATCCAGTATCGCTTAATTAGAGGCTTAAAAAAGTCTTCGCAAAAGAACAAAGATGAGTAATCATGACCCACGCGATGACATAGATACAAAGCTCCCAGCTTTTCCTCTGCTGGGGCCAGCATGTGTGCATCTTATGTGTTTTTTATTTTTTCTTTTATCTCTTATAAATTGTATGAATGTGTATGTGCACGTGTCCACATGCATATGCAACTCCTGCTCATGCATGCAGACATAAACACTGATTAAAAGTGTACAGTAAATTAGAAACTCTCCGCTCCAAACCAGTCACAGCACTATTGATTTTAGAAGATCACAAATCCGGAAAGCGTTTGAAGGATTCTTTTATCTCGTCCACTCCTTAATGTTGTCAGATCAAAGCCCCTGATTGGATCTTGCCGATTACTACACGTTTTCTTCTTCTTCTTTTTTTTTTTTGTTCTTCTGGAGTGCAGGCCGAGGGTAGGCTCTCATGTCTCTCTATTGTGTGTTTCTACAGCCAGAAGTGCCCCTCCTGTCCATGGGGACCATCCCTCCCCACACAGTCCAGATACCAGGCTTAGACCACCCAGCCCAAGAAGCAGCCCCGCTGAGAAGCACTGACCCTCCAGCCTCTCTCCTGCCCATCTCCTCATCATCATCTTCCTCTGCCTCTCGAGGCCTTGACAGAGAAAGAGAAAGAGACAGAGATCGAGACAGAGACAGAGATCGAGATAGAGATAGAGATAGAGACAGAGACAGAGACAGAGACAGAGATAGAGACAGAGATAGAGACAGAGACAGAGACAAGAAGAAGAAGAAACACAAAAGAAGATCTCGCTCCAGGTCCCGCTCCAGGTCCAAAACCAAGCACTCTTTACCCAGCGCATACCGCTCCTACAGGAGGTCCAGGTACGAACCAGTTTTCATTGTTTCTACTTGATTCCAGGAACTAATTCACTCTTTGAATAATGGTGTTTACTGCAGATACCCAAAGGCAATTCATACTGACAGGTTATTGTTTATTAGAGCTTTCTTGTCCATCTGTTTGTTTACTTATGTGCTCTTTCTAAAAAAGATTGATTATCAAAGTGTTCAGCGGGTTTTAATGTTAGAATCCCTCACTTAAATATTTCCTTTGTTGAACTTATTGGAAATAATCGCTCAGTGCTGTAGATAACACAGGGATGCAGTGGTTGCCAGATTGTGCACAGTACTGTGCTATAAACTGCTTTAATTATCACTGGCTGCCACCAAAGATTTACATTACTCTTTGAGGGAGCACAGATATGCATCGCTGGGACAACGGAGCAGTGAGTTAAAACTGACTTGGTTTTTTATGTATTTCCTAGCCGTGTCAATATTAATGCGTTAATAACAAGTTAACATGATAAATGTTTAATGGCACTACTTTTTATGCCGTTACAATTTTTCCTATTTTTCTGTCTCTGCAACTGTACCCCTCTCATTCAAAGACAGCTTTCAAATAGAAAGTTTCATTAATTGCTGCTGCTGCACTGTGAGTTAGCCTATCACCAAAGTAAATCAAGTCTGAAATGTTATTTCGAAGCAATACTCAGTGCTGATGTGGCAGTATAAGTAATTTGGCAGACTACACTGGACAGTGCTTGCAGGAGACCAAAGGATAAATCAGCAACCAGCAAATTAGCAAAAGTAACAGCGAAGTGGAAAACTCCATTTCCCATGAACACAAGATGTAATGCAGAAGTATGCAGCCACTATTACTCTCACTGGAAACTGGGATTGGAAACTGCTCACTCAGTGTGGAAATCACAAGATTTTCATGTTCATTTTCTTTCGTTCTTTAGGGTTAAATTTGAGCATATAAGACAAATGTGGTAAATTGTGATTACGCAAAAATGTGATTAATCACGATTCTTCATTTTAATCGTTTGACAGCTTGTTTGATATGATGACTTTAGATATTTGGAGTTTGATTAGTAAGGTGTTATAAATGATTGCATTGCAGTGACATGAGTCCAGTGCAAAGATGACCCCTTAAGGTCAAAGAGGACAAACAAAGCTACCTGTAAACAGTTTGGGTAGCTGTTTTTTTTTATTTATGCTGTGCCACACAGTATAATGTACAGTCCAACAAGATATGAAAGTAACCAATACCTATTTTTATACATTTACAGATATTAAATCTTCATTTACACATATAATCTCTGCCACTCTCTGTATCTGTCACTGAGCAGAGTTCTCTGAGAGGGGATTTATTAGAGAATAAATCTGTTGAACCTCCCTACATCGCCCTCCTCGTCCCTCAAAATCAGGGCCAATTTGTCATTATCAGCTGCTGAAGTTGCAGTAATTACACTCGTCTCATCATGTCGTTTTGACATGCCTTAATATAATTTCTGTAGATTGAATCATTTCTGCCCCAGGTTTGAAATCACTTACAGTGAAAATTAAAGGCTGAAATTGTGGTTTCACTCACTTTCTCTGCTCCCACCCACCTCACTTTGCTCACTCCCCCCACACGCTCTCCCTCACTCATGCCTGTGTTGGAGATTATATTTCTGCAAAGTGCAAGCTAGCCAAATTCAGGGTTTGGCGGTAACAATGGGAAAGGGAGCAAGTCAAATGAACTTGCTGAAGTGAAATATCGGGGGGCTAGAATGCTTCCTCTAATGCCAGATTAGGAGCATCTGAGAATCCGGCTTTCAGAGTTTTTTGTTTGCTAGCGTAAGCCTTGTCTCTGTGTGACTGAGATGGAACCTGTTCTTTGGGGAAATGCTTCTTAGGGTACTAATCTGGTTCAGTCAAGCCTCTGTGGGACTTTAGAGATAGAGGCTTGGCTTCACCAGCCTTACTCAAGTCCTGCTGCAAAGTTGTATAAAAAAATTTGTCTATTCCTTGTGGCCATCTTATAGCAGCACAATGGAAGTACGAGTCTTCAGCTTACCTCCTATCTCTCTGTGAGCTTGTCTTACTCTTGTATTCTGGCTGCTGTCTTCACTCAGAGATGGTAACTACACTTTCTATATACACAGCCAAGTACAAGACTGAGCAAGCTCCTGCAGTTAACACATAGCTGGTGTGAATGCACTTACATCCTTAAGATGATTTATTGAAAGATACGGATATCCATCTTAATATCCGTTTACTCAGTCGGGTATTTGAATAAGCCATCTGTAGTTTGGAGCAATTGTTTAAATTATTAATGAGTTGTTTTTTTATTTGGTAATTTTTAGTTCTTTTTGATTGAATATGAGGTCACAGGCAGCTGATATTGCATCTCACGTTAAGTGAGATGCCAACAACAAGCAGAATTTGGAAACAATCCAAAGGAATATATGAAGAAGTTGTACAGTGACCCTTAGGACCCAACCTAAACACAAAATCAACCAATCATTTACACATCACCTCTTAAGGTAACTGAAACCAGTGTTAAACAAACGTTAAATCTCCACATTCTCTTTTTTTATATTTATAATAATATAGAATATTCTCATATTATTGCTTATCTCATATTATTATTATTATCCATCAACAAGAAATTAATTAAAATTTATTGAATCACCAATTAATATTTGGCAAATTACACGATACTGCACATGTATCATGCAATATGCATGACGCATATTTTAAATTGTCCTTATGCTCTCTCTTATAATACGAAAGCATGATGGATATCCCTGTTTTTGTGCATTTTTCAGATTGTTTATTATTTTTAATGGAGTCCTTTTAAAGGCTTTAAAGCAGTTTTGGAATCGTTGAAAAGCTGCTGTACTCTGCTAAAGTCAGCAGTACTGGGCAAAGTTCAAAACAACCGTTATGTACCAGTTATTCATTTTCCATTATCAGAAAATTACAAAACTATCTGCCTTGCAGATTTATTTCCCCTTTACATCTAAGCTGGCTAAGGGGATATTTCTGAGGAGATTACATGTCTGAATATCCACTTGCATAAGATAGTGGAAAGTCAAAAGAAAGTGAATGGGGGGGGGGGTTTCAAAAATTCTGAGAGAGGAGAAAATCAAGCTCCACTCTTGATTCAGATCTGAAAAAAATCCACAGGTGTTTCTGTTCATCCTTCCACTGTAAGACGACAGCTCAGTGCTATAGGTCTGAAAGGATGTGTAGCTGTCTAGAAGCCCCTACTGAGAAAAGAAAGTGAATGAAAGTGTGTTGGAACACTGAAACTGGGTTTGTGAGATTTAGAGTAAGATTTTATGGACTGGTGAGTCTAAGTCTTTGGAAGTAACAGAAGGCAGTGCGAATGCTGCCGAAGTGGTGAAAGACTGTTCTAACCATGTCTGTGACCATCAATCAAGTGTGGTTGGAGACGTAAAACATCTGGAGTTGGTGATTTGTTTTTGATTTAAGGCTTCATGAATGATAAGTCTAAACAAATTTTGATTTTTTATTTGGGGCTTTGGAGATGTGGAAAAATGTCCCTGCAGATTTCTGTGAAAAACTAAAAGCAAGAATGAAAAGAATTGAACCTGAAATAGAGACAAAGGTTGGATATAGTGGATTCAGAAAAATGTATTATATATTATATTTAGTTATTGAGGCTTCTCTGTGCTTTTCTGTTTTCTCATCTGATACTGAAATATGAATAACTTGTACCTAATGGCCATTTGGACTGGGAATTAAATAAATGAAAAGGGGGTCTCTGACACTTGCACATTACTGTGGTTTGATTTTCAAAGTCCATTTTATTGTTTGGCCTCTTTTAAAACACGGATTACTTAATTAATCATCTTAATTCATTACTTTATTAATTAGTAACAGCCCTATATGAGATTTTAATAGATTTGTAGATTTTAATAGATTTGTTTAAAAATGTGTATATTCAAATAGCAAAAATTCTTAAAAAAAAACCCGTCCGTAGTTGTGCGTTCCCCAGCCTTGGACACTTCAGTGCCCTGACTGAGCCGTTCCTCCTATCTCTCCTCATCTGACCTGCCTTAATGAGGCTTGGGGCTGTGGCACTATCCTAATTCAACAGCTCCCCCACCAGCGCCCTCACCCAACCCCACTGCCTCATCTACATCAGCCCCACCTTTGCCCATGTCAATCCAGCACAGTCATTAGCAGGCCTTGCCATGCACTGCTCTTATCAGGCCTGCCGCACTACATGCTAGTTAATGGTGCCCTCACGCCCTTGACCACACTGTGTGATTACTGCAGAGATGCAGAGAGAATGCAGGCCGCCAGGTGACCAGCATGGGCTGCACCTCTTGTATCAGAATGCCAGTAATAGATTGCTTCGAATGAGACAAAAATCCATTCGGGCACAGGTGCTTCATCCTAGCGGAGACGTTCATGAATTTGAGTTCAAGTGGTCAGATTTTAAATCCTGACCCTTACGACTAGATGACTTGAATACATATGAAGCGCCACAGTTAGCTGTTTGCGTTAATTTCCCAGAGCAGCTTGGCTTTCAGGCTTAGAGGCATTTGGCAGTTAGCTCGTGCTGTGTTTGCCGTGTCGTGTTGTGTATTACGTACATTTGGGAGTGATTTACGTCTTTTTCTGATCCTCGCAAACACTGTTTTTCCTGACTACTTGCAGTCTGATTGTTTTATAGATCAAGGGGAGTGTGTGACTGATTAGATGTTAAATTCCCACTTGAGTGCGCAGACTGCACAGGAGATTTCCTCTCTGTATGTGGGTGTTCGCTTGTTACGCAGGAATGTTCATTTGTTGCCCGAATGACTTCTGCGCAGGGAAAAATTAGATTGAGTTTGCAGAGTTTAACAAGGGTCATTTCATAGTGTTATTGCCCTTGAAATGTGTAACGGAAAAAAGACTTAGTCACCATTAGAAAATGCAGTATTAAGAGAAACCATGGCCTGGAGGGACAGCAGCAAAAACGGATCGTTCTCAGCATGCCATCCCACAGTCAAGATAGAGCCGATTGATGGGAAATGTGAAGGATCATTCTGCTCTAAATCATATACCTGCACTGAATGATGTGGATGGGCCATTTAGTTAAACTAAGATGTTGCTGAGCGCTGGGGGGAAATTTCATTATCATCTAAACACTGTGTGTAAAGTCTTAACTTATCCTCTGCTGTTCAAATGGGGGTCAGGTTGGAAACAGTGAGATGGGGCAAAAAAGAGTAAGCTTACCATATGGGTTTTGTGCCACACCACCCATGAGTCAGGGAAAGGCAAGCAGGCTTGAGGCATATGCATACTTTGTTTTAATAATGTAGAGGTAAGGATGGAAGCACTTTATCTTTAATACAGTGCTGTGAGCCACCAACTGTAATCTGTCTCTCTCAAAGCTGGGTAATATATTTCCACTCTCCCTTTTGCCAATTCTCCGTTTCCTTTAAATAATTACAGAGAGTAAGGAAAAAATTTTATCATTACTGAGGCCAAACGAACACTGTCAAGATAAGGCAAAGAATAAATCATGTTATCCTTAATTAGGGAACTGCAAAGTAGCACTAAACAGCTGTGGTGGGATTTAGACCTTCTGTTTCCGCTGCTGTAAATTATTATCTGATGGCCTGTCCTGTTCTGTTTCCCCCCTGCCCCTCTTTCAGGTCCCAGTCTCGCTCTCCCAACAGGAGAGAGCGCCATGCTCACTCTTCAGAGAGACGCCGAGAGGAAAGAGAGCGCGAGCGCTACGGAAGTAATGCTTACCGCATTGGCAACAGTCCAGGACTGGGCAGGAAGCGCTCAAGGTCCAGATCCAGGTATAGACACACAGAGCATTTAGTGTAGGAGTAGAGGATCATTGAAAGGGAAGACAGTTGAAGTATTTATAGCTGCATCCACAATGTTCTGTTCCAAGTCTCTGAAGAGGGAGTGCGAGTTTGTTTGTAATTCAGTCAAGGGCAAGTCCGCGTCAAGCTGCGAATCAGTCTAGTGCAAGTGTGAGTTGAGTTGTGCGTCAGTCTAGTGTAAGTCCAAGTCGAGCTGCGAGTCAGTCTAGGGCAAGTCAGAGTTGAGTTGCGAGTCAGTCTAGGGCATATCCGAGTTGAGTTGCAAGTCAGTCTAGGGCATATGCGAGTCAGCCAAAGGCAAGTCCAAGTTGAGTTGCAAGTCAGTCTATAGCAAATCCGAGTTGAGTTGTGAGTCAGCCAAGGGCAAGTCCGAATCAAGTTGCGTTTCAATCAAGAGCAAGTCCATGTCGAGTTACGAGTCAGTCTAGGGCAAGTCAGAGTCAAGCTGCGAGTCAGTTAAGGGCAATTCCAGTCAAGTTGCGAGTCAATCAGTTGCGAGTCAGTCCATTAAAAGTCACTTGCAAATCAGTCAAGCTTAAGTCCCATCAAATGCAACTTGAGTCGATTTCTTTGATATCTACTAAAAATTTACGGTGGTGATGATAAGTAAAGCAATCACAGCTGGTCTGTCAACTTGTGTGCAGAAACATCTTTGCATGTTAATGAGGTCATTGCTGATTTGTGGGTTTTAGCATGCCTGACTTCATTCATTTGCATTTTAAGGAGTGGCACTGTTGAAGTGCGAAACAGGGGAGGAGATAACCTGAAGCAAATTACTAACCTGAGCTGCTTCCATGAACTCAGAAAATAAATTGTTTTTAGGACCAAGAAGAAGCGAAGGGGCCATAATTGCTTTGAAAATGGCCACAGCACTGTTTGGGAGAAGACACGCTAGAATTACACCCATTAATAACTTTCATAACTTGGAACTTTCTCATATTTTTGCACCTCTTCCATAAAAACCTCAAGTTCTTCTTCAAGAGAGACTTTCCTTTTTCTCTTTCTGCTTTCCGGCAAAACGCACTATGAGTCCGTCTGCTAGTGATGCCACAGTTTTAATTAGACTAGCAGGTCGCAGTAAATCCGAAGGGAAACTAAGGCCGGTTGCAGTTGTTAAATTTTAGCATGCACTGAAGGTTTTGCACACTCCTTAGTAGATGTGAATAATTAAAAGATGTGGCCTCCTCTTTTGATGTTTGTGTAACTCAACATTAAAAAAAATAAATTGAGTTCATGTTTGTTGATTAGCCTTTTGTAGTTTGGTACAGAAGTGTTTCAGTTCTCTTCTAGACCCCTTGTGTTCATTCAGACATAACAGCACAATTAGTACAATAGTTCTGAATAATTAACACACAGACATTAAGTGAACATAAGTGTTTGTCACAAGCATGCCCATTAGCTCTTATCACGACACGCCAGTGCTGCATAATAAACAGAATGGTTCGTACAGTCTGTTCTTAATTGGAAAATATGTAAAATAATTGTTACTGATCTCAGCTGTTCGAGTGTTAGAAACAGATATGCAGACCACTCATACTCACAGCAATAGACGTATTTATCTCTTTCCTGCTGAGGAGGCACCATGCATCTTGCTCGCCTGTCAGACTGGGGTCATAGTAGGACTGAGTGTGCAGTGGGGAGTTTTAATGGAGACTCGATGAATGTTGACTCTAGAACTGATAAGACTTTCTCATTGCGGAGTCCTGCAGCCAAGCATTATCATAAAGTCTGCTTGCAGTTTGGCTATTTTTCTGGGTAGTCTGAACTGTGCAGTTCGCTGTGGAGGGGAAAAAAATACTATCCTGATTCTTCTCCACAGCATGCACCAGCCCTTTCATTCTGCCTAATCCACCTGAAAGAGCCTGTGGGATTTTGCCTGATGCCAGCATCAATTGATTGCCTCCCCATGACTCTTCCCTCACCTCCTCACCAGGAGCCTATTTCACTATTGACACAAAAGCAATTCTCAAGTGTGAAAGAACGACAGGGAGAAACAGTCATGATAACTTCCCAACGCTCAATGCCCCGTCTGCATTTCTACCACCTTTAATAGAACTGTTATTGTCCTGTGAGTGGATCGTTCTGGAAGGCTCTTCATAACCCGTCTCCAGTTTAAGCTGGAGGTTCTGTAGCAGTGCATTCTAAAGAACGGCAGCTGTTTTCAAGCGCTCTTCATTTTAAAAAGCTTCATTACATTTCATTATACACTAGACTTCCTCTCTGCTCTGGAGGATCCATTTCTATGCGTGTGCATGTGTGTAGTGAGAGTGAGGGTAGGATTAGCAGTATAGTTGAGCCAAGCACTTGCATCCCATGTTACTGGTTGGTATGGTGAGGCTGAGAAACATGCTCAGAGGGGCATGCCTGTCCATGTACACAGGGCTGGTCAGCAAGAAGCTTCATCATGGAGATGATCCTGCAGGATCTAGAATCTAACCATAAGACTGTTGCTATGTGAACTTATTACTGGTTGTTTCTGCTGAGAGTTATTGTCACATACTTAATATTATCTCATATCTTTTATTCCTTTTAGAAACTCGCTATGTTCAATATGGTTACAGATAGATATACAGCATTTTGGAATACAACTCTTCATATATTAGTGCAAAAAATCATAATTGGTAACATGTACCTAATTTCATGTCTAATTTACATACATTTACATACATAGTTCGTCACTTTCAGGACAAAATCTCCATTTGTGTTTTTGTTTTCTGTTAGCTTTTTTGTTTGTTTGTTTGTTTGTTTGTTTTGCCTAATTTGAAAACGTCACCTGCCTTTTATATTGTGTTAAAATTTCATAATGAATAGAAATAGTTTAAAAATCTCCTTACATTAAGGTTAAAGACTAACAGTGTTTTTTTTCCCTTCTGCTGTGAATTTACATCCAGGGCAGTGGTTCCAAACCCTCATCCTGGAAGACCCCCTGCCCTGCTCGTTTCAGTGTTTACCCTGCTTTCAACACACCTGATCCAACTAATCCACTAATTAACGAACGCTCCTTGAGTTGAAGTGGGTGCGTTTTGGCAGGAAAACACACAAATGTGCAGGCTAGGAGGTTCTCCAGAATCAGGCTTGGGAACCACCGATCTACGGATGCACTGAAAATTTCACCCGTTGAAAAAATATTACCAGAAGACCAAAAATGCCATTTCATAAACCAAGTGCCAGTGTGCCTACAGGTTTTCATTTCAGCCAAGCAGGAGCACTTGATCACTTATTTAAAGACTGAGACGAATTGATTTAACAAGTGGAATCAGGTGTGGACCATTTAGTTTAGAATGAAGACCTGCAGCCATACCAGCCTGGATAAATTTGGACATCCCTGTTATAGATTGTTTTTGTCGATAACTTTTGGATGCATCCCTATATAAAAGAGGAAAAAAAGTTTGTTTTGGAATAATAAGATAAATTTCGTTAGACAGTAGATTCATAATCACTGTTCATGCCAAGTATCAGGAGGGGTTGCAACACCCAAGAACTTCTCCACTACAGGTTTGATACTACATGACAGGTGAAAACATGTTGTGAAAACACCACATCCTGCTTGATACACAGAATACAAAACAAAAGCAGAAGGAAATGCCCACTGCTAACGCATCAATGCAGTTGGTAGCCACAGTTTTTTAAAATTATGAAAAAAAATGTGCAAAGTACAGTGCCAAAGAGTGAAAGTAAAGAAAAAAAAAGTTAAATAAATAAATAAATAAACTAAAAAATAATGGAATTAATTGTGTTGGATGACCAGAAGTTCTCTGTTGTTGAGGACACTGGATTTCGTAGGTTTGTTTTGATTTCAAAAAATGACTGCAAAAATGTGACTGCTGGTATTTTTTTCTGGCTGAATAAAAAAATGTACACACAGTAACTTCATCAAATTCAAATCATAATACAGTATCTAATTTACTTATAAGCCCAAATGCATTACTGAGTGAAAGTTTAGAATCTGCACATTTGGCAGAATTTCTCCACTTGTTTCAATGTGCTGTGAGCGGGAAATAATCCATTGCACACAGGCCATAGGGGACGGATAAAACCTGTTGAAACCGTGGAACAAAGATGCTGCCAAGAGCTGCTTACATTTCCCTCTCTTCTCTGTCCGTTGCAGTTCATTTCTACCTGTGCTGATTAGGCTCTAAGATATTCAGCAGCACTAATTGTGTTATTGCCATGGACGGTTTGCTGCCAAAGTATACTTAAGTCATTCGAGTATCGTTAGCCATGTTTCTCGATTGGAACTCCAAACTGGATAACCCAGAAATTAAGCTTGTTGGTCGGAAATCCTGTCAATATGTTACACTTCAACCCACTGGCATGTGTTTTTGGCAGCGATTAATTGTTCATACATTTTCTGTGCTGTATCTCCTCCATAGAGATTCTTGTGGATATTTCATAACACGGTTGAGTCAGAAAGAGTGGAGATGGTGTTTGAGAATCTTCTGCTTTCATACCTTTCAACCAAAACATGTGTAGGTGCCTATTTTGAAACACCTCCATTAGCATATAGACAGATTAGGAGGTTTTGTTTGGTTTCCAATAGTGGCGTCTTGACCAGAGTCAGAGAATGAGGATTTTAATGTACACTTAGGACTTTAACCTCCCACTCTATTTTAAATTACTTCTCGCTTTTCCACAGGTAATTACAGATCAGTTCAGATGGCTTGACATGTCGATCTTTAAAAAGCGTGCAACTTGACCAAGGCGTTTCAGTGAATCACGTCCATTAGCGTCATGCTCGGAAATGAAAGGTTCTTGACAGGGCCTGTATTTCTGCAGCTTGAGTCCGTCTTGGCAGCTGTGGTTCAGATCTACTGGAGTGAGTGCAGTCTGGCACTGCATGTCTCCATGCTGATTGCACAGCGCTGCAGTGCATGTCACACACTCACAGTAGCTCAGGCTTTGCTGTCCCCGGAGCCACAAGTCCCCCTTCCTGGAAAGGAGCAGAGCGGACAGCTTTTCACAGTTCCTTGCCTTTGTGCCTTTCGACTTGCTCTTATTTTTTGCACTGATGCGAGCGTTGCCTTTTTGCCTAGCTCTGAGTCTTGGGCTGATGGCCATCAATCCTATCCGAACGGGATGTCTGTCATAAATGTTTAGTAGAAAAAGGGAAAAGAACAGTAGGTTATGCAAATATGGTCCTACCATGGAGCACATGACTTCATACATGTTATGAAAGTATAATGTTGATATTTCAGTGAAAATAATAAAGAGTCTTAGCTCACAACATCAGAAATGGTGTCTCATTGAGCAGTCTAGTTTTAAAAGGCATAATCAGACCCCATTTTCTCCTGGTCTTTTTGTGCCACTACTATCTGGATAACTTTAGATTTTAACCACTTACATTTACACTTGGTAGTTAAATGCATCTTTGGTTAGTCAGATTGGAATCTGATTACTGTGTGGTGCATAAAATGCAAATTAGCCTGAATACAACTACAGTTGCTTGTGCTGTTTCTTGTTTTTCTGTTCTATTCAAAAGAAAATAACAGTTTTGCATGGCACTGTTCATGACGTTACGCCAGCAGTCGATATTTAGAGGTATTGTGTGGTATTGTAAAGAGATGAGATGGTGAAAAATGTTGAGATGAAGTAAAAGATAATCAAGTAGGTTCTTTATTTAAGCTGCCTAGCTCACCTGAAGGCCTGAGAAAGTAGCCTACCAAATAAAACTCAGAAGAACCTCACAATCAAGAGCTGAAATAAAGAAGCAGGGATGCCCCATAAACAGAACATCAGAAAGAGGCACTATTACAGTACGGGGAAGGGTTTTGGTTGTCAAATGTGGCTTGAAGAGACCAGATGCATGTACACTTGTATAACATCTGGCTGAAATGTGTCTCGGACCACCTGCTGAAGTAGTTTGATCGATCAGATTTAAATTTGTATTAAATTGCATCCTAGGATGCATTTACACCTGCATTTTCATATGGGTCAGCACTATCCAGATATAATCCTGAAATAATCAGATAGAGGTGGGCGATATGGCCAAGATATTATATCATGATACTAGAGATATTTTCAAAATGCATGATATGTATGATGATATTTAGTTTTTCTGAGATTTAGTAAGTTAGAACAGACAAAATAGATCCTGTAGTGCCACATATTAAGAAGTACTATAATAATAATAAACTTACTACAGTGAGTTTTATTTAATGTTCCTCAAACTGCACTTGACTAAATCCAATTAAACAGGCTTAATTATACTCACTTTTTAATTAAAAATGTAGTGTCAGTGTGACGATCCAACAAACTGTTCATAAAAGCATATTATGGCAATTTATCTCAATGACGATAAAATACTGTCACCTTTTAAACAATGTCATAGATCAATAGATTGATTGATTGAAAGCATTCAGCCCATGTTGTTATACAGAGTAAATCTGATACACCATGCTTGTATCATTCTGCTGATCAGTTACTAGCACAGGTTGCTTTACTCTAAGCTGCTCCTGACCATGGTTACGTTGTAAAAAATACAAAAATGACTTGCAGCCTTTGTTGTAAAGTAGTGTACTGTAGAGTATTTGTAACGGTGGTGATGGTAGCTCAAAGTTGTGATACCAGCAACATAAATATGGCTATTTTGTTTAATATCCAAAATGACCAGTGAACCTACACATCATATAAGATGGTGGTAAGTCTAGAAAAAATGTTTTCTTTCTCTACTACTTGGCTCTGCATGACTGTAATTTAATATACAGAACTATCATAGAAAGTTCACATCACATTTCTTTAGAACAGAGCTTCTCACATCTAATCACTCTAAATGATTTTGTTGACATCTTAGTGATTGATTAATTAATGCTGACATATTCATCATGGGTGGAATTGCCCTGTGAGGTTTGAGCCAGGGTAATTAACCATAGCATGAAGGGGTAATTTCTACCCGCAGAATCGGTTCACAGAGTGTTTCCCATCTCGGTCTCTCCTGTAATTTCATTCTTTGCAGGTATCCTCTTCACACACACTGTTTGTTTCTGTTAGGTCTCCGCATGAAAAGAGGAAAAAGAAGAGCTCGAAATCTCGGCAGGCTTCTTCCTGTTCACCTTCAGCTTCACCAAAAGGCTCCAGATTTGGCACAAGCCCCTCCCCTGCCACTAGCCCTGCCTCCAGCAGGTCCAGGTAAGGTCCACCTCAGATTTGTCGAATCAAATGCTAATAAATGTTAGCCTGAAGCTCAGCTAGAAAGCACTAGGCTGTGCTTGGCGAGAGCTTAAACAAGAATTGTATATTGCTGTGCTTCTAGCAAATGTGTTTTTTATTCTGCATGACTCACAACCAACGTCCCACAGTGTTCTTAGCGAATCTCAAATTACCATCACAACAAAGACAGCGCTTTCAGCAGCTTTTCCTTTAAACTTACCCGCACTTTTGGCATGATTTGACAACTAGACTAATGACCTGTTGAATGAAACATGAAAGCTTTGGAGGTACAGAATCACCCACAGTGACTTTTGATTTAGAATGTGTTTTGACACTCATGAGCACGGAGGAAGGAAGGAATCCAGAAACACAGCGCTCCACAGTACTGATTGTTATTTGAATATAAGCATATGCTCTCCGAGCTCATCAGGCTTCAGCAAAAAAGTTCATACTCCAGATCTATGGACTTCTATTTCTCTTTTTTTTTCCTTTCTTTTTATTTTATTTGTGCGCTTGTTGTCTGTTCTGGGGATGGATGAATATTTCATGGGTCCATTCTCTGGTCATCCAGTTTCTGGTCTGAGATCTGGACATTCTCCTTTCCTGCCTGTCCTCACAGCTTTAAATACACACCAGCTGCCATGAATACTGTATTAGCCGCTGCCTATTGATGACTAACCTACCCCCCCCCTCACTGTCTCTCTCTCTCTCTCTCTCACTCTCACTTTCTCCCTCTCTCTCTCTGTCTCTCTCTTGCTCACTCTCCCTCTCCCTCTTTCTCCATGTCTCTCGCTCTCTGTTTCTCTCTCTCTCTTGCTGGTTCTCTTCTCTGTCTCTGCGTCTTTTTCTCTCTTGATCTTTTTTCTCTCTCCCATTCTTTTTTTTTTCTCTCTCGTTCAATGTCTGCCTGTCTCTCTTTCTCACAATCACTCTCCTCTCTCCTTCTCTCCCTTTCTGTCACTACCTCTCTCTCTCACCTCCCATCCCTCCATCCCTCTGTCACTCCCAACCCGCCAACCCTTTCTCTCTGTCTTTCTCTCCTTCTCTTGCTCACTCACTTGCGCTCTCTCTCTCTCTCTCTCTCTCGTGCACACTCTCCCTCTCTATCTCCCTCTCTCTCTCTTGCTGGCGCTCTCTCTGTCTCTTTCTCTCTTGCTCTTTTTCTCTCTCTCTCTTACTCACCGTCTCTCTCTTTCTCTCGCTTATACTCTCCTTCTCTCTCATTCTTTCCCTTTGTGTCACTACCTCTCTCTCACTCTCTCCCAACCCACCCCGTCTCTCTCTCTCTCTCTCTCTCCTCTCTCTCTCTCTCTCTCTCTCTCACGCACTCTCTCGCTCTTACTGGCTCTCTATCTTTCTCACTTGCTCTTTTTCTATTACTCACTGTCTCCCTATCTCTCTCTGTGTCGCTCACTCACTCTCTCTCGTTCTCTCCCTTTCTGTCACTACCTCTCTACCCCATTACTCCTCATCTGCCCCCTTCTCTCTCTCTCTCTTTCTCTCTCTCTATCTCTCTCTCTCTTTCTCAGGGATGGTTCACAGGAAAAAGACAAGCAAGTCTCTTCCACCATCGTTTCTTCAGTGCAAACCAAAATCACTCAGGTACGCTGCCAAAACACCACCAACACTTTATTGTCTGTTCATAAACTGCACCATTTAAAGCTGGGAAACAATTATGTAGAACACAAATATTTATCAGAATTTGTAAGCAGCATTTCTGCGCTTCGTTCACTGTAGATTATGTTGTATGTCAGTCTCACCAGAGTGAAGCTGACAGAATGTGAAGCGTCAGTATGTGCTGTGACTGCCTCTTGATCCTGTCCCTGTATCTGTGATAGTGTGTGTGCATGAGGGATGTCTGTCTTTGTAAGAGAGTATCATTTCAGCAGGCTGATGCAACGCAGCTGTCACTCTAGACGGCTTTCTCCTGATCTCTGGCCTCGTCTGTGTTGTAAATGAAATGGCGTGTTTGCATGTGTGGTTATCTATTTCTCTTCAACTAATACTGTGAAGATTCTAATGCTGTGCTTCTCTGACGAGTGAGCAGACCGGTCTGTCAAAGAGATACTGAGAAAGTGATGAAAAGCAGTATAAATAAACACCAAACGTATGTTATGATGCAATGTTTGCGTCTGTAAATTATGCTGCCAGATGATGAGCCATCTCTGTCCATTATTCGGCTGCCAATAGTGGAGCTTATCGCCATCTGATCTCTTGCATGAGAGGGAATTGACTCCACTGAAGACTGCTTTATTCCATCTGCAGTAATATCCTGCTGTTGACGTCGTTTCCGTGCCTCTGGAGCTCTTTGCACTTTCTTTCCTGCCATGTTCCAAATCGATGCCAATGCCGATGCCTCTGAACCCAGACAGGTCCTTCCTGTAGCCAATGTCTGTCAGGGGAAGAAAGCTTATTATTAACACTAACAGCTGGCGTCCACTGCTCACCTGGACAAATAACCAACCATCCAGTCAGGAAATCCTGAGTACTCAGCATGATGCGTATGTGCGTGCATCTTTGCATGCGTGGAAGTTGCTGGGGGGGGTAGAGCTAAACGATTCTTTAGGAAATGATTCAATACATCATGAATCTTAAATGTACCACCATTCATTTAATTTCACAGTGGAAAATATTTCTTTGACAAATAACATGTTGCCACATTTTCCACTGAGAAGAAAACACCTCACGCAAGACAACAAGTTCTCAGCAGCATCCAATGTTGTACCAGTTAGCTGTAGTTTTAGCTCATCTGAAGAAGCGGTCTACATTACTCATCCAACATGAGAACGACTGATTTCTGTATGGTGCTGTTTTTGTGCTGCTGATTTTTTTTTAAGGCCCTTAACACAGGTACTGTTACCTAGAAGGGTAATCCTCAAAGCCCCATGTAATTTTGGCCGAGGTCTCTTTTTGTCTGGTTGCATTTTTTCCTTCCCCATTCATATTTGTTCGTTAACTTGGATATTTATATATACTTGATTTTATATACTTGAATATTTAGTTGGAATCCACATGCCTACTGTTTTCACAGTAGCATAATCCACTGACAGTAAAAGCGTGGTTCCAGCCTTTTGTGTCCCACTGACATTACATTTACAAATATGCATGTAAAGTAAAGGTAAAGACATTTTAAACACAGGGTAAATGTCCTTTACAACAACCTATGTGCATGCTTTAAATAAGTAGCTTAAAACATTAATAAAGCCTCTAAAATCTAAAACACTATATTTTGGTGTCACAGACCACTTTAACTACACTTTTAACTCGAAATATAATCAGTAAGTGCTTCAAAAATATTATTTGTTCTTTAATGCGTAAATCCATTTAACATCTCTTGCTTGGAACATTCCTTTTTCATTCACTCAACTCTGTTACCTGAACCAACCCAGCTGTATGAAACATTTGAATTATTCAGAAAATTACATCATCCAGATTTTCTGAAGATCATGAGAAGAAAAGAACATTTTCTCATTCTTTATTCTTTATTTTCAGTGATGGTAATTTTGACTAACAAGGTCATTTTGAAGGTATGACGCTGTTACCCAAAGTTTAAAAATGATAATAAGTAAATAATAAAAAATATTCTTAAGGTCATCTGGCCCCATACAACTGTATTCTCTAAAAGCAACTGCAAAGAAGCCTTTGCACATTGAGCACAACCACTGAAAAGCTTGTTTTCTGTAGAATATAAATAGAATATCCAAATATGTTTATTTTGTTTATACTAATTACAATATTCACACAAAGAATGTTTTCTATAAATCAGCTTTTCTCTACATTTGAAACCAAACATCTCAGCTTCTCAAATGCTAGAATACCTGCATTCATGAAATCTTCCATTTTCATTCCTTCATTCACTATTTAGAAGGATGTCGCAGAATTATTTCCTATTATAAAACGGATAGTTCTGGTCCTAAAATCTGATTGGCTGAGCCGCATCCTAAGCCATTGTAAAATCCCTGATATACACACACCTATGACCCCCTAACAGCAGCAGCATTTCTTAGCTATATTTTGCACTGTTGAGGTGCAGGATCCATTAGTGCACTATGTAGGGAGCAGGGAGCCATTTGAGATTCAGCCCCAGTGTGAAAAGAGGGGCGCTGTTGGTTTGTTGCTAAATAAGACTCGCGGTGGTAATTTGGCAACCAAAAAGTACTTATACAGCAAAGGTGTTTGCGTTTTCGATCGCATTAAACAGTGCTGTGTTATCGTATGTTCATTGTTATACACGAAAAAAGTTTTGCATTATGCCTAAGAACACACTTCCCATGATACAATCGCAGTAACACACAGCCACTGGTGGCTGATTGCTGTAGTATATCGCTCATGGCTGCGTTTATGCTAGATTTTGTGCTATGGAATGAGGAAAAAAGGGGTTTGGAATTATGATGCATAGTGTTTTCTTAAGTAAAATAAACCCATCTAATCTGCTCTTTCCCTGAAGAAAGTCTTTACAAGGAAACAAACATTTTAATCATCTGAAGACTAGATTTTTGATTTTAGAAATGTGCAAGTGTATGCGTATTTAAGTAGATAATGTCTTATCTGAATATCTAAATATATATTTTTTGACAAAATATAAGTAATGAAATGGCAAAATATCATTGTGAAATGGATCATTTTTAACCTGTAGTGTCTCGTCTAAAATGTGCCTTGATCTGAACATCCCTAGCTCAGGCCAGTGTTTCTCAACCCAGCTTTTTAAGACCAGATGGTAGACTTTTTTGCTCTAACCCCAGGTATTGATTGTGCGTAATGCCTTGGTTCAGGTGTGTTCGGAGCTGTAATACAGCACAAATGTGGTGCGTTTGGTTTGGGAAACACTGGTTTAGGGATATAAACACAGCTTGGTGAAAAGGCTGACCATGCAGGGCAGCTGCAGCATGCAGTGCGTGTTTACGTTGTGTGCAGCGGCCCGCAGCTCACAGGGGGATTTTATGAACTTTAAAACTGCCTGTCAGCCAGACGTGCTAGGCGTGTGTGTCTGCCGCCGTGACGTTATGGACTGTTTTTTTCACACTCCTTTGCACACTGAAATTGAGTGGATATTTTTTATGTTTCATTTGGGCTTATTTTACATGGATGGGGTGCAGTGTGTGGCAGGTGACTGATGGTTTGATTAGAGGGAGTTTATGGGCGAGCGTGGAACATGCCCCAGCAGGTTATTAATTTGTCATTAGTTTACTCAGTGCAGACTGGGGGGGATGAGAGTGAGTGAGAGCAGGCGCAGAAGAGCAAGAGTTTTACAGTGGCACTGGAGTGGCTCATCCTCTGTCATACAGCATTGAGGTAGACAGGACCGTGTTCTCTGCCTGAGTAGGTCATAAGGCTTTACACAAATACTGGAGTTTTGGGAAGCAGAGTAAAATTGCGTTTGTGTCTTTTCGGATAGTGTTTGAACCACAGATAAGATGGATCAAATGGATTTTCCTAAGCACAATAAATTTAAATTGTACTTGAACCATAACCACTCATGTTTGAGTGCAGTGTTTGCAATTCAGAGACAAATCTCGCCACTTATATTGAGAGAGCATCAGAAAATATGGTAATGCCTTATGTGGTCATGGAGTGCTGTATTTCCTAGAAGCAGTAAAGCCGGGCAAAAACTTAGAAAATCCTAACAAATCTCAAAAAGTGCTTGTCACAGTTTAAGCCACAGTTTTTCGCAGGATTTCTTGTCTTTTTGTTGAAATGGAGCGCACACTAAGACCAGTGGTTCTCAGTCCTGATCCAAGAGTACCACTGGGCTGCATGTTTGTGTTCTCACTGTACTAATGCACCCAGTTCACCTAAGGCAGGGCTTATAAAAGAGGCTACAGCCTTCATTTTTCTTGTGTTTTCCCCTTAATTCCCCTTTTTCGTTTTAACATGGTCATTTTTCCAACATCTCTTGATTTCTTAGAATTAAACAAGCTGTTGCTGTGCCTTTGATTGGCTGCAGTGTATGGTACCTAAATAAAAAGCAGTCTATGCTGGAACACTCTTTATAACTTCAGCATCAGTGGGCAGAGGTAAACTGCTGATGGCTAAATGGGAGGATATATGTAAATGCATTGGTTTTAATGATGTCATGAAAACAGTGGCATCAAACCAAGTTATTTTTGCAGCTTAGTTTCCATATGTGGACTGGGGAGTGAACAGTACGTTTTGAAACTGTTTAAAAAGCGAGGAGTATTTTGGGTTTTTTTTGGGTTTCAACAATATGAGTCCTTTTAATTAGTTCATTGGTTAATTAGCATCTGGTGTGTTGGGCAAACATGGGGTATCGCGCACACACAAGTTTCATTGTGGTGTATAAGTTATGACACAAGCAAAGATGGAACTGGACAGATACAGTGCCCTCCATAAATATTGGCACTACTAATAATCTTGAGTAAAATGAGCTGTAAAAATATTCTTAATTATTTACCCTTTTGATCTTTCATTGAAAACATTCCCAAAAATCTAACCTGTATTAAAGATATAGTGACTGAAATAAAAAACTAAATTTTGTCATGAAAGAAATTTTTTCTTAAATCTATTTCTGCCACAATTGTTGGCACCCCTAGAAATTCTTAAGAGTGAAATCTGACTGACGTATATCCCCATTCATATTTAATGTTTTAAAGTTCACCTGAGTGATTAGGAACCCTTAAAGGGTGAGTCATGACTTTCTGTTTCAATGGGGAATATATGAGATGAAACAGGCCAAATTCCCTCAGTCATCCATCTCTATGAGAAAGACCAGAGAAAACAGCAATGATGTGCGACAAAAGGTTGTTGAGCTGCACAAACCAGGAAATGGCTGCAAGAAAACCTAAACAGTTGAAAATACCATTTCCACTATCAGAGCAATAATTAAGAAGTTCAAAACAAATGGAGACGTTAAGGGTCTGCCAGGAAAAGGATGCATGTCTATACTGACCCCACGCACAGTGAGGAGGATGGTTTGAGTGGACAAGCTTCACAGATGAGAAAATTCGTTAGGTCTTGGGATTAGAATGTCTCCCAAACTACAAACACCACCTTTGTAACCACAAGTTGTTTTGGGGGGTTGCCAGAAAGTCTCTGTTGTTAAGGACCAACAAACTCCTTCAGCTTCAGTGGGACCATGTTCTATGGTCAGATGAGAACAAAACACAGGTTTTTGTGGATTTGAGAGGTGGATTTGGCATGGACACAAAGATAGCCATGCAGAAAAAACCTCATTCCTACTGTAAAGTATGATGGTGGACCTATCATGTTGTGGGGCTGTTTTTCTTCCAAAGGCCCTGGACAGTTCGGATACATGGTATCACAGACTACATACGTACCAGCAGAGATAAAATGAAAAACCTGACTGCCTGTGTCAATATTTGTGGAGGGCACTGTACATCATCAGAACTACCATCCTCTTTTTCAGCCCTGTTATGATCATTTTCATTTGATACATCATAAACACCGTTGTGTGTTTGCCGGAGGTCAAAGTTTGGTCCAGTGCACACTTGGAGTGCTTGCAGTACTGTGCAAAACAGTACTTAAAGCTTTCGTTTTTGAGAGAGAGGAGTAAATCAAGCTACACTCTTGCATCAGATCTGAAAAAATCTGCAGGTGTTTTTGTCCATCCTTCCACTGTGAGAAGACGACTCAACACTATGGGTCTAAAAGATGTTTAGCTGTCCAGATGCATTACTGAGAAAAGCAAACAGACAAAAAGAAGAAAAATTGCAAATCGGATGGAGAAGCTGCTCATGGTCTAAGAACAATGGACTGACCACCCCAGAGTCAAGACCTCAACATCACTGAATGTGTTTGGGATTGCTTGGATCATGAGAAGCACAATCTACAGTCAATTTTTAAGACTGAACATTGGAGGTGTGGAAAAATTGATTTGAAAAACTGGAAACAAGTCTCCTGAAAAGAATGGAAACTTTACCAAAGGAAGAAATTAAACATTTAAGGGGTGAAGGGTGGCCTCTGACTTTTGCCCAGTACCGTATATGTCTTGTCTACCTTTTTCTATGTTTTTCCACCTAGCTTAGTCACTGACTGTTGCCTGTAGGTCAGGCAGCTTGCTTCCATTTTGTATGTATTCCAGCCTCCCTCTTGACCTGAATCAAGGCTTACAGCTGACTCATTTTACCCTCTCGCACCACCAGATCAGCTGTGCTGACACTCAGCAACTGTCAAGCTCTTGACTTTGACTCTCCGGTCTCACTTTTGAGTTTGCAGACACATTAAGGATAGCATCCAGTACCATATATAGAGCTAAACAATTTTGCCAAAATAGTAAATTGCAATTGTTTTGACCAGTATTGCGATTACAATTAAAATTGCAGTTGCTTTCTATTGATTAAAGCCTGGGCCTTATTTTTTTGTGGGTGGGCGAAAAAGATCAACAAATCCATTTTTTCTGCCTTGAGGTTTGAATGCTGAACACGGTGTGTAGCCTGCAAGTTAGTTGTGGTTGTCACTGCACACGGATGTTTGGTTGCTTCTGATTGGTCAAATTCATCTTAAGGTAGTTCACAAGCTCCATGTTATTAGATTTCCCCACTTTGAACTTGCAGTGTGTCATTGTAGTTGATAATTGATTCTAAGACTATAATAAAAATTGCAGCTTATGCAATTTCAATATTGCAGTCCTTCAAATTGCGATTACAATATAAGAACGATTAATCTTTCAGCCTCAGCGGTGTGTAGTAGTATGCCCAGCACAAGAGCGATGAGTGAGAATTCCAGCCTTATCATGACTGCATCTGCGTTTGTTTGCCAGTCTTAACAACCTCAAACAACTGGAGCACATCCACCGACGTGTGAAGAGATTTCTGCGTCCTCTGACCATCTCGAGCTGTGCTGGCCTGTGCTGTGGCCAGCTGTGCTTTTGTAATGCAGTGCAATCACAGTGAAGATTTCCTCAGCTCATTGCGGTAATCTGCTCTGGTCAGTCTTGATGACTGACTGTAGCGCGGGGAGCCCTTTATCCGGGCTTAGTGTTGTCGCGTTAATGCATGGGATCAAGGTGCTGTGATTGTGGCTCTCCATCACCAGCCATAGGCTTTTAACTCACTGACGCATTACATGCCTCCTTATGTGGAGCTGATTGCAGTTTGTTTTTGTTTGTTTACGTCACATTCTCTCCCTCCTCTCTCGCTCTCTGTCTCATATATCAGAGCCTTTTTCTCTTAATTGTTTGGCAAATGCTAACCATGCAAATTTGCCATGCAGTCAGTAGCCAAAGGACATCCTTGCTCGTCCAGCGAGCCTCCACGCCAGGCAGTATTAGCTCTTGGACGCGAGTCAGATGTTTATCATGCCTCCTCTCGCATGGCTGGTGCACTGATTGCCTGTGAGTGCTGTGGGGCTGATGGGGGACCGCAGTTAAAGCATTTACAGGGACGTAGCGCACTGTGCGAAACAGCAGCAAGCCAGGCCACAATGATAGGGAAGGAGAACTTTGCTCCTTTAGTCCATTAGGAGTCTTATTATTGGGAGACCAGTGTAGGGGAACCTAACTAGCAGCCCACACTGAGTTTGTGGCTCTCTGTGGACCCGCTTCTTATGCTTGTTTTTGTCTTTCTGTTTTATTTCATCTTATTGTCTCCATATGGGCCACCGTGGTCTGCCTGCTCTTACAGTTTTACTGCAACTTTTGCTGCAGTGCTTAGGTTTAATGCCTGGTTCCACTGCCCTCCCCCACAGAGCTCTCATATTCATCCACCTCCTCACTGCCTTTTTATATGAGCGGGCAGACATGCGTGTGTGTGTGTGAGAGAGATGTTTGCATTTGCTCGCTCATTTGTTTGTTTTATGATTATTTTTTGCCGGGGCTTTATCGGAATTTCTTGATCAATATCTCCATATCCAGACGAGCAGACCAGAGGCAATAGCTTAACTCAGAGACACGGCAGCGCAAAGCTCAGGTCCTATGACAGCTGTGCAGTGGGGCCACCCGCTCTGAGAGATTGACTATCTTACCAATTTGATGTGTAATCTCCAGGTTGGACTGTTTTCAAACTGCGAGCGGCAGGACTAATGAGTGTCGGCCGCCGGCAAGCCGGCGAAAAAAGCTGGAGGTTCCTCTCTCACAGACAGGCAGGGGATGAATTAAGCTGTCATCAGCCAAACATAACCCATCAGCTTGTGAGTGAAGAGGAATCTTTGTGGTGTATTTGTTAGCAGTGTAGCAATAGACAAATCTCTTAATATGGAATGTATTTTAGTGTTTTTATACATTTTGAATGCACAAGTAAACAAGAAAAACAGTATTCATTTTGCTTTTATTATTTCAGAGAAAATCCGAAACAAGACCGCAGCACCTTATGAAAGTATAATTAACAAAAACAAGTAATTTTCTTGGAAGATAAACAGATACTCTCAGAGTATAAACGGTTTTGCAGCAGATTATTTTTTGTTTGTTTTTCTTTGGGGTTTTTTTTGGGGGGGGGTTGTCTCTTTTAGGCTGGCTTTACATGGTGAAACCTTCATGCAACTAGTTGTGTGCAACATACTTTTTGTGCAACTTGACACGCACAACTCATTCACTTGCTCCATTAGTTGGCTAAATTAGCAGCTCATATTTCTTGATGCATCAAATTAAGAAATATTTTGCAGCATCTTTGTGTATTTTTCTTTTATATCTGTCTGTTTATCTATCTGTCTGGGGTTCTTTACTATATGTTTGAATTTTTTAATCTGAGCATGTTAAACCTTTAAACAATAGTGTTTAAGTGGCTCAAGAAATCTTCACTTTGTAAGATTTGTGGGCATCAAGAGAGGAGAAAAAGAATAACTGCATAGATGACAACAGCAGACCAACAAAGAAGAATACACAGGAGCACAAGCAGCCATTTCAACAGCTGTTACTATTTATGCCAGCTGGTTATAGAATGTTAGCTTCAAGAAACTTATCGGCTTGTTATCATGGCACACATAATGAATGAAATGAAAAACTGCCAATTTTACATAGAAGGATCTCGTTTTTCAGTTGTCCAACAAATCTTCTCCTGTTTTACTTTCTTGTTCCTATAATAATTTGAAATTATGTAATTCAACATGGTGTCATAATGTTATCTGCATTTTGATCAGCGCTTTCAACTTGTTTCATGAAGTTGAAACGGTGGCAACTTGTGCAGCTGATTGCAATTGAGTTGTAGGATATCTTATGCAACTTGAAACTGCTATAGTTGCATGAATGTTTCGCATGTAAAGCCAGCTCTAGGAATGGAGACTGGAGAGTTTTTTAACCAGTCTGATTTATGTCAGTATGTCTGATATTTTTATACTTTTAAAACATTAAATCTAACAGCATATTATCTTGCAACCCACATGTTAGAGAACATTAATATATGTATCGTAACATCCTTAGTGCTTGTGGGGTCAAGTGTGTGAACAGGCCTGTCTTCAGAGCGCTGCGCATCACCAATGAACCAGTAATGCGTGTATTAAAGTATGCTGACTGTCCTCGTATAGCATCATATAATGATAGTATGCTGATATGCGTGTCCACTAGCCGGAACTGGAACTTAATATGTGTGCTGCGTACATGAATATGACAGATAAGTGAATAAACAAGTAGTGAAATCATCGCCTGAGTGGTGCTTTGAAAGATTGTCTAGGAACAGCTGTGGTGCCCTATGGCCTGGAGTATGCATTCAGAGGCTGGATTTAGACTGGGTGGTCTGCAGGCTGGGGGAGGTTATGGGAATCCACACCTGACCTGTTGAAAGAGCCTCTGTGCTATGTATGCTTTCAGCCATAACATCACCACCCGGCTGCATATAGAGCCAGGGATTATCATACACATCCAACTCTGGAATCCCAAACATGTTTCTGTGGATTTTTTTAGTGTACACTGCCAGTCAAAAGTTTATGGATGGCTAGCTTTTCACAATCTTGTAGTACAGGTGGAGAAGTTTTCTTCACTGGTTTGCAGTAACTGAATATATTAAAGGCTACTCAGGTTTTCTCTGAGGAAAACAGTATCATAATTGTGAGAGTGCTGCATTGAGAACAATGCCATACACCCCTAAACTGGTATTATACTTAAAATAATATACATAAAAATGTTTCAAAGCAAAGGGTGTCTTTTTGGCCAAAATGACAGTGATTTCATATTTTAGTGTGCATTGGCTGCTTACAGAGCTCATCACCTCATTGTTTCTTCTGAGACCTCCTACAGATTGGTGGTGATCATTGTGTAGTTTGTTCTAAAGCCCTGACTGTGATTAGTCTTAAATTCAGCATTGTTTGTTTTGAGACCTCCCCTGACTGCGATTGGTCTAGATGTCACATGGTTTCCTACATCACCTTATGGGGCTGTATACTTACGCCGATCAGCATGAAAACATGCATAATGCTCATTGTCCATTTAATCAGCTCCACTTACTATATAGGTGCACGTTGTAGTTCTACAGTTACAGACTGTAGTCCATCTGTTTCTCTGCATACTTTGTTAGCCCCCTTTCACCCTGTTCTTCAGTGGTCAGGACCCCCATGGACCCTCACAGAGCAGGTACTATTTGGGTGGTGGATCATTCTCAGCACTGCAATAACACTGACGTGGTGGTGGTGTGTTAGTGTGTGTTGTGCCGGTCTGAGTGGATCAGACACAGCAGTGCTGCTGACTTTACATCTACAAGGTGGGCTGGCAAGGTAGGAGTGTCTAATAGAGTGGACAGTGAGTGGACACAGTGTTTAAAAACTCCAGCAGCACTGCTGTGTCTGATCCACTCAGACCAGCGCAACACACACTAACACACCACCACCTCGTCAGTGTTACTGCAGTGCTGAGAATGATCCACCACCCAAATAATACCTGATCTGTGAGGGTCCATGAGGGTCCTAACCACTGAAGAACAGGGTAAAAGGGGGCTAAGAAAGTATACAGAGAAACAGATGGACTACAGTCTGTAATTGTAGAACTACAACGTGCACCTATATAGTAAGTGGAGCTGATTAAATGGACAATGAGTGCAGAAACAAGGAGGTGGTCATAATGTTATGCCTGATCGCTGTATGACTATGTTTAGCAGTAGTTTGGTTTTGTTTAGTTTGCTGCCAGCTTAAAAAATAGATAAAAATAGTTCCTAAAACAGAACATTTCAGTGGATGGTTCTTCTAGGGCTGGGTGATAAAACAACAATAATTATCATGATAACTTCTAAATAGAAATATAAAAAACGTTCAATCAGCGTTCCATATAACAGACCATTCTCATGCTTCCACATTCTAGTGACACCTCTCTGTTGTCGCCAAGAGAGGACAAACTTCTGAGTTTTTCGCCATGATTCCACGAGAGAGTGGATGGGGACTAAACGAAAGCAAACTGAAGATGCTGGTGGCGTGGGAGAGGGGGAGAACGCTAGCTTCCCTGGCTAGCTGTTTTTAGCAGCTGACTAACTTGAAGCAGCGCTCTCTCAAACACACAGCACAGCCGAATTGATGTTACTGTAGAGAACTAACATTAACGTGATCAAACGACAAAAAAGATGTTTACTGCTCATACTAACCCATACTAAGCTGAAGTTGTTGAGTTTAGCACCTGTAATCAGCCTTTGTCACCAGATGGCTAAAAGTAATGTTTCTTTTTTAATTTATGAAGATTATAAACATTGCAGCCGTGCTGTGTGAGAGTGCTGCTTTAACCAGCTGGTAAAAAGCTGGGAAACTTTCTCCCACTATCCCAGGACAGATTTACAACATGTTTCTCTGCTTGACAAGTATTTATCATGTTCTGATGATAAAGAATAGTTTAAAACCACAGTTAACCGTCTGATTTCTTCAACTTTAACTCAGGGGAAAAAATCAGCCTTTAAACTTGAAAGACATAATGATTTGACATTTTATCATCATAATTATCGATACTCACTAATATGAACATTTTTATCACGATAACATTTTTGGCCATATCGTCCAGCCCTAGGTTCTTCTTTATAAGTTTGATGTTAGCATGTGAAGAATTAATTATTTGGGAAGCAACGAGAAGGAACCTGCTCCTTTACCCTTTGATGTACTTGAAGAGTGTTAAAGCAAAACGTAATAAATGACTGTTTTATTTTACCAAAAACTTGTTGGGATTTTATTCTCAATTTAAAAGTAGCAAGAAAATTTCAAATCAAGGTAAGGTCTGCAAACTTTTCATGCGCACAACATCTATCCTTGTCTTCTTTCTGTCTGCCCTTTTTTCTCCCTCTTGTCTATCCTTTTCTTTCTTCTTTGTCTTTTTCTGCTCTCCCTGCTCCACAGGCTTTCATGCTCAAGCTCATCCCGTGTAATTCACCTTTCTTCTCCTTTTCCCCTTAAAGGACCTGATGGCTAAAGTGAGGGCGATGCTGGCTGCTTCCAAGGGTCTGCAGTCCAACCCGTCCTGAGAGGCGCAGAGTGACCGAAGTGAACAGACGCTGCAAAATGTTCCTGCCCCACCGCAAACTTGACCGTTCAGGAGCACCTTCTGTCCTTCACGAATGCAGGGCTGGACTGCTGTGCTTTTATCCCTTTATGTATGGCGATTTGAATCTTATGTTTCCAAGTTGTTTATTTTTTGCAAACCAGATGAGCGTTAGCCACGGAGAGTCGCATTGTTGTAAGAGCAAAGCTGGAGGACATGCTGGAGCCCAAACAGGTGTACGACGAGCCAGGCAGCAGACTGTGGGATTATTCATCCTTCTGCTCCAAAAAACTGTTTGTTTGTCTTCTTTTTTTCTTTTCTGCCAGAAGGTGCCACCATAAAGAAATCTCAGAGACAGGAAATAATTTATTAAGCACCGTGCGTTCTACAAAAACAAATTCGAACTTTCACCCAAATTGATGACAGAGCTCCTTCTTGTGTGATAATGCTTCTGCCAGAGGGGCAGTGTTATATCCTTCTGTGAAGGATAATGTTGTTTATTTTCTCCCTCTCTCCTCTTTCTCTCCAGTCTGAGCTCTCCCTTCCAGCAAGGTTCATTTTCTGCAGCCTTTGGCTGCCCTACATTTTCCTCTGTTATTTAGTTTTAAATGATGTGGCCTTCATGTTCTGAGTTTGTACAGGGGATTACTTTGCATCTGCTTTGTAAAACACTGAACAGTAATAAATTCTGAGTTATGAACTCCACGTGTCACCAGACTCCCTGCACTTTATGTAAGCATCCGGTTTGGGTTTCTTCAGCCTTCCATGCTTTTCATTTGTTACTCATTTCCTGCACCTGTGAAATCTGTGGCTTCTGGACGGTCCACCCGCATGCGGTACCTCGCCCTAATTTCCACAGGCCTGTCTGTTCTGTGTCTTGCTGAGAGAAACTTAGGCTTGTGTCCTCTAGTGAGGAAGACTATGAATAGAACTTTCTTGCTTTGTGGGTTTGTTGAGTCTCCTGACAGGTTGGACCTGCTTGCAGAGCCTTGTGGTATACATCACACAATCCAGTGGGATTCTGGAAGAGGCAGCATGAGTTTCCCACGAGCCCTGTGCTCCCCAGGAGTGCAGATCACACCCACAAGGGGACCCAGTGTAATCCACGCTCCACTTGGCCAGTATTACTTTATTCCCTTACGGAGTTTTGTTTTTCTATACTCTGCGGAGCTGATGGAGTTACTTGACTCTAGTGTTACTTGGCTGCGAAAATTCTGCGGACTGCGAAAAGCTTAGAATAAATTTCCAGTAATTCTGCTCGAAGCAAACAATGTTTATAGTCCATCTGGTTTACTGACAGAACAATGGGGCTTTGTGCAGAGCCGAAAGCTTTTTCTTGATCAGGGGTTTTCGCTCCTACCCATTTGTTTTCACGCAGTTTCTCTAACTTGCGCAGGGCGGCGTAATAAACGTTTAACCTCAGGTCCTCGAAAGCGATCATTCATTTATGTCATTGCAGAATGCCCTGGTCTGTGATTTTCTGTTTATTTGTACTGTAATTGCACAAAAACACAACTTTCGGACCACAGTTAACAAACAGAACTTTCATTATACTTTCACATCTGAATGTCATTAATCCTCATGACACATTTATTTCAAATTCTGTGGAGTCTGCGCAGTTCCTCACCGATTTTTCTTTAATTCTGTTTTTTTGTCCAGGCCGACAGCTGCAGCACGTTTGATAACACAAAGGAATGTTGTGTCCAGCAGCGCTTTTGTTTGTGTAGTTGTTACCACGGAGAGTGGGACCGCAGTGGAGTTGCAAGGCTTTCAGTGGATGTGGGAAATCAGTGAGGAGGGACTTCTTAAGGAGGGACCCATACTTTACAAAGCTCTCTTTGTGGGGATTGTAGTGTGCATGAGCACCCGTGCTAAAGAGTGTGCCTCTCTCATAATCCTCCCGAATTAATCGCTAATGACTTTAAGCTTGTGTACTTACTCATTTCTGCGAGATAAACGGTTTTCACAGGAAGAAATAAATGACTTTGTCTGAGCGGATGGCACTGGTAAACAACTTTTATTTCCCTCATGTAAAATATTTTACTGGCGAAGGGTCGTTGGCAGTTTCACGGAAATGGCATATATGCCTAATTAGCTAATTGTCAATTAAGTGAAAGGGTTTTACTTGGGCTTAAGTCCAAGAAGGCAGTCTCTAGAGAGCTGTTGGGTGCTTGTGCATCATCAGTGCTGACCTGGTGGAGCTCGTTTAGGGGAGGAAATTGGACAGGTTTGAGGATCCCTAGAGGCTCAGTCTTCCTCTAGAGACCCAGCCACTCTCGCCCAGATATCTACTCAGCCATGCTGAACAGATCATTTTTGGGGAAAGCTTTACTCAAATTTGTGTCATAATGCCTCTGATGGACCCTGCAATGATGAGTGCCTGACATTGCGTTAACTCTAAGATTTATATGCAATTAAACGTGTTTCGTAACACCTGCATTGATTCCGTTCCCAGCAGCTGCCCGGCACACTAAAGATCATTGCCTCATGTTGGCTGAATCTTTGCCAGTAACGCGATTTGCCTGTGCCGTGTTGGAGGAGTCTCTCAGGAAAGTAATTGAGAAGAAGAACATGGAGAACGTTAAGGTGATTTGTTCATTTTTTGGGCCTTGCAAGTCCCCCGGTCCCCATCTGACCGCAGAGGAAAATGAAGCGTTAGCTGGAACAGCCTCTGATCATGGCCTTCCCCGCGCAACAGGCTCAGCGATCCCTCTGAGAGGTGATTCATCGCTCGCTTTATTTACCTCTGTCATCTGCAGGCGCTCGTCCGAAGAAAAGCATCCATGCGCACGGATGATGTACCCTGTCGATGCCACATGACAGTAGTCAGTCATGAGGAGAAGAGGAATCCTCAAAAGAACTCTGGGTGGCACGCGATTGCTCTTTGTTGTGGCTTTTCTCCAACCTCTCTTTCTATACCCCTCCGCCCAATGCCATCGGAGGAACTGAGCTAGACGGAAAGCTCCAAAGTGGTAGAGTTCAAGTCTGGCGTCAGTTCAAAGAGCAAATGAAAGGGCTGGAGACGACATGTGCTGTAGAACTTTGCTTCTCTTGATGTGGTTCTTAGATGGAGACTTTTCCAACTTGTGGCCAAAACCAGTTCTTCTGTTTGAAGTTCCCACGAGGGAGGAGAGTCTCAACTGTAGATGTGCTTTGGATCTTAAACTGTGCTGAGTATCACTGTGTAATGAAAATGTGCAGGAATTGTGTGCGTGCATGCATTAAGAGCTACAAACAGTTGATGAAGGTCAGCAGTCTTATTGCTCAGTTTATTGCTCTTCTCCGGTTGCAGTGTTTCCGAGTGCTTGGTAAATTACAAGCCTCTTTTATCTTAATTACACCATTTTGTTTGTGTCGATTTTCAAGGTGCCCTGATTTAAGAGATGCAGCCCCTGAGCTCACTTACACATCAGCACTTGTTCAAGTCGGCATCAAAGCTCTCCCACCCAGCCTTATGGAAATGTGCCGTTTTATCTCCTAACCAGCAAGACTGATGTGATCACACAAAACAGCTGTCTTCAGACTGATGATGGTGCACATGTGAGCGATTTGCATAACCGATGTCAGGATCCCAGTTTAAGGCTGCTGTTTCCTTTGATTGTTAAAGCTGTCACTCTTGGCCAGGTGACTCTTCCTGTGGCTCTCATTGAAATTAATTGAACGATGAATTGTTTAGAGATAATCTAGAGATGATCTTTTTGATTTCTTTTAAAGTGAAGTTGAAAGATGTAGATTTTTCATGAGTTGCAAAAATTTTATTCAAGAAATGCTGTCTCACATTTTCATGTCACTACCGAAACAAATTTTATATATATATATATATATAGCTAAAGCCTTATTTTAGCCACACCCCTCCGTTTTAGAGCAGAAAGTGAGACTGCATCCCGGTCCTTTATGGCCACAAGGTGAGCAGTTAGATCCCATTATTGTAAAGTAAATGTCCTGAAGTCTCAAAATCAGTGCGTAAACTTTTTGTGTTTTAATAAAAAAATATTATTCCATTCATTCATTTATTCATTCATCTTCTTAAACTGCTTGAACCAGATAGGGTTGCAGTAGCTACAGGGAAAGTAGAGAATCCCAGACGACCCCTGTCCCCCGCAACTTCCTCCAGCTCATTCTGAGAGATCCCAAGCCGCTTCCAGGCCACCTTATTATTTCAATATTTCAATAAATTAAACATAAGTCATAAAGTCAATCAAAGCTAAAGGGCTTTATGTCCAAGTTAGTTATAAGTCCAAAATGTGTTCTCAACCCAATTGGCAGAATGGTCCATATATGTAAATTAGCTCTGTTCTGACTGGCTGCCCTGTATTGTGCCTCATGCAAAAAGCAGCCCATGCTGAAACACTTCTTATGACTTCAGCATCAATGGGCAGAGCTAATGAGCTGTGTGCTTATGGGCAGATATGTGTTGGTTTTTGTGACATCATCAATAGGGTTATCATGATACCACAATTGGGGCAACTTGTCACACTTGTAGTGCTAGCAGTTTCTCCTCTGAGAAGGGTACGCTCCCTCCCCCAAATTACTGTAGTTCATTCTCTATTAACTTCCGTAGTACAATCAATCACATGAGCAAAACAAGCTATCGACAGCTGACAGAATTTGCAAGAGGTGATGTTTTTACTTCATATAATCTAAATCTGTCAATATATACATCTATATATTTAATTGGAGGTTTTTGGGTGGACTTTTTACCAGTGTTAACACTGCCTTGATTGGGTGCCTACTGCTCACCATCCCTCTGGACCAGTCTGACCACCATGGAGCTTCCTGCTGTACAACGCTGTGCAAACTCCATCTGCACGCCACTGACCCTCCTGATGATACTGCTGCATCTTTTAATCATAGACATGTCTTCTCCTGCTTTTTCATTTTTACGTATCTTGTACTAATGGTCAAATCACATTCTCTGCTGCTGTTGTTTGCTGTCCAGTGTCGACCAGAGGAGGATGGGTTCCCATTTTGAGTCTTGGTTCCTCTCAAGGTTTCTTTCTCTTGCTCTTAGGGAGTTTTTCCTTGCCACTGTCGCCATTGGCTTGCTCACGGGGGGCTTTGGACCCGGATTTTTCTATAAAGCTGCTTTGAGACAATGTTGTAAAAAGCACTATATAAATAACTTTGACTTTACTCATGTTATATCCATGGCCTGACCTCAGTTAACTTATAAAAATAGAGGTTCTAAATGGTTCTTGGCTGGGACATTAAGTTCTATAGGCAGCATATAATGTCAGCTGGTGCTAGCTTAGTTAATAAATAGCTGAAATTATCAACACTATTGAATTGCAGAAAGAATTTTCAGTACATTGTGCAGCTCTTATGACCATAAACAATGAATTCAAAATAGGCTGTTTTTGCAGCTTAGTTTCCATATATATATGGTCTGTATATTGTCCCTCTTCTAGCCTTATTTTTCTGCCCGTCCTCTCTGAGACAATGTCAAGGCCTTTCCTCCCTACACCGGCTTGTCTTGTGCAGCTCGGCGGCTTCTGGTTTGGGGCAGCAGAGAGAGACAGAGAAGGAATATTTTATCAAAGCCGTCGAAAAGGCCGCTTCTTCGATCATTTGCAAGTCAAATGTGGAGTGGGGCCAGGGGACCTGAAGGGTGTGAGAGGCTGGAGAGATGTTTAAGTGCGCTAGTCTGGAGCCTCGTCCCTCTCTTCTTATCTCATTCCAGCACCGCACATCAACTTAGGTGTGGTGGCGCTGTTAGATGCAGCAGATTAGACGTGCGAAAATAAACAAAAGGAATTGGGGGCTTACATCTTGCACATTCTCAGAGATGAAGTGTCTGCACTGGCTTATCTCTGAGGACATGTTGCCTTATAAAAGACTGTCTTCATCGCTCCCTGCCAAACCTAGCGCACTTTGTTTTGCAGCCGTAATACCTGAACGAGTTTAATTGCAAGTGCTAGATGAAGTAGGACTCCCCCAAGCAGGCTATCAGGTTGACTTCGTTCTCTCTCCCTCTTCTCCCTCTCTGGCTTTGTTTACCACTTGCATTGTTTGTCAGGATTGAAACCGAGTTTGTGTTTATTGTGCTGGAAACAGAGCGAACACCTGATCTATTACACTGCTGTTTTTCAAATCTTGGAGTGGTTTGCAATTGTCGCCAAAATCTTTGAGATCAAAGAACAGGCGATACCGGTGTCTGCTGTATATTAGGTTGTATATCGTACGCACAAATAGAATGCAGCTTTGCTGAAAACAGCTTATTGACTCCCTGTATCTTTGTAGACCTTCTATACTTTCAAGTTTTAGTACATACAAATAGATCTGAGACTCCAAAGAGCAATGATCAAGAGGGCAGTGCTGGAGCAAACCAGCCAATATATTTTTGCTGTCCAAAACAAATCTCCAATTTTGTTTTTTTATCTATTTTTCATTTATTTACTAATCAATGTAGCCTTTCTTACTGTAACGCTTGAAGCACAAAACATACACTTTGGGTCTATTTTTGATGCATGCTATATGTGGCATGCTAGCAGTTTCTAGGCAGGAACAGTAAAGAAATATTGTTTATGCTACACCGATCAGGCATAACATTATGACCACCTCCTTGTTTCTACGCTCATTGTCCATTTTATCAGCTCCACTTACTATATAGGTGCAGTTTGTAGCTCTACAATTACAGACTGTAGTCCATCTGTTTCTCTGCATGCTTTCTTAGCCCCCTTTTACCCTGTTCTTCAGTGGTTAGGACCCTCATGGACCCTCACAGATCAGGTATTATTTGGGTGGTGGATCATTCTCAGCACTGCAGTAACACTGACGAGGTGGTGGTGTGTTAGTGTGTGTTGCGCTGGACAATGAGTGTAGAAACAAGGAGTTGGTCATAATGTTATGCCTGATCAGTGTATAGTATACAATCTAGGCTATTACAAAAGTCAACAAATGTAGTTTTAACTCTTCGATAAGGTGAAGAAATTCCTTATGTAGGTTAAAGGCGGAGTATATGATTCTGGAGAGCTCAAAAGCCAAACAAATACACCCTCAAAATTTAAGGACGCATATTGCCCAGGTGACCATTATGGCCATAAAATCATTTGCAAATGTTGTACAGACAAATACCATGACATAACATTAGAGCGACGACACAGCTAGCGATGTAACTAACATTAGCTAGGTTGTTGGTTAGCAAACTGTCAATGCTGTGAAGCTAACCAGTTGCTATCACAAACATTAGCAAATGGGGCAAAACTAAACTGATTTATTGGTTCTGTGAAATAGCGAAAATATGTTAATGTTGCCCTCCTGTCAAGCTGAAACAGAGCAACCTCCTCATCCCTTTTCAAGCCGTTCAGCTCCCAATGTAGCTGAATTTTCCCGTTCCACCTTAAATGGTGCAGCAGTTACATTCCGGCGCCTCAGCTTTTTGTTCAGATTTTCCCGTTCCACTTTCAATTGTGCAGCAGTTCTTTTGAAGCGACAGAATTGAACCGCTGCATGATTTAAGGTGGAACTGTGACAAAGCCAACTTCGGCTTTGTCAAGTTTCGGAGATCTCTCCACCGCTGAGACGCCTCACCATCAGCCTTTGGAGGTCTCCACTGTTGAAACGGCCTTGCCTGATCTAAGAACGTCCTTCTCAGTCTTTGTTCTGCAGATCTCCTCTTTGGCAGTATCTCAGCCAACTCTGCTTCTTGACGATGCATGCTGTTCAGCGCGCAGCCCCTCCCCTTCCCCTGTCCTGTGCACAAGCATAAACGTCTCCTGTTGCAGACTGGCTGGAATAGTGTTGTGTAATTTGTCCCAAACCACTTTGTGTCCTGTTTACAGAGCCAGCGCTGTGTATAAACACTGTTTTTTTTTCCAGCACACACACAGAACAGATAGCTATCGTACTGTGAGGAGATATTTGCTGAATTTGACAAAAATGTGTTAGACTCAAATCGCATAGTGCGCCTTTAATGTTGTGAAGCCACATGCATCTCCTCCTCATATAGCTACACATCACACGGAGCCTAGTTCCAAAATTTGCCACACCTGCTCCACCTCTTCACAAGACCCTGATTGGCTGGATCTGATTTATTAGAGTTAAGGAAGGGGCAGGACAGCTTATTGGGACTAAACTCTGCAGTAAGGCAGTTCTCCAGTACAAGGGTTGGAGACCAATGATTTAAACAATAATAAAAGCAATAAATGGACAATAAAGACAATTGTATGATGTGAAAATGCAACCCAAACAGAAACCGCTTTGTTCTTGTGATGCGTGTCGTGTCTGGTGTGAAATAAGTGTTGCGGAGTGGTTCTGCGCCACGTCCCATCTGGTGTGAAATGGGCTTTATGATTATTTGTAAATTGTCCCCCTCTAAAGTTACAGTTTAAGAGATACATGTTTTTCTTTGGACAGTGATGGTATGAGCCAGTATGGATTCTTACATTGAAATGGCAAGTAATCGGAATAATAAGCTATATCTGTACAAGTTATAAAACATATCACATACACACAGAATGCAATCTTGAGATTATGGATTATATTACAATTTCAAGATTTTAGATAGTTTCCCGGCATCATAATTGCTCAGAATTATGACTATTACACGCCAAACACAACACGAATAAATGGCAAAAAGTGTAGACTTTTCATCCACCATTTTAAACACCATCTTAGAAAACTCAGTTAAAACTTAGTGAACATGACGTCTGAGGATGTAAGTCAACTATCTACTATTTTCACTATCTACTATCTTTATTGGTATAATGTTGATTTTGCATCTCCACATGCAACAAAATAGAAACAAATCATTTTGATGTTTGTCAGAAAGTTCTTCTTGTTTGGACACAGCCCATCTGTCAGCTTGGTTGTTGCCATGCCAACAACAGAAACAACTGTGAATGGTCAGAAGGTGCATAAAATAATGACAAATCACCATCCCATGAATAATTTACATGGTAACATTTTAGCATAAAGGTTTAGAGATAATGTTAATATCACCAAGAAATCAAGTAAAAATTGGGCAAAAGTAATGATCAGTAAGACGGGCAGGAGTTAATCAGCTAAGATGTGAGGATATTCAGTAAAAAGGCAGGTAGGCTGAAGTGAGCATATTTATATACTGTACATACAAATAGGAGACAAACTGCAGAGAACAGTTCACCAGCTGCATTGGCCACTCTACAGTGAAATGAAGTTTGTTGATTTTTCTAAGTGAAAATAAGTTAACACATTCTCTACAGAGAACACACTTAAATGTGCCTTTTTCTGCTAATTTTACTGCACAATTTATATATTTGCTATACATAAGAATTAACATATAGGGGAAAAAATAAAGTATAACGTCACATAACTTTTGCACAGGCCACGTTTTATATTTTGTTTTTTTTTCCAGTATATTTAATTCAGTAAATAAACAGTAATTGTGCATTAAAAGGTGCAAAAAGTGTTCTCTGTAGAGGATGTGTTAACTTATTTTCATTTACAATTTAACCAGTTACCAAACTTTTACAAACAACGGTGGGTAAAATAGCTAGCTGCTATCCTTTTAGCATGGAAAGTTTTGAGTGCTATCTTGTGATTGAAACACTGAATCTAGTCAACAGCGAGCAAAGAGAGCCCCGAGAGGGCAGCACTGAAGCTAACAGGCCAAGATGTTGTGAAAAATCTCACTTAAAAAATGTGCTTCCTAAAAAAGGTTTAAGAACCCACAGAGAGTGAAGACGATTGATGTGGAGACGGATAGCTCAAGCAGTGTGGCTGCAGGAGGTCAGTCCAGGCCCAGCTCCTTGCGGCACATTAGTGGCGCATCCCTCGTGCACCCAGACTGGACCCTGTCGCGCCTGTCAGACACCACGCAGAGACCGGCCGCCGCTTGAAGGTTAATGATGGCCACCGGCTCTGTCCTGCACTCTCTGAGGACTCAATCAAAACAGGCGCTGATGGGCGTCTTGTACCCAGCCTTCCCCCCTCGTCCGCGCTCCACTCATAAATCCTGCAGCGCCACACTTTAATAGCCGCTCGTGTTGTGACTCCGGGGTGAAAGACGTTGAAATGAGAGGAGAGGAGAGCGTAGAGGGGGGGGGGTGCAATCACCTGTGGAAGAAGAAGCCCTCTTGCCGTCCTCTAAATAGTCAATCAAAATGAGAAAGTTTGTGTTGATACTTGTGTAATTGGGTTCTTATGAATGTGAGCAAACACTTATGGCTCCTCTGAGCAATCAGTGCGGTGAAATATCCACTTTTCATTCGATGGGTTTGTTTGTCAGTGACCTCCCGCTGCGTCCTGAGAGGACCTTTTTCAATTTAGTCTGTTTTGTGTTGCTTATGTAACGAGAGCGAGGTAGAGCGAGAAAGAAAGAGAAGGTTCAGGAGGCTCCAATCACACACTTTCGTTTGCAGCTCCTCTCCCTCTGCAGCTCTGCTCGTCTGCAGCAATTAAGTAAGCGAGAGTGAAATGCTGTCTTTGATGCCCATCTTTCCATAGCCCTCCAGGCAGATATCGACTCGGAGCAGGCGAGCCTCAGGATTACCTTTTCCTCCTTCTTTCTGAAACCAGGCCCACGCAAGCTGTCCTGCTCTTCACCTCGCCTCAGACCCCACGAGCACTTTCAGGCAGCAATAACGGGCACTGTTTAGTGGCGTGCAGAGTGACGGAAGGCTGTAGGGAGGGGAGCTTGAGGGGATGGGGGGAACAGAGTGGAGCTCAGCTGTGAGGGATGGATATGATTATTGCTGAATCCAGCGTCTCGGCGCAAGCCCCTCTGAGGATCTGCCTCTCAGCATAATGCAATTGCGGGAAACAAATGCATTTGTTTACGTTTCCCCCTACTGCATTTCACGGTTGTCATGAGATAACCTTATATCTCCACAGCAGTAACTTTCAGGGAATGAGGAGACACGGCACTGTCACGGTGTAATCATCACAAACCTTCCAGGTACTTTGGGTTTTATTGCTCTCAGTGCTATAGAACAGCAAGAGTGGGGTCGGGTTTGATGTAATGCTGTAGTTATACACACATACTGTAGGCCAAATGTGGAAGCAGGTAAGGATTCTTTTCCAGAAATATTTTGCAATTAAGTCAGTATGCTATCAAACAAGTTTCACATCAAGAGTAACCCTTAGAACAGGGGTTCCCAACATTTTGGAACTTCCGGCCCACGTAACTGACTGCTTCTGCGGCCCACAAGAATATAGAACACAATCAGTGTAGCCTTTCAAATTTCACTTTTTGCAGCTTATAAAAAAACACCAAAGAAATCCTAAAATGTTCTGTTTGCAGCCATACATTAAAGGTGGCTGAATTCCAGATGATCAAGAAGACAAACCGCTTTTCATTGACTTGCACTGAACATACACTCTTAGAAATAAAGGTGCTGTGCAGGTACATTTTTCAATCGTCAGAGGGTACGAACAATGTAAATGTACCTCAAAGGTACAACAGCAATTTTAAGGTCAAATTGTCTACCTTAAAGTTTTTTCCAGGTGAAAAGTACGTATTTGTACCTTTTCAAAACCTAATGCTTTAAAACAGAACAATAAAATAAAAAGCCTGGAGACGAGACGGGGTGTGTGGAGTCAATGCAACTTAGAAAATATTTTTTAATGGATTATGGTACAATTATGTTCCCTGACTAAAGGTACTGAGATGTACCCTTGAGGGTCCCACTCCAGTGACAAGAGGGCTACTGCCCCAGTGACAGTATTACCTTTCTGAGAGTGTATAAATATACCTAGCTAGCTATGTTGGTACCCTCAGGGGTACACCTCAGTACCATAAATGTCCTATAATCCATTGAAATTATATTTTCTAAGTTGTATTGACTCCACACACCCTGTCTCGTCTCCAGGCTTTTTATTTTATTGTTCTGTTTTAAAACATTCGCTTATGAAGAGGTACAAAGATGTACTTTTAACCTGGAAAAACTTATTTAGGTACACAGTTGGACCTTAAAACCACTGTTGTACATTTACATTGTTTGTACCTTGATGAAGGAAAAATGTTCCTGCACAGAACCTTCTAACAGTGTAGGAAACCACTGCCTTAGATGTTGTACACATGTTGTTATTAAGCAATAGAATGCAAGATGTTCTAACATGACGGCTACGATTTGGCCAAAGGCATGAGCTGGAGGCGAGTATTGAAAATCATCGCAGCCATGTTATTCATAATAACACATGATCTTGAGTGCTTTTTTGCTTTTATGCCACAGTTCTACAAAATAAAGAAGACAGTGAATCAAAGAAGACAGTTGTATTGAATGTGATATAATACATGCAATACCTTCCACTAAAAGAGTAGCAGCCTTTTGCGTTACGATAGAGCTATTCTCAGGTTCAGCTCAGCTTTTTCAGTGTTTTCTAGAATAACCTGAATGTCATTTTGTTCCAGTCAGTCTTTGAAGTGTTTCACAGCCCATCTTTGTTTTCTGCTACTTTCTAATTCCATCTTAGTTCTGGCACGTTCAGAATTTGATGTAATCCTGCTCTCCCACTTTTCTACAAAATCTGACCAAAACAGATTGCAAGTTAAATGATATCTTAGAAGTTATCCAAAGTGTCCATTTTCTGTTTTTGTATGTGCTGAAGTAGAAACTTAGCAAGTTTGTGCTGCAGCGTGAGTTGTTTCTTAGCAACCAGTGCTCAGCAGGATGATAGTTATTGTGACCAAAAACATGTTATCACAGGTAGAGCGCTTCGTTACCAATCAGATTGTGATGTTGGAGCTGTTGTATAATTTTATATTTGTTATTTTTAACTCGTAGCAGAAATTTTATCAAAGGTTCAGATACTATACCAGACATGTCAAACTGGGGACCCTCTGAGCCAAAGTGCTGCGGAGATTAGTGTTTACCCTCATCTAACACACTGTATTCAGTTCATGAGGGCCTTGCTAATTATCTGATGAGCTGAAGCAGGTGTGTTTAATGAGGCTGAAGTCTGCCGTGTTTTGGCCCGCAAGGACTATAGCCTGACACATGTACTGTACTGTGAATCATCACCAAATTTGTGTTTGTAAGTAGATGAGGAGATTAAGTAGATAGGAATTACATTTATTTATTTTTATTTTTTTTTTCCATACAATTGTCCTTCTCTGATAACTGCCATGGTAATTATTATGTAATTACATTTAAATTATTATGTTATAAAAATCAAATGTAGAGCAGAATGACAATAATAAAACTGCAGAATTTAAAAGTTAACCGAATATGCTTTTCTGAAATTGTCTGTTGGTTTTCGTTGCTGTTTTCTTACTCTAATGTATTATATGGCAAAAGATTTCAACCTTACATTGTCTGGTTTTAAATGATTTGCAAACTCAGGTTACCAATCCTGATTCAGTTCATAGAGCCTTCAAGAGCTTCAGAATGGAGGTGGATGTGATTAGAGCAACAATAAAACTCTGCAGGAGAATCAGTTGTACATTACTTCTGCAATGTTGTTTTAATAATAGACCATAATTGTCTCTTATCTCTTGAAGAAGAAAATACAGTTGTCATTTATTTCTACAAAGTTGGTGTTGCTTCTGTCATTTTGGGCCTGAAATAAAGCTGCTGGGTGTCTGCACTGTGTATAGTGAATGAGTGTGTGGTTCATTGGGGTCATGTCTGGGGAAACGCTGACCTCTCCCTCTCCACGGCATCTGGTTTTGATCTGCTTCGGCCTGCTTTCTTAAAGTTGTGTCTCATTTTGGTGAAGTGAGGGAAATACAGTGGAGGTTACCCAGCTCTGGCCCTTGCACTGGATCAAAGGCATCGCCGAAATTTCTCCCACAAATCACCCGTGCTCATAATGCACCAATCCTGCCATTAAAGAAGGGTCAGAGAAAGGAGCTCCATGTGGGATTGGTGAGAGTGATCACACCGCTGGGAGTGGCAATCTGAGGCGGCCGTGATTGCAACATGATTACGAAGCAGCGTGTGGCATAATTTACCTGCAAAGTGTGCCATTGTGTTTGTCCTGTGCCACACACCTTCCTTTTATCGGAGAGAAGAATGGCCTCATCAATTCCGGTCGGCGCTGCGCCATCGAGTTAGCAGCTCCACAGGCCTCATTCTGCTGCGCCTGAGCACAGCGGGAAGGGAATCGTTTCGGCTCCGGCGTGCTCTCCCTCTCTTTCTCTCTTTCTCTCAGAGGAATTGGCTACGGTGAAGGATTGTGTGGCATGTTCAGTGCCTGAGGAACATGGAGCTTTCTCTTCTCAGCCTCAAAGGTTGCTCAGCGTGGAGTCTGGCATCAAGCGTGTCCGAACGCAAATATTATTTCTTCTTCTCCTTCTAATCTCAATTATTGCAATGTTCAAACTAAATCCACTTAGAAACCTTCATGGCAAACACCGTTTCTGGGAGCCACACCTAATTATCCTGCACCGGATTCTAGCTGAGGGGCATATTATTAAACAAGTAATCCCACCGCAAGAGAAGAAGAATTCCTTTCCTCTTTTTTCTCGTACTCATTCTCTCGCCGCCTTCTGCGCTCCCGCCTTCTTTCTTTTTCTCGCTCTCGTACATGCGGCCGCACAGTAGAGTCAGACTTCAGCTGCTCTCTGACTTTGAGCGCGTTCCCCGAGGACAGCGGTGTCCATATGGCTCAGCGTTCGTCCCCACAGAGCAGGGGGAGAGAGAGAGCCAGTGGCCAGCGTGCACTAATCTTCTCTGCTTAATTGGCCATTGTGTTCCGTTTGGAGTGTGCCACTGTTTGTTTGAGAGCAAAATTCCCTCAAGGTCTCAGCTGGACTCTTCTAGCTTTTTTTTGTTTCCCATTGTTGCTGGGTTTTTGCTCATTTCTTTTATTTTTTTGATGAGGTGATATTGAGGGGGAGGGAGGGTCATGAAGGCTTTGTCAGAATAAACAGTGGGGGTGGTGTTTAAGCATGCCTAACTCTGCAGCTGTGCTAACACACACTGGGCCTTTGGAAAAAAAAGGTTAGATTGTGTTGACTGCATCATTAGAGAGGAGACAGCTGCAAATAGAATCTGTATTCCTGTTATTTTCCTTGATTGTTTGTTTAACACCTTTTCTTCCTTTTTATAGTCTAATCACTCTGAGTATAATTCTCTTAAATTGCAAATTGAGTTTGTTTATACCATCCATGAACAGTAATCAGCTTCTCTGATGTAAACCAGAGGAGGCCTGGGGAGGGATGCACACAGCTGAGCTGATGTTTGTTTAGGAGGAATAAGGTGAAAAGTGGCAGGACGTCTGTAATGAATATTCTTGTGTTAGCCATTTGAAGGCATTGAAAGCAAATCTTGCCTGAATAACATGCCTGACATACAGCCAAGGTTGGGATGTAATGAAATACAAGTATTGGGAATATGTATTCAGAATTCAAAAATTAAATATCTGTATTCAATCCAAGTTACATTTCGTAAAGGCAGCATTCAGAATACAGTTTCTTTTTTATCTGAAAGTACTTTTGGAATGCTTACCCACTAAATAAAAATTATGAAGAGAAATATCATAAACGATTGTTTAGGAACTATTTTAGAATCATCGCCTCAATTAATGCCTTCTTTACAAACACGTTCCTGTCAAAGCCTGAGTAGACTGATAAATCAATGTGCTAAACTACATGACTGATAAATCAATGTGATGATCAGTTATTAATCTGTGTTACTGAGCTCTGCTAAAACCTGAGTGGACTGACTGACAGTCTACTCAGACTTTAGAGCTCAATAACACTGAGATTGATCAATGTGAATGTAAATCAATGTGATGAACAACTTAATATTCTCATGGTTACTGAGCTCTGCTAAAGCCTGAGTGGACTGATAAATCAATATGATAGTTATTAATTGGTGTTACTGAGCTCTGCTAAAGCCTGAGTAGACTGATAAATCAATGTGATGATCAGTTATTAATCTGAGAGAAGAAAAAAAGTTGTAATTTTTAACAGAATAATTACACACAGAAAGCTGTGAACCAGTAAAAACAAGGAACAGTATGAAGTTAAAGAAAAAAAAGTTTTTCTATCAGACTTACCAAGATGCACTGTATTTTAAATGTACTCTGAATACGTTACTGAACACATTTAGGACAGTGTATTCAGTATTTAGCCATCGCAACAGTTTTTTTTTTTGCCCAGCCCTGCATACAGCATGTATCAAACAGTCTTCACATTAATCAGACTTTTATCTGCCTTGCCCAGGCAGGAGTGGCACTGCTGCACTGTTAACAGTGGTTCTCTATACACTGGAGTCCCACTGTCCTGTACATTTTAGAGTTAAACACAACAAAATGCAGGGCAGTGGAACCCGAATGGAGAACCACTGCCTGAAAGAAAGGAGGGGGATCTTTAAGCGTTCTGTAGAAAAGTTTAGTTAATGGATGTACTAGAACCATTTGAAAGCTTAAGTGGTTCTTTGCAGTTCAGAAAATGGTTCTTTATATGTGTGCCATTCTTATAATGCTGCAGTTGCCACGTGTTGCCACATTTATATGAAACCTTCCGTTCCAACACTGTAATTTTCCTTTTGGCAAAATTTTCTTTCAAAAGGCAGCTGGTGTTTCAGATCATGATCATTTGAGCAGTTCCTTTGCAGGCGTCTGCAGGTTTGCCTCCAGAATGCTTTTGCACACTTCTGAGTTCATGATCCCAATAATGAACACAGGCTGACTGACAGCACTGTAAGAAAAACAACCCCAGACTTTCCACCTCTGTGCTACGGCCCAAATATGACTCACTGCCCAAATCTGAGTTTGTTGTTTAGTAGTTCACATCATGTTCTTAATGCGGCCTTCACTCTGAACAGAGCATGCTCTTGAACTGACTGCATGCGCAAAAGAACACCCATCACACTCGTCCAACAAACACAGCTGTCCTCTGTCTTTCCTTAAGATTAATAACCTACTTTCAAGCGACATCAAAATGAGCTGTGTGAACTGCGAACTTGGAGAACAGACACTTAATCTGTGTGAATGTCCTTTGCTTTCTTCTTTTTCACAATATCCTTGAAATGAACATTGAATTGCTGTTAGTTTTCTTTCATTATAAAGCTTATTTTTTTATACTGCCTGCACTTGTCTCTTTTCTCCAGCACATACGTAAGCGTAACCATAGTAATAGACGTTTTGATGATGTTGCCGTGAGGTGTCTTATTGGCTGAAGTCACGACTTTTGATCTGACTGTTCAGGCAGAGGTCGCGGTGGTGCATCAGATACATTTCTGATTTCAGTGCCACATATGAAAGAGGCCCAAATCGAAACTGAAGTGCTGTTCACACTGTTCACACTTTCACCCCAAAAACAACACACACGACACATATGACAAGAAAGATCAGATTTGGGCCACTTTTACCTGCTGTATGAATGAATCCTTAATGCAGTTCCATTGGAATTCTTTTCCAGGCTTTCTCCACATAGAGTCTACCATCAGTTTGATGTTGTGCTTCTGAAACAAATATCATTTTGTTAAACATTTTATGAAGTACCTAAAAGAATGTCATTAAAGTGTACCGGGTTAAAGTATCCAAGTACTTTTTGGGGCCATCTGTGGACTACGGAAGGTATCATGATATCTCTGTAAAAATGACATCAAAATAAAAAAGGAAAAGTCATTTTGATGGGAAATTGAAAAACACGGTTATTTGTAGGACCTAAGGTTCTAGAGAACGTGTTATATATAATTCTTTAAAGAACCTTTTAGAAATGCTTCTAAAACTGTCTCAAAGCTGAGGATGCAGTTGAGGAAGGCTGTTATATCACTGAAAGGCTGTTATATCACTGGGACGTCTCTCAAGACCTTGTCGCATTGCCATAGCATGTTGGTACAAATGTGCATGACTGAGCACTGAGGAGAAGCCTTTGTATACCAGCGTAGTTGTCTTACCTCGACTACAGCCGTGCCTTTGAGACATGACTTATGTTACACCAAAATAAATAAAACTACCTTGATAAGATAAACCAGTTCCTATAACCTTCCTGATAAACCACCTACATCAGTAATGACATCTTTGTGTTATCAATTATTTGGAGCTTACAACTGTTAAGTTAGTCCATGTGGGATCTTGAACGTGTTCCTACTTCACTCCTAAAGACGGTTTTTATTGTGTTTAAATGATGTTTTTACTAATATAAACAGTTTTCTGTCAGCAGGTGCTTTTCCTGGTGCTTTTAAAACTGCCTTGGTGAACCCTAAAAAACAGAATAGCATGGGTCCTTCCAAACAAAATCATTTTAGACCAATTTAATTTCAAACCTTCCTTTTTTAGGTAAAGTCTTAGAAAAATGTGTTTTCAAACAATTAAATGTGTATCTAAGATCAAACAAGATATTTGAGAAATTTAAAGAATTTGTTATAACCGTTTTACTGAGACACCATTGGTTAGTGTGGCAAATGACCTCAGGCTCAGCGCTGATGCACAAAATCCTTCAATTTTGGATTTTAGTGCAGCTTTTTGGTACCTTTGGTCACAAGAGTCTAATCCACTTGAATCCAGTCTTGAATACTGGGTAGGCCTCTCACGTACAGTTTTAGAATGGTTTAAATCATATTAAATGAATTGTTCTTGGTTTCACTGGAAAATCGTTCATCAAAAAAATTTACATACAAGGTTCAGTTTCAGGGCCTTTGCTTTTCTCTTTGTACATGCTACCTCTAGGTGATGTCATTAGGAAACATGGTATCAATTTTCCTTGCTATGCTGGCAGCACACAATTATGCATTTTCATTTCATTTTCCAATCAAGACTCTGTTGACAGGCTTACCAACTATGTCCAGTGATATTATTATTATTTTTTTATTGGACCCCTCTAGGCTTGGACTGCCCATCACGTGTAACAGAAGATTTTCTGACTGGTAGCCTGACCTGTCAGTTTGACCCTCCAGGCCAGTAGTGCAAAAGGTGAACTGAACTGGAGCACAGCACAGCCACATCTATTAAAATTTGAGAAATCCCCTCTTCCGCCCCTTTGCTCCCAGAGCCTAGCCAACAGTGTCACAGTTCAGGCTCACAACAACGCAAAATGGATAAGAGGAGAGGAGAGGCAAAGAGAGTGTGTCCTCAGAATAACTAATTCAGCAACAGCAACAGCAACAGGTCAGTCTGTAGCCTCTTCTACTCACCTGACCACTTAGCTAGCTGCTACCACTGCAGCCTGTTTCCCTCCATCAGGAAATATCACATTAATCCACCACCAACCAAGATAATTGATGTTCAGACTCCACGACAACACGTTCAGCGTTGCTTACAAAAATAGTCCCGGTTCTGCTTCCTAGCGTATTTATCTGACAACTGATTTCACACAAACAGAAACTCACAGAACAGCTTTCAAGCATGTACATACACACATACTGTTCCATTTAAAGGATTAAAGGCACTGAGCTTTAACTTCATGTGTCCAAGTATTTAAAATATCATATGGAATGGAGCATTATTTACACTGGAGTGTTTACGTGCCTGAGCTGGTTATGGTTCTGTCATACTTCATGGATGGGTGTCATACTAAACAGGCTATTTAGTATCACATGATATACAGTTTAAGTCTGGAATCACTTCTTAATGTAAACAAAATATTGCAAGCATTTTAGAAAATAATAAATAAAGTTATTTATCTGGGCAGTAAGTGTTTATTTGTTCCTGAAACACTACCATTAGAATAAGTACAAATAATGTAACAAATATATAATCCATTGTGATTTAATGTGTGATAGCTGGACCATTTTCTAAACCTCCCCTGGACAAAGTCTAGTATTTACAGTTACTATACAACACCTACTTTATCTAATCCATCCTTCATTAAATTAAATCAGGTGCTGCTAATGGAACTGAACAAGTCTCTGCAATGGCTGCAGTACAGTGAGAAGTCAGGAATTAAACCTGTCTTCTTCTAACTGTATTCATTCAACCTTCATAATAAATCATTTCACTGCCAAACAACACATTATATTTACTATATTTGTATATATATTTGTATTTAGTCCAGTGTTACATAGCAACTGGGTGGAGTGGCATGCATTGAGAGCATCAAATCCTTATGAGACATAACAATATTGTCTTAGCATGCATATTACATAGTCTTTGCTTTATTAATTGAAAGTAATGTTTGTATGAAGGGGGAGGGGGGCATTAACTGTTAACTGGGGCCTTTAAGATCACCTGGGTGTGATCTTGGACTCTTAGCTCTGTTGTATTTCTGCCTTTTCTCTCTCAGACCGATGCAGAGAAACTTGTTCATGCATTTGTTACAAGCAGAGTTGGTTACTATAATGCTTTTTCTACTGGGCCTCCTAAGAAAACAATATATCCTCTACAGCTCATACAAAATGCAGCAGCAAGGATCCTAACAAAGAAAACAGAGCTCATATCACTCCTGTTGTGAAAGAACTGCACTGTCTGTATCTTTTAGGATACATGGGATAAAGTTTTAAGAACTTTAGAACTTTTTAAAAGTTCTGTTAGGAGTTTTTAAAGCTCTAAATGACCTCAAATCACCGCTTACATCAAAATGTCTTGTCTGTTTATGTTCCAGCATGTGATCTTAGATCTGCAGATACTGACCTTCTGCAAAAACCTTACAGAAAACGTGGAGAGGCCTTGTTCAGTTATTCTGCTCCTAAACTGTGGAATTCCACCTTTTATTAGACAGTCAAGCCCAGCGCACAATTTTAAGAAATATTTGAGAACATCGCTTTGATTTAGCGTTTAATTAAAATTCTATGTCTCTATGTCTTTTTAATTTGATCTATGTCACTGCCTTAGATGATTTTAAATTAATATACATAGCTTCATAATAAGCTTGCACACCTGATTCAACTCAAACTAATTAACAAGCTCAGGTGTGTGGAATAGGGAAAATGCAAAAAAGTGCAGGACATGGGATCCCCAGGAAGCTTGAGAGAACCTGGAGTAATGGGTAATGCTTAGACATGCCGGTATTCTGTAATTTGGTATACCGTGATGTTAAACACGCGCAGCAAGGTCATCATGGATACTGTGACATGCCACTACTGCAATTTAGTCAAACAAGTTGCAATTTCTCAGTCTGAAGAATGCACGTATGAAGTTTGCATACCTTAACCTTACATAAGAGCCTGGTTTTGGTTAACCAGCTGCTCAGCAGACTGATAATGCACTAAGAGGAGAATCTCATAATATTCAGAGTCAGGCTTTAATAATATTGAAACATTAAAACGTTACCTGAATGTCTGCGAGAAGCTTTGTTTGTCCTAAGTCTGTGTGTAGACTCAATCCATGTAGTATTGAACCCAGTGTGAAAAAAACCTTCATCTTCTTAGCATTTTCATTGTAAGTTTTTTTGTTTGTTTGTTTATTGTTTGTTTGGGTTTTTTTTAGTGTACTTATAAAGTAAAGGGTACTAAAGTAAAGGATTCCACATTAAGCACTGTTATTTAATGGCTAGCATGGCATGTACATGATGATCATAAAATACAGCACATTATATGCCATTTTATGTTCATACTAGTAGTAATTCCTATGCTGTATTTTATGTCGGAGCAGCTTCACAACTCCAATAGCAACTGCCCTGTTTGATAGTGATACAAAGTCAGCCTCATCATGTGGGTAGTTTGTTTTTAATTATTATTTTATTGTAAATATAACACATGTATACTACTATTTAAATGATTTAGAAGGTTAATTAATTTTTAAGGGCAGCGTTGTGTGAGAACTGGTATTTTTTGCTCTTTAGGAACAGTTGTCATGTGTATTTCACTTTTACACCACTGTAGTAAATACAAATCGCGCTTCGAGTCCCCCTCATGAACAGCTCTACACATGCATTCGTTGACAAGCTGAAGCATACAGAATCTGACTCCCCTTTGCATGCATGCGCATCATGCAAGCATATGGACGCTACAGATTGCATTTGCAATTTCAGTTGTTTCAATGTGTAAATAACTGAAGTCATAAGTATAATCTAGTATCCATATGCCTGCGTGATGCATGCACGTGAAGAGGAGTCCGATTCTGCTTGGGAGTCAGAATTTAGCACAACATTAGCAAAGAACATCAGAAGAGAACGAACCATGTCTTACAAGATAGAGTAATATTACAGGATTCTATCACAAGAGGTTGTAAACTTTCAGGCTTATTTGGCGTGAGATTGACAAACACTGACAAACCCAAGATTAATATATTTCTGTGCATGCTGGCCTGAAACAATGACTTTTGGCATCATGAAACACTACAAAACTCGGTGAGACAGCGATAATGCAGATAAGATTACAGCTTACATCACAGCCTTTCATAACATTGGCAGGGATGTACACTCTGTCGGGTTTTCGTTGTTTTCTTGTTAGCTGTGAGACAGATCACTACAGCGTACATGTTGCCATAAAGCGTTATGCAGTTCTCACAAGTGATCTCGTGCCCACTCCTCCAAAGTTACATAGTGCTATAGCAGGCATTCCAGGCCTGTAGTGGCAATGACAAGACACTGTTCTACCTAATGTAAGTCTGTGTACCATCAAAATAATTTTGAAGCTGTTATTTTAAGATAAAATTGTACATAAAGTTGCATTAAATGCAATATTGTGGTATTGTACACTGTGATAAATGTTTAGGTAATTATCATGATGTTTTTTTATACAGGCACATGCCTAGTAATGCTGCTGCCCTGTATAGCAGACTGTGATTCAGTTCCCCACCTGGGCAAGCACATCACTCTATACCAGCGAGCGTACTTGGTCAAGACTGCTACATTTGCCAATCTCTGTAACAGGATGAAACTGTAAGTTGCTCTAGATCTAAATACATAATTGTAAATGTAATGTAATGTAAATGCTTTGTGCCCCACTGAACTGGATTTCTCTGATTTTGGAGTGGTAATTATAGTAGCAGAGCAAGGGTATAGAAATAGTGTAAAGAGAGGATATTTCTCAAGCTCCCAACCAGATGTAGAAGCCAGGTGTAATATTTCCTGAGAGGTTTCTGGGAGACGATGAAGGGATTTATGTGAAAAGGTATACCTGCCCTTGAATGAAAGACAGAATCCAGGCCCATTTAAGTGGATTACACTGCCTTAGTGCAGGTGAATCTAATTTTAACAGTAGAGGAGAATGCTCGTGGTCGGCTCCCTCAGAAAAATGAGCGTCGGACTGGCTCATTATGTAGAGTTATATCGTAACTTTGACATTATGGGAGTGCAGGGAGTCTGGAACAAGCATGTATTATTGGATGAGGTTCCTTGCTGACCTCTGGCCTCGGATCTCTGCTCTCTTTCCCTCAGGCGAGGAGCTTGTCTAAAGCAGTGCGTGTCTGCGAGACCCTTTTTAACAGAATTTCATCCGCTCACTGTCAAACGCCTGCTGTTCTAGGCCCGATTCACCTCCCACCCCTCGCCCACTGCCCATTACCCTCTGTGGTTGTGCTCTTCCATGTAGGCGCTCGCCTCATTTTAAATAAATAAACACCAGAGGTCAAGACCTGTCTGCACACGGCACCGGCCGGCGGGGCCTAATCAGCCGAGCTGCCACCCCGCCACTCATGTTCACACCAAAAAAACATATGGAGGGTTTGAAATAGTATGACCTATTACAGCTACCCACACACAGGGCTCGGAATAACAGGAACAGTTTGGAATGCTTGCGAATGGCAAATGCAAAAACCAGCTCCATGATCTTAGTGAGGAGTCCTTCTTTTAGTGCTATTAAGCAAGTAGTAGAAATTGACTTTTTAAGCATTTTTGCTGTTTAAATATCTGTATTCTTAAAGACACACTATGTAACATATTTTGGTGAAACTAAAGAGACAGGAGGAAAAATAACACACTAAACTATGGTGTGCGTTTGCTGCTGCAGGTCACTCTGTAAAGCCTGAAGTAATATTTTAAAATGCAGAGGCACTAGGTTTTCTCAGGAGTTTTTTGGACCACATCATACATCTCTACGTCACACACTCAGGCTCAAAAAGAAGCTCTGGCTCTATGTTTAGGTTTCAAATGGGAAATTAACATTATACTGATGATGATTATGATAATTCACTCACATCCTAAAGTTTTGACTGACTTCTCTTTGAATAGTCTTTCATTACGCTCACTGTCATCAGATTCATCCTCTCAGGGACGGGGTCCAAAGCACAACCTATGTTACAAAATGTACGTCCAAACATTGTGTGCAATTACACATTCCCACCAGAGACACACATAGTGTAGCTTAAAGTGAATCGTATTCCAATATCCTATTGAGAAAATGCAGCTAGCATATAAGGTGATCTATACATGATCGTTTGGTTGATTTCATGATCTGTGCATTTTAGATGTATGTCATATACACTTTACAAACAAGACCAATGTCCTGTAGGAGCATGTTAGAACCCCTATTATAAAAAAAAGTTAATATAATATTCTATCTCAAGCTATACATGCCTTATATATATATATATATATACCTAATTAAGTGAACGGGTGCCAAGAGGAGTTCAGATATGCATTTATTTGGATAGCCCTGCCCGTCTCTATTAGCAAGTGTCATTAATAGGTTTACCCTATTCATATAGATGTATACAAAACAGTGTTACTCCAGGGCCTAAGTGCAACATACACACATGGCCTGTGTTCATCATACAGTACAAGTCAACAACGTACAAACACATTAAACAAGACAGTAAACAGTGCAAGACAACACAGTGAATTACAAGGCCAAACTAAACTCAAATCTACAGAGCTATTACAATACAATACAATAAATACTCCGAAAGTGGAATGTTTCTGCAATGCTTTTATTCTACCATAGATATACAACCACCTCCATCATAAGCCACTGTTTGTTACATATTTTGCATTTTACCATTTTTCCACTTTTCCCAAAGTAAAATACAGCTATCTATCAATTTATGTCTTGTGGAAGGATGCACTTTTCAGACAGGCTGTCTACACAGTGGCAGCGGAATTTGAGTATCACTCTGTGGAATCAAGTCCAAGGCTTTGGAGTCGACTCTCCATTTCCAAAATACCTAGAATGTGAGAAACAGCTACCAGCCCTGATAATCTCAAACAAGCTCCTCAAAGGGTCTAAATGTGGTGACTGGGTAGCCATGTCATTTTTTATGGTTTTCCTCTTTAAACAGGAGGGACAGATCCCTTTAAACACATTACAGTCAGTTGTTAAACATAAGTGTCGAGCATACGTGCGTCTGAACAATAAATGTTTTTGTGTATAATGACAGTACATTGTAGTAAAAAGAAGTAATAACTGAACAAGGCGAGATGTACCTTTGAGCGCAGGCAAAGTGCAAAATGTGCTTTAATGCAAGAGCCACATGCACCAATCATGTGACTGAATTTAATTTAACTCCAAGTCAGTTGGCATATTAATGGTATATTAAATAAAGATTAAAACTGAAAGCAGTGATTTGTTTATTATTTTTGATCTTTATTACATTGAAAACAGTACAACAACCCACTCTTTGATGTTTTTCCTCATCTAATTCTTGCAAATATTTGAAAAGAAGTTGGGACAGTAAAGCATTTACCACTTTGTAATGTTGCAATTCCTTTTCACAACACTTAAAATATGTTTAGGGACTGAAGACACTAACTGGTGAAGCGTTTCAGGTGGAATTTTGTGCCATTCTTCCTCCAAACAGGTTTTGAGGTGTGCAACAGTGCAGGGTCATTGTTGCCACATTTTGCATTTTAAAATATGCTGCACATTCTCTATTAGAGACAGGTCAGGACTGCTCGTAGGCCAGTCCAGCACCTGCACCCTCTTCTTCTGCAGCCGTGCCTTTGTAATGTGTGCAGAAAGTGGTTTTGCATTGTCTTGTTGAAATATGTGAGGGCGTCCCTGGAAAAGATGTCTTGAAGGCAGCATATCATCACTGTTGGGACAAAGCCTCATATCTTCAAAAAGGTAACTTAACAGAAGAAAAAACCTTTTTAACTTTGAATGGGAGTTAATGGGAAGCAGATTTTTTTCCCAGTTAATTTGGACCTTTCATCATGAAATGTTAATACAATGTAAAGTACAGCTGGTATTTTCAAGTTCTGTCAAGGTTTTGTTCCGACAGTGATAGTATGTTGTTCCAAAATCTCTATGTACTCTATGTTACCAGTGCCTTTGCCAAGGGCACTGACACAATCCCCTACCATGACAGACCCTGGCTTTTGGACTTGTCTGGATGGTCCTTTTCCTCTTTTGTCCACAGCACACGGCGTCCATTTCTTCCAAAAATATCTGAAAAATCTGAAAAAAATCTACACATTTCCACTGTGTATTGGTCGATCCCTGGTGCCTCCGAGCCCAAAGAAGTTGATGCTGTTTCTGGATATGATGAACGTAACCCTTCCTTTTGGAACCATGCAGTCTTAACTGGCATTTGTATATGTATTTACGCATTGTAGTGCTTGACAAAGGTTTGCCAAAGTAATCCTGAGCCTGTGTGGTTATATCACTTATAGATGATAGATCATCCATAAGGGATCGTCTAGAGGACTCGGAGAGCAGTTATTCAGCTCAGACTTGCGCCATTCCCCTTTACACACTGAAATTCCTCTGGATTCCTCAAATGTTTTGATCATGTTATGCACCATAGCGGGTGAAATATCCAACCCCTTTGTATCTTTCCTTGAGTAATTGTTTTTAAATGTTTCAATAATTTTCTTATGCAAACTTGGAAAACTTGCAATCTTTGGCCTTTCCTAGATGCTGCTTTTGTGCCAAATCATGATCACAATCACCTGTTGGCATCACTGGTTTCAAATCACATCATTTTTAAATTATTTATATTAATTATTCTAAATGAAATGAACACTGACCAGACAAAACATGATCTTGCATTCATGCTGTCTGTAATGAAATACAAGTCAAAATAAATTTTAGAAATCACTGCTTTCTTTTTTTATTTGCATTTTCCATACTGTCCCAACATTTCCTGATTTGGGGTTGTAAGACTTATTACACAAGCTATGTGTAGCCCTTCCTGCTAACTGTTTGATCATAAGCTGCAGGGTTTGAAAAGAGACAGTGAAGTAATGGGGCTGTCAACAAGATGAAGACCAAGCAGAAAATGAAAGAAACAAAGAGATGGCGACATTAATACATTTTAAAAGAAAAATTCCCCAACTAAACACTCTACAGTGGTGTCATTTTACTGCAAACATAGCTAAAAAAAATAGAGTGAAACAATAACATGAACTACACATATTGTGGCTGCATCACAGCGTATTTTGTGTTGCGCCTCTCACTAAAGTACACTGGGTCCCACTGGGTATAAACAGTGTTATTCTGATGGTAAGCATTCTTTCAGCACATGCTCGAGGCTCATGCCTTAGTCTAGCCACTATATCTGCTGCCATTGTTAAAGCAAGTGTTTTGAGACCTCAATACAAATTTACACCTGTAAATTTTGTAGTAACACAGGTATTAATCATAATATACCATTGATATTCCTTGTATTTGTAAAACCAATTCCCAACAATGTATATCATGGGGGGAAAAAACATTTTTGAAACTGGTCTATAATGTATTTTGGAATGAAACCCTTCATATATAATTATTATCTCTCCTACAGCTTTACATTCTCGTCTCATACTACAACTGTGTGTTGAAAAACTTGCAAACATATATAATAATTCCCTCCCATTATGCGACGTGGCTGTAGAAACATGCTCTTCCACTGGCTGCAGCACATAGAATAGAGAGAAGCCACTTGAGGGCCTGCATATATGTAGCGGATGGAGACTGAAATTAACTCTGCCCCAAGCCATGTCGGGGCAGCTGGGCTGCACCATTAAACGGGCCCAACCTGTTTAATTAGAGGGCAGACATTCATGAACGGTTCATGTTCCTGGACAAACACGCTGGCAGCAGTCGCGTGTGTGCGTCCAGCGCTGTCGTGAGCCTTTTCTGTGGCTTGTGTGAAAGAGGTACTGTTCCTGTGGCGTGTCTGGCGTGTGTTTTTCAGAGCTGGGTTGAGCCCACATGGGCGAAAGAACTATAGACGGGAAACTCTACTGAAGCATGTTTCACACAGCCATGAATTTTGCACACCTGTCTAGCAACTAGGCCACAAGACTCCCAGCAGATCCGATGGGACTGATTCAGAACTAAGGGAGGTAGAATGACATGCTGATGTGTGTTCTGAACAGCGTCTGTCATTTCCTGTAAACTCTTTTCCTTTAAGGATCTAACGGTCCCAGCTCCCCAGCACTGTTACATTATATTTAAATTAGAGCCAGCGTGGGGAAAACAGTCTATAAAAGATGAATGCGCTTTGAAGTGTTGTTTAGATCTAAATTTGTATCGTTCTTAGCACCTATTTTGTGTGCTTATAATAAGTGGCTGTTGTCTTCTATTATGTTTCGTACTATTGACGTCGGCTAAAAATAGCTTTTAAGACAAAGAAACATGTCTGCTCAGTATGTCTGCTAGTACTGCACACAGTTTTACCCTGTCATTCAGAAAGGTGCGTGGGGGGGTTGTCCTCCCTTTAGTGTTGTGATGACGTAAGCCCATTGTGCGCTTATTGTTGTTTTCAAAGAAAACAATCTGCACATCACGCAAGTTCCTGAATAACCCTCAAATGAATTCCGATGTTTTTTAAATGTTATTTTCTAGGGAAGCGAGTTGCGTTTCCATGTGCCCTACATTTAACTCGCAGAGCTCTGTGAGCCGAGTACTTCTACAGCTCAGCCCTTTTCAGGGCTTTTGTTCACACTGGCATGTCCAAGCGGTAGGGTCCCCATTAGACAGAGAAATGGATCTATTTTTCCTTCCCTCATAAAGCAGGCCCTTGGAGATGCTTTGCGAGTTTTTGCTGACCATTGTTTAACGGCTTTTACAGAGCGGCCTGTGAGCTGCTTTGAAGCTCCGCTGCCCAGCCGTTGCGGGGAGGAAACACTCCAGCCACCTCGTTGCACCCAGCAGCCCACAAAAACAGCACCATTGTTCGGAAATTCTAAACCTGTCCATCTTCCACATAGGAGATGCTTATTTGGCACTCCGGGTGAAGCTTTAATTCCAGGCTCAGACAGATCAGCTCACTCTGCAAAAGGACACCAGCTAGTGGGAAATGGTTTGTGTGTTTTCATCTAGGTTTTTGTAGAGGTTTCTACCTGTCTGGCTCTGCCATACGTATTGAATCGTTTCAAAAAAAAAAGCTCTGAAATGCTGTCAGATGGCACTGATCAAAACGTTCTCGTCCAGCAGAAACATGTTCTGATTCCCAAAGCTTATTTTGTAGTTTGTAGTTTGTCTGTAGCAGGTATCTTAGAACCCTTTTCACTTGAAACTTAAGAAATTTGCTTCTGTGCAGACAATTTGGCCTGTTTTTATTCGCTTTGCAACTCCCACAACAAAGGTTCTTCATGCTTTTTATAGCACAATGCTGTAAACGTATTTATTGGGTGGAGTGGCTAATTAGTGAAGAGGAAGAAAGATTCACTGTTGGCATTTTGTGGGTTAGCATAGGCTTTGAAAGCCCTCCAGCCCTCATTTATATGGGGCTGTTGTGCTGAGGTACTTGTTTAAGCGTGATGAACTCTCTGCTGTAATGCTTCTTCCTACTGTAGCTGAAACTTGTGAGATAAAGCGAGCTGCCAAGATTGGTGTACAGACATAACTGTTGTCAGTGGACAAAGCTTTGCGGCCAAATTCCCCAGGTACAAGAGAATTCTCACCGGTGCTATCTGTCAGCCATCTCGCGCCTCTGTCTCACAGCTTACAAAGGAAAACTTTCAGATTTCTGTTCCCCAAAGAGGCAGGCAAAGGGAGGGAGCGAGCGAGTCAAGTGATGCACCGTCACCGCTCACAGAATGGCCCAATTACTGCCTCCCATGAGACTGCCGTCTTGTGTTCGGCTCCCCTGGGGATTCGGTTTGAGCGTCTCAAGACACGAATACATTTGTCGTCTGCATTTCAGAACCAAGGCTGTTTATGCTGAGTTTGTGCATCAACACAAAATGGCTCTGTTCCATCTCAGAATCACAAGGGGGAGAGTAGTAATGACACAAAAATGCACCAATTATTACATCCCTACTGGAGCGCCGAGTAGAGAAATGACTCATGGGATTAGACCCAAGTTCCTTTAATAGCGGAATTCGGAGGCTTCAGTGAATAGCTGGATTGTTGATTGTTCGCGTATAAACACAATGGGCATGATGGTGGTTAGCCATCAAACTTTAATTATTTTGGAAGGCAGTCAACTAGGTTTGATCAGCTTCCACTACGCTTGCCTGGAATTGGTTCCAATACAATAAAGTTACTCCAACACGGCCATACTAGCTAATCATTGTATTCCGATGATTTAAAGTTTGGCAGTTAGTTTAAGCCTCAGTAATACATGTTATAAGAAATAGCAGCCAATATTAATAAACTTCCTTGCTAATACTGCAGGTAAGCCGAGGCACTCTGTTTTTATCCTCAGGTCGTTGTGCATGTGGGTCGATACCATGACATCAGCCAGAGTCTGCTTTGATGGAGGCTGCAAACCAGAAAGGTTATGACTCAGTGTGCACAGTCTTCTAGGGCAGATTGTGCTGAAAGTCCAGAAGATTGCAAGCACTGACGTCTTGTAATGGAGAAGACTGACTCAGATCAAGAGATTAGGTCAAGTTTGGCGTCAGAAATTCAACTCAGAAACGATTTTCAACTGGAAGATCCAGACATAATTTAACCAGTGCATGACATGGTTACTGAGCGAATCCAGTTTGCAGTTAGAGAGATTACAGCTCTGGTCCTGGAGGGCTGGTGTCCAGAGCTGTTTGGAGATTTTCTTGTGTAAACACACCTGATTCAAATCATCATTTAATTACCAGGTTTTAGAGTATGGAAATTGCCCAACTGTACTGAACACCCCTGGATTGCACATTCATACAGTTATCATCATCAGTTTAAACCATTACTTGTGTCCTTCCCAACTGTCAAAACTATATTTTGTAACCCCCTTTCCTCCTCCAGCTCTTTGGTTGCTTCTGTTTTTGTTACCCATCAGTAACAATATATCTGTACGTAAATCAATATTTTTGTTTTTGTTTTCAGAAATTAACATTATGTTGTTTTTTTCAAAATGTTCTTCTCAGGAAACCCTTAAAATCTTACTATTCTAGTATTTAATTATATTGTTATTCAAGACTTATTATTCCAAAATGAAGTGTGGGACCACAGAAAGAGTTTAACAGCCAATTCACACCAGACATGTTTCTGAAGTGTTTGGTTGTTCATCTGACAGAACAGATACGCTTCCACTGTAATCAGTGTTTCAGTGATCATCGGCTGTGCTAGACGTGCGCCCTTCTAACTGACACGTTTATGTGTAGATCCTGTTTTTTATTTAATTCCATAGAGATACTACTCAAAACTTTCCTTTCTACAGTGTTCTAAACTATTTTTAAGATGGTAATTTACTAAAATTTGATAATCTTGTTGGCCTAAAAACTGCTGAGCAGCTCCTGTACTGTACTAACAGAGTGAGGTGGCTATTGTGCTGACAAAGCTTTTATCTGACAAGAACAAATTGGAGTTGATACTCCCACCTAAAGTGTGGATTGGACGCATGGATTGTGGTGCTTAATATACGCTATGCTTACATGACGCTAACGGGTGACATCTGATGTGAATTCAGTGTAATGAGTAATGTTTCTGCCTGGTTGCCAGATCACTCCTATGTGCTTGAACATATATGTTCCCCAAGATGGTCTGACAGTTATATTTACATTGATGGCATTCAACAGATGCTTTTGTCCGGATTAACTTTCAAAAGGGCTTTGTTGTCCATGAATTAGAGTCCAAAAATACCCTTGAGCTAAGATATGGCTAGAAACAAGAGTCTGTTCTGTTACCTATATAGTCAGATAGGCAGTATAGAAATAAGATATTTAATAAGTGCAAATACAAGATGTTTTTAGAAGTGCAAGATTATTCATTTAAAGCTTTTTAAAGAGGTGGTCTGTGTTTGAAGACAGCGAGGGACTCTGCTGTTCGGACAGCCAGTGAAAGTTCATTCCACCACCCAGGTGCCAGGACAGAGAAGAGTCTTGATGCTTATCTTCCATCCATCTTGAAGGATGGAGCATGAAGCCGAGCCACACCTGAGGCTTGAAGCTTAGGTCCATTTTTCAGTGGGAAACCCTGATAGCCTTCTACACTGATAACCTCTATAATAATACTCTTAATTTGTTATCATTTGTGATTTGAACCAATAAGGTTGGATTGTTGAAACATTCAACAGAAAATGATCCATTCAACATATTTTTCTCTGTGATGTCTTTTTAGATACAGCCAAGCAAGCTCTTCAATTAGTTAGTACTTCAGCAGCTGAAGTCAAGGCCTAAATTGTCAAATTAACTGCTAGCATAATTAGGAACTGACTGACAAACCAACTAATCATATTTGGATGTCCAATGACTAATTTGTTGAGAGAAAATGTTACTCTAGGTGTTCTGGACATCCTAGATAGACTGCGGGTATGAGTGGTAGCCTAACCAATGTGTTTCAGTCAGTTGTCAGAAATAGATACAGTGGCAGCCAGGAATGTTTACTGAAACCGTTGCTGTAAAATTACTACAACTTAAAACACGTGTTATGTCTGTTAAAAGCTTCATAAAACATATGGAATGTCTTTTACAAGCTCCAAATGTTAAGCTTCAAACAGCCAAAAAAACCTTAATGTGATTTGCTAATACTCTCACCTAAAGTGTTTACGCAGTAGAGATGAGTTAGAGGCAGTTTGGGCTGGACGCACAGATGCTGGCACTTCACATATGCTTATGATCCTTATCTAACATAATAATAGAATCCCATAGACAAGCTAGCTTCCTAGATGCTTAAGAAGTTGGAAGACAAGTCGTGCTGCTTCATTCTGGATCTTTGCAAGGGCCTGATGTCTCACACTGGAAGACCAATCAGGAGAGAGCTGCAAGCGTTGCATGAGTGTAACATATTAGAGGAAAGTGCTGTTTGGGTTATTATTCTAGCTTAATCACTACTGAGAACTGACCCAATATATTAAAATCCCTCAATTCACAATACTTTGGCTCGGTCACACGGAAAGTGTTGTAAAAATCTGACAAAAACAGCACCACACTGTTTTGCCAAATGTAAATCAGTGGCTCTTAACAGTTCCCACTTTGCCGGTAGCTGAATGAGCAGAAGGGATCAGCATGCCAAAGACGTAACAAATAGCTATGGGCCATGTATCAGCTCCACAGATAACCACGAGGAAGAAAAGTTCTGGGTAATTTACACAGAGGCTGCAGCACTGGGTCAGCTCGTACGGCTTTATGGCATTTCAAGTTGGAGGAATGAATTACAAGCTGACCTTTGTTACTTCAGCTTGACTTGTACTGCTATAAATGCAAGAGCGTTGAATATGAATATGCAGTTTGGCTGGTCGGCGCTTTCTTTTTTGAATAGACCCTTAACTACCTTCAGCTACCCGACTTTCTTGCTTTCCAACCTCTGAACCAGGATTTTTCACAAGGGATTAAAAGGGAGTCTGTTTTGAAGAAAGCAGAGATTCCGGCCTGCGTTTTGAAATATCTGACTGTAGCAATTTTCACAAACACAGTTATATCCTGCGAAGTGGTTTAAATGGATAAACTTATAAAGAGCACTGCCTTGTTATATTAATGGTTGGGCATTTATAACATTAATAGCAATCATCAACTTTGCTGTAAGGCATGAGCAGCATAGAGAGCTGGAAGTAATGAGTTAATGAAATCCTGGAAAAGGACACGTTTGTTCTGCACCCTCCTTCTCTTCCTCCCACTCGACACAGCGTGGAGGCATTCAAGCTCAGCTTGGAGAATCTGAGACAAAAAGCATCCAACTGATAGTGATTATCATTAAGTACTATTGTCACACATGCTGCTGCATGCTGGGATCAGGTATATCACATACAGTGCTGCTGCATTTCGTGGCGCTAAGCAGGGAGCTTGTTAGCCTTGGAACTCTTTTTGTTTCAAATGCTAATGCAATCGAACCCTAATGAACAGAACCAGAGGATCAGAATGAGCATATTTCCTCTTTCATTCCTGAGAGAACAAAATCTATGAAACCATTAGGTTTGAGAGGCTGATCTTGTAATGTAGGAAGTTCACTAAACCTTGTCTATAATGATTAATCCCCACAGGGGAACTGCTAGTGGATATTATAGCGGGAGCTTTGTCACCAAAGCTATTTTGATGTACTTCAGCTATTAATGTTCTAAACGATGGACCAGGATTTAACATTTAAAACAAGTGTAGCCATTAGATCACCTCTTGATTAGCTAATATTCCGTCTTTTGCTGCTGCTCAACATGAGAAGACTGCAAGAAAGCTACTTGGTGACAGTGACCTTGCTACTTCACATAAGAACAAATCAAATTGCTCTCTCTCTCTCTTTCTCACTCACTCACTTACTCTCTCTCATGCTCTCTTCTGTCTCGTTCTCCGTTGCTTTGTGTCTCTGTTGATTTCTATTGCTGTCTCTCTCTCTCATGCTCTTTCTCTACTCGCTCACTGTCTTTGTCTTTCTACCTCTCTTTCTTGCACTCCTTGCATTCGTTCTCCTTCTTGCACTCTGCCGATCTGTTTCTTTCACACTCTGTTCCCTCTGTGTCTTTGTTTGCCTTCTGTTTCTCTCTTCTTTTTTTCATGCACTCTCTCTCCGTTTCTCTGCTCTCGCTCTCTGTTGCTCTCTCTATATTTCGCTCCCTCTCGCCTTCTCTTCTCTATTTTGCTTTTCCATTGCTTTGTGTCTTTTGCTCTCTATTACTCTGTCTTTCTCAATCTTTTTCTCTCCCTTACTTCCTCTCTTTCTTGCACTCCCTCTATTGCACTTCATTGCTCTCTTTCTCTCTCTTTCACTCTATTGCAGGCACTCTTTGCCTTCTCTTTCTATTTCTCTCTCTTGCTTTATCTTGCTCGTCCTCTTCTTATTGCTCTCTCTCTTTTACTCCACTGTCTGTTGTTCTCTGTCTCTCTCTCCCTTCCTCCCTCCTCCACCCTCACTCTCTCCACATCCCTGTCTCTCTCATCTTCCCACTCTCCCCATCCCTATCTCTCTCACCCTCCCCACCTACCCTACCCTCCATCTGTCCTCCTCACCCTCCCTCTCTCCATCACTCCCCCCCTACCTGCCACCCTCCATCCCTTACTCCCTCCCCATCTCCCTTACTCCCTTCCCACCTCCCTTACTTCCTCTTCTACCTCCTTTTCCCTCCTCCTCCCTCTCACCCCCTCACTCCCACCCTACCTCCCTTGCTCCTTCCCTTACTCATTCCCACCCTACCTCCCTTACCACCCCTCTCCCTCTCCCTCCATTACCACCCTTTCCCTCCCCTACCATCCTCTCTCCTTACCTCCCCTGCCCAACCTACCTCTCTCTCCCCCTACCACCCTCCCTCCCTACCTCCCTCCCCACCTCCCTTACTTCCTCTCCTGCCTCCCTTTCCCTCCCCCTCCCTCTCACCCCACTCACTCCCTCCCCTACCACCCTCCCTCCCTACCTCCCTCTTCATCCCTTACCACCCTTTCCCTCCCCTACGACCCTCCCTCCCTACCTCCCTTTCCTTCCCTTACCACCCTCTTCCTCCCCTCCCCTACCATCCTCTCTCCTTACCTCCCCCTGTCCAACCTTCCTCTCTCTCCCCTACCACCCTCCCTCCCCACCTCCTTACTCCCTCCCCACCTCCTTACTCCTTCCCCTACCACCTTTGTTGCTTTCCTCCCTTACTCCCTCCCTGTTACCCCTATCTCTCACTCTCCCTACCTCCCTTGTAACAATTGTCTTTTTGTTGCATAATAAACTCAAGGACTCATTTTTTTCTTGCTGCTAACAACTCTTAAGATAAACCAAGTGGGCGAACGAGTGAGATGCAGCCCGAGTGCATTGTCCTTTTCGTCTCCTCCCCAATTCAAGGACCATTGTTTAAGCAAATTCACACAAGAGATTTGTTGTAGGGGCATCATGAATGCATCATGAGGACTGGGACTTTGTTTACTACACCAGTAAGTGCATTGTTTTATTACTGTACACCAGTTGACATTCAGTCCTGTTTGCCGATAAGCTGAGCGAGATGAAGATGAGTGAGGCTTTTCATATTTAGATGAAGAGCCCTCCAGGTCACATGACCACACTTCAAGAGCTATTTAGACTCTTTACTGCAAATCCGCAGTCAGAAAGCGTCCGTCAATTGAGTAAACATTGTTTCCGTGCTAATAAATTGCACCGAATCTGAAAACCTTCACATTTCATCATTTCACATATTGATTTATGGTGCTTTATGCTCTCCAGCAGTGGACTGATAATTGCAAGTATTGAACTGAATTATGACTTTGGCTGCATTTCTCTTGAGGTAGGTGGCATTTCACAATGAGGCAGAAGTTGGTCTTCTATACTTGTCACTTCTTCTCAGTTCATGCAAGGTTATGTAAAGCCACTCCTGAGACAGCTGCCAGCCTAATCCTATCCAGCGTCCCCAAGTCTTGCTCTCACGTTGTCCGTCATTAATTTGCTGGATACAGCTCAGTGGCTCTTGTCTTTGCGTGCAGATAAAAAGATGTCTGTCTGACAAAATTGCAGGAGCTTCTCTTTTTGATTTAGGTGAGAGGCGCTGATTCTCCTCACAGGCAGAAATGCGGCCTGTCCATTTCACTTGGTAAGCAAAGGTCAATTTGCTCTTATGGGCTAGTAGTATACTGTTTAAATATGATTTTTATCAGCAGAAGTTGTGTATTAGAGAGCTGCACTAGAATGAGGATAGCACTAACATAGTGAGATAGGACTTCTGTGGGTATGAGGACAAAATGTATTTTTTCTTGCAGTGACAACAGGAATGATGATAAACCTTAGAGTATTCCTGTGTGAACAGCAATGAAATGCATTTCAGCACCTCACAAATAGTAATGAAAGGATCATTGTTTGTTTTTTACAGCAGCTAAGGTCATTTCATATGCTCTATCTGCTGTTCTTTCTTTGACAGATCCATCTCATTTCATACCGATCTCATACATTATTTTCTCAGTTCTTCAATTACTGCCTAGCAACCGTTGCTGTCAACTGCTTACCTTGAAGTTTTGGTTCTGTGCATATGCACTGTATGGCCAAATGTTTATGGACCCCAGTAACTATCAGATCTATGAGAGCTTGTTTTTGGGCACTCCACTCCAAAAATGTGCATCAAATACAGAGTTGCCTCCTCTTGCTTGCTGCTATAACTGTCTCCACTCTTCTACGAAAACTTCCCACAAGATTTTGGAGTGTGTCTGTGGGAGTTTGTACCCATTCCGTCAAAAGTGCATTTCTGAGGTCAGGCACTGAAGTCTGAACAGACAAGAAGACCTGACTCCTAATCCACAATCCAGTTAAAGTTAAAGGTGTTCAGTGGAGTTGAGGTCAGGGCTCTGTGGAGGCCACTAGACTTCCTTCACACCAAACTTGTCAAACCATGTCTTTATGGACCTCGCTTTGTGCACAGGGGCACAGTCATACTGGAACAGGAAAGTGGTTTCACCAGACTATTGGTACAAAGTTGAAAGCGTATACTTGTGTAAAATGTCTTTTTTATGATGTAGCATTAACTTTAGCCTTGGTGGAAGTGATCTCACCCAAACCCTGAAAAACAGCCCCAGCCCCATTATCCCTCCTCCACCAAACTTCACTCTCAGACTGCCAGTGAGTGAAATGTGATTCATCACTCCAGTGAACATGTTTCCAATGCTTCAGAATGCAGTGGTGGCATGCTTTACACCAGGGTTTCTCAATCTTTGGGCTGCAGACCACCAGTGGGCCATGAATCACTGTCTAGTGGTCTGCGGGCCTGTACTCAGGGGTAGGTGGTAGTTTGTAGGGGGCTGGTAACATCAAGTTGTAAAAACATAAGTAGAAAAAAGATTAACTAAATAATTAATAATTGAACAAAGAAACGTTTTTAAATTATAACCTGTATAAATATTTGCAGGCTAATTAAACATCATCAGTTTGAGGCAGGCATGGAGCGCAATGCAGACAGTTAGCTAGTCATTGAAGGAGTGCAGTTGTTTCTCAGGGTGCTTTTACACCTGCCTTGTTTGGTGTGGACCTGTCACACCACTCTTTAGTTCGCTCTGTTTTAACGTGTGAACACTCAACCTGTATTCAGGTCTGCAACAAACAGCAGAACAGTGGTCTGAAAAAACGCAGTCTGCTTCCATGCAAACTCTGGTTCAGTTCACCGCTAACAGGAATGTATTTTATTATCAAAAGATGGAATTCATCAATAGATCTTGCTTTCCTCTTCTTCTAGCAGTAACTCAGCGCTGTACTGTCAGCATAATCTGCAAGTTTTAATGTTTGACTCTTTACAGATTCTCATTGTCTCTCATATCATTCCTGCAGCATGAGGTGCTGTCAAAAACGACAGATGAGCCGTAAAAAAACTTTGGTTTTGGCTCATGGATCGCGGAACGTGAAGTGTATTTTTGGCTAAGCATTAGTGACCGGAGTAGTTAAACTCAATTTGCTAAGCCAATCACAGGGAAGCAGATGTCTGATTTATACCAAGTAAGGTTTAATATTGTTGCTTGCGATGATGATAATCCAAAAGCCCAGTGAGTGGAGTGTGGTTTGTTTATTTCAAATGAAGCACAGTGAAAACCCTTAAAACTAAAGACATCCTGAGACCAAACAATTATTCCAGTGTAGTATTTTAGACTTATTTTCTGTGAAAACACGAAGAACAGCAGCTCCAAATCACAGTCCACATCTACCTCGTACATTTAAATATATTTTTTCTTTTCCTTCTTTTTTAACATCGCTGCAAACGTATGTTTTTAACATTTTATATTTTTTAACATAACTGAAATTTTTGGTTTCTGTGAAGGAACTGAAATGGATCTGATCTTTTTCAGGCCCCAATTCTCAGATTTTCAGTGTCCGCACTTAAGAAAACTAAAAGAAAAATAAAAGAAATTTGTTTTCACAAAAAGTTAGTATTTAAAAAATGGTTGTATTGAAGAAATATTAGTTTTCCTGTGGGCCACTATGCTGTGTAGTTATAAATAGGTGGGCTTTGGGGTGGAAAAGGCAGAGAACCCCTGCTCTCCAGCCAACATTTGGCATTGTGCATAGTGATCTTGTGCACAGCTGTTTAGCCTTGGAAACCCATTTCATGAAGCTCCTATTTCTGATGTTGCTTCCAGAGGCAGTTTGGAAATCTGTAATAAGTGATGCAACAGAAAATAGGCAATTTTTATATGATCCATGCTTTAGCCCTCGGCAACCCTGCTCTAAAAATGTATGTGATCTGCCGCTTTATGGCTGAGCTGTTGTTGCTCCTAGACACTTCCATTTCACAATAACAGTAGTTAGAGTTGACCAGAGAAGATCTAGCAGAGCAGAAATTTCACAAACTGACCTGTGACAAAGGTGACACTCTATAACAGTGCTGCTTTTTTCACTGAGCCCTTCAGTACATCCTATTCTACTGCTAGTGTTTGTGCAAGACTGTGTTTGATTTTATACACCTGTTCATAATAGGTGTGGCTGAAACACTTCAACTCAATAATTAGGACTTCTGTTGTTCACAGACTTTTGGACATATAGGGTGTTTGAATGTAAAGCTCCAGATACCCATTTCAAATGGCAAAAATAATTTTAAACGTCAGGTTTGAGTTAGTCTGCGAAGTAAATGTCACCATCAGCTGAACACAGACAGCAGAATAAACATGTTATAGGTGTTTTAGACTTATGTACAGGTCACTATCCATTTAAAATGCATTATAATTATTAGTGGCACTTGTGTTGTTACATGTTTGTGAGTCACCAAAAAAACAATTATAGTTCATTAAAAGTGCCTTGTGAAAGATTATTAGAATTTATAAACAAAGCACATTACAAGGGCATTTATAATGGCTTGTGAATACAACATTATAGAAAGTGTTATCAAAAATAATTTATAAGATTTCTGCATATATGGACAGTAGAAAGATATGTTGGGATCATGATATGGGAATGGTGTTTTGTAATGCATGTATGGGGTGATGAGGGGGTTTAGTGATGCAGGTAAAGGTTGGGGACGGTGTTGAGTGTTGGGGATTCAGGCAGGGGATGGTGAGCAAAGCTGGTATTAGGATGCTGATGGGGACAGAGACATCAGGGACGGTTGAGGCACATGGGGACAGTGTTGGGTAACGCAGGTATGAGGTGATGAAGTTGTGTAATGCGCGTATGGGTTTGGGGACAGTGTTGGGTAATGCAGGTATGCGGTGGGGATGGTTTTGGGTAATGCAGGTATGCGGTGGGGGTGGTTTTGGGTAATGCAGGTATGCGGTGGGGATGGTTTTGGGTAATGCAGGTATGCGGTGGGGGTGGTTTTGGGTAATGCAGGTATGCGGTGGGGATGGTTTTGGGTAATGCGGTGGGGATGGTTTTGGGTAATGCAGGTATGCGGTGGGGGTCGTTTTGGGTAACGCGGGTATACGGTGGGGACAGTTTTGGGTAATGCAGGTATGCGGTGGGGGTGGTTTTGGGTAATGCGGGTATACGGTGGGGATGGTTTTGGGTAATGCAGGTATGCAGTGGGGATTGTTTTGGGTAATGCAGGTATACGGTGGGGATGGTTTTGGGTAATGCAGGTATGCGGTAGGGATGGTTTTGGGTAATGCAGGTATGCGGTGGGGATGGTTTTGGGTAATGCAGGTATGCGGTGGGGATGGTTTTGGGTAATGCGGTGGGGATGGTTTTGGGTAATGCAGGTATGCAGTGGGGATGGTTTTGGGTAATGCAGGTATGCAGTGGGGATGGTTTTGGGTAATGCAGGTATGCGGTGGGGATGGTTTTGGGTAATGCAGGTATGCGGTGGGGATGGTTTTGGGTAATGCAGGTATGCGGTGGGGATGGTTTCGGGTAATGCAGGTATGCGGTGGGGATGGTTTTGGGTAATGCGGTGGGGATAGTTTTGGGTAATGCAGGTATGCGGTGGGGATGGTTTTGGGTAATGCAGGTATGCGGTGGGGATAGTTTTGGGTAATGCGGGTATGCGGTGGGGATGGTTTTGGGTAATGCGGTGGGGGTGGTTTTGGGTAATGCAGGTATGCGGTGGGGATGGTTTTGGGTAATGCAGGTATGCGGTGGGGATGGTTTTGGGTAATGCAGGTATGCGGTGGGGATGGTTTTGGGTAATGCGGTGGGGGTGGTTTTGGGTAATGCAGGTATGCGGTGGGGATGGTTTTGGGTAATGCGGGTATGCGGTAAGGATGGTTTTGGGTAATGCGGGTATGCGGTGGGGGTGGTTTTGGGTAATGCAGGTATGCGGTGGGGGTGGTTTTGGGTAATGCAGGTATGCGGTAGGGATGGTTTTGGGTAATGCGGGTATGCGGTAAGGATGGTTTTGGGTAATGCGGGTATGCGGTAAGGATGGTTTTGGGTAATGCAGGTATGCGGTAAGGATGGTTTTGGGTAATGCAGGTATGCGGTAGGGATGGTTTTGGGTAATGCAGGTATGCGGTGGGGATGGTTTTGGGTAATGCGGGTATACGGTGGGGGTGGTTTTGGGTAATGCAGGTATGCGGTGGGGGTGGTTTTGGGTAATGCAGGTATGCAGTAGGGATGGTTTTGGGTAATGCGGGTATGCGGTAAGGATGGTTTTGGGTAATGCAGGTATGCGGTAGGGATGGTTTTGGGTAATGCGGGTATGCGGTAAGGATGGTTTTGGGTAATGCAGGTATGCGGTAAGGATGGTTTTGGGTAATGCAGGTATGCGGTAGGGATGGTTTTGGGTAATGCAGGTATGCGGTAAGGATGGTTTTGGGTAATGCAGGTATGCGGTAAGGATGGTTTTGGGTAATGCAGGTATGCGGTAAGGATGGTTTTGGGTAATGCAGGTATGCGGTAAGGATGGTTTTGGGTAATGCAGGTATGCGGTAGGGATGGTTTTGGGTAATGCAGGTATGCGGTAGGGATGGTTTTGGGTAATGCAGGTATGCGGTAAGGATGGTTTTGGGTAATGCGGGTATGCGGTAAGGATGGTTTTGGGTAATGCAGGTTTGCGGTAGGGATGGTTTTGGGTAATGCAGGTATGCGGTAAGGATGGTTTTGGGTAATGCAGGTATGCGGTAGGGATGGTTTTGGGTAATGCGGGTATGCGGTAAGGATGGTTTTGGGTAATGCGGGTATGCGGTAGGGATGGTTTTGGGTAATGCGGGTATGCGGTAAGGATGGTTTTGGGTAATGCAGGTATGCAGTGGGGACGGTTTTGGGTAATGCGGGTATGCGGTGGGGACGGTTTTGGGTAATGCAGGTATGCGGTGGGGATGGTTTTGGGTAATGCAGGTATGCGGTGGGGACAGTTTTGGGTAATTCGGGTATGCGGTAGGGACGGTGTTGTGTAATGTGGGTATGGGGTGGGGTCCGAGATGTCAGTAATGGTAGGGGTGAGGACAGACTTTCATCCCCATTTCATCCCCACGAAACTCTCTGTTATGGATGTTATCCCCCACCTCTCTTTCTCTCCATCCTTTCTTTCTCTTCAGGCTTTCCAATTTATTTTCTCATTGTATATTGGCTCAATTAAATGTATCTGTCGCTCATTTGTTTTCCCTCTCTTGCCTCCCTTTTTCTTTTTCTCATTGTCAGCTCAGTGTTGTTTTAATTGGCCTGCTGCTCAAGGAAGCAGGATTAGTTAAATCCACATTAACTTTGTCATCGGAACCATCTGTTTTTCATCCCATGCCAAACTGATGAAAATGGACTAATTAGAGTTCAGCGAGTAACAACGCTGGCATAAATGACTCACTTCAGTGGTTGCGCCAGGCGCTAGCGTGAGCAGTCATTTTCCACACGAGCCTTAAGGAAACTTCATTTCAAGGAAATAAATGAATACTCAGATAGACAAACAGGAGCGGTTCAGCGCTCGAATGCCGCCGTCCCATTGGATGAGTGGCGCCAGTAAGGCTGCGGGGCATTGTGGGAAGGGGGTGATGTTACAAAGAAGAGAGGTTTTCAGGCAGTACACACACACTGTACTTCTGTGCTTGTTTAGTTTGCCACATACATTATTCTTTAGTATATGAAATGTAACTGTATATAACTTTCATTGTACGCCTGTTATGTTCGATTATGTACAGTGCTGTGAAAAAGTACTTGCCTCCTTTTGATTTTGTCTATTTTTGTGCATTTGTCACATTAAATAGTTCGGATTCTCATTTAAAATGTAATATAAGGCAAGAAGAACAAGAGGGAAACAAGCCATAGTTTTAAATTATCATTTCATTTATTAAAGTTAAAAAGTTTGTAACACCCATATCAGCAATGTTAAAAAGTAACACCCCTAAAATTAAGAATTGTTTGTGCCACCTATTACACCAACAGCTGTAAGCAAGTTCTTAGTATAACACATCAGTCTTTTACATCACTTGGGAGGAAATAAATTCACCCACTGTTCTTAATTCAGCCACAGTGAATGGGTTTAAGATATCTCAGTGGGTTTAAGGTAAAGACTTAGTCTCAGTCACTCCAAAATCTTAATCTTATTTCCATCAAGCTATTTAAAAATAGTTGCTTGTGTGCTTTGGATCACTGTCTTGCTGCATAACTCAACTGCATTTGATCTTCAGATCACAGACTGATGACCTAACAATCTCCTGTAAAGCATCCCCACGGCATCACACTACCACCACCATGTTTGGCTGTTGGTATGATGTTCTTCTTGTGGAATGTTTTGTTAGCTTTACATAAGGTTTCATGGGACCCCTGTCTCACACAAAGTTCTATTTTTGACCCCTCAGTCCGGAAAACCTAATTCCAAAAGGCTGGGGGGCTGTCAAGATGTTTTTAGCAAGTCTGAGATGAGTCTTTATGTTTCTCTTGGTTAATAGTGGTCTAAGCTGTGCAACTCTGCTATGGATGCCATTGTTGCCCAGTCTTTTTCTAATGGTGGAATTGCGAATGCTGACCTTATCTGAGGTGAGCGTGGCTTGTAGTTCATTAGATGTTCACCTGGGTTCTTCTGTGACTTCCTTAGTGGGTCTTTGCTGTGTTTGTAGAGGAATTTTTTAATTCATACTATCAATTTTTTCTTGGAGAACTGGAGCTGACTTTGTGCTGCCATGTTTCTACCACTGTGTAGAAGATTCCAAGGAATCTGTTGAATGGTCTGTGTTTTTTCAGAGCTCAATTTGGGTCAGTAAGCACGTATTATTGTATTGTTTAATCAGAGTAACAATAAAGTTTGACTGTTTTGTGACATAATACTATCCACACATTTTCTTGTTGAAAAAAAAAGATTTTTACATATAAAACAACTGTCTGAGAAATTATGTGATTGGCGCAGAAGTGTAGACTAAATTGGAGAAACAGTCCTTTTTTGGTGTTGGCTTTAAGTGGTTAATGGTTGCTAGGCACTAACCATTGCTACATTTAAAATGCAGCTTCAAATTTATGTATGTGTTTATTTATTTATAGACAAAAATCTATAAATGCCATTTTTTTAAAAGTTTAGATTTTTATCCTGGAGTCTTTACCCTTCCATTGAAGCATGTTTTCAGATGACTGTCAGGTCGACTGGAGGCTGTGGACAAACTTGTGAGGTTCATGCCCGCTCAAGTGCATACTGTCATTAATTAGACTGCACCGAATTTTCTACATTTTTGCATAAGCAAATTTAGATGTAAGCAAAGTAATTCAGTGTGGTTTGATGTGAAATTTTCTTTTCTTCCTAAGTCAAAATTTTTCACAGTGTTGGTAATAGGAACCAGACATCTAAAGCCAATTACTCTAAAAGCTGCCCTACAGACAAGTATTGCATAAAAAGGTAAAAAAATATGTTGCCTGATGCCTGATACATTATTTTACAGTAGTTTTGAGTCTTTGTTCTTATTTTCAAACATCCAGTTTCTCTTATACTTATGGCAGAGAGGTACATGGGTGTTGTAAGGCACAATAGTCCCCGATTAAATTTTTTCTGATTTACCACTATTTTACCATTGTCAGAATTACACTTAAAAACTCAGAAGCCACCTGTAGGTTCACTGGCCATTCTGATAAATAAAGAGACTGCAACCTCTGGTAAGGTAGACACTGCAACCCCTGGTTCCTATCACCACCACTGTAAAGAAATCTGAACTGGTAAGTTTCTGTACAATTAATTATTTCACACCAAACCACTCTGAATGACTTTGTTTCTCAGTCTCATGGATTGAATTTTGCAGAAATTTTGAAAAATAAGTGGAATTCCCCTTTAAAGCAGAAAGGGGACATACTAAATACTATAAATTTTTAAAATAAACTTAAAATAATGAAGATTCTACCTAATTGTTTAATTATTATTTTATTTTTGTACAATTTTTATATTTTAATGTTTTGTTTTTTTAACTCTTCTTTTAATAATATAAATATTATAAATATATTATTGTCATCAGTTTTCAATTTTATGCTGTTTTTTGTGGGCACTGTTTTTACATTGTTTCACTATTTTATTTAAGCACACTGTGTTGCATTTTCATATATGAAAGTTTCTCTGTTTTCCTCCTCCTTCTCCTCCTCCTTCTCCTCCTTCTTCTCCTCCTTCTTCTTCTTCTTCTTCTTCTTCTTCTTATTACTACAGTTGCCATGGATGTGTAAATTCATGTTGGTATCTGCACCAAGAGGAATTCCTTGTGCATCTTGTACATGGCGAAGTTAAAAAAGATTCTGATTCTGTTTCTGACCTCATGATCACCAGATGGATAGCATATTTTCCTCCCTATACAGCCAATCATAAGATCACAGTCCGAGTGGTGAAGGAAGCCTTGCGTTAAGCTTTGCTTCATGACTTCTGAATCACACTCATACTAAAGGAACATAGCATAAAATCATTCCCTTTCACCCCTCTCTTCTTTTATCGGCCCCAATCGCTTCTGACCAGGGGCGCCTCATCCGAGAGCTGATGGTTGCAGCCGGCTGGCGAGGGAATATCTGTATCTGCGTTCCTTTCATGTGGAAAATTACATGCCATCTCAAAGCGAAGTGTCTAGGGTCTGGGGGAGAAACTGGCTCACAGCAAGGCGGCTTCTGGGATACTCCTCCGGCTGTTCTCTGCTGTTCTGAATGTGGGACGGAACCAAACGCCACATGATGCATGTTTTATTCAGGGCGGCCATGTGTTTGCGGCTGGGAGCCGCTCATTAGAGCGCAAGAACAGTGGCTCCAGCAACTGCGACTAAAGAACATAGGACATTATTAAGGAGGAGAGAACTGGAAGCCACTTGCGTTCCGTCCTCCCTCCTTTTGTATCTTCCTGGTGAAGACTGAAGCTCAGTAATCAAGGGAAAAGCCTTCCAGCTGACTTTCCGTGCTAATCCAGTGGCTAATTAATGGAGCGCTTTGAAAGGGTTACAAGGCCCGTCCGTTGGGATCCATAAATCAGGCCTGTCTCTCTCGCTTATCTGCTCCCTGTAGACATAGCATTTGGGTGGGTGTGGCTAGTCAGATACGCCCTGGACCATGTCAGTCATCCATAAGAGAGGTGAGGTGGAGACTGTGCTGCATCTGAGCCCAGGCCTATTAGCTAAATGAATTTTGGGGGTAGAGTCTAGGACAAGAGGGCATAAGGAACCAAGAGGCTTATGGCATCTGTACACTGCAACAAATAATATTTTGCCAAGTGAAATCATCCTAAATTATTCAACCTATAAATTATTTATCCATTTAATTGTTTTACCATGGAATAAGATCATTTCGCTAGACAAAAAGTACTTAAGTAAACATGTCTAGAATAATTTTATAATATGCTTACATATATCATTAGAAAACATAGATATACAGACCACACATAAGAAGACTTGACAGGATGTCGTGTTTTAGATGGGAAGCACGTGTGCTAGCAGACAATAAAAAAGATTATTTAAAAAAACAGTCCTTTCACAAACATGCTTTATTAGCCAAAAATATATTACTTTACAAAGTGATTATCAGAGATTTGGGAGTGTTGGCCAATTACATTCTAGAAACCACAAATCAAATTTTTTAGCCATTGCGAGTTAAAGCACCAGGTTTTCAGGAGGATGAGTGATGGAGGCTACTCCTTCCCTTCAGAGGAGCTACTGCTATAACAATAAAGCAAACACTTCAGGTGTTAGACGTTGTAAGAGGACTTGTCTTCTACATGAGGTCTTCAAACAAACCTCAGTGATCACAATGCAATACAGTGCTTTTATTTTTTATCTATTTTTTGTCAAATTTACATTTTATACATATGTTTGCATGCTGAATAAATATGCAATCAGTTTATGAAAAATATATTTCTTTTATTTGTCTTTCATTTTAACTTGTTCCATTAACTCCCATTCAAAACAGAAAGTTTTTATCTTTCTCCTGTAAAGTTACGAGGTTTTGTTGAGACAGAGACGATACATACACTGACCGTCCACTTCATTAATCACACCTCCTTGTATCTACATTCATTGTTCGTTTTAGCTCCACGCACTATATAGGTGCACATTGTGTTCATTCACTGTCCACTGTATTAGGCACATCTACCTTGTTGGTCCACCTTGTAGATGTCAAGTTCATGTTGGTCATCTTTAGTGTCCTTCATCAGTGGTCTGGATGTTTTTGGTTGGTGGACTATTCTCAGTCCAGCAGTGACACTGAGGTGTGTGTGTGTGTATGTGTATATATATATATATATATATATATAGCCACAGTATGCTTGTTGACTACTGTTGGATCCTTGAAAGAGATGTTCCAGATTTATTTATGCTTTCTATTTCAATTTAAATGTATGTTTTCCTGAAATTTTCATTTGTGTCACCAAATTACTAAAGCAAAAAAAAATATTAGAATCACCTTCTTCAGTTTATGTGACAAAAACATTTTTAATGACCCAGCGGTATTATTATTACTGCATATTATTATTATTTGCAATACAAATGTGAGCAAAACGGTCCCATTGTACAGCCTATAAATGTAGCATCTGGTTGGGTGTGGCTAGCTAGGCACACCCTGCACCCTTTCAGTCATCCATAAAAGACATAGGGGGAAGAAACTGCTGCATTTGAGCCTGGCTCTATTAGCCAAATGGATTTTAGGGGTAGAGTGGAGGACAAGAGGGCACTAGGAAGTGGAGGCTTATAGGAGGGGCAAGTCAGGCAGGACAGTAATGCTCCCTCACGCTTCCATTACTCAGTGAAGGGCAGCAGAGTGTTTTGGACCCCAGATTGAAGCGAGGGGGGTGGTGAAAAGGAAGGAAAAATCCAATGGCCTGAACCGCAGCGAATGGACAGTCACAAGCAAGTCACTGAGGCATCAAGAAAAGCTAATTCAGTTAGAATGAGAAATGTAAATGTCAATGGATCTCCATTTGTCTACATTAATTCATCCGAAGATTCATGCACGCTAATGGTTAAAGAGATTAGAATTGATATTCTTCCTGCTTCAGTAAGGGCCACATATGCACTTGAGAATATTGACAGGCTGTTTTGTCGCTTCGCAGATCCAGCCACTCTCCGGAAAGTCTTTTTATATATAGAAAGGGCTGTAAACGTGCACTGGGCTATGTATAGATATGTATTTCGGAGAAGGCGCAGGGTCTCTGGGGTGTCTGATGGGAGCAGCTCACGGATGTGTGGTGATGTGCGGCCTTCGTCAGATTTCACATACATGCTGGAGGTGAAGGCATGTTGAAAGCAGCCACACACAAAGGGAACCCTGACCGTCAGCTCGACTTACCACCCACACCAAGATGCCTACAGATATAGCACAGCTGCAGCTACACTGACCTGTCCATTAACTGTACTCAAGGCTCTCTCAAATAAAGGTGGGTGATATGAGACGGTTTCATGGTACATGGTATGCATTGCAATATTTTGCAAACATCTTGGAGTGGCCAAAAAGCACCAGCAAAAAACAGTCCTTTCACAAACATGCTTTATTAGCCAAAAATATATTGCTTTACAAAGTGATTATCAGAGATTTGGGAGTGTTGGCCAATTAAAAAAAAAAATTCTAGAAACCACAAATCAAATTTTTTAGCCATTGCGAGTTAAAGCACCAGGTTTTCAGGAGGATGAGTGATGGAGGCTACTTCCCTTCAGAGGAGCTACTGCTATAACAATAAAGCAAACACTTCAGGTGTTAGATGTTGTAATTGGACTTGTCTTCTACATGAGGTCTTCAAACAAACCTCAGTGATCACAATGCAATAGAGTGCTTTTATTTTTTATCTATTTTTTGTCACATTTACATTTTATACATATGTTTGCATGCTGAATGAATATGCAGTCAGTTTATGAAAAATATATTTCTTTTAATTGTCTTTAATTTTAACTTTTCCATTAACTCCCATTCAAAACAAAGTTTTTATCTTTCTCCTGTAAAGTTACGAGGTTTTGTTGAGACAGAGACGATACATACACTGACCGTCCACTTCATTAATCACACCTCCTTGTATCTACATTCATTGGTCGTTTAGCTCCACGCACGTACGTGGTATGCATTGCAATATTTTGCAAACATCTTGGAGTGGCCAAAAAGCACCAGCAAAACACTAATACTTCATAGTCAAATGATTACGAAAAATTGCTTTTTTATTGCTGGTTGCAAAAATACACCATTTAAGGAAGGCTACTAAGACACTACAGGTAAACAGGGCCACATGAATAAATTAACTGCTGAATATGTGTATTATACCAACTGTCAATTTAAAACCAGTTAATTACTTCCTTTTTTACCCATCCATAGATGTTTTGCATCTTTCCTTACATTTGTTAATTTACCATCTCCTCATTGACTCAGATTACCCTGTTTAATTTTATTTAGATAATATTTTAATTATTTACTCACTTATTTATTTTCAGTTGAAATTTTAACCCCCCTCCCCACCCAGAATAAAATAAAAGTATTTATTTTAAAAGCATTTCTACTTCACTTGTTGACACAAGTATGTTTTGATGAGTGTTATTTAGGTGTACGTAACTATGACATTGAGAATTTATGTTTGAGTGGATAATATGTAAAATCATGCAAATGACTTATTTAATATCATATACACCGATTAGGCATAACATTATGACCACCTCCTTGTTTCTACGCTCATTGTCCATTTTATCAGCTCCACTTACTATATAGGTGCACTTTGTAGTTCTACAGTTACAGACTGTAGTCCATCTGTTTCTCTGCATACTTTGTTAGCCCCCTTTTACCCTGTTCTTCAGTGGTCAGGACCCCCATGGACCCTCACAGAGCAGCTACTATTTGGGTGGTGGATCATTCTCAGCACTGCAATAACACTGACGTGGTGGTGGTGTGTTAGTGTGTGTTGTGCTGATACGAGTGGATCAGACACAGCAGTGCTGCTGGAGTTTTTAAACACTCACTGTCCACTCTATTAGACACTCCTACCTTGTCAGCCCACCTTGTAGATGTAAAGTCAGAGATGATAGCTCATCTGCTGCTGCACAGTTTGTGTTGGTCATCCTCTAGTCCTTCATCAGTGGTCACAGGACGCTGCCCACAGGACGCTGTTGGCTGGATATTTTTGGTTGGTGGACTATTCACAGTCCAGCAGTGACACTGAGGTGTTTTAAAACTCCAGCAGCACTGCTGGTCTCACATTCTCTTCAGGCACTCTCTGGTATGAAGGAGAATCATAGTCTGTCCATGATTGCATGTTGGTCAGGCCCTGAGGCAGCAGAGCTGCCCCAAACAATAACATTTCCACCACCTTGGTTTACAGCTGGTGTGAGGTTCTTCTGATCAAATGCAGTCTTAGGGTTTGGCCAAACATGGTTTCTGGTACTGTGGTCAAACAACTCTAGCTTTGACTTGCCTGACAACAGCACACTGTTCCAGAAATCCTTGTCTAGATATTGATTAGCAAACTTTAGTCTTATTCTAATATATATATATATATATATATATATATATATATATATATATATATAGTTTGTATTGTATTTCTGTTTATTTCAATTATATAAAGGATACCAAAAATGTTATTTTAGATGTCACTTGTTTAATTACTTCAGCTTTATCTATCAACATTGTTTACATGAGAACCAGATATCTGTATCTCCAAATATGCTAAAAAAAAAGTCTAAACTTTTCACAGCGTATTCTTACTTCTTCACATTCTGTATATGCAATGGCTTTCTTGCCTTATGAAGAATCAGGACATAACAATCAGCTACTTATTACTATGCAGTATATGAAGTTACTACACAATGGTTGTTGTTTGCAGGCTCTCTGTACTTGGTCTAATTACTGATGATACCCCTGCTACTGAGAAAAGTGCATCATGATCACAATAACGATAGCATATTATCATATTGCCCACCTGCAGTCTCAAAATGTAGCAGACAGGCCCTGGCTGTGAATTAAACAGTGGCAGTTTCCTACTTGTGCTGCAGAATTTAACAACTCCAGCGTGCATTGTGTGACCTGCTGGGTGCCACAGCACTGCTGGGCTCCCTAAATTGTGGGTGTCATGGCTGACAGTGCGGGTGATTAAAACGTGGCCCTGATTTGCAGGGTTATTTATCTCTCTGTGCTGCTCGGTTGCGGTGCAGCAGAAGCACTAAAAGCTCAGGTTGGAGTCGGCAGTAAATCTGCCCCACTCACATTCCGGCCTGCCGCAGGGCATCATTCTAATTATAAAAGTGCGCAACGGCCCTGTCGTCTTACAGGGGAACGTGTAGACGTCGTAGCAACACGCAATTCTGATAAATAACTTTGGCAGACAAACGGCTCACTGAGGTTACCAGTCCGAGGAAAAAAACTCACACCACCCTCTTCATTTCATCCATTTACCCCTTCATCTGTTCTCCAAAGTGCCTCTCCGTCTCTGTTTCTCTGTCTGTCTCTTACTCTCAATACATCTCCCTCTTCTGCTTTTGCATTCTCTCTCTGTCTGTATCTCTCTGTCTTCTCTCTCATACTCACTCACTCTCCCTGTCTCTCTCTCTTTCTGTCTCTCTTTTTCTCACACACTCTCTTTCTCACTGCCTCTGACTCTTTTCCTCTCTGTTTCTCCCTCTTTCTCACTTTTTATCTTTCTCTCTCTTTCTCTGTTTCTCTCTTCCTTTGTTTTTGTCTCATTCTGCCTCTCATTCTCTCACTTTTTGTTTCTGTCTCTCTCTTTCTGTCTCACTCTCTCTCTCTCTTTCTGTCTTTCTCTTTCATTATCTCTGTCCTCCCTATTTCTCTCGCTGTCTTTGTCTCTCCCTGTGTCTATCTTTCTTCTCTCTCACACACACTCACTCTCTGCCTATCTCTCTGCCTCTTTCTCTCTCGTTCTGTTTCTCTCTATATATCTCTCCCTGTCTTTCTCTCTCTCACTCTGTTTCCCTCTCTCTGTCTTTCTCTCTCATTGTTTCTGTTTTTCTTTCTCTCTGTCTTCACTCTTTCCCTCTCTTCCCATCTTTCTTCTCTGTCATATACACTCACTCTCCCTTTCTCTCTATCTTTCTATCTTTATCTCTCTGTCTCTTTCCATCTTTCACTGCTCTCTCTGTATTTGTTTCGCTTTCTCTCTCTCTCTCTGCCGATCTCTCTCTCTCTCTTTCTCTCTCTTTCCGTCATTTTAAACATTAAAATTACAGAAATGTACTTTTTTTCTTATTTTTTCTGCGATTGTAGTATGACAGATGTCTAATTTTTAATGCCAAAAGATTTGCCATATGCTTATACTTTTTTTTTTTTTTTTCCTACAGCCAAGTCTTTTTGGGAATTGTACAAAGTGAAATAGTGAAGAGTTTTGCTCTGGCACTGTCTCACAAAGCTTTTGTTTGAAAACCTTGAGTCTAAGCATTTGAGAAGCGTGCGCAATTTGAAGTTAAAAGGTTATTAAGCTTTATGAATAATGATTTATGAATAATGCTCAGTGAATAATGATCTTTTTATTATAAACTTTCTTTGGGTCTGTGTGTGTGCAAAAAAGGAAAGTGCTGCAGTACTAAATCCACCTTTCAGGCTGCCAGTGGACTTGACATTTGAGTATAGACACTGGCTTATGTAGAATTCCTCTCAAACTGATTAAGTAAAACCACAGTATTGATTTTGTTCTCTCAGCCATCCCTCACTCTCACCATGCCCTTCACCGTGGCTACCCTGATGGAGAAAGAGATGTCATAGAGTAATGGTTTGTGTTTATTAAAAGAAATGGCATGTCAAAATGGGGTCCCTTTCCAAATCCAATAGGACTCCAAAGCTTTCTCCCTGGCTCTGTGTGACTGTATAGAGTGGCCTTAGCATTAGCGACAGAGCCGTAGCAGGCTATAAATAAAACGGAATGGAAAGACCCAGATATAGATCCACATAGCATACTATAAAAACATATTCAGGTCTGACTTCCACAACAGTACCGTTCAAACCAGCTGAATTACAGGACAGCGTCGTTTTCCTTTTCTGAGGTACAGCCTTGTTTATTCAGCCTGTCACTGAGGCGAACCTAAAAAGGAACTTATGGTTCGGGTGTGTTTATGCATAGTCTTCATCAGTAAGAAACTGAAGCCAGACTATGACATCACTATAAACACAGGAGACTGTAGGCCCGTCTGAATTGACCCAGATATAACTGGCTGGAATTTCAACCCCTTTGCAAGTGCCAGAGACAGTTTTACGCCTCTAATGAGATTTTACCATCCGTGGTGTCTATAACGTCTCTGAAGGATTGGTTCTGTGACATTGTAATTGTTTGCTTAAACAAACTGCCCATGTGTAAGGCCAAGAAACTCCGCGTGTCTGCGTCTGGGGGGTTTGATCTATCTGTGGTACAGAATCGGCGCTCAGAGGGGACTGGCAGAACCTCGCTCTGTAGGAGAGCCGCTCTTTTCATCGGTCCATCAGCATATGCAGGCAGGCCTGCAAAATCTGGGGAAGATTTCAACATTCTGCTCATATGGCCAGATGCCATCAGGCTCACATGGCAATGGTGCATTAATGCTTCTGATGGACTTTAATGAGCATCTTGCTCCATAAAAAAATGGAACAGGAAGCTATAAGTGGCCAAAACAGCAATGCATGCAGGCTATGGCCTGGTTGCTCTAATAAGTGCATTATCAATCAGAACATTTCAAGTTCAGCAAACCCCTTGGCGGTCTAATGGATTGCTGTATGTTTCAAGGAAAACAAGGTGCTCTTTCTGCAAATCTCATAGACTTGAAATGATCACCAGGCCAGGCAGGATTAGTGAATTTCTTTATTGTAAGATTCTTGAATGCTTACCATTGATGGACATAGCAGGCCATTGTCTACCGGATGACAGATCTCCATAATATCTCTGCAGTTTCCTCTAGACAGAAATGAGATCATAAGGAAAGACAAAGGAGAATTTTGAGTCTCCTACTGCTTGGATATTTCAAACAAGCCTACTCACGTGTGTCTCCTCTAGAGTTTTAGTAGAGATCCCACACAAAGTCACACATGGCACTCAGATGTTCACCTGCAATTAAAATAAAGACAGTAATCTCAGTATTAACTCAACCATATCCAAGACTAAGCTGCTGTCAATAACTATTATAATTTATATCCGAGTTAGAAGTATCTTGTCTTCTTTTTCTTCTAAGGAATTTTAAGAGAATCACTGTCAAGTCTCCTGAACCAGCAGACAGCAACATTCAAGCAAATAAAATGCTCCTCTGGGTAAGTGCAGAGGTCCTCGAACCTGGAGTACCCCCGGCCCTGCGTGTTTTAGCCTTTCCCTGCCATGACACCCCAAATCAATTCATCAGCTAACAAGCATTTCCTGAGTTGAAGTACGCTGCATACTTCAAAACCAGAATTGAGAACCACTGGTTTTCGATAGTAATAATAATAATAATAATAATAATAATAATACCACCAACAAAAACAACAATAATTATAGTAATTTATTCATAAGGGCCTTTCTAGATACCCAAGGTCACTGTACAAAGAAATAACAAAAAGGCATACAAACACTGCTGCATATCAAATATGAAGAAAAGTGAAAGGAGATAAACAGTAATTAAGACTCTAAATGGTAAAAAGCACAAGAACATAAGCTTTATCCCTTTTAGTGCTTTATTATAACAATGAAACTTTTATTTATATTGTGCTTTTCTTTGATCAAATCTTTTTTTTCAATTAAAAAATACAATAAAATACACCATAGTTCAGGAATTAAATACAATACAGAGACAAACAATGAATGACATTATGTAAATTAACTTGGAATTCTGAGATGACAGTTAGTGAGACATAAAATATAGAATCAAGGAGTATGTGTACAGGAGTTATCAGGGCTGGAGTGGGACTTTTCAAATCGAGAGTTACATGATGCAAACCAACCCACCCTAAACTTACCCATCGTCAATGTCTACACACAATACTGTCATTTTTCAAAATAATAGAAAGAAAAAAGTTGACAGTAAATTTTAAATAATACTACTAGCTAACAGAGAATTATAATGCAATTATGTATTTGCCATAAAATGAAATCTGGCAAAGGTTTTTAGCTTAAATGTGATCTAATCATGACATTTAAAATGCTACAGAATAATGCTAGCCTACCAAGATCCTGCCAGCATTTCTAACTGCCCACCTGCTCTGATATATATCAATATTTCTAAGCATTTGACTGCATCCTCAAGTGCTTTTTTATTTGTACCTTCTCTGCGTCACATTGTTTTTCACTTTTTTGCCACTGCTGTCCATGTTTATTTAATTCCTATATTAAAATCGCTATATTGGTAAACAATGTACTCTGTAGAACACTGCTGTGTCAACCAGTACCAGGTTCACACTAAATGTGAAGCTAATCTCTACCCACTCTGTGAGACTCATTAGCTGACCAATTACAATCAGCAACCTGGGACTGTACCCTTTCGGAGGGAGCCTCTGATTTAGCCCAAATTGCTACTAATACAGACTTTGTGATAATGTTTAAAGTTTGTCTGTGCAGCCTTGTGTTTATATGTGCAGGTTTATATGTGTTAGCCCACAGTAACTGGCCCAAATTGTTTCCAGCGCAATTCTCCAGAGTGTCCGATTACCCAATGGGGATTCTTATGTTTGTGGTATAGGAGTTACTGGATACAGTGGGATCACTTTTTATATGTGTGTGGTATTGCTGAGTCAAAACATATGTCTTATGTTTAATCTAAAAAGAAGAGTGGCACACAGACAGAAATGTTGAGGAAGGGTGTTGGCACAGTAGCCACGTTTACATGCAGCCTAATAATCCGTTAATAATCCGACTCATAGCTCAATCGGAATGGAATATGTCCATGTATACACTTCATTCAGAATAGTCTAGTCTGATCGCCATTCGGAATACAATTTCTATCTCATTGAATGAGGTGGGTAATCCTGTAAATAACCTGTTAAATAGAAAAATAATAATCATGTAAATGCCTGTATCTGATTACATTCCTAATCAGAAAGTTAAAGTACATTCTGCGCATGTGCGTCACATCATACCAAAAGTTTATACTGTTCAACATGGCAGGAGCAGAAACTGGTCTGCAGAGGAGATGAAGTTTATGCTCTGACCTTTAAAAGACGGTGGTGGGACGGACGTCCAGCTTATGTGTCTCAGAACACGACGTCTTCCTCTCGGCCTTCTTTAATAAGCACGTGAAGTACATTTTCCTGAATTTGACATCATTTTAAAGTTATTAAAAACACAAGCACTGCTCACTGCTGCTTATCTCACTCTGACTGGACTCACGTGATGCCCGTTGCCATGGTAATGTCTACACTAAGTGGTACTCTACGAATGTGCGCAGATTACTTGTAGTGTGCATGTAAACAGAGATTTTCCATCAGATAGAGTAGAGTGAGCATATAAACACCTCAGTTTTAATCTATAATCAGAATGTATTCAATCGGACTGGAAAAAATCTTTGCATGTAAACACAGCCAGTGACATTAAATGAACTTGCTTTCATGGTGGACAAGTGAATATAAGCAAAGGAAAGCAGTGCTAGAGAAGTGAATTCAAGTGAATAAAAGGTTTTGTAGTAATGAAGCAGTTCAGAAAGGTAAGAATGAGCAAGATCGCTCAGTGTTTTGCATGTAGTGACGAGGAGTTTCAAGTGAATACGGGCAGTTACAGAAGTTCAGTGTAATTGGAGGAACAGAATTTTGCTCCACACGCCTCGGAAGTTGTACATTTTTTAGATACGAGGTTTGAATAAATTATTGAAATCTGTCTTAATCAAGGACCTGGGCTCTTTTTACAGTCTCGTAATGAAGCTAGCTGTGTTTCTCACTGATCTCCGTCATTACGAAGAGTGTGATCCAAGGTGCGCCTATTCTGTTAAACTTTTACTTTGAGTATGAGATGTTTTAATTAATACTCATGGGCCTCGCGGGCAATTACTGTATGTGGTAATCAGAAGAGCATCGGAACCGGGCCCTGCTCTTTTGTTTCCGCCAATTTAAAAAGCTGGAGTGCGGACAAGGGAGGCTTCTGCAGACGACGTTGATCAGACGCAATCGTTTTTGCATTCCTCTTGATAAATTCAGCAGGGAAGCTCTGATTTAATTAAAGCCATTAAGTATTGCAGTTTTAATTAGATGGCCGGAATGAGCAGCGGTCTAAAACTGAGCTCCAGCCACTAGTTCATTACGGCAAATAATTGTGTCATTCGCAGAGGGCCTCGGCCAACAGTGGCAGAGCTATATTGAGAGCAGAACAGAACGATCCACTGCAGGAAAAAAAGGCTAACAAAGTGAGGTTGTGTGTGCCAGGACAGCAACAAACAGCACAAAGCCTCATGAATAGGCCTCCGGAGCTTCTGCTGCCGTCCAGAGAGCTTTCAGAGCCAGCCCTGTGGAGCCTGCCTGGACTTAACAGAGGCAACAAAGCTGTCACACTCACACCTCGCTCCCTATGAACTTGTTTTATACAGGTAACGGACTGTGCTCCTGTTTTTTTTTTACTTTCAGTAGGAGGTTGATGACAAAAGGTTTGAAAGAAACTGTAAAAAGCCAATGGGAAGAGGAAATAATGGTGGGAAATTAGTGGAAACTATCCTCTATCCAGCCTCACGTTCTGTGCCAAAACCCAGAATGTTGACATAATTAGGCTGCTTTTTTTAACCATACCTCAGGCCTGAGCTCTGTAGCACTCTAAGGAGGACTATACGCCAGTAATTAGCTGACTAACTAAAAAGCTATTAACCCTACAATTTTTTTTTTCCTTTTTCAATGTTCATGCCTAATATTAGCCTGGCTTAATTGGCCTCAGTGGTCGACTCAATGGCCTCATTCCATGCCTGTGCCATGATGTATGCTGGGACGCCAGTAATTGTCTGTTTTTTGGACTCCTGCATTATTCAGCGTGTTGTAAATAACAAGTTGTCGATACGGTGCGTGCCGCTCCACCATTGGCATTTTATTTACTCCCGCAGGCAGACTGAAAACTGAATTCTGTTCAGTTTGCAAAAGGTGGCTTTTACTTCAAGCCTGAAACAAAGTCTGCTATTTGTTAAAGATTGATCCATCATGTTGACTGAAAAAGCAAAGCTTGATTGGTATCGGGTAGGGAGGTATTGAGGATACACTTATGCATCAGCTTCTTCACATGTACACCTATGAATCAGATGAGATTGATCTTTTTTCTTTGCCTTTTTTATTGTTTTGTTTTTGGGAACCTATTTGGATCTTGGTGCAAATCGAATACAGGAATAGTAAGTTGTTTGTATTGCCTTGTTTTTTATTTATTTAGTTTTTTTTTGTTTTCGACTCCACTTGTCCTGCAGTGCTGATGAATCCTGATAACGATGAGGACGTTGGCGGGAGGAATTGTGGGATGCGGCAGGAGGGATCGGAGGATGCGGTGGGAGGGCGGGGGCTTCGGCATCAATTCCCAAGATGCATTAGTTTCTCACATCCTTTGTGGCATGGCTGTTTGTTATCTGTCAAGCCGCTAACGCCATTTCCCTGCTGTTGACGCCAAGCAATGCTAAACAGCAAATGTAACCAAAGACATGCATGCACAGAAAAACACCTAGTAAATCTAAGCAAACACATAGATCTCTCATTGTAGAAAATGGAACCAGAAGGCAATCTGTTCTGCGCACCGACTTGCTTTTTATCCTACCAGGAGAAGCCCATGAGGTATTGTAGCATGCCCCCCAATCTGATTACACTCCGAGTGATAGATACACATGGGTGTCACACACAGCAGAGCACGGCATCCAATCTCCAAGATGGGTCTGGCTCGAATGTGTAGCGGCCAAGTAAAGATAATATATTGGACTGGGTCTGCATAGGCGGATGAGAAAGGGCATCTTCATAGCGCATCTGAATCTGTGTCCCACCACAGCACTGTTTTTAATATCCCTAGGCTGCATTTCCATCTGATCATAAAGATATGATACAAGAGGCAAATCATTAGTGTCATAAAATTAAATCTGCCTCCATAAAGTGCTAACGTTATCTCAAGTCAGTGTAGAGAATCCATCAGATTTCATTATGCAAGGTCTTCAGTAGCACAGACTGCTGATTTAATCAGACAACAAATCATTTCGTGGCTGCCTATGATAAGAAGGCAGCTAGTGGTCAACATCCTCCAAGATATCTGGTGCACAAAGGACATCTTTTTTTGGCCTTCCAGAACTAATGAATGTCCAAAATGATAACTTTAAAGAAACAAACAACTTAAATTCGAATAGAAGTTAATGGAACAAGACTTTTTTCAAGATTTTTAACCAAATCTATTGGTGCTGGTAGTTTGAAATTATGTCAAAAATTTAAAACCAACAAAAATGCAGATACAAGGTTTTATCCTGACAGCGAAGCTATACTGTAGATTAATAAAGAAATCAAACAGAGAGAAGAAATTTTCCAGCCTCTGCATTCATCATTCTAAATCTGCAAATGGAACAAATTTGCCTGCATCTCAATTATCTTAATTTGACAAATTAGAGTATTAATTGCCAGCAAATACAGCAAGATTAATACTGCTTGGAGTTCTTGTATTGTTTTGCTGTGCATATCTGCATGTGCATCATTCAAAATCTGTTATTAGAGCAGCTTATATAACAAAGAATTAAGTACTGTACATATTTGAGTATAGGGGGTAGACAGATATACAGATTTGCATTGCCCACTTGGGCCTCTATGTCAATGAATATTGTAACCAAAACTAAGAATTTGTTGCCACACTAATAGACAAATATGTATTGTACATGCATTGTGTTAATAAGCATGTTTCAGTATCAAAACATCAGGTAGTATGTGATATACGTACGTACATCATCTAAACCGCTTATCCTTCTGGGTCGCGGTGAGGTGCTGGAGCCTATCCCAGCTGTCATTGGGCAGGATACACCCTGGACAGGTCGCCAGTCCATCGCAGTGCAGACAGACAGACGTACACAGTCACACACACACTCACACCTAGGGGCAATTTAGCGTGTCCAATCAGCCTGACTGCATGCTTTTGGACCGTGGGAGGAAACCGGAGCACCCGCAGGAAACCCACGCAGACACGGGGAGAACATGCAAACTCCACACAGAAAGGACCCTAGCCGCCCGGCCAGGAATCAAACCCAGGCCATTCTTGCTGTGAGGCGACAGCGCTACCCACTGCACCACCCTGCCGCCCAGTATGTGACATGTAATATTAAAAATTTAACATTAATACATTTTTCCCCTTTTCTGTATTTTAATATTTTACACTAATGTTAAAACTTTATTTTCTGTACATATTGCTATTTTGTTATTGTTTGTTATTTGGTGTTGACCAGAGGAGGATGGGTTCCCCTTTTGAGTCTTGGTTCCTCTCAAGATTTCTTTTTTTTTGTTCCTAGGGAGTTTTTCCTTACCACTGTCGCCATTGGAGACGCTCATGAGGGCTTGAACCCTAATTTTTCTGTAAAGCTGCTTTGCGACAATGCCTGCTGTGAAAAGCTCTATATAAATAAATAAAATAAATAAACATTGACTTGACTTGACTTGACGTTGCCATTGTGGTCTCCCCTGCTGAGCTTATCCACCTTCATGTCTTCCAATCTAGGTTATGTCATTAGGTACTGTTTAGCTACTGCAGTGATTGCAAGGCCTGTGTACAGACATATTGAGGGGTATGGGCTACAGGGGAAAATGGAGGCAATATGAATTTGAAACTTAATTCAATTTACTGTGTATTGCAGTCACTCTTATTAAGGCAGACAGCGTCATCATGTTTCATTTCAGATGAATGTGTGAAGAGTTTTTTCCAGTAAACCAAGAGCACTAATATTACAATCTGTCAAGTGGTTTGAACCTCAGTCACCAGCACGCAAAGCTGTGGCTTTACTCACAACTCTGTTCAATACAATCACCTTGTAATGTTTAATTACAAATCTATTTAAGAGCTCCACAGAGTCCCGTATAAACCCCTACTTTTTACAATAATGAAAACTTGGCGTCTCAAGTTATTAACACCCCTTTTTGCTGATATTATGTTTCATTGTTGTTCCATAATGTGACACTTGCTGAAAGATATTATCAATGCTGTATTGGTGAAAATATGGTAGAAATATGAATCTTCACACACGGATGTGCACCACTAACTGTATAATCTTCTCCGTCAAGCAAGAAACTAATTTACAGTGTTCACACTGTTCTCACAGGACATTAGTAATGCTACGATCACTAATGACAGAGAAAGATGAATAGCTAGACATGTTGCACTCAGAGCAAAGCTAAAGTTCAGGGTCTGCTATATTGATACTTACGATGCTTCGTCGGCTGATTTGAGTCTTCCAAATGTGTCTTGAGAATCTGATGAAGAAAAAATAGCTTTGGAAAGCTTGGTCATTTTTGAGTAATATGAAACAACTACTTAAAAATGTAAAAAAGAGACAGGATTAGAGTGCAGAAAACAGCAACACTCTTGCCAAGCGATTTTAAAAAGCAGAAACTATGTCACAGGAACTTTGTGCCTGTGTCAATGTTTCTTGCTCTTGCTCTTTAGGAGTTTCTCCTTGCTGCTGTCACCCTTGGCTTGCTCACTGGGGCTTGTACTCAGATTTTCTGTAAAGCTGTTTTGTGACAACACCTGTTGTAAATAGCACTCTAATACGTTTTGATTTGACGATTGGTACTGCCTAATAGCAGCGAATCTTATAGAACTTAAGCTGACCCATGACCTCTTTTCCTGGGGTGATTCCGAGCCTTATTTTGCTAAAACAGATCTTAAAGGATGATAAAGGCAACATAAAATAGTTATTAACAGTTATTATACACATCAACTAATAGGGCACTTGTACCATCTGAGGGCAAAAGGGCCCCCACTGGGGCCTGTCTGTGCATGTACCTGAGTGATAGCCTTTTTAGTGCAATGCCAGCTCATTTAACATGTTATTTTATTTAAGACCTTATTTCATTGAGTGACATTAGCAAACTTCAGCCAGTGGAACAGCATCTGCGACGCCAGGCAGGCCAGCTCAGCAGGGGGGACCGCCACACCATCATGTTAGCCATCTCAGTGGTTACAGTTAATGAATTTTGACAAAATCTGATTTGATGCAATTAGTTACGCATCCCAACAAAAAAAAGTTAAAGGGAAAAAACAGTGCAAAAATAGGGCTCTGTATTTTGAGTGGCCAAAATGTGAAATATTCCACCCCTGGGGAACCAGGGATTACACACTGCCTACTCCTGCTTGAACACAGCTCAATTTACTAGTTAGTCTTGTTCCTGGAAAGCAGGCAGATGTAGTCTGAATGCCCGTGTGTATATGTGTCTGTACCGAAAGCCGACTGCCTTTTACAGCCCTTCATTGAGAGCAGCACCTGAGCCTGAATGAAGCGAGAGAGGATGTGTCGTGTTGACTGAAATGGCTTGTGACACTCTCATGATCTAGAGATCAGACTTTTCCTGTCCAGACACAGAAATATGCCTCTGTTTAAATACGCCACATTAACTCAAAGCCCTGTAATGTCAGAGGCTGGAGATGACCCTTACACTTCATCACTTCGCCTGCTGCTGCACGAGGGTTATCAAAGCAGATAGACGCCAGCACCTAAAAGTATTGATTGTACAGTCAGTCTGAATGGCAGCTCCACTGTGCTGAAGCATGACTCTGGACTCATGTCTGCTCCTTCCGCATTAGCTACTGGCATGTTATCAGAAGCAGGAGAAAGCGTGACACTGAGGAGAATGGCTGAGGTGAACACGCCGCAGCCATAAATCAAGGCCTGTCCAGCCTGGTGCTCACACACCTCCCACCTCCCAACCTCTGCTTCACAATGACTGACACGTCTGATCCAATCTTCTGGATACCAACATACAGAAGCTCTTTAATTTCCTTTCTTTGATTGCCATACACCGAAATCTCATCTGGGAAAAAGGCGCTCTGGAGAGCTTTTAAATTAAGGCAATTAGGGATAAAAGCATCGTACACAAAGGACGTGAACATAGGCCCGGCCCTTTCTCCATCTGGACACATGCTTCTGGCTTCTTCGCGGCTGTTGTTAGTGCTTTAGTGCTCATAGAGTTTATGATTCACTGTGTAACTAACAGTAGACATTTTGAATATTTAATGCATCACAATGTTTGGTTACATTGTGTAACAACTAGTAGACATTCCGAATATTTATTACATCACAAAGTTTGGTTATATTGTATAACTAACAGCAGACATTCTGAATATATATTACATCACAATGGGCCTTATTTACCAATATCTTGCTAAGTTTTTTCTTAAATTTGTTCTTCAGAAGGTTCTAAGAAAAAGTCTACATCCTATTCATTACAAGTTCTTGAACTGCAGATTGTTTGCACCTCTGTGCTCTTGAGTGTGTGTAGATACTGTTCTTCCCTTAAGAACAAATACCAAATAAAAAAAAACATCGGTGAATGTCAGAATCTTCTTGAAAACTATGTAAGTGGTTTTTAAGAAGAAATTTCTTCTTGGTGAATGAGGCCCAATGTTTGGTTACATTGTATAACTGATAGCAGACATTCAGAATATTCCTTATCACAAAGTTTTGTTACACTGTATAACTAATAACAGACATTTTGGATATTTATTATGTCACAATGTTTGGTTACATTGTATGATTAATAACAAACATTTTGAATGTTAATTACATCACTGCATTTATATATGGTTTATAAATGATAGCAGACTTTTTTTTATTAATAGCAGACGTTTTGAATATTTACCACACCATAATTTTTGGTTACATTGTATAACTAATATTAGTTATTATTAGTTATTATTGGAATATTATATTCCAAAATACTCCATATTCCATAGATATTAGATATTGCATATTTGTTATATCACAATATTTACAATAGTTACATTGTACAAATATTAGTGGACATTCTGAATATTTATTGCATCACAATGTTTAGTTACATAAATAATAGTGGACAATCTGAATATTCATTACATCACAATTTTTGGTTACACTGTGTAAATTATAGCAAACATTCTGCTATAATATATAGTTTATTATGTCACAATGCACAGTTACATTGTATTATTAATATTAGTAAACATGCTGAATATTTATCACATTATAATGTTTGGTTACATTGTATAATTAATAACAAACATTCTGAATATTTCTTACATTGCCATACTTGGTTAGATTTCATAACTGATAGTAGACATTTTTTTAATATTTATTACAACACAATGTTCGGTTACATTGTTTACCTAATATCAGACATTCCGAATATTTATTACATCACAATGTTTGGTTAAGTTGTGTAACTTATAGTAGACATTCTGAATATTTATTACATCAAAATCTTTGGTTACATTGTATAATTAATAGCAAACATTCAGGATATTTATCATGTCACAATGTTTGGTTACGTTGTTTAATTAATTGTGGTAAACATTCCAAATATTCCTTACATCCCAATGTTTGGTTACATTGTATAACTAACAGCAGAAATTCTGAATATTTAGCATGCCATGACAAATATTCGACACTCCAAATTGTTTTTAATTAATGCCGTTTGATTACACAGATACAACAGTTATCATCAGAAGATGCTTAGTCTCAATTGGTATTCAACAGGGGTCGACAGCTGTTTGGCACATCAACAACATCCTCTTCAAGGTGTTTCTAGCCTGAGCGGTAATCGCTTAACACTCTGGCTGCAGGTGAGGAACGGGTCCTTGACCACGGAGGCATTCTGCAGAATCGCTCTCACTGCCATTATTCCATCCGGAGTGCCAGTTCTTGCCGTGCTCTCTGTGATACTGTGTGGGTAAACTAAATGGAAGCCTGACAGGTTGATAACAATAGCTCCTTTTCAAACTGCGGTGGTATGTCCGAAAAAATCGAAGCCAATGGTTTGAGAGCCAGGTGCTTTAAGATAAAGTGTCTTTTTCTCCCACAACACCAGACTGAATGTGAATGGCGGGAGGCAGGCTGTTCTGAATGAAAACAGAGGGACAGTTTTAATGGCAGAAGCTGCTGCAGCGTGGATGTTCACAGATATCTGCAGCAGCTTCCCTACTTCAGGCCTTTCACAGCCAACTGTTTAATATTAGCCGAGATCTAGTCACCACCGGAGAAGAACGAATGGGCCCCAATATGGCTTTAACAGCCCTCATTAGCTGCAGACCTGGCTTCGCTTTCGAGGGACTCGTGTTTTGATTTATTTCTCATGTCACAAACTGTGCCTCTGTCCTTGAGCTGTTTGCTTTCCACCTCAGTTCATTTTCACAGACAAGTGCACAGCCATGAGACCTGGAGTTAGACCAACCTTTAATTAATGCCCAGTTGGCATTTCTGCCTGTTTGCGAATTTGCGCGCGTGTTTTAGAACTATAATCTTAACCTGTCTGATGGGAATCTCCCCTTTAGGGCACAGCAGTGCTGATGATTTAAAGTTCTACCATTTTTGGAGGGGAAAAAGAGGAAAACAACACAGCATAGTAAACAAAATCACACAGGATGTCGAGAAAACAACGACCCTGAACCTCAAACATGGCGCACCATAAAAACTAGCCTGCATTAGAAATTCAGATTAGAGCTCGTTCAGATCTGATTTAAGCATGTAAGTTGAATCCCAGGAGGTTGTCCCCAGAGACAGAGTGAGGCAGCTTTAAAAGGATAGTACTGCTGTGTCATTGATTTATTGCCTAGTCTAGTTGGATTTAATATAAGAGGTATGGGGATCTACAAGACAGCTCTTACTGTTTGGGGTCAACCCTAGCATCTGTTTAAATGATAATTAATTTGTGCGCTTAATGTTTTTCATATTTTTCACCAGCACTTTTTTTCCTTATGCATGGGCCTAGATTAAAAACAGGATTTCTCTTCCTCCTTTGCCAAGTCTCCAGTGGTGCATAACATTAAGGATCTTTCTATAGTGTTCCAGCAAGGTCTCGGATTGAGTTTTAAGGCCAAAATAATACCTGCTTACTCTGATGATTTAATATTCAGAATAAAGAAAGAGGAGCATCTTTCCAATCTTTCCACTCAAGGCTTCAGATGAGTGGCAGCCTTTCTTAAAACTTGTGCTCATTTGAATGGAAATCGAGGGTCCTTTTTCACACATTCTGTCATGTGCCATGTTTTTTCCATTCCCGCTGTTTGGAATCTGATGTTCCTTTGATTGATGCGGCCATGTTAGCAGTTGCTGAAAATCAAGCGCTGAGTACTTTGTTTTAGCTCAATCATCAACTCCGACCAGCGCCAACGGACGGAATAATTGATAGTCGTCTGCTGCTCGGTGACACACTTCTGCGTTGAGCAAGCAGGAGGCTCTGGACTTGGAGCTGTTGCGTGACATTTATTAATCATAGCTATAACCGAGCTCTATTATCAACCCCCAACCACTCCCTGCAACATAACTCCAGCATCATGGAATTATTCATTTGCTTACTATTTGCACAGCAACAAAGTTTACAGTAAATACAGCGTTTTTATATTTAAAAAAGGGAGAAAAATGCCACTCTACTTAATTGTGAGTGCTCTATATTTTGGTAATTGTGCTGATCATGCCTTTGAAACAGAGCTATCCTTCTCTGTGATGTCTTTTGAAATGCCACAGTAATGAGGGCTAAAAAATAAAGCAGCTCTGTATTTCACAAGCATACGCGGTCTTTTCAGTCGAAGGAGTTTGCTTCTGGCAATATATGTATATTTAATTGGGTGTCAGTTCACTCTCCCTGAATGCTCACTTGTATACTCTGAGCCTCTTGGTCTTTACAGATGAAAAGTGCTAACACCTATCACTGGAGTGCTAAATACCTCAACCTTTTAAAATAATTATGCTCTATATTTCCTTTCTTCCTCAGGTTCGCTCCCAGGAGACTTAACTTGCCTTTTTCACCTTCAGTTTTTGTTTGTTTTGTTTTTTTTTTCCTTTCCTTTTCAGTCCTGAGTTGCCGAGGTTTGTGGAATCATTAAGGGTTGCGCTTCCTTTGTGTGATGATAAAACATTCCACAGAGCTAAAGTGGACAACCCCCTGTTCTGATAAAGTATAAATACCTTTTTTTTTTTTTTTGCAAAATACAACTCTTCATTCATGTTTATCACACAATATCATCTTCCTCTTTCATGAAGCAGGGAAGAGCATGCATCATGAATTTTAATAGCCCTCTCTGACAGCAGGAAAATGCAAAGGAACTTGAAGTGCCGACCTGCCGGTCCGTTTAGCCTTGAGAAACCCGGAGAACCCAACAGTTATTAATTTTGGCGCTGAATATTTGTCCCATAGCCTCACCCCAGCCGGCAGTAACGTGGGCACACTTTGATATTTTAGCATATTGATAAGATGTTTTCAAGTGTGAAGAAATATAAAATTTTCCACAGCCTGGAAATAACATTATGAATTATTCCCACTCTTCGAGCATGCGGAATCAGCTATGTATGCCGCTATGTTTCCATCACCATAAAGAGACATAAGATGAAAGTTGGCCTGCTCAAACATTCTATGAAAAGATGATGTTGCCTAAATTAATTCCCATCAGTGCCTGCTTCCTCTGTTGCGGTCACAGAGGAGCTTCTCTAAACTGTGTTTACTTCGCTGGCATCCAAGCAGTGTTGCAGTGCATCAAATCTGAAGCCTCTAATGATGAGGAAGCACAGCGAAAGGGTATAATCAGTTTGAATTAGGACTATAAACATAATAGTGATATCGCTGCACTTTCTTGATAGATGTTTTGCTCATGCATGAGCATGCATTGATTAGGTACCCGTCTTTACCAGCAAAGCAGTAAATGGTGCGCCCCTGTCACTCCTCACTCATGCCTCGCCTGACCTGCACTGCCCCCAGCCTCCATTACTGGCCCTCGCTCCCTTTACAGCAGTTTCGCTTAGACATTAATCTCCTTTCCTTCTCTGCACCATATCTCCAGAACCACTACACGTTCCTTAACGCTGATCTTCATTATGTGAGTTTGAAGTCAGAGCTTTGGCCCATCGCCTCTCGGTCATCCGGGTGCAATTTTGCATCCTGCCATGTCAGGCGGTCATTTTTCATCGTCTGCAGTGACTGCTCCAGCTTTGCTGTCCTCGCTGCCTGGAGTTAATTCTGGGAGGCTGTCACTGCATACAGTAGATAACCGTCAGGACTGCAGAGTAATGCTGAACTCTCTTAATACTTTAATGTGTTGAAAAATGAGGAATGATTGCAGACCTACACCTCATCCCACGTACTCGCTATTTGTTATCTCCGACTCTTGCTAAATTTGCAGTACCTCTAGTTCTGCAGTACATTCAAACAGTCATTTTCACAGCGTTAGCGTGCTGTTTATATCATCAAATAGTGAAGCCGTCATTATCCCTGTAGGAACAGACTAGTAGGTGCTTGGTCATTATGTGCTGCACGGCCCAAAAAGGCTCTCTAAAACCCAACCCCATATTTGGTCCTTTGATGTCATTATGTCAAGGCAGAGATTAATGCCCTCCACACTGCTATAATGTCAGTGCAGTGGATAGAGGAGGGTTATGGATGGTTACGAGAATCTGCAGATCTGTGTCAGTCTTATTTCATTGGGGCATCAGGTGGGAATAAACTGCAGCTAGGGGCTGTGGGAGGGATTTTATCTCTTTTATCAGCCTCATTCAGAAGCTTCCACGAGGCACAGTTAGACCCTGCTACTTTTTTTATTGTCATTTTATTGGCATGGTTCCTTCAGGCTGCAGGAGACAGAAGTTATTTTCTTGTTTACACTGCTGCCATCCCATTATTCCATTAAAAACTCTGTATATTAATCAGTTTAAATATACATATATTGACAAGCTGTTGGTTATATAAAAGGATCCACTACCAAAAACTCAAATTATATTTCTGAAGCAAGATTATAGCATTCTTCACTAATATTGACTTAAAACGTCTCACTGTTTATATATGACCTTCATTTGCCTCAAAGAATAATTTTATCCCTTTTTCAACATTTCTGCAAAATTAAACCGTTAGAATGTACACAGTCATACAGTCACACAGAGCGGTTTGATGTCAAATATGCTGCTCTAAACAAACTTCTAGCATTTTTCACAGTGGTGGTTAAAGGAACCAGACATCTGAAGAGTTTAAGAGCCTGGAAAATGTACCTCACGGACAGGTATTGGATAAAATGGTTAAGGTTATGTTGTCTGATGCCTGAGAAATTGGTTTATGATAGATCTGAGATAATGTTTTGGTCTGAAATGTATTTCAAAAACACATGCAGGGCATTAATGCAAAATATCTTTTACCTTTTTTATTCATTATCAACACTACATATAAAAGCTGGAAAGACAGGTGTAAGTTCACTAGTAGTTTCAGATAGCAAATAAAATGCTTATATTTATAGTTATATATTGTATACATTGTGACCACCGGTTCCTATCACCACCACTGTTAAGAAAACTGAGTATAGTTTCTCTACAATGCATTGTTTCACAACAAACCGCTCTGAATGACTTTGTTTACATCTACAATACAGAATTGTGGAGAAATTTTGAAAAACCGGTGGAATTCCCCTTTAATCACAACTTGGTAAGGATTCTGCTTACCATCAAATTCATACGTTTGTGCAGAATTGTGCGACAGTTCTTGATAGTCCCTTACAGACTTACCCTACTGTATCCTACTGATTTGCAGCAACTTCATTATTTATAAACACAAGCATTTGTTTTATATTTTACAGGATGTGGCGTCTGAAATGCGCAAGACTCGCGTTATTAATTCTGTAGTGGTGCTTTCTTCGTGTCATTTATTCCCACCCGTTTTCCGACGAGTCCCGCCTTCTTGCGCTATGATAGGCTAGTTGTATCTGCGGGCCGCGTGTGAGTTAGAACTATTAACCAATCATAATGTAGGAGAGGGTTTACGGTTAGCCAATCGTAGCGCAGGAAGACGGGACTCGCCGGAAAACAGGTGGGAAACAAAAAATAACGGTTCTTTCTGCACTCCCTCCTCCCAACCGACAACTAAGTTCCTCTCATCTCCCTCACAGCTCGTCACTCGGAGACCGCCGTGCTGAGAGGAAGGCATCGCTGCATCTCCGCTGCTCAACCTGGCACGAATTTAAACGGGGCGACCGTTAAACCGAAGCTCGCGTGCGTGGAAAACCAACGGCATAACTTATGTAGCGTTAGAGTCGTTCAGCATGCCTCACGAGACCTGTTTTTCTGCCAGACTGTTCAATATGCGGCGGCCGATATAACGAAATTAATATTTTTCGTTTTGAAGACATTTTTACTCTCCTGCGGAGATTAACGTTATTTTCTGTGTGCTCTCATTGACATTCCCCCTTTAGGCGGGTTTCTTTAACGTAAGGCGAACGGTACTCGCTATGTGTTTAACGGTGAGGTAACCTAGGTTAGTTAGCGTTAGTTCGTTAGCAACGGTTGAGTCCAAAAAAGTGCACATAAATGTCACTGTTTCGGATTTTGAGTGATATAAACGGTGGATGCGGCGAGGAAGCCCCCTGTGTGTGACCACAGCGGGCTCCGGGAGCGGGGGGCATGAAGTCTGTCAGCGGTTTAAAGTGGAATTTGTCGCCGAGCTTTTGGATTATTTATCCCGAGATGGTTCTGGTTCCAGTGCTGTGGTTTCTATCGCAGGCTCGAGCGGCGCCCTCGCTAACGGCCGAGCAGATGGACATGGGGGTGGTGAGTGCCTTCTTTTTTGTCTTTCTTTCTTTCCATCTCTCCGCTCGTAACTAGTTCTTCAGCAGCTGCTGAGAGACAAATGCGTCTCGGTGAAAGCCTGTTGTATGTCGGTGGCTGGTATAGACAGCGGCCGAAGCTCAAACAATGAGCCAGTGCTTCTCTTTCAAACGGTCGTGAACTGGTTTCTTCAAAACAGCGCCCAAGTTTACTGTCACTCCACCAACGGATCTTTGTAACTAACATACCCGAGCCTATGTGGGGGGTCTGTGTGAGCTTGCTTCTACATTAGCTACATAAAACAGTTACAAAGCTTTTTATTGACCGAGACGACACTACATTCACTAACAACGAGGACGCAGCAGCAGGTAATGTTATATTCCCGCCACTCTCTCCTGTTGCCGTGTCCGTCCAGGGCTTTGGTCAGTAGACTGGCGCTGTTAGCCTGCGAGAAACTTGCTGCATCTTCAGCCACATGTGCTCCCAGTCTGAACGCTGTGTGGCTCTGCTTCTAACCAGCACACCCCTCGGTATTATCCAGTAGTGTTAGCATTTTGCATGAGATTTGGCAAGAGAGGGAAAATGTCTGCTCGTGTGCGGTTGCCATATCCACTCAGGGGGAAAATGAAAGAAATCGAATTAGATCAGCTGTGCTGTGGCAACCAGGAGTGCTGGGTTTGAGGTGAACGCTTTCACAGTTCTGCAATTCCGTTGGTTATAAACCAAGGTTTTTATGAGGGTTTTTTCCCCATGCTTGGTACAGAACGATTAAGCCAGTATTTGATCATTCAGCAGCACAGAAAAGCTTTCTTATAATTAGTCTGGTCCAGCGTGTAAAGAAGCTCGGCTCACATGGAGATTGCCTTATCCTCACCTGAACCTAGAGGGAGTTATTACAGATAGATATGGATATACTTTATTGATCCCCAGGGGAAAACTGAGGCCTTACGTGTTTTGTTTGAAGAGCTGATGCTGTAGTACTTTTTCAGTGTAGAAATGAGTCATGCTTTAGTTCAGCACTTTATATGCGATTTAATCATTTCAAACGAGAACACCTCCCTCTGTCTTCATTTCAAGTACAGATAGCATCAATTTGTAACGTGTTCCACCTGGACTGTTTATAACCTGTTTGTGGATCTGTTCTTCCTCAAAACCTATCATTTTGTAATGACTCTCATACTGTTTCATTTGAAGACTCTCATCAGTCCCCTCACTTGTCTGAACTGCTGGGTCAAAGGTAGGCTGTTTAGCCTGATTCATCACAGGCCACCCAGGTATTCCTTCCAGCTATGTACAACACCTGGGCTAATGAGCACCACCACACCTGATTTCACTAATGAGCCCCTCTTTAAGCCCTATTCAGGAACTGCCAGGACATCACGATGGCCACCCCAGGCGGGGCGCTGAGTTTACTCACAGCACAAGAACCTGGTCTGATTAGAATGTTTTAAAAGGTATTTTGGTCAGTGTGAACTGTCTAGTTTTAGGACATTGGATGACAGTAGTTGGGGTTTTTAAAAACGGGACAATTTCATGTTCAATTGTAGAATGTTATGTTCTTTATTTTCCGTTTGGCCAATGAGCATAGAGCAAACTTATTATTACAACATATTTAAAAATGTTGGACAGAGTGGAAAGTATTTTTTTTCCACTTTGGTTTGGTTTGGTTTTAGTGATGGCTAGGGCTACAGCGATTATTTGTTGACGGACTGAATGATCATCGAACGGTAGAATGTTGAGAACATCACAGATATAATGGCATTTTTTCCCCATGACAGCACATCTATGTTAAATGAAGTGCGTTTTAAACCATGATGTGCAAGCCTGTCCTAATTTATGCTTTTCATATGTAAAAAATACATTATCATGATACTTGAAGACATTTTTATGGTACTTGATATCACAATATTTATCACAGTATTAAATTGGTGATCTTTAAGTTCTGACATTCTCCACAATATGCTCAGAACAGCTTATTGGCTAATTATCACATGATTTATCACGATTCAATAAAGCACCGTTGTATTGCACACCCCAAGCTGTTGATTTTTTTATGTTCAACGCATCATGTCACTTATAATGTATTGTTCTGCTTGTAAGGGACATTGGTCATTTTGCCTTCTAACTGGTAGCAGCACAGCCTGGGGCAATAAGAGATTAAGTGCCTTGTCCAGGGACAGAACAAGGATTACCCAGTCATGGGATTTGAATCCACAACCTCATGGTTGTTGGCTCAGCTCTCTTACTGCAGCTAGCAGTAAATGTGAGATGAAAAGTTAAATTACTTTAATTGTCCTAATGCATCAGAATGAAAGGCCTATTCTCCTTTAATATTTCAGTTTTGTAAGTTAGCCTAACAATTCTTCTTCTTCTTCTTCTTCTTCTTCTTCTTCTCTTTGCTTTTGGTGGTGGTACCGTCTAGGGTCCTAAACATTGCGGTGTTGAAAATTTGTCATTGCAGCAGCCCTAGTAGTAGTATTCTTTAAAAATAGTGGATACAGAGTTGTCTCATGCTGTTGGATGAGTGTCAGCTGAGCTTTACATGGTATGGGGTACACAACTCTGGTCCTGGAGGGCTGATGACCAGCACGGTTTGGTAGTTTCCCTTTTCGGACACATGCACTAAACCTGGCAGTCAACAAATGAGTTAAATCAGATGTGTTTGAGCAGGTAAAAACTGTGCTGTACACTGGCCCTCCAAGACCAGAACTGTGCATCCTGTTGTAGCACTGCCCATTGCAGTGATTACTAATTGGAGCTTTCACAAAGAAGCAAGCCTAATTTGTGAAATCAGTTGCTGTGATGCATGGGTGGATAGAGTTCTCTTTAGTTGAGGGCTAGAGGGTAACGCACATCAAACCTAGTCACTTGTGTAGTTGCCTCGTCTGTGTGATTTTGGACTCTGCTTTGTTCCTGTGATGTGATCCAACTCCCAATGACAGCAAACGTTAATAACTAGACACGCTACCCATTTGTCAGCATTGTTTTTGTAATCATACAGTACTGTGCAAAATGTCCTAAACCATTTGTTTACTCTCCTGTCAAAACGGCCATTAAGTACAAGTTATTCATTTTTCAGTAATTAATGTGTCCACTCTTTACCTTTGTGGCATCTTCCCGTCTTTTCAGGAGACCCGCTTTCAGTTTTTTAAATAATTTTGCAGGGATATTTTTCCAGGCTTCTTGTAAATACCTGCAAAGTTCAGTCTTAGAAATTTCCTGCTTCTCACCATCTAAGTAATCCCAATTACAAAATTAGATTCCCGTCCATAAAACCTCCACATCCGAGATGTCCAATTTTATTTTCTTCTGTTCTCAGTAACTGCTTCTTGACAGCTGCGCATTCATTCAGATCCATATCATTTAGTTGTCTTTTCACAGTGGAAGAATGAACAGAAAAGATTTTCTCCCATCTCTCAAAGAAACTGTTTATCTAATGTTGACAGTTTTGGTGGTCTGCCAGGTCTTGTGCAGTTGCTGGGGGTCCCATTTTCTTTATAGCTTTTAATAATATTTTGACCTCTGGTTTTGGAAAGTTCTGTGTTTTTCACTTATTTTCCTTTGACTTTTCCCTCCCTTGTGTAATTAGATTTTCTTATATCTAATCTGATCAGCAATATATCCTGAAAAATGGCTAGGAATTAAATAAATGGAAGGTGGTCTCTGATCTTAATACTGTACTGCATATCTATACACATTAGGACTAGGAAAGTTAATGCGTTAATAAGACACTGTTAACGCCATTATTTTTAAAATGCTGTTATCACATTATTTCATTGGACCCTTCAAATCATCCACAATTCTAGGCTAAAGCCCAGCTGCTTGAGCTCTGTAACTTGCTATGATTGAGTCTGCAACTGTAAATCTGCCTAAATACAGCTTTTCTTTCCACTCATTTGGCTATATTGAAATGCACTGCTTTTTAAATGAAAAGATGTTACAAGGCAAGTTTAAACAAATAAAATTGCAATTAACTTCACAAAACAATGTGAAAAAAGACTTCCTAGTTTATAATATTTACTAGTTCAATATTTTGTTGTCTTTGAAAGGCTATACATAGTTTGTTTATGTTAAGCCAGTTTTTAGTGTCTAGCCATTTATTTCAAACTCTGACTACTCGATTAATTGTCAGTGTAATCAGTAGATTTCCCGTTTACTTATATAATCAGTAGTGACAGCCCTAATCAGGATACTTGGTGGGGATTTGGCATGGTGGCACCTGGTAGTCTCAGGTGGCCAGTGGGGCTCAAAGGACAGGAGGCTGCGAAGGCAGAGACAGATGGTGCGAGTATCTGTGGGCCAAACTGTTGGGTATTGACTGCTGGAGAAACACAGGGGAAGCAGGTGGGTGTTAGGCGTGCTGATGGGGCTTTTAAGGCCAATCTCCTGGCTGCAGGAGGACAGACTGCGCTGGGACAGTAGCACTGAGTAACAGCACCTGTGGCACTGGGGAATCTGTTGGTAGCCCTTTCCCTTGTCCTGTCTTTGCACTCCTGCCTTCCGCTCAGCGGCTCAAACACTGCTGTAACAGTGTCTCTAAACATGAATAAATCATTGTAGAGTAAAGAGGATGCTGGAAATGCCTATTACATGTTTGTCGCTTGTAATGCAGATAATATGTGGAGTTTTTTCTTCTCTCTTTTAAAGTATATTGCAATCTTAAAAAGCTATGTACGGTTCATTATTGTTCAGTTAAGTCCATTGTTATTGTTTGGCCTTTTTTATGCGATTAATCACCCAAATAATCTTATTTGATTAAGTTGATTAAGTAAATAAGTTATTTGATTACTAATGTAATAATGTGACAGGTCTACATAAAATACATGTTTATTTACATTTATTCTTCTCTTATGGTCAGTTTGCATTATAAAATCATTTATAAAGTCATGTTTTTATTATTTAAATCTTCACGTAAATGTACTGCTCGTGTACATGTAGTTGAAATGAGCTGAATATTTCTGCACACTAAGTACTGCAACAAGGGCTGCATGTTCCTCTGGATGCCTGACATGACATAATGATTGTAGATCATGACTTGCTTTCTGTGTTGAAGCGAAGGAATCAGCCTTTATTGTAATTTCTGAGCACCATCTGCACTCATCAGCAGTGGGGCAGAGCAGAGCAAAGCTCATTGTCACAAAAAGATTCTGAAATCACTCACTCTGCCTGCCACACACAGCGGTGACACTCTCATTACAGTGCGTATGCCAGTCAGTACACTAGTCTGTGTTCACACTCGGGCCAGTGGCGCCAATATGCTAGTCTCTTTTGCTGCCATGCGCCTGCCTTTCTCTCTCATCCTATTCATGCTGATGCATCCACTTGCGCTAGCTTTTGCTTCTAATTACTCAGAGCTATAGTGGGATGGGGAGGGGGACAGTGATTGACAGTTAAAGGGAAGTGGGCAAGAGTTAGCGTGGGTGCTGAGCAAAGTAATCAAAGAGAAAGGAAAAGAGTAGGAATAGAAGGGGGAAAGCACACCGAAGACAAAAAGGGTTGTGCGATTCAGACAAGTGGCTAACATGAAATCAATAGCATTTTTCTCAGCCTGGGATAGACCTGTCTCTCAGGGATAATGTAGTGGGGAGAGGCTTGCTGTTGCGGGTGGACGGAGAAAGCGTTTTTTTTCTAATGTCGGAAGTAGTGAGGTCTCTGCCGCAGATCCCCAGTAAGGGGAAAAAGATGTAACAGTGTAGCTGTTTGGGGTTAATCATTCTCCTTTTTGTTCGAATAGTAGACTTTAAAACTTGCCCTACTTTCAGCACATACTCTGGGTTCTTGTGACCTCACGTCTGTCGCCAAGCATCTTGGGGTTTCAAATTTAGGACGAGGAGATTATTTCAGGAACAATGTCTGTGGGGAGGTGGCCATAAAATTACACAGAAAGATAAAAGAGTGCATGCAGTAAACAGAACTGCACCTCCAGGAAGTCCGGGAGAAGGTGGAAAATGAGCACATCATCCTACTTCCTACTTTCCATGCTTTTCTTGCCCTTAAAGGGCAGAAATAGGCCTGCTTCATAATTCTGTGTCTGGCAGAAGTCTGCAAGGCTGTCAGATAGATAAGACCTTTTTTGCAGTTCTGATGCCATTTCATAGAGCGCTCAGATACATGACATCTCATTGTCAATCAGAGCATCCCTCTTCAGTGCTGCAGGAGCCCCCACACGTCCCTGATCCTGTTGAGTGACAGGCCTGTCCAGTTTCGGATGCAGAGTCAGTTGAGAATGGCTGGCTGAGACAGTGATTAAGGTCTTATGTCCATAAGTAGCACGCTTGTTATTATAATGACAACCATCCCTATACTCCTGTGGAAGAAGCCCTGTACAACGTCTCATACATACTTAAAATCTTTGTCTGCTTCTTTGTGCACAGTGATGGCATAATTTTGAGCTACTTTTACAGAACTAGTAGGCCAAGGCATGGATTAGCCTGAAAGCTTTAGTAGATCAACCGCAGGAAGCTAAGCAGCATTTCATAATAAGTTAAATATATCAAGGAATGAAAAAGCACAGACCCCTTTCCAGGAGGAAGCTTCCAGCAGTAATAGATCAAATTCTGTGGTCAAGCAAGAAAGAATGACCCCTTCCCACACAGAAGCGGCACGCAATGTTGCGCGCATTTCAATTGGTTCGGACTGATTTGAGCAGTTAGAGGAGGTTCAAACTGAAGCTTTTCCACTCTGCGTCCTGCCAAAGAAAACCTCAAATCAATTCCATGTGCACCCCACTCTTATTTTAGATTTTCTTCTTCTATTTAGGCTGAAATCAAGGGCACCCCTGGTATTGCTGTCCAAACGACCAACAGGCGCTTGTAATTACTGTGGTTTTGGTGTTGGGCTGGCTTGCTTCTGGCAGCTCAAAATAACCCATGAAGCAGAGCGCCTATCTGGCAGCCATGAAGTGCCATCAAGTAAACCCAAAAAGCAACTACACACAGCTTCCCTTAAATTGCTTGCAGAATTGTTTAAACAGTTGCAGAAATGTTTGGAAGAGAGAGCGTGTTTCACGTTCACTGCCATTTTTATTTTAAATGCCTGCGGTGTGGGCCAAATGATTTTGAAGAAAGGCACCATGTTGCTGATTTCAGTGACAGCCATCTTTCAGTTTTAATAAGTTTGTTCATTCTGCAGGTCGTTCGGAGGCACACAGCAGGTGCTCCCGAGGTTTGTCTCTCATTTGCATTTGTCAGTTCCTAACAAGACGAAGGAGAGCGGCAAAGAGAGGTAGAAGAAAAAGCTTTGTCAGATGCAAGGCATGCCAAAGAATCCATTTTGGGAAAGCGGAGGCTTTTGATGTGTAGCAAAGAATCAACTTCAAGCCCCTGCATAATGTTTAAATGACATGGCTGTTTCTCTGTCTGGTCCTGCTGAGGGCAGGCGTGAGTGGGAACACAGGAAGAGCCAGCAGCAGTGTGTTTTCAGCCATGATTGTTTGATTCAATCATGACATTAGCTTTCATTAAAAGTGCAAGGATGCAGACAGAACCGTGTAGCTAAGTTGAGCTGAGCTTCCATAATAGGGAAATCTGTCCTCAAGACAAATCTGATTTGACTTCTTGCAGAGTAATGCTAGACTACATGATGTTAACCTTTCTTGTGGTGTTTAGTTACCGTTAGATTCCAGAGATTCCAGAGATATATATATATATATATATATTTTTTTTTTAAAGAATAATCTAGTAAAGTCACTTTGTAAAAACAGGTATTTCTTTAAACAGGGGCTGAGCAAAACGGCATCGTTTTTAAAAAGGCTGTTATCTTCTGCTGTGCACTTGTTCAGCATGGTTAAAATAGATTCAATAAATGGATTAGTGTGTATGTGTGTGTGTGTTTTTTTTGTGTGAGAGAGAGAGAGAGGGAGAGAGAGTGTGCAACACAACCAAAAAAAAAATTTTACTCGCACTGAAAAATACAGCCAGTTAATAGAATAAATAGATTGTGGAATTTTTTCATATGTTTTGTTTTGTTTTTCTTGGTTGCCTCCCTTGGGTACAGTGTCAACCGCTGATCTCTGAAGTTTAATAAGGTTTCACATTCATGGATGTCATGTAATGCAGTCTTGCAGGCATAAAGTTTGAATATTAGAGAAGCTTTTAACATTGTTTTTCTCTTCACGTCTGTGGGGTGAATCATTGGAAGAGGGCTAGTTTTAAGCATGGCCTTGCAACAATGGTGAGAACAACTTGTTCGTTTGGGAGATAAGTGCACAATGCATTAAGAGCAGTATGTATATTAATATTCACAGCGTAGGTCCAGTAAGGAACCTCACATCACTTATGTCCCTGTCTCCTGTTTTGTACCCTGCTTTCCCATCATATCCCTTTATGATTTTGGAAATTTTAGCTTGGCTGGGCTTGCAGTCTTGCAGAAACAGCACTGACATGAGCAGTAGACAATGTGGAGTTCCTAATCTTTCATCATTAATTTAGTTATGTACAGCATCATCAGTTCCAGTAATGTTCTTGATCATTATTATTTCAGGAGGTTGGATTTGATGAGTGGTTATTGGCATGGCTAGGTCATTGTGAAATGACCCATACATTGATTAAGTGGGTGTTTATAAAGTAAGCCCGTGAGATTACTCTCTGCTTAGCTTTTTAATTAGAACTGTTCATTTTAGTAAATGTATTGACCAAATTATGATGCTATACCTTGATTGTTTCTGGCATGTGTGTGTGAGATTTAGTGGTGTCCTACATTATATTTCCAAAAGGATCAAGACCCCCCGTCTAATTAGTGAATCCAGCTACTTTCAGGTGCACCCACTGCGCAGACACAGCTTGTATAATCTCCATTGAAAAACATTGTCTGCAGAATTGGATGCTCTGAGCCTAAAGTCATGATGCCCAGTGCCATACGTCCACTACAGGGGCATAAAGCTCCCTTGCAGTTGGCTGGGGAGCAGTCAAACTTGAGTTTTGTGTTTAATTGTAGTGGTGGTTTTGATCCAGAACTAATCATCCAAGATCAGTACCTGTTCTCACTAAGGCTGTGTTCACAGAGCAGGTAGAAGTGGCCCAAATCCGATCTTTTTCTTTATATGTGACACAGGTGTGTTATCTGTGTGGCACTGTGTACAGCAAAAAACACATTGAATCGGAATTTTCAATTCCGATTTGAGACGCTTTTATAAGTGGTACTGAAATCCGATACGTGTCTGATATGCAGCAATGCGACTCTCTGAAAAGCCAGATCAGAATTCATGCGACTTATCCAAAACTCGAAGAGATTTCGAAAGAGCAGCCACAGGAGAACGAAGCTGCAGCGTCAAAGAACAGTTAAAAGTCTGAAAGCAAAGATTAAAGAATCTGAGGACACAAACCAAAGAAGTGACGGTGCCCTTTTTACGGCGAGCTCAAACACATTCTGGGTGATGAGCCCAGCTGTCAGTCAATGAAGCTTCGTGATCGTTCCTGTGACGCTGATGAAGATGAAACTGAAACCTCCCGGAGCGGAGTGGACCTGCATTCGTTGGCAGTCATGATTGTTTACCTCTGCGTGCGCGCCCCAAGTGAAGGAATGTTCGTTTGCACATGTGGGTCGGTTTAGCAGCATCATCTGTTCAGACTAATGTCACATACAGGTCATATTTAAAAGATATTGTGAACAGCCAAACAAAAAAATCTGATTTGGTGTGAAAATCAGATTTGGGCCACTTGAAGGTAGCCTAATACTCTTGTGGCTGAATGCAGTCAATTCCTCACAGCAGTGTTCCAACATCTCGTGTAAATTCTTCCCAAAGGAGTAGAGGTTGTTACAAAGGAGGACAAACTCCCTATAAATGCCCTTGATTTCACAAGAAATGTTGGATGAGCAGGTGTCTGCATTTTTCCGTTTTTTTGGGGTTGTTTTTTTGTTTTTTTGTTTTTTTTTTGTTTTATCATTTTTGATACAGAATTAGAAAAGAAATGGCTAACATAACTTCAGCATTTATTTTTGTATTTATTTATTTATTGGTAATTTCCAAAACTATTTTTGGTACAAGTTTATTTACAAAGGAGATTTTCTAACATGACTCTCCCAGCAAACTGTGCCATCCACAGCCAAATAAAGATGGACTCTGCAACCAAATAGAGGTGGACTCTACAGCCAAATAGAGGTGCAGGTTGGTGGCTATTAACATACAGAGTGAGTTATTTGTATTGTCTGTTCAGAATTGGCACTTAGCACCTGCTTGAATTCAGTGGGGAAAGTAGCTGCTGAGATTTGTATTTTCAAGGCTAAAGTTGGCTTCCTATTTGCCAGCTTCTTATTAAAATTGTCAGCAGTTGCATGTTACTGCTGCTCCATTTAAGGCGGAGCACAACATTTTTATATGAGGTTGACTAACTTTAGCTTTACGTTTTTGCCTTGGTCTGGTAACAAACAGTTTGGTGATTTCACAAATGAGTTAGCATATTTGATGTATTAATTAGGGTATTTGCTCCTCGCGTTAAACAATGTTGTCACTCTGTCAACGTTCAGTCTACTACTCTTTGACTTTTTTGGTCTTTCTGGCAAAAAAAGGACTGGAGCTTAATTTATAGAAAATACTTGCATTTAAACTGCGCTGGCAGTGTTAGTCAGAAAAATCCTAATTAGATATTTTTCCCAAATTTACTAGCCCTGCTCAATTGGTTGATCAGTAATGTTCAACCCTGTATGCTGTATATGCTTGCATCCTTGAATGGATGTGTGAGTATGCGACCTGTGTCGTAACTACTTTAGTGAAACAGTACCAGTGTCGTGTCTCAGCAATGTTAATGTGGGCTACAGACTGTGTGACAAGATGACATCTTACCCTATTCACAGGAACAGCTGTTGTAGATCTATACATCTGCCAAAGTTGCTCCTGCACGCAAGCCCTGTGGAAAGCAGAAATATTACCCTTAGTCATTATGGACTGCTACTGTCTTCTGGGCCTAATCCCAATTTGCTGTGTTACATTAAGATAATAGGGTGGAAGCACACTCTGTTGTCACTGTGTTATTATCAATTTACCAGGATCAATTGTCTTCTTCATTTCCATTTGCACTGCATTCTACAGTCCTAATATGCTTTCTCACCCCTCACACTACAGTGTATTAATGAGACTCTGCTTTTCTCTGGGAATTAAATGGTTCTGTTTCAGTAAGTGCCAGTACGCAATACTATGAATAAATTAGTTTGAGGAAGTCCACAAGTCTCTTAAGGCTTCTCAGAAAATCAAAATGTGCGCTGGCTTATGAATTGATTTTTGATGCATTACAATAATTTCATACACTGTTAGGCTTGTTGCTTCATCCTTCATCATCATTTTACACATGGGCTGAGCACAGAGAAAAGAAATTCTGCAGAAGTGAATTCAAACTTTTAAAAATCTTAAAACATAATACTCATTACAACAGCTATTCATAATATCAGTTCATCCTACCTTCTGAGTTAACTACACATTAATAAAAAGTCATGGATGACTCACAATCAATAGTGCTATCAGTGCTTTGCAGAGCCAGTGTCAGACGTAGGTGTAACTGGGGTGATCAATAGTCCATTTCAGAGTATGCCAAACACAAGATAAATGAGAAAGGTATGGCTTATATGTATATAAAAGCAGTATAGATATCGGGGTTAGCTGCCTACTACATTTCAGGTACTTTGCACCTTCCCTTTTTTGTGGCTTTTGCTGGCGGTAGGATTGTAGGCCTAAGTGCTGTGAAATATGCATTCACTGTGCACTCTAACAGTCCTCTAGTTGTCGCACTACATTCCTGTGTGCTCTCTTTGACATCTAAACCTAATCTCTCAAACAAAGGTGACTGTGGTGGTGACCTCATCTAGTCCAGTCTTGTCTGGGAAATGCGGTGTAAGAGAGCCTTATTTTTTCTCTCGCCTGGTCTTGCTGCTGGAGTATTGTTTCCTGGTTCCCAGTCTCTGCTTTTGATGCTTCAAAGCAAGCGTCTGGGGTTATGATTTGTTAACATGCTCTGCGGCAAGGCTGGCCTGTTGTTCATGCCACTGTTGTCACGTGACTCATCACTTTAGCCTCGAAGGGGAAAGAATTAGGGGATAATTAGCGGCCATTACAAGAGGCATCCAGGATCACGAGCAACATCAGTGGAGCTCAGACACCCTCACTGTAGTGGTCTGGGTGATTACGTGACAGTGCAGGCTCTCTGCCGGCAGCATGTCCATAGCAGCACTGCTGCTGTTGGAAAATGGAGATCTAATTTAGCCCAAGTGGAGAAGTGAGCGTAGAGGATGGAGGACGAATTGATTCATTGATTCAGAGGGCAGGAAGAGTGGAGGCTAGTTTCATGCCTAAGGTTCTTTTTATTAGGCAGATATTGGTTTGGTTTGAGAATAGAAAGTTGTCCAACAGCTGGTTTTAGGTCTATGGTTGTTGCCCTGTTTTGTCAGTGTAAATGTACTTTCAGTAATGCAATTTCCCCAGTAAAATTCTGCCCCATTCTACAGTGCTTCATCAAATTAGTACTGAATTGACTGGCTGATATGTTGCTTAGGGCGTTTTCACACTAGGGCCATTTCAGCCATTTCACACCGCTGAGTCTTGGTTTTCTGTGCATATGTGAACACGCCAAACAAACTCAGACCCCTCTGAACAGCCCCAAAAACGAACTGAACTGAGACCACCTCTCGAGGTCTCAGTTTGGTTTGTTTGTAGTTCGTTTTGTGGTTTGATTGATTTGTGCATTGTGAAAACAAAACGGCCCCAGTCCGCTGTTTGCTTTTTGCCAGTCTGCAGTTTGTTTTATGGTGAAGACCTTGAAGCTCAACGTACGCACACAGCCACAGTCTTCCAGCACTTCACCAGGTGAAAACAGACCACCAAATATCATTTATGATGTTCCACTCAGGATAAAGTCTGTCCGTGATCTGCAACAAGACAGCTGCGCTGACATATTAAGGCAATAATATATAACATATTACCGTGTTAAAGTCTCATGTTGTAAATGCACGCAATGCTGAGTTTTAGCTGCTTTCCTTCTGAATGCTGAATGCAAACGGATTTTCGCCAGGTGGAGCTCAGTGACAAGCACAGCCGAAAACGAGGCCCACCGTGCAGACACACAGGGTCATTTTCATGCACGTTGGGCAATCGTTTCAGTGCGGCTAATAGGAAAACAGCAGGTGTGTCTGGTGGTTCCTCTCGACACCTGAAACGTTAGGTTTATCAGAGAATGCTGCCCACTTTGCGAGCACTGCGCACACTGTGAGTGGTGTGAAAGGGGTCTGAGTTTTATTGGAGTTGTGGTCTGAACAAAACATGGTCTGAGACCTCATCTGTGCTAAAAGGACCAGAAAGATAACCAAGTCCTGTTTATAGTTCACTTACAATGTGAACACAAAAAGAGCTGAGGTCATTTGCAGTTGGTTCCCTTTCAGGTTCACTTTGAAAAGAACTATATGTGAAAACACCCAGTGAGCAGGCCATGCTTCCTGTACTTAGCATGTGATCAGTGGTTTGCTAAATGTTCACTCATAAAATTCTTTCTGCATTGTTTCCGAACATGGACATATGAGGCTTTCTCTGTTGCAATGTAAGTAGCATACATATTGTAATTGTAAAAGTTGATAGCAGCTTTTTAGACCTTGCTCATAGCCATGGTGGCCTTGTACTTTCTCCTGTCAACATTCTATATCTCCAGGGCTTTCAGGGCCAGTTGCCAGCATACTTCAGCTCTGTCAGAGGAGCTCTGGACTGAGACAGTTTGTAAATCATCTCCATGACAATGGCTGTGCAGGACAGCTGGCTCTTGGTTAAAATTCAGGGGATGGACATCAGAGACCCTGTAGACATCATGCTTGCATTCAAATGGGAGCTGTTTCAGTATAAAAAAAATAAGACTGAAAACACCAACCAAATCTACAGTCCCAGCATTTCATGCTGAATAGATCATCATCTGTGTGCACTCGCAGTCACACTCACGCTTCTGTCATTTGTATGTAATTTTCTGCATTGCATGTTTCCGGAGCTTTCTCTGAGCACAACAGTATTGGACAGAAGGTGGTATGCGTCAGCTGCGTGCTTCATTCACTCTCTGTGCATTTTGTGGCATATGTAATAAATATCACAGTAGGGGCACCTTCTAGACTTATTCTATTCCGTGGTTTGAGGGCTTTGGCTCATTGCCATTTCAGTCTGGTGCCAAAGAGACCCAGCAGCAAACGATTACAGAGGTTTGGGCTCAGTGTGGCAGTTAAATTTAACTACTCTAATAGAACGTCTGAAAATTGCTGTCGACATCAGGGTTTGTTTATTTTTAAAACTTGAGCTGACTCTTGTTTACTGTTCATGCTACCCAGTGGGTAAAACCCCAGAAGCACACACACACACACACATGAAAAGTCACCGCAAGTGGCTCTGATGTGGAGTTTTTGCTATTTGATCCGAGGGTTATTTTGAAACTCCATACGTCGGAGTTGGAAATACCTCTATGGTAAGAAAGGTGCCAACGGTAGCACGGATCAAAAGAGCCTAAGTTAGGTGCACATTTCCTTGCGGATATCTAGAAATATGCAAGTGAATTTGAACTTTGCAAGCTCTGTTCAGCAGAGTGAGCTGGATCTCACTTGCACTCTCTCTGTGATTAAGCGAGAGAGAGAATGAGGGGGCAATGTCGAGAGACTATAATAGAAACGAAAGCAATACTGCATAATATACAATAGAGTGCCTGACTATACTGAATGCCTGCTTTACTCAATTGAATTTCAATTGATTTTAGAGCCTTTATGTACCAGTGTTTCAGCCATTGTAGTCTGCCCATTTGTTTGCATGAGAAGGACTGAACTGCATTGTGAGGATTCTTGACTGAGATATGTTTCCGTACCAGGCCACAGAAGGCATCTAACCGTAAAAGTGCCCTGCTCCAGTGAACCAGCCGCAGGAGCTTTAACACTGATCTTTGGCGAGTTCTGCTGTTGACAGGCAGTTGCGTCTCCTCTGTTACACACACCTCGCTTCAGCAGCCTCCCTCTGGACTCCTCGCCGCTGCCTATGCAGATCAGCCCTCATTAGCTGCCAGAAGATGGAATTAACCCAGGCCTGTTAGAATGACACTGAAGGTGCCTGTTTAAAGGGTCTGGCATATTGATCCCCTTGATGGATTTAATGAATCACATTGCATGTGTCCACCAGGGGTGACCGCTCACGTTTAATAGAGTGTGATGCCCATTATCTCCTACCAGCTTCTGATGATTTTGATGAGCAATATTTGACACTTTGTTCTTGGAGGTTTTTCTTTCTTTCTCACTGTTTGATTCTTCTCCATATTGTTCTCTATTTGTGTGTGTGTACTAGATTCAACCCAGGAGAGGTGTCTACTGTTAGCAGGGTCTCAGTAGAAGCCCAGGTAGAAGCTACAGCTTTGTGTCCCCCAGCAGTCCTGACCACTCAGTTAGAAACAAATAGGCCCCATATCACCAGAGCTGCACAAGCACTCAGGATGGGGGATTAAAAGTAGAACTTTTTTGGCCAGGTTTTAAATCCTGTGAGGATGGTTGTGTGCTTAGGGCTGAAAACAGATTTTCTTTAAGGGCCAATTTTTGCCGTCACTGACTGAATTTAGGGGTGTTTTATTCACAAATGAGGATGTTTTTGCAGAATGCTCAAAATAACATGCTTTAACTTAATTAAAATGCTAACCCATAATCTTTTGCTCTGGAATTGAGACTGTTGCAGCAGTTTCTCGTTTAACATAGCTGTTCATTTTATATATGGATGGGCATGTTCAAGATCAGCAGGCAAAGTATTAGCTATTTTGTTTGCAGCAGGGACATTTATTCTCATTGACTTAGTGCATTTTAAACTAGTTCATGTTTATTTATTACAATTATACCTTAAACGAAGTTATGAAATAGTTTGGGATTAGGACCATGCCTAAAGCTCCACCTCCTTCCAAACCAACGTCCCCCCTCCACCCCATGTCCTTCTTGTTTTTCAGTCTTATCTCTGTTCTTCATGGGGAGACCAGCCTTCAAGCTCTGTGAAGTTTGGACCATTCCTTGAACATATGGTCCAAATCCACAAAATGCAATATACCGTGACAGGCCACTTCATTAATTACACCTACCTTTTTTCTACACTAATTTATAATTTTATTAGGTCCACTTACCATATAGGAACGCTTTGTAGTTCCACAATTGCAGACTGTATTCCATCTGTTTCCCTGTATACCTTGTTAGCCCCCTTTCACCCTGTTCTTTAATGGTCAGGACCTTCACAGGACCACCACAGAGCAGGTATTATTTGATTGGTGGATCATTCTCAGCACTGCAGTGACACTGACATGGTGGTGGTGCGTTAGTGTGTGTTGCTCCAGTGCTCATACTGCAGTTTTTAAATACCTGAGTGCTGGACTGAGAATATTGCACCAACCAAAAATATCCAGCCAACAGCGTCCTGTGGGCAGCGTCCTGTGGCCACTGATGAAGGACTAGAGGATGACCAACACAAACTGCTCAGCAACAAATGAGCTCCTGTCTCTGACTTTACATCCAAAAGGTGGACCAACAAGGTAGGAGTATCTAGTAGAGTGGAAAGTGAGTAGATACAGGGTTTAAAAACTGAGTGTAGTGCAATGCAAAAAAAGCAGTGAGTGTCTAATCCACTCATACCAGCTCAACACACATTAACACACCACCACCTCGTCAGTGTCCTGACCATCAGTGTCCTGACCATTGAAGAACAGGGTGAAACGGGGCTAACAAGATATGCAGTTGTAGAACTACAAAGTGTTGCTATATGAAGTGGCCGCTTGGTGTAAGTTATAGGCTTGTTTTTAAAGGGGAAGAATTTAAAATGTGGGCAGGGATGCGTGAAGTGGTCGTGCCAAGGGGTGCTGTAGGAACTGTTGAATATGATTGTCAATTCTCAATTGTTACACCTCTTAAACTCAAATAAACAGCAGAAACTCACAGTATAAATAGTGTTGTAATGTTAGAGCAGACTGTCCTAGAACTGTTAGCAGTTTTGTTGGCTTCTGCTAATTAGATATTATTTTTCTATTTTGTCCACGTTGGCTCTTTGACTCTGTTTTTTTCTGACAAGTTGCAGAAGATGTGGACCAAGAGAAAAGAATCCTGTCTTGCACTCAAAAACAAACATCAAACACCCCTTCCCTGACTTTCTCTGACATGCATAAAAAATGTATGAAAACACTTGAAAGAACACATTGCGCACATTCAGACCAAATGCTTCACAGTGTTATACATAAACATTTACAGACATGCATATCCATACATACACATACGAGTACACACACATACACACGTTCTGTACACAGTCAGCTGTGCCCTGCATGAGAGTTCACATTTGGTAGTTCACATTTTAGATATACAGAATGACCACATATGCTCTATTGATCACCCACCTCCTGCATACACTCACATTGATCATCCAGGACCAGGCAGTCAGGCAGATAAGTGTATGTGTGTTCAACCATAGCCATAAACCTTTAGGGAGAGTGATTATGTCACGCCAGACTGTAAGTGTCAGCCTGAGAGAGTGTGCGTGAATGCCTTCTTCTGCTTTTCTCCTTTGGGTTATGTCTAGCTGTAGTGCTAACCGAGCTGACTGCATGTCTAACCTGCGTGTGAACATGTTAAATACACTGCGCTTTTCTTTATGCCTGCAGCACAGCATCTGCCACCGTAGCACAGATGCTGGATGCTGGGATATGCCTCTTACTTTCAAGTGTATGTCTGTCTATAAAGATGAATCCTCCTTGAAACACCTGGAAGGTCTGTCAGTATTTACTAATTGCGTGCTTCTCCAAGACAGGGCTGCAGAGGTTATTAAAGAAAGTAGGAATGTATTGTTTACTGGTACAGATGCACATGTATGATGAACTGATGGGTGTCTGTGGTGTAAACGGACTGTGTATTCATTATCGTCAAGCACAATATAGAACAGTGTCTAAGCTATAGCAGTGAATTAATATAAAGTATTCCAGTGTTCCAGTTGTAGCTGTTATATAGTTCACTGAGGCAATTATATAAAGTTGATCACATGTTTGGACCAGCCTGACCGTTATGAAGATTTTTGTGACTGATACTGATTTTTCTTATTTTATTAATTTATTATGTACGTACAGTGTAGTGCAAAATGTAGAGTATTCAGTATTTAAAATGTCCACCCTTTGCCTTTATTACAGCTTCCATTCTTCTAGGGAGACTTGGCTTCAGTTTTTCAAAGAAATCTGCAGGGATATTTTTTCGCACCTTCAAGTTAAACCAATATACATTCAAAGATGAGGTCTGGACTGAGAACATCAGCAACTTTTTTATTTAATTTTCAATATTTCTTCTTTTTTATCTGTTTCCTTTTCTCAGTGACATCTTTTTGATAGCTGTAGACATGTTTTTTGTTTTTTGTTTTTTTTTTATGTAGCCATAGCATTAAGTTGTCATCTCACACTGGAAGGATGGACAAAAACACCTGATTTTTCCTGATCTGAAACAAGAGTGGAGCTTGATTTTCTCCCATCATAGATCTTCATGGCCATAAAACCCATTCGTTGTATGAACAAATGCCATGATATAACGAGCAAACAGCAACACAGGGAGTAATATAACTAACATTAACTAGCTAGATTTTGGGTTTGCCTGCTGTCTCTACAGTTGTTACAGTGAAGCTAACCTCAAACATTAGCAAACAGGACAAAACAATACTGCCACACCGATTCTGTTGAACAGCAAAAATAAGTTAATGTTACACGCTGTCAAGCAGAAACAGAGCAACTGTTTACTTTTAATTCCCTTTTCATGCCTTCAACTCTGCCTTCAATCCATAGATCATGAAGCAAGCTAAACTAACTAATATTGGCACATGGATGCTAATATGCTAACAGAAAATGAATCCTTAAAGTTTTGAGGTTAAAACGCGTTAATTACAGCTCTACACGTTCACAAAGTGAGTTTACAGCTTGATAGAAGCCAAATATGTAATACACTTTAGGAAAAATGTTTTTCATTAGGAAAAAAGATATGACGAGGCTGACGTTGCCTTCCTATTTGCCACCTTCTTGTTCAAATTTTCCCATTCCACCTTAAGTGGTGTAGCAGTTTCCCTGCATTCACACCGGCAGCGACACAATGCGACAAAGCGGCCGGAGGTCATTAATTTTCAAAGAGAGCTGGCGATTTCTGGCGACAGAAGCCGGTGTCAACGTTGGCGACGTGAAGTGGGCGGAGTCAGCGACGTGACAAATTTGAGCAGAATTTAACTTTATGCAAATAAGAAGTGAAGCGATGTGGTGATTACCAATAGAAACTGAGCATTGAGCTTTATCTCCGCCGTTGTGAAACGGTACGCTATGGGTGTGTCTCAAAACCTAGTGAGTTCTCTACATAGACAGCATTTTACGTCACAATATGCGCGCTCCCGTCAAGAAGGCTGTCCCAATTCTTAGATATCTCAAATATGCTGCCTACTGAGGTCTCTCATTTTGGCCGAATATCAAGAGAGCATCGGATGTTTCCTCAGCCGCTGAGGCAATCCCGCGATGCAGTGCGGCGCAACTTTTGTTTGAAGATGGCGGGCAGAAGCGCTTCACCGAGCAGCGACGTCATCTTCAAATGTAAGTTATTCTGATTTTCTGGGGTATTTATCTGTTTTCTTGTTTTCTAGTCATAACGGTGCACAAATAGCCTATACTTTCCGCGTATGACCACAACTATTGTCTATTTTGCTGTTTCATTCAGAGCAAATACAATTAAAATCGCTATATAAACTGCCAGAGCAGGATCCATGTTGGCTAACTGTGATTCTGACGGCTGAGGTAAGTAAACGCCGGTCTCGTGCAGTGGGCGGGAACAAGCGGCGACGTCACTGCTGTCTAGAGCGTCTCATTCATCTTATAAGGATAGATGACGGTTGGAACGCTGCCTACTTAGACAGCTGTCCGCTCGAGTTCAGAAACACCCACAGGCGATCAGCGATCTGGGTGACGAGGTGAAAAGTTGCTGCCGGTGTGAACGTAGGGTTACATTTTGGCGCCTGTGGCAAAATACAGCTCATATGTTTTACATCTCTGATCAGCTCTCAGGATCAGCTAAGTTAGACAAATATTGGTTGATGGCCAATCACAGAAAATCGTCCGATACCGATACATAGCCGATCATCAATCCTTTCATCTCTAGTTGTTAGTCCCATTTTCTCTACATCTGTTAATAATTTTTTGAACTCCAATTTTTGAAATTTGCTGATATCAATAATGTATATGGGATAGTAATATCAACCAACTACTATGAATGTTCTTTCTTCTTCAACTGTGTTGACTGAAACTTCATGCTTCATCTTTCACATCCATACACACAGCTGTTTTAATGTATTGCTGAAGAAGTTTGTATGAGCTTGTATAGACTGGGACATGCCCAGTAAGACTTGCATTTTAAACAGTGTATTTTATGATCTGTGAGCTTTTTTTTTTGTTACTTTTAACATGACCAACTGTGTCTGAGTTACACACTGGCTACCTCAGCTTTATCACTGAAATTTGCTTTTTCTTTTGTTTTGGAGGTGCCTGTCCGTCCCTGCTCTGCTGTACTGTAATGAATGTGGCAGGATGCATGAGCTTGTGTGCTGCGGTTGGCTTTGGGGCTGAAGATGAGTGATCAGCGCCCGTCTTAGTTGTGTTGTGGAGTGGTAAATGCTTAAAGGTGTTATTGTATCGATCGAGCTTGCTTGTTGTTTGTGGTGCCTCTGTCTGATGAATATGCATGTCGGGGGAATGAGAGACAGCTTCACTTTATCTCTCGCTGATCTTTTTCTCTCCTGCTCTCTCTTTTCTTTTTCCCCTCTCTCTCGCTCTCTCTCTCTCTCTTTCCCTCCCTCCTTCACTCTGTCTCTCTCTCCCATTCCATTACTTTATGTACATAGGATAAATGCACCTTTTAAGCCTTCCTAAATCGATTTGCAGACATTTTCAAAATGGATACATCAATACTGGAGTTGTAGGCCGATGCTGGCATTATATTTTTCACATACATGCCTGCCAACACCAATCCACAAATATTTATAAAATGTAGAAATTGATACTAAATGTACCTGTATTAGAGAAATGATAGAGAAATGTAACACTTATTTGTATAATGTCATGATTGCAGTAAAATGAATAAAATGCAGATAGTTTAGCGCAGCAGCCTAGCATCATCTAAACCCTCTCCTTCTCCAGAGTAATAAATACGTCATCATCAAATGTCTGAATGAAATATCAGTGAAATCTAAACATCAGTCCATTGCAAATATCTGCTGATATATTATTCCGATGAATCCCTATTTTGCAATATATATCACCCTGATATAGTTTTGTATGGCTTTAAAATGGTTTAAAACAACAACAAAAACATTTCTTCACATGTAAAAATATTTTCACTGTTAAAAAAAAAAGTTTATTTGTTACAAATAGTGGCATATTGGCTAAAATAAAGGTCGCAAAACATTTCTTTTTTAATTTAACCTAAAAATTGAAAGTGGGCTTAAAGGATTCATGAGCTGACGTCAAGTCAAAGTATCTCTCTAGACATTTAAAGACTTGCCTAGTCATGTAAATTCATAGACTCTGAATATTCTCCACTTTTATAATTACAACTGACCTGATTTTACCTCTATCTCCATTTCATTCTCTCTTTCGTTCACCTCTGACTGCTCGTTTACAAACTCAGCATCTTCTCTCGGACAGAGTGTACAGGCATGTGGATTGCTGGCTGGCTGACTTTCTATTCCCTTCTTCATTTATTCCAGTGTTTAAATCCCCTGTGTGCCCTCACACAAGCATCACAGCGCTGTCCCTAGTGGCCATTTAGCAAATTACCTACTCTGCTTTAAAAAAGCTGCATCAGCAATAAAGCAGAAAAGTGAGTTGTTACGATGATAGTTTGAACATGGAAGGGCAGCTGTTTATTATGTTGTGGCTTGTTGCTTTTTTCACACCTTTTACTGGGCCATTTGGCCGAATTTAAGGAACGTTCGTGATCCTGAGACACAGTAAATGAATCTCTCTGACGAACAAAACTTGCTCCATTTTTATCTGAGTGTGTGTGTGTGTATGCGGCTGCTGAAGTAATCTGTGCCTTCCAGATGGTGGCATGTGGATGTTAGTCCCGGGGGGGATGTGCTTCTGAAAGCGTTCTTTGATATAGAAACTTTTGATTAATGATGGCATGGGACAGGAGGCTTTACAGCTCTCATCTCGCCTCTCACAAGCGAAGCTGTGCGTTTGTTTAGGGAGGAAAATGGCATGGAGAAACGTGGACAGTATCACGTCAGAGATTAATTCTCTTTCCTCTCCTCACAAAACCCAGCAGAAATCTCATGTGGGATGAAGAGGTGCCGGCGATGAAAACAGCAGCATGCTGACGCACTCTCTCCTCTTCTCTTTCAGACAGCAGATTCATCCCTCTTTCAAATCTGTTTATTCTCATAAACAAACAATGTTTGTTTGTCTTGAGCTGTTTAAATAGTGTCATGGAAATCCCGTACATCTCGTCAAGGTTTAAGGATATGATTTCTAGAGGATTACAGTCAGCAAGATGCTACCTCTCAGCCTGATAAGGAATGTCCAGCTGTTGAGGTCATGAAATGGTGCCTCTGAAGTTTTTCAGCCAGCTTTGTGAAAGATTTATCCTTAAATCTGTGTGTGTGTGTGTGTGTGTGTGTGTGTGTGTGTGTGTGTGTGTGTGTGTGTTTGCGCAAGTGAGAGAAAAGACAGAAAGAGTGAGAAAGCAAATGGTATTAAAGCATGTATGTGTTCCTTTTGTAGCATGGATATGTGTCTTCGCATCACTAATCGCATATTACATCTCTGACTTATGACTCCTCTCTTCTCTCTGCAGCACTTAACCCTCACCCTGCGTTCACATTAGCAGGAGACAGAGCGACAGGCAACCAGTCATTTCTTATGGAAGTAGGCAATTTGTAGCAATGACGAGCCACAAATCGAACTGAGATATTCTCAGCTTTATACATATGAAGTACAGCATGGTGAAGCGACAGCCAAAATGATAGGCTGCAGTGAATTTCATGGGTGTCTGAGGTCCCCAACCTTTATTCTTTGAACGTTTTGTTTCTATGGGCATTCCAATCCTATTTCCAATAGTATCATTTAATAAATAAAAGAGAAACTTACTAGCTCATAAACTTAGAACTACAGTTTATAAACAAAACAGCGATACACACATAGTAGAGACTTTTTACATTTTCTTTACAGAAGCTAGACAGTGTACGTGCCCATAGGTGCCAAAAAGGGTTGCTTCAAACACACTCAAAAGAAAAAACTTGGGGCAGCATTAGCTGCTTGATTGTGATGTTAAAATTATAGTATAAGTGATTTGATTGTGTGGTTAAAAGTCACAGATGTCATTGTATCACACGAAAGCATGGTGTGATTTTATACTGAACCGTAGCTCATTTAAGCAAACGAGTACTTATATCCAAAGTGTGCATTCTAAAAATTAAATCAATGCCACTTTGAAAATAAGATATTTTAATTATTGATTTGAATTTCATAAAAAAGTATGTAAAGTTTCTCAAAAAGAAAAAAACAATCTCTACATTTTTTGCCATGGTTTTGTCATGTTCTTTCACATACATTTAAATAGCAAAATGACTAAATACTCTAGAGTGTATTAAGAACTCCAGACCTATAAGTAGGGATGCCAAGATTGGAACCTGCTGATTTTTGCTGCATTTGAAAAAAAAAATGAATTTGAAAATAATGAATTCAATGTAAAATTTGTTATCTTTATTTACTGGTATCGGGTATCGGGCAGATACCATGCTCATTTATTCATATTCATAAAATTCATCAATATCAACATTCTGATACCCACTGCCATGTGACGTAAGCCGAGTGTGCTCTGCCATGCTGGTGAACAAATGACTCAAGCAGGCTCTGAAAGAGGATCTGCTCACACAGAGATGTGTTCCTGACTCTGTGACCGTCATTAAAACTACAGCGCAACCTGCCAAACAAAATATTTCAGACATAAAACTCCACAAGTGAGCTCATCGGATGCTACAGAGAATGATGTTGAAAGATATACAGATCGGGATTCAAACCTATGAATCGTACTTTACTTAGATCTGTGCAGAAACGCTTTTCTGACGAAGAACAAAACCTACTTCTCCACTGCACCAAAGGTAACTAATGTAGCATTGCTAGATAATTCACATACGTTAAAATCAGCTACATTCAATAATTTGTTAAGATACATTGCCCTCACTTACACTTACAACTAATCAATTCAATTAATAAGTTGGTTACTCAGTATATTATTGGGATTGGTGAGTACAAAAAAACGTGTACTTGTACTCAGACTCTGTCTGAAAATAATGGTATCGATGTATCCCTAGTAATTATTCACGACTCACTGTGCTGAACAGCCAGTTGCCTCTTACTTTCAGTGTAGCACTTTGTCATTTATGTTATTTAAATAGGCAACTGATTTTTCGTTTAAGAAAATGCCAGTTTGGCCCCTTAACCCTATCAAACTTGCCAGTGATCAATTTTCAGAATTTGGCAAAGACCCCTTAACTATTTTCTATCATTGTGTAAAAGGTGCACAAGGCTTTCTTTGTTGTTGCATACGCTATGAATATTTCCAGGGAAGCATTTAGGCTCCTTTAGACGCTACTCATATGGGTAATTCATGTGTTTTCTTGTTCTCGACACAAACTAAATAAAAAAAAAAAATGGCTTTGTTTGATCACATTATGTACAACAACAGTGTTAAGAAATCTTATGACAAACAGAAAGCATCAGATTAAATTGCAGAAATTGACAGTTTTGCGTCAGCCTTAAAGGATTAAAGATTGAGTAGCTTTATGTGTGTTGTACCGTTGCCTAATAGAAAGTCCTTAAAATGTATGTTCATGTTCATTTAGCCTATGCAGTGTGAGCTTTGGGTTAAAAAGGCTAATAAAATTGGTGCAAAAAAATCAGTCGACCAAGTTGGCTGTAAAAGAAAATTAGAATTTATGATAAATCATACTCAGTGCATTCTTTTCTAAATGGTTTAATATTTATTTGTTTGTGTGCATCGGCATGCATCTAGAGAAGAGTGTATAGGTTGACTGCAAAGCTTCATCACTCCCTCACCCCCATCTCTCTCTGACATTTAGCCGTGTAAACACTCTTTAATTCACTCCAGTCATGAAGGGATATGAAGAGAAGCCAGACAGGGCTTTGGGTCACCAGGGAACTAATGACTCACTTCCTCTCAGTGTGGCGTATGTAGGAGCACTGTCAGGCAGCTCCTTCAGGCAAACACACGGCCCAGAGCAGAGCCCAACAGGACTGCACTGGGTTTGGATGGAACCAACCTGACAGGAACAATCAAACTCTTCACAGCACGAAGGCCGCAGATGCCTGACCACGCTGACTTGCTCCATGGGAGAAGGCTCGGAGGAAGAGGAAGTGTTGTGCCATTTGACTTTTCTCTGTGACCTTTCACTGCCCAGAGTGAAAGCTCTCTCTCTCTTTTTTTTGCCAATCTGACCCGGTCGCATGTCATCCGGTATGGATATTCCACAAAGCCTCTCTGGTGAAAGGACTAGGAAGAAAGAGAGGAAGAAAATAAGAATCTGTTTTAGAAAATACTTTTTCTTTCTTTCCATTTCTCTCACACTCTCTACTGAGATGGTGAATGACGCCATCACTCTTGTTTATTACAACGTGCCAATATGCATGAGCTTTTGCTAAAATTGTGCAGGAGGAATACTGATCATTTGTGTTTGCACACTATCATACTCTTGTACATGTTTTCTGGCGTTTAGGATTAGAACAGCTGCAATCAGGATTACAGGAGAAAGAGCCATGGAGTTTTAACCTCCAATAAGAAGTAACTTACAAAGTGCGAAGATGAGATTTGCTGGAGTCTGAGCTTATGGAGCTCGGATTAGGGGATGGAGAGAGAGCAAGAGCCAGATAGGGTGATAGGTGCTCACTATTTGTGCTGCCTGTTTCCTGCAACATTGGAGTCTTTTGTGTTTGTTGTTGGCTCAGCGCTCAAGGTCAGGGGCCAAAAATGGCAACAAAAACCTGAGTAAGCGTCAAAAAAATGAAAAAGCAGAGCATACTGCCAAACATCCGCCACTCATTATTACCAGCAATTCACTGACATTGAAATTTTTGGCCAAAACTGAAATTCAGGACTAGGTCTGGGTAATAGGGTGATGTAAATGGGTATCTTTGATGATAGACTAGTAACTCAATGGTGATGTTTTAGTCGCTGTTTTAGTTAAAAGAACTGAGAAAGAATTGGAGAGGACTGATTTACTGTTAAAAAGCCTTAAAAATGCATTGGTAAACTGGGGTTTACATTTAAGAAGTGTGCGGGCACGTGCACCAGTGAGAGAGAGTGACAGAAAGAGAAAGAGGTTTGTTAAGAAACTCCCTGGGTTATTTCTCTTTGCTGCGCACTGTAATGCTAGCTTTACCGCACGGATTCCCCTTAATTTGCTATACTTGAATGGAATCGAAAATGAATGCTGATGCGCTTTGGAACTTCAGCTCTCCTCAAAGTGACTCGCTTCGGTAAAAAAACTTGGAGTTCCTTTGATCCTCGTCTATGTCCAGCGTGCAGTATTTTCTGTACAGATGAAGTGTTCTGATGTTTAGTGGAAATGCCACTGTAACGATGTAAAATGCATTGTTTTTAATGTGGAAGCCAAATGGACATGGCTTTGGAAATCACGTGCAGTCTGGGGCTTGATTTTTGATATCAGTTTTTTTAAACTAGAAGATATTGTGCTAATTATTTTTAGATATCGCCCAGGCCTGAAAACCGAAACCGAAAAAAGCTGACAAACTTACAAAGTTTTTAACAGCATGTAGAATATAGTATTTGCCATGAAATCAAATGACCTTGACAACAGAATTCTTTTTTATTATTTTAGTAACTGAGGCTACAGATGGTGTTGGAGGACTTTCTTTCTGCTTCTGCTGTTTTGCTATATTCTGCCTATTGAGTGAGATGTTGTATTCTAGTGGTATCAGTGGTATCAGACCTTTAGTGGAGAAGTCCTTGGGAAGTCGCTAATGTCCCTTGTTGAAACCATTAAATAGTTCCACACAACTGACATGTTCACTATTTATTTGCTGCTGGTCAAATTGTTGAACATGTCTGCGCTAAACAGCACAGGACAGCAAATGGAACAAAGAGTTTTAAATAGCCATTTTTTATTTTCATTACCATTGAAACTATTTAGTAAGTGTTGGATTTTGAGATTGTTTTTGAGACTGTTGTTGACCTATTTAATCTTTTTAAGTTTTTTTTTAAGTCAAAATGTTCAGCTTTTTTTCTCAACAACTGAAATTATGCATTATGCTGTACATTATGCTAGTACAACTGTTTATTTAGCCTCTTGAATTCCAGTGTTTGTTACTTCATAAGGCCTTTTATTCAGTAATCACATTTAAAACAATTTATACAGTCTCAGTTATTCTTAAATCATAAAAGTGAGGTATAAAAGCTTAGACCCGCCAGTGGTCTTTGTCTTGGTCTTGCTTATCTTTTCACTGTGTGTGTGGAAGTATCTGTCTATCTGTGTACGTGGTTGTGTGGTCACATCTGTATTTGGTCGATTGATTAGACTCATCTACAGACAGTTCACATTTTTATTGGTTTTAATCTGCACTCCTAAAAGTTGGTCAGACAGCATTACAGCAGTAATGGCAGGGTAATATTTGTCTTATACCTTGAAATCAATACTGAGATCAAAATAATACTTTTTATATACCTTTTTTTATTGTGACAAACAAGATACATAAGAAAGAATTTTTGTATATGATCTTCCCTGATTCTTCGCCCTCCACATGAATCGCTTCACCTTATTCTTTTTCACAGTTAAAAAAAATATATATTTTTGAATGAAAAATTGGGGGTAAAAATCTGGTATTTACTGTGGTGAGATATAGTTTTAATAATTATCACTGATTTGATTAATGACCTGACTGTAAAATGTGATGACATTTAACCGTTAAATATAGTCATGCAATAGAGGAAAAAAATACCTCTCCAGCTAGTTAGCCTACTTAAACCAGAGAGCTTACAAAGTTAAGAAAAAGCTGTAATCGTTGTTAACAATAAACTTGGTTACTGCTCTGCAACATTCATCCGCTCTCTCAGTTGACATACTTTACTTTTTGCTATGATGAAAGTTGTTTCTCTCTGGATGACCACATTAAATTGAGAAGAACTGGCCCTAGCACAGACAAAGCTCTCACCTACAACATGAAAATGAAACATCATAGTTAATAGTGCTCGTTTATGAAACCCTCAGTAAATGATTTTCAATGCAGTTAAATCCATCAGCAAATGGCAGCCATTTATAATAGCAGCTAATAAATGCTAGCTGAGTCTAAATGTATTCACCACACTGACAAACACCATAGTTATTAACATTCTCTTGCAAAAGTCAGAAGCTGCCCATTAAACTGCTACCTTTCCTGTTGATGTCCTCACTGAAGATGTTTGTATGTGTTTGGTTATGATGTGTTTATTCCAAGTTTCCCATCTTCTGCAGCAATGGAGTAGTTCTGCTCTTCATGCAGTTTTCTCGATGGAGGTTAATCCTGTTTTTAATGACATTTGATGCATCACATGACTTGGCAACTACTAGTTTAAACCCTATTGACAGTAGCCATACAATGCAATTCAATCAATAATTAATTGATTAATTAAAGTCAAAGTTATTGAGATTTAAAAATTCACGCTTTGAAATTGCGTTTTTTGCTGTTGCAATTAATCGTTCATCCATTGCCATCATCGCAGAGAATGTTTTGTGTAAATTGTTGGCTCGGTTCTCAAAGCTAGGGCCCACCCATGTCACCGAAAACCTGAGCGCAGGGTAATCCCCCCCAATGGTGGCCTGTGGTTTGACCTGAAAGCTTGAGAGTTACAGGGGTGAGGATTTGTCGTTTAGTTTAGTGCTCAACTCTTCCACTCTCATTCTGTGTGCTGTGGTCAGACGTGAGTGGGGAGCAGAGAGCCATCCGCTCCAGCGAGCAAAACAGTCCTGTCACTGTGTTTAATGGCAGTGCTGTCTGTCTCTTAGGTACACCACTCTGTCTTACTCCCTCGGGTATTGTAGCATGAACACCGAAATGGCCAAAACAAACCTGCAGCCCCGAGGCACACGCCAAGAAGCGCATGTTCGCGCACTCTAGCGGAAATGTAGAGGATGAGTTGTTCCGAAAGAGTGAGAAAGAGTGGAAAACAGCAGCACTGGCCTTTTACTGTCACCCACCCTGTGGTGTTCTCTTGCTCTGCTTAAGATGAGCTCAAGCTGAATCTGCAGGCTGGTGGATGGCAACTGACTGATGGCTCCATGGGTAAGTGCTGAGACCTGGCTTGGAGTCTGGCAGAACTGCCAGTGTGAAAGAATATGAGAGAAAGAAGAGCAAGACAAGAAAAAGAGGGAGATGAATAGACAGGAGCCTTTTTCTTCTGCCTCTGTCATCACGGTCCATGCAGAATGCTGCCTGGCTCTTGTTCTCCACAGCATTACTGCATACATCATTCATTTTCATGCATCCCATGAAGCAGGCAAACAGAAAAACAAAGATTTTTTTTTACTGTCTCTATTTCAAAGTTGGGCACAGTGGCGCAGTGGGTAGCGCTGTCGCCTCACAGCAAGAAGGGCCTGGGTTCGATTCCCGGCTGGGCGACCAGGGTCCTTTCTGCTTGGAGTTTGCATGTTCTCCCCGTGTCTGCGTGAGTTTCCTCCCACAGTCCAAAGACATGCAGTTAGGCCAGTTGGACATGCTGAATTGCCTCTAGGTGTGATTGTGTATGTCTGTCTGCCCTGCGATGGACTGGTGACCTGTCCAGGGTGTATCCTGCCTTCCGCCCAATGACAGCTGGGATAGGCTCCAGCACCCCACCGCGACCCAGAAGGATAAGCACTTTATTTCAAAGTTGTGCTTCAGAGGTGATGCTTTTGTTTACGAAGCAAGCAAGTCTCACAGGTGTACTACTCAAGCCCTCTCACCTTCTACACAACACACTTTGAATGAGCCTTTTCATTCCGGCTACTGTTGATTGATGTCCCTGACTATTAATCCTCTTTTATGTAAACCTGTTAGTCTCCCTGTAAAGTGTAACAACACATAGTACGACATGGGAGGTGATGAGGGACACAATGAAATGTGTGGATACAGAGCACAGTAGTGATTCCTGTCTCTCATAGTCAGTTCAAGGCTGTAAATTAGTGTAACAAGTTCCATTTAGTCGTGGCTGGGGCTGGACAAAGTATCCAGTACATACAGTATATTTACAGTCACTTTTTGGAGAGAGAAATTTATGCACATCATAAACATTTAACATTGTAAACATTTGAGTAATGTGCTTTTTATGCAGGCAAAGATTCCTGAAGACTGAGAGAGTTGTATTAGTCTTGCAACCCTTCCTTGTCTCATGAATGTGAATTTGTTAAGCCTCATTAGCAAAATGGAAACCTAAAGTGCGTAGCGTTCTGGATGACACCATTGCTCTGCACAAACTAAATTTGGAAACAGACCTTCTAAATAGATTTTGTTTTTTACTGTATTTAAATTCTTATTGTAGTAAACACCACAATTTGTTTGTTTGCAAGCAGGTTTACATGTCACTACAAGACTAGTTCAAATTATGGTTCTTCTGATTGAAAAATCCCCCTTTTAAAACGTTTCTGAGAGAATGCTTGAATGATGATACAGGGATAATATGCCACCAAAAGGTATTTGGACATTGTGCCATATTTAAAATGTATTAGGTTCATTGTGTTAGGAAACAAAATATCAAACCAAGTGGCATTTATTTTGAACAGACTATTCCTTTTTTTGGCAAAGTATTCTCGTGTTTCAGATCGTTATCCTGCTATATACTTCCACTTCTGTTGTTTGAGTAGTTTCTTTGCAGGATTCACAGGTTTACGTCCAGAATGCGTTGTAGTTCATGATCCTATCAGTGAGCACAAGCTCACCAACACCATTGTAAGAAAAACAGGCCCAGGCTAACATTTCCACTTCTGTGCTTAGAGTAAACTTGGTGCAGTCTGGTTGTAATTCCTCTCCAGGCTTTCTCCACAAAGAGCTGTAAGCACTGCAATTTTTTTTTAAGCACATACCAAACTTCATGAAAGTATACCAATGGTTAAAATGGCTAAAGCAGGGGTGCACAACCCTGGTCCTGGAGGGCCAGTGTCCAGCACAGTTTGGTGATTTTCCTGCTCAAACACACCTGATTCACTTCATCTGTTAACTGCCAGGTTTAGTGGGTGTGTTTGAGTAGGGGAACTACAGAACTTCGCTGGACCCTTCCGGACCAGAGTGGTGCACCCCCAGGCTAAAGTGTCCAAATATCTTTTGATGCCCTGTATGTATTTTGAATAGCAAAACCTGAAAAACAGTGAGAGAGTTCTCAAAACCATATCTTCCAGCTCTAGTCATGGCACTTGCTGCATTCTTGTCCCTGTGTAAATTTCTGGTTTCCTTCAGTACTACAGGTTATCAAAGGAGTCCTTCACTCCCCTACCTGTGACATGAGGTGAAAGTCTAATATTCTCTTCTCCCTAGTCTGGAGTCACAATAGAAACTTTTATGTTTGTTGGGAAAGTTACAGCCATCTCTCCCTACTAGCTTTCTCATTGGAAGGAGGAACGTATTTGGAGTGAGATAGATGCTGTGCTTCTGGATTTCTGACAGTGCAGAGGACTGACCCACTTATCACAGCAGGAGTGTCGCCTGGCCCCACCCAGCCTCCAAGCTGAGAGAGTGAGAGCAATGAGCAGCGTCCTTGGACAAAGCCAGTGACCCTGGTGGAGTTGATCTTTTGGAAAATGTTTTCTCAGGGAAGCACTAACAAGCTCTAAGGCGGAGCATACTTTTAGCTCTCCCAGTGGCCATAAAATTGTCTGTGATAACTGGGTTTACTAAAGTACAGCAGTAAATTGCTCTTTAAAGATTTTCTAAGATTAAACAAAGCAGTATGGTGATGCTGATGTGAAGTGCTGTATTAGTATATTATGATGGTATTGAAGTTAGTGATACTACAGTTAACAGTAAAATGTTTTAGTGATGCAGTATAACATTAGGTTTTAAATGCGTACCTTGGGATGATAATAAGCTGTGTCATTTCATAGGATGCAACGATTTCAGTACAGTATTAATACAGTATTATTTGGCCTCCTAGCATCTCTTGGTATTCATGTTCTCCTGCCCAAATTACTGGGCTTTTTGTATTTTAAAGTTGCTTATTATGGAGGCTTATTTCGCTAGAAGTCTAGAACAGCAATCTTTGAAAATATTTTGTTGGAGAGCTTTTATTTTTCTGAGCCAAATCAGCTTGTGTAGTGTATGTAATTAGAGCACTGTAGAATCAAGACTTTCTACCACACAAAATATCAAAAATCTAATTATAACCTCAGAACTGAAAATTGTATTGAACCTGAAAATCATTTCTGCCCTACTCACACACCTCTCCAACCCCACCCCCCCTCCGGCCCACTTAATTGTCTTTTTGGATAAATGACACCCATGTTATAAAGTAAGTATTACAATATTTTTGTTTACTTCCAATAAAATTATTTGACAGTTTTCTGCTGTTATGGCAGGCTGTAGATCAATTTGTATTAGACATTAGTGCCAGATCGCTAAGAACCTGAAGTATGTGCAGATGTCAGACGTGCTTTCAAGGGTTAATAGTAACACTAGTGAAGTCAAACTTGTTCTTTTTGTCCAGTAGTGCAGTGAATTAATAACAGAGCTGTGGTGTGTGTGAATGGAAGGGTGGGTGTGTTGTGTATGTGTATGTGTAACTTTGTGTGTGCGAGTGAGATGAGGGAGGCGCTAGGTGAGAAACAGTGACTTGTCATGCATCGATTTTTGAGGCAGCGGGTGGAGAGCTCACACAAACAGAGTAAGCCCTTTCTCCACACTCTGACACAGCTGGACAGTTTGTCAACACACAAATTGTGCCAGCTGGGAGCTGGGAGTGAAATGCTGTAGCCCACAGCATTGGGCCACATTACACCATCAAAACTACAATATTATATTATTTGATTATATTGTATTATGTTAATATACTGTGTTGTAAAGTATTTATTTTCATTTATGCTGTATAGTATTTTCATTTATTTTGTTTCCAAAATGGCAGTGATGGTAATGCTAACAAGTAGGACCATGCCAGAATAAAAAAAAAATGACATCAAGTTCTCATTGCCAGCCACAACTGAAAAAGAAGGTAATTTAATTTAATTTATATTTGCAGCATGCAGAGTAACATTATCACTTTTAGTATTCTGTTTTAGGAAAATGGCTAACTGCAGCTGTGTGGACCTCGTCAGAGATGTTTTCATCTGCAGAGTGCAGAGAAGGTTTTTCGGTGTAGTTTGAACACTTTGGAAGGCCTTTAACTCATTTTGGTACATTGTATAAACACTAGCCAAGCTAGTAGCCAAGCTAGTTAAAGTGCTTAGAGCAATGTGAGTGTCATTGATCTGTACTCAGCAATCATTAATGTCTGTCATCATGTGTTTATGGTGGGTGCAGGGATGCACATGCTAGGATTACACAATGCATGACTCAGGGCATCTCGTGTTTTTCACCCTTCATGAGTTTGTTGAGCCTTGACTTTTTGGTCAGTATAAATAACCCTATAGGTAGAGAATTTCAGTGCAGACCTGCTGTGTTGACTGTTGAAACGTTTTTTCTTTCTATAGTCACCACTTCAAGGAGGACATTGTGATCCATGCACAAGAAATTGCACCCACTCACTTGTGTTCCTACTCAGGTGACACAACCATCATTGTTACTGTAGCCTCACTGCTTTCTGATCTGCCTGTAGCTTCTGTTCAGCTCAAGGTCTTGAAAACCTGAGTCCTGTCAAAGGTATAACAGTTCTGTTGAAACAAGACTGCAATTGGATCCTGTAACCTGTCTTGACCTCTCCGTATGCTTACTTGCGAAGACCTTGAGTGGAAGTAAGACTTACAGGAGCAGGAGAGTGAAGTCTAAAACTTAACTTCAGCTCTCCAGTTAAGTTCTGCAACTCTGCCAAGACTGAAATATTGATCAGTTGTTTTTGTCCACAGCAACTGCTGTTGTTTTTTGCTGTTCTGACCTTTTTTAGTAACGTTTATCTCACAAGTGGCCTTTGCAGTTGCATTACACTGACGTCACAAGGGCAGTTTGCAGACCCTCCTGTCTTTACCAGGTTTCTTGGTCTAGATTGCCTTTGTAAGTGGCCGCACAGCATGAACACTAACTTCCAGGATTAGGTTTCAAAGCAAATCCTCCTTCCTTGCTGTGGCAACTGAGGGCAAGCACGTGTCATCAATCTTCTTGAGGTCAGCCACCACCTGTACTGATAACAAGACCGATTAGTGTCGTCATGGCAATGTACTTAGGCAATTGTAGATGATGGAGGTGTCTAGATTAATCAGGTGGAGGTTCCCTCTGAAGACCGTGCATTTTAATAAGCCGAATTAGCCTGAAGGTGTACTTTAACATGGCCTTAAGAAGTTGATTGAGAGATGACACTAAGCCCAACTAGACAAAAGGCTAAGTCAGGGACTTAAGACTAAGCCTAGACAAGGATGGAGAACCTACATTAATAGTGACATTCAGACCACAGTTAGGCTTGATCTGTGACCAGATAAGGTCTTAAATCTGTTGGATTGGAAGTGGAGCCTTCACTCTTTTAGAGCTTCACTGTTTACTGAGATTGCTGTGTAAACACAAAGCAATTTTATTAATGGAGAGTGTTGAGTCTTTGTCAGTTAAGATGGGCTGTGTTATTGATCTAAGTAATTCGTCACCCATACACATTTGTTAAATTACTATTTGAATTCAAGCCACTATAACTTGAAGCACATCAGCAGTGGAGGCCAAATCAGATGGTTAACACAAGCTTGAATTGTTATTATCAGTGTCAAGTATACATATATGCTGTGTACCTGAGTGCACTCAAAGCAACAGAGGGGAAACCAGAGCCTGTCGAGCAGATGGTTGTCACTTAAATAACACGAGTGAGAGAATAAGGTTGGTACTGCACCTGTCTATGTGCCATGAGCTTGCTCTGAAGCTCTGTGACAACAGCACCCCTAAACGATGATAACCAGAGGCTCCTAAGAACTTAAATATTTTCTGAAGGTTACTTAAGTTTTTTTATACAAGCTAATCTATAGTCACTTTAATATAATATGCCTTTTCATGCCGAGTACACTAGTTGAATGTTCAAATTGTGCAGGAATGAAGGAAGTAGCCCATAACAACCCCTGTTTTTCTTCTTTTCCCAGGATTGGCTGAGTAAGTTCGGCTACCTCCCACCAGCTGACCCTGTTACTGGGCAGCTGCAGACCAAGGAGGCACTGACCAAGGCCATTAAAGCCATGCAGCGGTTTGGAGGGTTGGAGGAGACCGGTGTGCTTGGTGGGTGTGCCAGCTTGCACTGTAACATGTATTGTCCTTGCATTTCAGCCAAGTGATTTTTTTTTGTTGTAGTAGCCATGGGACTGAATTTCTGGGATCACAGGTGTATATGCCTCTAGTATATGTCTGTCTCCAATGGTCCATGCCGATGAGGAATAGAATATGCTGAATTTTTTTCCATATCTCAATTAAAATATTAATGTAGTGATTGATGTTTAAGTAATTTCTAAAACATCACATGTTAAGGAATCACGATTAATATGCCTCTGACTCTTGCCAGTTTAAAGTGATAATATATGCCGGTAGTGAGTGGAACTTGCCACTGGCATCAGATTTTTTTGTGCTTTTCTCACATTTTATTTAAATTATGAAAGCAATACATGTCTTTCTTGTGTTATACTTAATTAGCTCATAGGTTTTGTTCAGCAGCTTGAAAATGATGATTGGCAGATGAAGTTGATGGATTCTTTTTAGGTAGTTTAAACACAAAAAGTTGGTTTGGTTTGATCACAACAAAAGGGAATGTAAGAGACTTGTCCTGGTCTGCCAGATTATTCTGACTGATCTTGGTTTATTTCAAATATATTTTGCAGTTGAATACATGAGAGACAGCAACAGAATTCATGTTAGTTATAATCCCTCACTTACTGTATAGTTGTTGTAACCAACAGCGCAGCAAATAGAAAGACATCCTTTTAGCTGGCACAGTCAGTCGCCTATTTGGTCCTCAAAATGGCAGTGATTGTACAGTGAGATGTCAAGTGAAATGCAAGGAATCTGGTGAATGTAAATGTAGTCAAAATAATTGGTTGAATATTCTGAAATAAAGAGTGCCAATCCATGTGTTTTTGTATTTCCCCTACAGACCAGGCCACCCTTGGCCTAATGAAGACACCACGTTGTTCACTGCCAGACGTATCAGCACCAGAGACTGCTACTGGCAGGAGGAGACGGGCACTGGCTCCTCAGAACAAATGGAACAAGAGACACCTGTCCTGGAGGTATAGTAACGCCATCCTACACCTGTGACATCGTTCAGTGACTACGCTTGGGTGCAAGAGCCAATAGACACCTCATATCAGTCTCACTATATGTAGTGATGCAGATTTAACTGGGGTAGACAGTGACATGAGTTTATGTCCTCATGCTGTCATAAATAAAAGCTTATTAGAACACACTGAGCAACATATGGATTCCATCTCAAGGTAGTACCACAGCACAGATGGATACAGAGTGCACTAGTGATATGAATAGTGCGTGTACCGTAGAGAGAGAGTGTGTGCGTGTCTTTGCCTGCATGCGCACGTGTGTGTGTTGAGTTTCACGCATCCTTTCCTTTCTCTCATTACCAGATCCTGCTGAGATCTCCCATGCTCAGCTGTGCCAATCATACAGTCTCAGTCCTGTCTCCTCCAACATTCTCCATTCCTGCTTTTCGTGTGAAACAGACTCGGGCACAGTGTGAATCAAATTACATATGTGTAGATTGGCAGGAGGCTACTGCAGTTTGTTTGCTAGTCCATATTTCACTGCTTTTTGTGTTTGGAGATTATTTGGCCTTACAGTTCTGTGCAAAAATAGCCCCTTGAACTAAATGGTAATGTTAGCATTTAATTACAGTTACGCACTGAGTGCAAACTGACCTTGCTAGGAGCACAAATTGTGATTATTTTAATAAAACATTGATGACTGCATTTGTCCTAACAGACAAATAAAAACAAGAACTGCAATACTGTGCAGAAGACTACCTTATATTTATTAATGTCCAGTCAAAATAGTAATTAAGTTATTTTTTCAGTGTCAAGAAAAAAACTGAAAAAATGTTGGTAATGGAAATTTACCCAGATGTCTTCACAGCTTTTTCAGTATTTAGAGTGTTTTGTCTATATTTTGTCTATTTGTGCTGAGTTGTCTTCTCTCAGTAGAAGGATGGACAGAAACTATGGACTGGATGTGAAAGCCTGTTTATCTGATGGTGACAGTTTTGGTGGTCTGCCAGGTCTTGGATGGTTGGGTTTTTTTGTTTTCACTGACATCTCCCTTGCTTATGCAAGTGGATTATCTTATATCTAATATATCTTGAAAAATAAAAAAGGTGTTCTTAATGGCTGTTTTGACTGGACAATTAAGAAACAGAGGGTGGTCTCTGACTTTCGCACAGTAGTGTAGTTCTTGATTTTTAATCTGTAACAGCAAATGCAGTCATGCATATTTCATTACAATGATCACAGTTTGCAGATGTACTCCTAGCAAGGTTGATTTTTTTTCTCAGTATATAATTGTAATTAAGTGGTAACATTAACATTTAGCTTAAGGTTTTAAGCCATTAGGTTGCTAATCAAACTGTTTATATTGAATTTTTGTACTTGTTCAAAATCAGGCAAGCAAATAAATATTGTACAATGCACCAGTGGAATGACTGTAGCTTATAAACTGTTCATCAGCAGAGATCAAATCCTGTTGAGCATTAGCCTACCTTATCATTCACCTAACATTGTATGTGAGGAGTAGACGAGGTGGTGGAGAAGCATCTGTGAGCCAGGTTAGAGGCCAGACGAGGTAATAACCCTCATAATGGCTTGTTTTAGGGGCAGTGATAAAAAGCCTTGCTTGATCCCAGGGTAATGGAGCAGGGATAGAGGGAGAGAGCAAGAGAGAAAGAGAGAGAAACAGACTGACTGCTGCCAAACTCCTTGAAATGCTGTTATACAGGTTGCTGTGAGGGGAGCTTTTTTATAGCAGACCCTGGAGAACCGGATCAATATCACAGAGCAGAGTTGCAAGCAGCCCAAACACAGTGCTCTGATCATCTGTAGCTGACTTTTTCTTTGATGTGCATGCTATGAGTCCTTAGGGAAGTATATACGCATTATTAAAGTTACTTCTGTCTCACTTCTCTTCCTTGTTTATCACTGCCAACATTTCTCCTTCTGTTGCGGGATCAACCACACTTGCAAATGTATAGTAGTAAGTGATAATAACTAAACGAGTGTCATTAGCATTTCCCCAACTAGGATAGCTTTGGTCTACACCACTTCAGTAGCCAAAAAGATAAAGCTTCAAATCCCATAAATGCCTCTTGGATTTGAGTATTGGCCACTCTGATCAGAAAAATGTTTCTGCAGACAGTGTCTGGAGCCTCAGACAGCTCTCAGGCGCTCAGTGGGCACTGAGGGAGAGGTGATTGATTGTCTGGTAGAAAGCCCAAATTCAGAGCCTCAGCTACACAGGACTCCTGGGCACACAGTGCATCGGGAAGAGCCTGGCAGAGACAGACCCTCACTATGGGTTCATCACTCCACATTAGAGCATTACCACACAGGAGATCAGCCTCCCACTCGTTAACACCCTCCCCTTAATTACCCAAATAGATTAGGAGCGATTACGTAGGGGTGAATCTGTTTTCCTCTACAGAGACATATTGCGATATCTTGATTTCCCATGCTGATTACTGGGAAGCAGAGCGAAATGCTGTTATGATAAGTATCTTTCTGTTCGCCACCCTCCATTACTCTCTATCGCATTCACATCTTTCAGCATCTTGTCACATTTAACTCTTACCTTATCTTAGCATAAGGTAGAGTACCTCAGACACAGGGCCCCTTGACTATAGTATATTAGTGAGCATTAGTGACTGTTATTCAGCCACAGTTTGATTATATTGCAATTTTTAAAGATATGCTAAGTATAATTATGAGTGAGTAAAACGTCATATGCTAGGTAATTTGATATATTGTCTTATCTAAGCTTATTTTTTGTGCATCTCACAACAGTTTTATACAGTTTCACAGTTTTTTTTCCTGAAGAAGACACAGCAAAGCAAAAGAAAACAATTAAACTTTTAGGATCAAGCTTCTTCTGGTGCAGATATATGGTGACGTGTGCTATTAGTGCTTCCTGCTGGAGAAACTTCAGACTGCAAGCCGTTTCCAAAGCCATATTCACGCGCTATAACATATTTCTTAAAAAAAAAAACAAGGCGTTCTCTGTCATTACAGTGGCATTTTAATAATATAACTAGCCACCGGGATACTTAAGTAGTAAAGAAAATACTGTAAATTTTACTCTCAGCAAAGAGTGAAAAGTTTACTCTACTGTCTTACTACTAGCTTTTAAAGGCCACTTTATAAACACTGACTTTTGTAAATAAAAAACTTCATGTGTACATATTATTTAATAATATTTATTCCTTTTTTCTGATCCCGTCTCCTGGTCGTAAACCTAGCTGCTGTGTGGTAAAACGCAATCGCTTTACCTTGGTTGTTTCATTGCAAGTCACACTAAAGCAAGTTAAAATTTGAAAGCACATCCGCATTTATTGTCAGATCTACTCACTTAAGCTAATCCCAATTTTCCAATTTTCCAAATATTTACAAGCTGTTAAATGGTAAGATAGTCCTCTCCAAGTCTCTCTTAGTTCTTTTCCCAAAACGGCCTAAATAACAAAATGTTCATATACACCTCTTTATAGTGACACTGCATTTTCACTCAAAAGATTAAAGGAACCATGAATTTTGTTCTGTATCAGAGTTATTTTTTAGGAGAGAGAAGGCTGTTTGTCCTTCTAGCCATTAGCTGAAGATGACACATAAGCGGGTTATGCAACAAGACAATGATCCAAAACAGAAATTACAAAAAGATGTGGAGGCAGACTCAAGCGAGTAGTTCTTGCTCAAAAACCTACCATTCCATCTGAATTATATCAGTTCTGCAAAACAGAGTGGGCTCCTCCACAACAATGTGCAAAAATGCAATATCAAATAAATAGGAAATGGTTGCTGTTATTGCTGCTAAAGGTCATGAAACAGGTTATTAATTTTAGGGATCAATTACTGTTTCACACAGGTGATTCATGCATTGGATATCTTTGCTTCTTAATAAATTAAATAAGTTTAAAAAAAAATTGTTTTGTGTTTGATGAGGTTCTCTTTGTTTATATTACAGTTTGTTTAAAGATCTAAAAACTTTTACTTTGACATTTGCAGTAGTAGAGAAAATCAGGAAGGGAGAAATACTTTTGGAGGAATGTGAGTAGGTTGCAGTCATCTTTATTCGTCAGGTACATTACATGTAGCAAGAATTTGGTCCAGTTTGCTAAAACGTGCAGATGGTGTGCATCACAAATGAAAGACCAAGTAAGCATCCATTGTATACACAGTGCACAGTAGTGTAGACTGAGGTTAACTGTAATTCAGGTTAGCAGTGCTGCAATATTTGCAGTTATTTCCCTTCAGTCTAGAATTGTACAGATCAGTGGATGTCATTTGGCAGCCAGTGACCTTCTCCAGAGAATAGAAGGTTTATCATTGGATCTGCTGATGTGTTGCTAAGTCAAACAGTTCTATGGGCTGTGAGCATACTCTTTATGATTGCTCCGTAAAACTGAGTCAGAATGGCCTCGGGCTACGTTTCCCAATTTCGCCTTCAGAGAACCCACAGACAGTTTTTTGTTGTATCCCAGATCTCAGCACACCTGAACTAGATATTCAGGTCTTGATTGCCTACAGTCTTAAAAAAGATGGTTCTTCAGGGGTTCTTTAGTAAAGAAAATGGATCTGTAAAGAACCATAAACACCCAAAGAAGCCTTTGCATGATTGAAGGGTTCTTTGCATCCTGAAATGGTTTATCAGATTGATGGAGAATGTGCGGTAGATGATTCTATATAGAACCTTTTTGGAAAAGGTTCTATATAGCACCCAAAAGTGTTGTTATAATAGAATAGAAGAACCCTTTTGGGTGCTATAGAGAACACTTTTCAAAAGGGTTCTATATAGAACCCTCCACAGCGCATTCTTAAGAACTCCTTCATGATGCAAATAACCCTATAATTATGCAAAGAGTTCTTTGAGTGTTTGTGGCTCTTCACTAAAGAACCCTTGAAGAACCATCTTTTTCAGTGTAGTTCAGGTGTGTTGGGAAATGGGATAGAGCAAAAATGTGGACTGTCTGGGGATCTTCAAAGACTGGATTGGAAAACACTGGCGTAGGAGACATTGAAGAGTTGGAGAGGTCTGTCATATATATATATATATATTATTATTATTATTATTATTATTATTATTATTTTATTTTTTTTTTTTTAATTCCATGGAAGGTATTGGCGATGGTGGCACACTCATGCTTAAAGATCTCCACCATTTCTCTTGACATTTATGAATCTCTGTCCTTGTTTTGAAAATGTTTAGTACCAAGACTTTGTTTGCTCACTGAAACGGAATGATGTTTGTGATAACTATTGTTAAATTGTAAACAAAAAGAAGTCAGTGTTTGCCCAGATAAGCTGTTCCTCTGCACGATAAACAAAATGCAATGATTATGTTGTAGCAATTATACTGCTACTGCATCTGGATTTGCATTATACATTGCCATATATTAAAACACATGGTTAACCCAGTGGTTCTCAAATACAGTTTTGAGGAGCTTATGCTCTGCACAATACTGTGTTTTCTCTACTCTTAATGCACATCACCCAGTACATGAGGAGCTTGTTAAGTACGTAATGAGTTGAATTAAGCTTGCTAGATGAAGGAAAGCAACAAAAAAAATGTGCAACGAGTGGGATCTCCTGGTCAACCTCTGATGACATAAAGAATTTTCAGCTTTATTTAGAATAAAGCTATTTGTGTTGGATCACATAAATGCCTTGGCTCATCAAAACATATTCAGAAATTCATGTGGTACATCTGAAATCAGTCAGAATGTTCATGCAGAAAAAAAACCCCTACCCTTATAAAAGGACCCATTACCTTCTGCGATATAAGTATTGCAAAAGCCAGTATTGGGGTAAGGTTAAAAAAGTAAAACATTTTGCATCCCTGCTGCACATCATGAATCCAAACTGTCAACTTTGGGATGCAGAAGTGGTCTGTGTCCGTGTGTGGTTGATGTCTCACCCGATTCTGACATATTTTCATCACGGCGCATGTCTAAGAGGGGTGAACAAAGTGGGATACTGTAGAAATGAATAGAATCATCCTACCTCACGCAAGTACTGTAGGCAAGTGCTGTGTTTCTCCCAATGCCCGCATGTGGGTTAGATTGATTGTGTTGGGCAATTAAAACACCATACAGTAAATTTCCCTTCAGAGGCAGGGAGCTGCAGGAGGTCAACCCTGCTGTGCGATTTAGATGAGAGAGAGGAGGAAATGAGTTCCTTTGAGTCCGTTCCCTTGCTTTTTCTGCTTGTCATTTTCTCTTGTTTCCCCCCGCACTCTCTCCTGTCTGCTTAATCTGGCTCGTATCACTCGGAGGCAAAATACAGGCTGCGTGTGGAAATTAAAAGCCAGCGTTTTAGGGTTGATGTGTGAATGGTGGGACAGAAAGCCTCTAGAGAATGCTTACGCACCAGGTTGCCCTCTGTCTCAGGTTAGCCTCCACCGTTGCTCATTCAAGGGCTGAGTAATAGCGAGACCAATGGCCATCAAACAAAACCCTGCTGAGGGCACATTATAGAAAAAATGGATGAGAAAATTGAGCTTGAAATGAACTCTCCAGCTCCTCCCCCTCTTTCACAGCTGACCTCTCCAACCTTACTGCACCTTGTGCGGAAGCCATTCGCAGTTTACTTCAAATGAGCTCCTGTTTTGACATCATGATAAATAGATACAGGCTACAATGCAAGAGGAAATCGAAGGAGTGCGAAAACTAAGTCATTTTAAAGGAGTTCCCACTGCTGGTCAATGCAGCTGTCTAGATGTACTGTGAAAAAGCAAGGTCAATAAATGACCCATAGAAAAGACAAAGTACAATAGCTCATGTGAATGTAAATACCAACAGAAATCCGTAGTCCTGCTTGTGCACCCACACCTACAGTACAGTAATTTACTTCATTTCTCGATGTTTAGAAAGTGTTTTGAATACAGCTCATTGAGTTCTTTACATGCGTTAACAAAGACACCAATTACATTGTCACAGGAACAGAGACACCAGATATCTGTCACCATAACGGGTGGCAGTATCAAAATTCTTATACCTCAGTACTGAGATAATACTCCAGTGTATAGTATACTATTACTGAGATTGGGTCTTTGAGGTGGAAAAACTATATGATGCATCACATATATTGAGGAAAGGTGTCATTTCATATCAGCCATTGCTGTTTCTCCACCAAAAAGAAACAATTTGAGAGCAGTGACGTGCAAACTATAAGACAGAGGCGTGGTGTTACACTGCTATCAATTTCACTTTCCTAGGATATCATGTTTCTGTGCCACAGTCTCACTCCTTTATTGTTTTATTCAAATCATAGAGCTATGATATGTGATATAACCCACATCCATGTGTGGGCCAATCTGTATGCCAATCACACACCAGGCTCAAGTCATGTGGAAAAGTGACAGGGTGAGGCAGGTGAATGCAGTATCCATGTAGCGGATCAGTTAGACACTGTTAAAACAGTTAACAGGAAGATTGCTTAGCTCATCTCTAATGCAGTGCAGGCTGATGCTGACCTTGGCTTGGTGCTAATGTGCATCATGCCTGCACCCACAGTAGCCCTTGTACCTTTCTGCATTAACACTCCTTAAGTCACCGTCTGAGAACATTTACATACTGCCCTTGATCACTTGTTAACATGTGGCAGGTTGCTACGTTACCAGCACCTAAGCAGCCATGATCACTTCATCTGACTCTTGTAAAGTCTAAGAACATAGTGGAATCTATTAGCCTAGTCTTAGCATTGTGAGGACAAGTGTATTCCATTCAGAGGGTGCCATTCCTCCCTAGTACTTGCAGAGCAGGCACCGGAAATTAATTTCCCATCGATCTCTGCTCTGCCTGGACGCGAGGCTCAAATTGCCCTTGGTGGAAGAGATTACCGTGTTTGTGAGTGGCGCTCAGCCTCCAACTCGCCCTTTCTTGTGTTTGAACAAACCTGACTTATGCTGTGTAGGACAGAAAGAGAAAGAAAACTCCAGGGACAGTTGTTTACACAAATCTTGCTCTCAACTAATTCAGGTTCAGGAGTTGGGGGGTCAGATTGAGAGAGCCTCAAGAAGTCTTTTAGGAGGAAGCTATGCTTTTGAGTGTTTCTCAGTATTTGCACTAGCTTTAATTCTCTTTGAATGCAAATGCCAAAACAGTCTGTTTCTGTTGCTGGAGTTTTTCTTATGTGAAAATGAGAATAATACTTAGCCTCAAGAAAAGAGTAGAACCTACACTTAAGCATTGTTGCATATCATTGTCTTTTCAGAGTGCGGACATTTCCTAAGGAGTCTGCTCTGCTGGGGAGGGACACAGTTAGAGCTCTCATGTACTACGCGCTGAAGGTGTGGAGTGACATTGCACCATTAAACTTCCATGAGGTGGCGGGAAACGAGGCAGACATCCAGATCGACTTCACCAAAGCCGACCATAACGATGGCTACCCCTTTGATGGCCCTGGTGGCACCGTGGCCCACGCCTTCTTCCCAGGAGAGCGTTTCACGGCTGGGGACACACACTTCGATGATGATGAGGCCTGGACCTTCAGGTCTCCAGGTGAGGCTGTAAGAGTAGGGTGTCCTGAGTTTGAGTTTGAGCTGAGTTTGCGACCTCACTCTGCTCTTATGTAATATGTCTAGAGCAGGCCTCTGGAGCTAAGGCCAGTCTGAGAGCAGCAGATGCACTTCTGCATCATCTGATTGCCCTGGCCCTCTATTTAGGGCCTCCTCTGAACCCTTTCAGAAGTCTGCAGCCTGTGCGAGACATGGCAGTGCAAAAGGGGGAGGAAGGGGTGAGGGTTCCTTGTTATACAAAGCTGCCCAGCCAGTGAACTCCCCGCTGGGTTCAAGGCGTGCCCTCCTCTCCCTCCCTTCAACCCTCTCTGGGGGCTGGGGCCATATGCTCCTGGACAGCAGTGGAGCATGCACCAATTAGGCCTCCCATCAGGCCAGCAGATGTTTGCATGGGGGCTTGGCAGGTGTGTGTATAATGATGGAAAGAGAGAGAGTGAGTAAGGGAGAACACTTCAGAAAGTCTTAAGACTTCGCTCAGCCTCTCAGTAGGCATGGCACAGCGTACATCATCTACTAGGCTGCAGTTAACATTTTACACCCTTCTGAGTAACTGGCACTAATGTTACTAATGCTAATGTCTGACTCCTACAGAGCTCGTTTTTTTCTGTCAGAGTGAGATTCTCTTGAACCAAACTTTTTAATTTAGCGCTAGAGACTTGCTGAATTTTTTCATTTTGTAGGTTTTCATGTCCCTGCAGTAGCATTGTCATCTCATCTTCACGTTCACACTTTTTTAGCTATCCTACCATCTTGCGATTAATGAATACATCACCTGCCACTGGCCCTCCTACATGCTCTTCAGACCATCCCCGTTCTGCTCTACTTTACCTTTATACATCACTGCCACAAGGCATTGTTCAGCCATCACTTTAAATCCTTTTTTTTTAGGGTGCCTTCACACTAACGTTATGCCAGAAAAGTTGCCTTGTCTTGAGTCAAGCCTCATTACAAGTTCCCCACCTTTCTTCTGCCAAGTATGCTTCTCAGTTAATGCATTTAATGATCACCAAAAATAGCATGTAGCTCTGTTCTCAGATTCACTCTGGAAGCACAAGTTTTTCATTGTGTTTTATTTTTTATTTTATTTTTTTTTGGGGGGCTTTGGCACATAAATTTCGTTTACTTTTAATTTCTTATTGCGTCATTAAAAAATGGCTTCACAGTCCAGCAGACAGACTGCTTTGGTCGGTTCCTCTAGAGCTTGGTTCTGAGAGGCTCAACAAGGATGCATGTCTTGTCCCAGTATGTTGAACGCATGTTACAATTCAGCCATGAGGTGATGTAAAGTTAGGAGAAGAAGGTAACCCTTTGAGGTTCAGCAGATTCAGACCTCCTTAAGATGGATGGACCTCATCATAGGAACAAGAACTTGAGTAATTGCATTTTCTCCACTACCCACTCCTCCACCTCCTCCACAGTCTGGGGAAACATCTTTGAGTGTATTGTTCTTGGCAGGACCTAAGAACTTTCCCCTTTGAGGACAGTCTGCTAATGTGTCTAATTAGCTCTAAACCAAAATGGGGCACAAGGAGAAGCGCCTGTCTTGCAGAATGCTAAATGCTCCATATAAGCTGGTGGGCGGTGCCTTACTGGTTGAGAGGCAGCTAACGCGTCCTGTGGTGCGGGTTTGGGATGCTCCCTTGGGTCAGCTAAGTGGAGTCGAGGGAGTGCTGCTTTGTTTTGACAGCATGCGGATTGCTTTTATTAATTCTCTCTCCTCTGGTTACTTGCTAATGCAGACAGATTATTGTGGCCAGAATAGAAGCCTCGTTAAGCAGGTGTGTTTTTGATGACTTTTGCAATTTGGCACTAGCTTCCGATTTGTGTGTGTGTGCGTGTGCTCTGTGTGTGTGAGGTACATTGAACCAGACAGTGAGTATAAAAAATGACCATGGTCCATTATCACCTGTATTACCTAGCTGTCATTCATTAGTACTGGGAACTGGCCACTTTTCTTAACACACTGAAAATGGATGGGAGTTACATGTGCCCTTGTGTGATTTCTTGTTAGATAAGAAGCACACTGACCTGGCTTATAGCTCGCTCATTCATTTTGGCAGCCTGAAGATTTTTGACACAGGGGAGCTGAAGAGGGTGAAGTAACACTCAAATAGCCTTTCTGAATGTGCATAATTGAAAGAGAAAGGAAACTGGAACCCACACTATCAGGACCTATCAGAACAAATGCACATTTGTTTGCAGTTACAAATTGCGTGTGTTAGTAAAACAAGGCCCAAATAAAGCCTAAGTACGCAAGCCTTTGTAGTATGACAGCAACTGCTTACTAATATAAGAAACAAAATCATGGAGATGATGCCAGGCAAAAAAATGGTGTTTGCATATTTTTTTAAGCGAACATAAAAGGAAATGAAATCAAGTATAAATGGAATTAAACTAAATTACAATTACTCAGGTTTAATTGCAAAAATAAACTCAAATTGCTTAAATCAACTAAAGCAGTCAAGTTGTCTTATAAAAGAAAGGTGAATAACAAAATGATACATTCAAAAGTATAACACGCAGAGAAAACTCAAATAGACAGGCACGCAGCTCCTGGCCTCTGTGTGCAAGCAGAAGAATCTTTATCTGGCATGCTGTATGTCTGCTTCCTCAGAGCAGCCTAGACATAGCTAGATTCATCTGAAAGAGTTTGTTACCACTGCCAAACGATCATTGCAAAGCACCGCAGGCCTCTGACAGACACAAATAAATGCAGCAGTGTTTGAATGAGAGCACCATTAAAATGGAACTCTGTGGAGTCGCTGCATTTTTCAGGCTCACGTTCGCCTTTCAGAACATGTGCACCTGCAGATTAGAGTGTGCATTATGCCCGTAAGTCATCCAGGTAACTTCCACAACCCTGGAAAAGTTGCCTTTTGTGTCGTGGAATCTTTAATGTGTGTTGACGCTCATGCAAACCGTGGAACCTGCAGGGGAGGCTAAGGACTCGTTTCGAGACGCACATCCTAATCTTTAAGTCTTAATCTTAATCAGCGAATCGCAGCTTTAATTCTTGGCTTCCAACGAACCAGACTAGCTGAGTTCTGCTTTTTCCAGATTTACAGAGGAGGACAACCAGAGCATCTTTCAGTAGTTTTACCCAGCTGCAAAGCTTGGGGCTCTGACTAAATATTTGATTGACAGCTTCCTGGCTCTGACTATATTGCTATCTCTCAGGGCCATTTAACGGGAAGGTGTGAAAGCCTTTGTGTCTGAGTGAACCTCTTAAAACCGTCTGTCTGTGTAGATGAATGCAGGAATAAGAACACCCCAAAAATGAAAAAGATTAGAAGCATTTTAGAGTGACATCAAATCCCCATCAAATCAAAGAGCACTGCGTTCATAATTACAGTGTTATGCAACTCTGTGTCCTGGCTTCTATTTTTCTGGGAGGTGATCATTAAGTGCTGTAGTCTAAGATGTCTTAATCTTTGCACGAATATGTTCTTAAGGCTTTCTGTTTGTCTGCAGATTCTCATGGGATGGACTTATTTGCTGTGGCGGTACATGAATTTGGCCATGCCATAGGGCTTGCCCATACGTCTGCCATTGAGTCCATCATGCGACCGTACTACCAGGGCCCTGTAGGCGACCCGCTCAAATACGATCTCCCTTATGAAGACAAGGTCAGAGTCTGGCAGCTATATGGTAAGAATAAACACTTTCTAAACATTTTATCTTCCATCATACTCTCTCCCTGTTACTCTCTCTAATTCATACGTTACATTTCTTTCTGCTGCATTACTGTCTGTCGTAGTGTAAAAGTAATAGTCGCTTCTGAAGTTTGCTTCTTTGGTTTTGCATCAAAGTTATCGGGCTGCATTAGCTTTCTCATAGCTCCTGCCCAAAATTAAAGAACAGACTTCAGGCACCAGTCTTAGCTGGATGACTGCATTTGATGTGAGAAATGTGATTTTTTTTTTTGCCAAACTATTGCTTTAAGGAGAGTAATGCAGTGGTGATGTTAAGTCATTTGCTTCCTATTTTCTCTCTCCTGCATTCTTCTCTTCTACATTACTTTTTCTGTCTCCTACATTGCAGTCCTCCACACTACATTTCTCTCTCTCAGTCTGTCTTGTGCATTTCTCTTCCCTTCTCTCCTGCATGTCTGCATACTTTGCTTCTTCCTCTCAGTCACTTAAAATAAAGACAGGGTGGCAGTCTGTCAGTCAATGTGAGACAAGCACCACATTGCAGAAAATCTTGGAAAGTAGGGCTGAACGATTAATCGTCTCTACAACTAAATTGCAATCTGAAAGAGAGTAATTTTCAAATCATAAGACCTGCAGATTTAAATATATCCTGCAATATTCAGCATCATCTCAACAAGTTTTAAATGGGAAAATTTAACCTAATAATTCATGGTCTGAAGAGCTTGTGAACTGGCAGTCTGGTACACTAATTACTTGGTAGCAAGTAATTGAGCTAGTTTTATTCAACTCAAATAAATACTTTTATTGAAACAATGGTTGTAGTTATAAGATTATTTAGCATATTGCTAGACATATTTCATTGTTAAGTATTTTTATGTAGTGAAATATCTTATAATAATATTCATTCAACACACTGTAGATTTTAGATGATTTCTCTTTCCAGGATAACATCTATTGCAGTGCACAGGGACAGACGCTCGCCTACCTTTGCCTCTGCATAGTAGTTGTGAAAGCAGAGCAGAGCGATGAGAGGAGGCGAGGTGAAGGAACTGAGCTTGTGCCCAGACTGACAGACAAACAGATGCCCCAATCTGTTCACAAAAGGCAGCGACTGCTGTGCATCTCTCTCTCACTCTCTCTTTCTTCATCTCTCTGTCTTTCTTTCTCTCCATCTCTCTCCCTTCTATTCCTCTCCTTTTTCGCGCAGCAGCACAGGCGCTCACCATAATTAGCAGGGATTGTAGGTGGGTCTGTGGCGCTGTGTGCCCCCTCAGCAGGCACCTCTGTATGATCCTGTGGTGCAGAGACGTGAGCCTCAAAATAGGGGCACAGGAAGGAGAATTGATTTGTTTAAATTGGGGGATTATTGATTTAATTACACGGCGGTCCTGGAGACAGATGGAGAATGCGGGGTTTAATTGGCCGTCTCGGTGGCTCAGACCGAGCTTATCACAGCACAGCATGCCACAGACTACCCAGCCTCTACGCAAAATGCCCAGGACCAACCCAGAGAGAGAAAAACAGGGGGAGAGTGGGAGAGAGATGACGGGGGAGGAGAGAGATGTAGATAGTGAGTGAAAGGGAGATGAAGCATTAATGTCAAATACCAAGGATAAGAGAGAGTTATGGCAGAGACAGGAGAACTATGGTGAAGAATGCTGTAGATGGACCAGGATTTGTGAGATCCTGTTACAAAGACAGAATTAGGAAGGGAGCTAGGTTTGACTGACTTTGACAGTGTGCAGAGTTTGACCTACTCAGGCTTGTTTGAATCTAGTCAAGTCATTAACACTTCCACCTGTGACTGAATTTCTGCTCTGTTTTTCTTAGAAGTTGGAATGAAGGATATTTGTTCTAGGGTAGTTGCTATTGATTTTATAAGTAAATAAGTGATTTATTTTTGTCAAAATGGCCAAACAAAAATAACTGAACAATAACAGCGCGTAGCCTAAAACTAGAGCCTTTCACATTTCATTAACATGCGTCATGTCTGGATCAACTGTAGATATACAGAGTGATTCAGAAAGATTCATCCGAAGTGCCGTACTTGTACAACCGTGAGGCGCCTAGGAACCAATTACATACCAGTTGAAAGAGAACATCATCGAGTTCCTGACGGTCAGTACGGAAGTGAACCTCCAACAGCTCAGAGCATTTGTCGTTAGCACCAACAGTCCAAGAAAAAGGTCACCAGCATCACCAGATCTCACGCCGTGTGACTTTTTTTGTGGGGGAGCGTTAAGGATTCTGTTTATGTGCCACCACTCCCAACAGCACTGCATGATCTCCGAATTCACATTAAAAGAGCTGTGAGTACAGTGACACCCGACATGCTCAATCAAGTATGGGATGAATTTGACTCTCGTGTTGATGTTGTCCTACAGCTGGAGAAGGTTCATATTGAGCACTTGTAAAACTACATAATAAACTTTATGCTCAGTTAAACCATTTACAATTTACTGCATTGTTCTGTAATGATTTATAAGTGAAATAAATAATTTTGAAATTGGATGAATCTTTTTGGATCACCCTGTACTTTGGCTGAATTCCATTTACACTTTTCACTAAAACGAGCCCACAAGCACGAATTGACAAGCTCGTGGTTTGAAGGAAACTTCAGACTTGTGTGACCTCTGTTGTGCATTTCTCTGTTCATTCTCTCACCCGCTGTCAGCACTTGGCAGACCCATTTCCATTTATTGTATGCAGATATAGAAAACTCATTCCATTTACACCTGTGTTGAATGTGGTCGAGATCCATCTCTGACAACTAAATGCGGTTTAAGTGACACAATCACAGTTCCATCATACTGCGTCTGATTGTGATCAGAAAATGCACATTGATAGGTTAAAACAACCTCATTCTTTAAAAGAAATGGGCAAAAAATGGTGTGTCCTTCAGGCTCAGGTTGTTACTGTAAGAGAGACCAGGAGCCAAATCTTCTCTCTCATTATGATGGTTTACTTTTTACCAGACTACATCACCATGGGAATCTTATGCTACACACCTAACCTGCTCCAGGGCTGGTTAAGGTCAAGAGTTTGGATCATAAACAGCTTTTAGACCAATTGCGACAGAGCTCCTGACCATTTAGGGATTGAAGGAGACACCTCTGGCCACTTTCTTATTTCATGAAGTTTGGCATCAGTTACAAGAAAATTGTTGCTTTTTCAGCTGAGGCACCATCATACTACAAATCATACCATCATAACTGGTTTTCTTTCTACATATTTACGTAGCACTTGACTTCTCATGTTTCACACAGCTGGCTATTCATCATAAACATCATACTTTCATATGCATGTGCACAAGGATTAATCACAGCCTGATTATCTAAACCAGGCCTAGCAGAGAATGTTAGTTGCTCAAATGAGTCGCCGCTGTGTTTGTTAGGTTTTGTGAAGCTGAAATTTAGTCAGGATGTTGAAAGTACTGTGTGAAACAGGCCCCAGTAGGAGAATTTAAAATATGCATCATCATCAAGCAAACTGGCAACTAATCATCGCCAATTCATCAAGGAGGTAAATTTTAATTGATTATTTTTTTACTCTAGCAGACGAGTTTAATCAAGTAATTGTGACAGCTGTAATTCGTTCAGTAAATTAAAAGTGGCAGCAGACTTTAAAAAAATAAATATATGTAAATAAATATATTTAAAAAAAGTCATTTGTGATGGCACACTGATTAAAAGAAAGTCTCTCAAAATACTGATGTAGCTAACAATTAAGGAAAACTAGTGGTGATCAGTTAGCATGATTGCATTTACATAATGCTACCCAGTTTCATTCATTCTGAAAAGCTTTAGCATTTTCGCGTTGCAAAAATACAGTCTGCCCAAAACCAAATTTCTTTATTCTTGCAACATGCAGAATGGCTAAATAATATGCTTCAAGCAAAAATTTCAGGACTGTCTCACTCTAAATGTGGTTTTAAAAGTGTGCTGGAAAATGTATTTGAATGTGCTGGTACATGCTGTTTTGTTGTTCTGATATGACGTGTGAGGTTTTTGGGTCTTTCGTCAGGTGTACGGGACTCGGTCTCTCACACCATCCGTCCAGATGACCCCTCACGTACTGCCGACCCACCTGTTCTGCTGGACCTGCCCGAGAATAGATCCACCGTGCCGTGAGTAGACCTCCACACATACACAGACCCCAGATCAGTGTGCCCTGAACATGTTGTGCTGATGCTGAGACAATAACACCCAGCCCTTATAAAGCAAATGTCAGAATCAAACAAATAACGGTATTTGTCTCCTCATAAGTGGACATTTTGTGTCTGCAAGCAGCCTGTACCTTTTCATTTTTCTCTTACTCCGTCTTCACAGATGACAGGTGGAAAAGGTGGATTTAGTCCGACAAAGGTCATTAATGCGTTCTTCTCTGAGAGCTTTCTTAATAGGCTGTGAATGAAGATCTTTGTTAATAAGCTGCAGGGCGAGTTCTAGCTCACAAAAGAAGCACTGTCACTATAATTGCTGCTTCGTTAGCAACCCGAACACGACAAACCCCTAAATCAGTCATTAGCCAAGGGATAATGCATGCAAAGGCCCCTCCTGCAAGCGAGTGATAAGATCTCCCTTGATGTTTGGCCAGTTTTAATTGAAATACCTAACAAGTTTACGTAAACATGTTCGTGGTGTCTACGCAAATATTGCAAGCCAAGAATGAAAACATACAGGACTGCATAATTACATAAGCACACACGCACACAGTCTTGTCTCTTTGTAATACAATAGATCAATAGTGTGATAGGTTATGTGTTCTTCACCGTCCTCTGTTACCGAGCTGTGCCTTCAGTCTTTTTTTTCTCATTTGTTTTTCTCTCTCTCTCTCTACTTTTTCTTTATATCTTTCAGACCAGCGCGAGATGCCCCTGACAGATGCACTGGTCACTTTGATGCAGTGGCCCAGATCCGAGGCGAGGCCTTCTTTTTTAAAGGTACAGACACATTTGGAGAGGAGGACCAGGCTGAAATCAATGCAACCTAGCAGTCACTGTACACACAGCAGCCCTCCAAGGAGATCAGTGGCCTATTCCGATGCTTTAAATCAGGAAAACGCTTTTAGAAACTTGCAAGCTCTGAATGTTTGATCACAGACCTTTGACTTGATTGCAAGTGGTCTTTTGTTTTGACTGTGATGGAAAAAGAGATGCGGTTTGCATCACCATGCATGTTCATCCCCACAGCTGAAATAAAAAAGGCCTTTCTTTGTTTGCTTGACTAGTTCAGACAGCTGAGCACTTGGGTATCCACTGCCCCAGGGTATGTGCACATGTTTTCCCTTTGGTTAGGCACAGTTTCCTGTACAGCTATGCAATAGCACAACATAACAGCTTGAGTAACACACAGAAGCAAACATATACACACATACACATGTAGTCGAATGTATTCTAACTCTCAGTACTCCTCTTAGGAAAGTACTTTTGGCGTCTGACGCGAGAGAGGCACCTGGTGTCCTTGAGACCAGCTCAGATTCACCGTTTTTGGAGGGGTCTGCCAGCCAACCTGGACAGCATAGATGCCATATATGAGAGACCTGGAGACCATAAAATTGTCTTCTTCAAAGGTATGCTTGGGATGTTCTCATCAGTAGACACAGCCTTCTGTATAATTTCACAGACTGACTGTAAAGGCTGTCTTAGTTTAGATATTCATCCCAAACAAACATATGGTGTCACCCAAGAGTAATATCGGTTTAAATATTCATCCACAAAAATAATAGCATATTATTAATTCGATGCACAGTGTAATATAAAACACACATTATGCTATTTTTTACAAACAAATTATCAAATTAACAAACTGATAGCCATTTATAATGGTAAATAGAAACAGAATGCAATGATGTGCAAATCATTAAACCCTGTATTTCATTGAAAATAATATTAAATATTGAAACTGAGAAATTTTATTATTCTTAAAAAAAATACATGCCCATTTTGAATTTGGTACCAGCAACACGTTTCAAAAAAAGTTGGGACGGGCATGTTTACCACTGTATTGCATCACGTCTTCCTTTACAGCACTCTGTAAGTGTTTAGGAACTAAGGAGAGCAATTTCTATAGTTTTGAAAGCTGAAAAATAGGATTTCAGCTGCTCAACAGTCGGAGCCTCCTTTTTCATATTTTTTGCTTTTACTCTGGAGCCTTGCTGTTGTAACACATGCAGAATGTGGTTTTGCTGGCTTTTGAAATGTGCACAGATGACAAGCCGGGTGATCTTTAGCCCAGAGGATGCAGTGACACTTGTCCATTTAGTCTCAGTCCATCTTAAATGAGCTCTGGCCCAGAGAAGGCAGCAGCATTTCTGAATCCTGTTTATATATGGTTACTTCTTTGCATGGTAGAGTTTTAACGTGCATTTCTGGATGCAGCAATGAACTGTGTTCACAGAAAGTGTTTTTTTATAAATGTTCCTGAGCCCATGCAGTGATTTCCACTACAAAATCTTGTCTGTTTTGTAATGCAGTACTGCCTGAAGGCCCGAAGATCACGGCCATCCAGTATTGGTTTTCAGCTTTGTCCCTTTCATACAGAGATTTCTTTGGATTCTCTGAATTTTGTAATGGTATTATGTGCAGTCAATGATGAAATCCCCAAGTTCTTTCGCTATTTTACATTGAGACACGTTATTCTTGGATTGTTTCACTATTTGCCCACGCAGTCTTTCACAGAAATGGTGAACCCCTCCCTATCTTTGCTCTTAAAGGCCCAGCCTCTCTTTTTTTATACCCAGTCATGTTACTGACCTGTTGCCAATTAACCCAATTAGTTGTGAGTTGTTCTACCAGGTGGTTTTTTAGCATAACACAACTTTACCAGTCTTTCGTTGCCCCATCCCAACGTTTTTGAAATGTGTTGCTGGCATCAAATTCAAAATGGGCATACATTTAAAACAATATTTCTCAGTTTCAACATGTGATATGTTGTCTTTGTACTATCTTCCTTTAAATATAGGGCTTAAATGATTTGCACATCATTGCATTCTGTTCATATTTATATTTTGCACAGTGTCCCAACTTTTTTGGAAATGGGGTTATAAATTACATTTAAATAATGATCATATTACAAAATATTTGTACATATTATATTTAAAGATGTCAGAGTTAATGCATTAATAACATGTTAAAGCGCTAAATTATGTACTCCACAAATTTTTTTAACTCTGTTTTAACTGCATTTTTCTGGTTTGTCCCTTTCAACCATCCATAGTTCCACCCTGAAGCTCAGCTGATCGCACACTGTGTTTTTTTCTGGACGCTGTCACTATGACTCTTCTCATGTAGTCTCGCACTCCTCTCATTCAAATACAGCTTTTAAATATCAAGTTCCATTATTACTGCCTTAATTAAACCGAAGGTATTCCCAGCTACTGCAGTGCTATGTTTATCACTGAGGTTGAGACTGAAATATTATTTACAAGCAAACACAGCACATCAAAGTGGAAAGCTACAGTTTCCCTCAAAACAAAAGGTAACGTTGCAGTGCAAGAGGCCCAGAGGAGTTGGAACACACAGCCACTGTGGCTCTCAGTAGACGTTGGTGATGAACATAGAAAACTGCATTTATCTTAGGTTATTTTTATGACCTTTATGTTTAGTTCATGTGAAGCCAGACAGAGTTCACAAATTCACAAGTTCACAAATAATGCTATTGAGTCATAACAAGTAATACAAACATTCTGTTGAAGCATACTTGGTCCAATCTTTAAATCAAAGAAAATCTTTCTTTGTGTTCAATTTGCGCAAATAAAACAGATGTGATTATTTTAATAATAGCTATTCGTTATTTTAATCGTTTGGCAGTTCTTATTATATATATTTTTTAATAAACTTTTTTTTTACACCCAACAAAGATGTGTACTTAGCTGACTTACGTTATTTACATCATAAAATCTCAGCATAGATCAGCCAAAATGAAAATAAATCATCTGATTACTGATAGAGTATTAGGAGCAAATATTGACTGATTTCAGTCATCATCATCATCACTTTAATTTATGTAGCGCCTTTCCCATGCTCAAGGTCGCTTTACAGTCAAGGAACATCAACACATTAAACAATTAACAGCAAAAGGGCAATACAGGTAAACATTCAAGTATAAGCGGAACAACGATAACACAGTGAAAACAAGCAAGTTTTTAACAGAGGTTTGAATGAAGATAGAGAGCTGGTATCCCAAATAAACTGGGGGAGAGTATTCCATAATTTGGGAGCTACTGCACTAAATGATTGACCACCCATAGAAGTCAATTTAAATCTTGGAACCTGAAGAAGGCCTAAATTTTGTCATCTTAAAGTACAGGATGGGACGTATAGATGAAGAAGCTCTGCCAAATATTGAGGAGCCAGACCATGCAAAGCTTTATATGTAATAAGAAGAGCCTTATACTGAACACAGAATGTAATGGGTAGCCAGTGAAGACTCTGAAGGACCAGGGTGATATGATTATTCTTTGAAAAGGTGAAGATCCTGGCAGCGACATTTTGAACATACTATAACCTAGTAACCAGTCCTAGTTAGTTACAGTCGTGCACCCCTAGTTTTTATTTTGAACTTTTTTCTCAGCTCATGGTAACTGACTAAAAATTCTCCTCTTTCTCGCTTTAGGAGTGAAATACTGGGTGTTCAAGGACAACATTGTGGAGGAAGGCTATCCACGGCCGATCAGTGATTTTGGACTGCCCATGGAGGGTGTGGATGCTGTCTTTGTCTGGCTGCATAATGACAAGACCTATTTTTTCAAGGACAACCGTTACTGGCGCTATGACGACCATCTGCGGCACATGGACCCGGGCTACCCTAAAGACACTACATTATGGAAAGGGATTCCCGCTCAGCTCGATGATGCCATGCGCTGGTCTGATAGTGAGTGCTGATATTCCAGCTCTTTCTTTCATAGTCCTTGCTCTCTATGTTTCTTTGAAATGCACAGCAGCTTTATTCTTCTATCTCTTTTGTCCGTGTAGGAATCACACATGGTTCTGCTTACGTCCCTTTATTAGAAAATATATCCAAATATGTGATCAAAGCATTTTGACAGGCCAGAACAACAAGCCTGTATATCCTGTCTTGTATATCCTTGCTAGTATGTTTTGTTTAGAACAACACATCTGTCACATTCACTGTCTTATCTTTGGTGAAGGTGTCAAGATGATACAGTACATATATACAATTGTGTATATATATTTTGTGTTATACTTTCTGAATTGGCAGAAATGGCTGTCTTGTTTGGGTTATGAAAGAACTGCTGACAGATGTTTTTAATTGTATGGTTGTCATAGCAGCAGCTGAGGAGTCTGTCTGAGCTAAAGGCAGCGGGGGCATCATGTCCTGTCTAATGCGCACTATTGTGTGTGTGCATGTTGCTTCGATGGTATTAGTCTTTACCTCACTTAAGACTGGAGAGCATGCCTTTGAAACATCCTTCTGTGAATAAAATTGAAAAGCCTTTGGAGACATGAGAGAATGTAGATGTAGACACATACATTCTTTTCATTTTGCTTGTAAATTAAGGATTAAATTGGTTTCAATGAGGAGATGAAAAAGCCATTTTCCTTGAAGGTTTGCTTGTAAGCTATTCATTTGAAAACGCATCATATGCTGTATTGAAAGTATTAAAATACATTTAATCAGTTAATAAAAATGTCTGCAGTGGAATGCATGTGTCTAGATCTACTGTAGCTTAGATGCCAACAACTTCATGAACCTTGATGCTATTGAGAGTAGGTTATATAACAGTGTGTGTATAATATGCTATTGTTATGACACACACAGCTTTTATTTTTCCATATAATAACAACATATTACACTAAAAGGATGATGGTGGTTTGTGTGTTCCTGGAGGACGCTCTAGGGATGACAAAGCAAAGAATTTCAAATATTTGACGATTTTAATGGAAAAAATGCACATTTGAATGTCAAAAGCTGTCTGCAGTGGCTCTCAGTGCAGTGGCACTCTCAACCACTGGTGTGATTACATACCTTTTCCGTTGTTACACTCGGCTTGCTTGTGCTTTCACTCTCACAGCCACTCAGTTTTACCTTATAATGACAATATGATATCACTATGGAAGCCCATTCCTGCCAGGAAGAGAACAAAGTATTGACTTAGTGTTTCAAAATAATTACTTATTGTCTCAAGAGATTGGCTTAATATGTCAAAATAAAAAAATATTTTCTCAAAATATTAACTTACTGTGTCAGAATAATGCATAACGACTACAAGTGTCTTAATAGTTACCAAATTATCTTATCTTAATTATCTTTTTAAAATTTACTCATAACTCCGACATTTCAAAATCTCAAAAAATAAGTCATTATTTTGAGATACAAGTTAAACATTTTGAGAAAATAAGTCATTAGTTTAAAATACAAAAAGTCAATATTTTGACCAACTGCTGCCAGAAGCAGAAGGAGAAAAAAAGGCATTTTTTTTCTCCACTACCTGGTGGGTATGGGCTTCCATGTATCATTGATGTGAGAGAGTTTGTAGAATAGTACTTTCTCAAAGATATTCAAAGATATGCAATAGACCTATGTGCCATTTTTCTAGAATCATTCTGTGCCCACCAGGAATCATTTGTTTGCTTGAGCTTCATATTTATGTAGTATGATGTTTATTGCAGTTAGGCATCCTGCTTATTTTCTTTGCATCTACCAAAGTAATGTATTATATATAATGTCAATATTTGACAGAAAGATTAGGAGAAAGTTCTAATTTCTTTGCGAAATTTCAGAACCATCAGAACTGTGTAAAATTATAGTGATGCCTCAAAAATACAAGAAAAAGAACTACTAGGAGTCATGCTCTCACAGACACCACTCAATCATGATGCCAATCAATGCAGCACTGTAGTGAGCCAGACCATACCACAGTGTTCATCACAGCATAAATGCTCTCCCACGGGCTGTGTCTTTCTCTTTTTCTTTCTCTTCACCCATCTTACTCCCACTCCCAGTTTTCAATAACATGCCATTTCCTCATTTTTCATTTTTCTGTTCAGAAAAGAAAAACTCAATATTCTCAGACCACACACACACACACACAGACAAATATCCCATTATAATCTATACAATCTTTTAGGCCCTGTTCACTTTCTCACCTTTCTTTGAATCTGTCTGGCTCCCTGTATCTTGTAAGAGTGTAAAATTCAATAGTATTTGAAGTATCAGAACATTTGAAAAAATGAATGTTGAAATTGTAAAACTACATCGCTGATATGCCCTTTGGTCTTTTCTTAGTGTCTAGCTCTTGTGGAAACCTGTGTCCTAGACATCTGGATGCATTCTATCAGAGAAAAGGGTGGGGTTTATGTTATGGACATAGACACGCTCAAATGCCTGAGCTTGTTGTTTGAAATTTCTTATATATTCTAGGGGTTGTGATTTTTGGGTTATTTTGTTAGAGGGCTGGCTCTCTAACAAAAAATTTCTAATCGAGAGCTTTAATTTATCTTTATCAAAGAAATCTGTGTAGTATATATTTACAGCTCTGTAGAATCAGCATTGTAAACCCTTAAAATATCAAAAATTGAATCAAATCTTGACCTCAGAATCAAAAATCATATCAAACCTGTAAAATGTAGTTTTGTTTCACCCCCAGTATCTCTCTAACTCTCACTCACACACAAAGGCACAGCATTAGGCTCAGTGTGAGCAGTGTAAATGTTCCTCCCTGCAGCCGCTCTGGCAGCCGGATGTGTGTGGAGGGAAGTGTGTTAGCATGTCAGGTGTGTGGTTTTTTGAGATGCTGCCAACTCCAGAGGTTCTGCTCACAGCTGTTTGAAGTGTGTGTGAGCACAGGCCAAGCTAAAAAGCGACAGTTCTCAGCCCAGCCAGCCCCCAAGGGGGAACCTCTATCTGAGACCTGGGGGCTTGGCAGATGGAGCCTCTTCAGAGAGATAGCACCACAGGCCCTTTCCACCAGCAGAGAGAGACATAGAGAGGAGGAAAACATGACGAGAGTGAGAAAAAGTCCCAGTGATACGGCAGAAAAGCTATATACGCTACACTTAAAAATCACCATACAGATCTTTGGAATCACTGTTTTAAATGATATAAGCAAATATTGTTGCAGATACATGTAGAAAATGATTGTAACATGAATTTAATTTTCATGTATTTCACACATTTTGTAAGAATATCCTGAAAACTCCCTTTTAGCATGTTTAAACCGCATCCACGTTTTTTATTAAGTTTGCTCAGACTAAAATTAATATCCAGAATGCCTCATATTTAAAAGGTGATGACCACATCTTACTGATCAAATAGCTATTCATAGTAATTTAGTGACAAGAAATTACTGTATATAGATAAATATATAGATAACAGGAAATATATATAAAATAACAGTTTTGCTCTTTATCATGTCAGAACGAATTGTTGTTTGCAAAATATTTTTTATTTGTGAATAAACCATCAGTTTATGTTTAGTTTATAACATTGTGATTTACACCATATAAGATTTAATTGAATAACAGTTATTAATATGACAAGTGATTACAAACATTTTGAACTATAGTGTTTACACTACCACTGAAAAGTTTGTATTTCATATTAATATTCATTGTTATTTTATTCAAAAGGACAATATACAGTATAAACTAAAATAAACAAGGAACATTTTATTCACTGTTTAAGTTGTTTAATGTTGAATGATTTTGTCTAATTATCTATTTGTAGTAATTTTGTGTCAAGTTATCAGTCTAAAGATTTTAGCGTTTTTCAAATGTAGGCACTCTGAATGTTTTGAATGAATTCTTTATTTTGTGCTGGATTTTTACAGGTTTCTCAATTATTGAGTCATCTATAGCTCTTTTCAGGACACATCTAAGATTCTGTTACAGCTTCTTACGAATGAATTAAAACCTATGAAGTTCCATAGCATCATATTACAGTAATTTTCAACATGTCTCTTCACCAAAATTGTTCTTACATTTTTGAAAACAGAGATTCTGAACTTTTGACCAGTGATTCTAAACTTTTTAAATGGTTGTGTGCATTTGGGAAATATGATAAATCATATCTCTTTCTCATTCTGTCGCATTTGTGTGTCTTTCTCCTTGCAGGTGCCTCATACTTCTTTAAAGGGAAGGAGTACTGGCGGGTTGCTGGCAGTGATATGGAGGTAGAGGCTAGTTACCCGCGTCCCATTGGTAAAGACTGGCTGGTGTGTGCAGACATGCAGTCGGACTCTCCAGAAACACAGAATAATGGGACAGGCGTGCGGCTGCCCGGTCAGCACCCTGTGGACCATGCAGAGAATGGCTACGAGGTGTGCTCCTGTACATCAGACTCAGGCTCGCCTGCTGGGCCGCGACTACAGCTCTCGCCCACCTGGCTGCTTGCGCCACTCTGGACGCTGGCATGGACGCTCTCATCTGTCTCGCTCTGATGAGGGCCATGCCACAGGCCTGTGCTGACACGGACACACACACACACAGACTGGACACACAGCAGCCTGTGGACTTGGACAGCAGCGAGGAATGCTGGCCACTGGCCTGAATGGAATTGATACTTCAGTCAGTGAAGGATTTACCTGCTTACACAGCTTTTTGTTCTGTTTTTTTTGTTTTGTTTTGTTTCTTTTTTTACTAAAACTGGAACTGTTTATCATTATTATTATTACTGGTACTATTATTATTATTCCCATCATTGTTGTGTATTGAAATTATTTTGTGTGCCTCAAAACAGGTTCATTTCAAGCACTTTGCGTGTTGAGTATAATATACTTTAAGATTTAATACCTTGAACATATTCACCATATGAAGTTTGAAGTTTTATTAAAACTTGTAACGAAGCTGATTAATAATGATGGTTATGGTGATAGTGATAGTAGTAATATTACAATAGCTCAGGAGGAAAGGCAAAAAATCTCTGAATGGGGCTCCCTGCTGTCTGCAGTGTCGAAGTGAGAGGCATCATGGGACACCATGCATCAGTGGCCTCTCATCACTCTCATCACTTCAAGTGCTTTAACTACCCAATCACTTGGTGTCCATCACCACTGACCCAGGCCTTTATCCTCTGGAAGCATTGACTTTCACTTCTTACTCTGTCCTTCTACTCATCTTGTAACTCAATTCTCTTTATTGTCACTGACTCTCAGAGAACACAGGGCCTCCACCTCATCGGTACTACACTGTAAAAAAAAAAGTCATCTCACCTTAAAATTGTCAGGTAACTGATTATGCAGCTTTTCTTGAATTAACTTAACTTGACGACACTTGTCAACCAGCTCAAATGGTGTTTTACCTCCAGGCAGTACGGTACAGCATGGTCTGGTTAAAAATCCAAACCCAGAAGTACTCGCACCCTGCTTCAGTACACATGTCCGAACTGTGAAAGTAAGCAAAGATCTCTTTAGCTTTTGTGGTCACATAAATTCAGTGAACACAGCAGTAGCAACAGTGGAGGAGATTTCTCTAGTTTGTTTTTTACTTGCTGTTTGCCTTATTTGAGAATCATAGACTGGCAATTTTAGTGTTTTTTTTTTTTTAAAGCAGTCATCTAACAACGTGTGACAATTGTGTTTGATCAGTCAATACTTTGCACCATTACTAGCTCTACCCAGCAAGAAAATGCAGCACAGGTGCTCAAGGGCCATATGGTTAATTTGTAAATGAGTAATGTAATGGAAATGGAAAATACATGATCACAGATTTATAATTGTACCATACCCCAAAGCTTGGCGAGGAAAGGCCAAAATTTCTTGTTTAGTCATAAATAATTCTCCCATTTTTTAGTTCTGCATCTCACTTAAAGGTGAACAGTATAGAATTTGTTTTTTGCTCAGTTTCTAGCTAGCTGGGACACAATCCCACCAGGCAGTTTCTTGTATTGGACTCACAGTTACGGGTGGCTGTGGCATCGCTGGGGTTAAAGCATGTGATCTCTTGCTGTTTGTGGTTTGCACCACAAAGGAGCCTCTGAAGTACACATTTAAAAAAGTAACATAGCTGATCTAATTTCATTCATTTATTCATTATTCAACATGAGATAATAGGTTTACATAATAATGCAAGACACATATTACTGTTCTGTTAACTTACTGTATGATGTTCAATTCAAATTTCAGATCAGCCATAAATAATTGAAGAGTAAATTTAAGATTTATAGATGCCACAGCCTCTATAACTGGCAGCTCAGGCAGAGGAACTGCCTGGAGGAACTGTGGGATGGAAACCAAGTGGAGAACATATTCTGTTTTGTTTACCTGCCTGAGAAAACTTTTGACAAGACTATGAGTTGGGTGAACTCAGGTTGAGTTAACTCAAGAACAGCTGTGTAATTATTAACCTTGTAATGTAAAGTTCAGCTGACTTTTCAATGTTTACAGTTTAGTTACTGATAAATATTCATTTATGAATTGTGTATTTTTGTAAGAAGCAGTATTTTGGAGCTGAGTCATTGCAGGCATGCATGATCTTGGATTCACAATGCCTTGGTTACCACAGCTATAAATGTTTTCCAGCTTTGTTTATGAAGGGAATCGAGATTTTTTTTTTTCTGGTTCCAGTCTTTCTAACTTGTATTCAGGCAAGAAGACATTTTTTAGTAAAACAGTTCTGTATCCTGGAGCGACTAGGAGGATGTTTGATTCAGGCACCATGGGCCTGCTGAGAGTGCACTCACCTCACACTTGGACTTGTTATGATTGCTAAAAATATTTACTTATATACAGTATATATATATAAATATACAGATATATTTAAGGTGAAAGGTTCCGTGGCAGTTGCAAAAAAAGCAATGTAAATCCCAAACTGTCTTTTTTTATGGGGCAAATATTTTTGTAGAAAAATAAAGAGGAAAAGAAGAGTGAGTGGTGATATTGATTGACTGTGTGCAGTTTTTTTTGTTTTGTTTTGTTTTTTTTTGGAGGGGGGGTGGAATGAAAAGTGAGAGGACTAAGAAGTTATTTTCTCCACCATTATGACAGATGCTTTCAGCGACTGGCAGCTGCTGAGCGTTTCTCCCACCAAAAACTGAAAACAGCAGCAATCAAAGTTGTCTACCTGCTCCGAACTGTTAGTTTTGGCTTGGTGCTTTTTGTGGTATTGTACGCCAAGCATTAGGCTGGAAGTCCTGCATTTTTTGAAAGCCGGACACCTTGTTTGCATGCCACTTTCAAGGGCAGTCGGTGATGAAACGTTACGCTGGCATGGTGGCGGCACACACAGAATACATATCTGACAATAGGTATGGAAACTATCTGTCGCCTTGGTAACGGGCCTCCTCTTTTGCCTCATACGAGAGACGTGGACGAAAGCAAGCCGTAGGCGGTGTATGTGCGCGAGAGTGTGTGTGCTTTTTGCCTTGCTATTATGCACACTGCCTGCAGAATCAGATCCAGTGGGTCTGAACAGGGTTCATTTGATTTTGTGGAAATGGCTCTAGCATCTTCTGCTTAGAGCAGCAATATTATCCATGATATACTCCAGCGCTCCTAATTAACTTGCATGACAAAGAGGTGAGGCTACCCAGAAAGTAGCAGCGTCTGTTGGTATGAAGGCTGATCACGTTCCTGTAGCTTCCATGAAGCGAAGGCGCAACAGAAACGGCCTGGTCCAGGCTTTTGCTCTTCCTTGGCAGGATTAGCTGTAAAAGACCGTCAAAGACTCTGACTCCTAGCTTAAGCAAAAACAAGTGAATCAAGTGTGCCAACAGCAGAATTAGCCTAAGTCCATCAACCTGGCTCTGAATGGCAATCGAATATTTAAGGACCTGCTGGGCTCTACAGCTAATCCAGTCAGCGAGGTTTCTTCAAAGCTGTGTTGTACTTGGTTCCCAGTGGGTGCTCGGGCCTGTTGGCCGTGTATGTGACTGCGGGTCCTTGCTTTTTCTGATCTAACCAGCGGGGGCTGGAGTTTTGCTCATGCTCTGAGCGCTGGTGCTGCAAAGCGTGGAGGCATCAGCAGGGGATCCTCCAGATGGTTCGACCAGAACCAATCCGTCCCCTCCAGGCCATCGGCATTCTCTTCTGCTCCTGCAGGCTGTGCCAAATGCTCACAGAGCGCCGAAGCTGCGCTGGTACTGATACTGGTGGCAGGCGGCTGATGGGCAGTCTTTAGCTGGCAACCGACACCGCTCACAGTCTTTCTGACAGCTTCTGATAACCTGTAACCTCTGATGGAGCTGGGAAGTTGGCTCTGAGACGTGTTACTGATGGTGCCGCTCACATCCAGCCACTTCATTTTCCCCTGCGATTCATTCGGAATGCTTTCAGTCTCCCTGTTCATGTGGGACTTGTGTGAGAGAATACCTATCTCAGGCTGTGGCGCTGATTTTTTTTCCCACCAGCCCAGTACCCCCCCCAAAGGGCCACTGAAGGAATAGCACTGTTCAGCTTTTACACTGCTTGTCAAAAAATTTGAGGACAACAAGCTTTTCAAAATGTTTGCAAGACAAAGGAGCATGTTTTCTTTGTGATAATTGTGCACAACTATTTCACAAAGCAAGTTCTTAGGAAACTCAGTATTTTAAGACCAACATGACACTTGTCCAGTTTTGACTTAGGCCCAATTTCAAATTTTACCCCTTGTTTTGGAGTGTCACCTTACCCCTTGGAGCTAAGTTACAAGGGGTAGTGGTTGAAATGTTCCCCTACGAAATGAGACAAGCCTCAAACAAAAAAGAGCATAGCGGTGCTCTGTAGGCAACCCTGCCAGAATGTAACTGCTTTAAGGTGGAAGGGGAAATTTAGCTAGCTAGCTACCAAGACATCAGCACACTACTAGCGAAAAGGACCGTGATACCTTAAAAATATAGTAAACTAAGACAATACAATGGTTATCGTAGTTTTTAACAGAGAACATACATATGTGGATTTCTTCGGTCGCTTGCACAGCCATCTTGCCGCTTCTTTTTTCTTGTAACACTGCTTGGAGAGGGCCTTGTAGCCCTAACACTTCGCCCTACCCCTCTATCTCAACAAAAAATTGGGACACCCTACCTCTAGGCGTGATCAAAACAGAGGAGTAAGGGCTAAGTGGTAGGGGCGAGGAATGGGACCGGGCCTTAGTATATCTTGGTTTTATTCTAGAAATCTTTGTGAAGTACCCCCTTGTATTTTAAGGAAAATAGTATCACACATGCACAGTACTGTCAGAGACCACCCTTCATTTTGAAAACATATATTTAACAGATGATTACACAGAAGCCTCAACAGCCCAATATATTTTTTCAGTATTTAGTGGGTCCACCCTTTGCACCATTTGTATTACCTCATCATTCATTTCAGGAGACTCACTTTCAGTTTTTCAAAGAAATCCGCAGAAATATTTTTACACACCTCCAAAATTCATTCCTGAAAGTTGATTGAGGTCTGGACTCTGGGGTGGCCAGTGTACTGTTCTATTGTTGACAACACCAGCTTCTTCTGGATTTGATTTATAGATTTTATTTTTTTGTCTATATAATTTCCATAGCATTGAGTTGTCTTCTAACAGTGGAAGGATGGACAGAAACTATGTGGATTTTTTCAGATCTAAAATAAAAGTGGAGCTTGATTTTCTCCTCTCTCTCAAAGATGAAAGCTTTATGTACTGTTAATCTGATGGTAACAGTGTTAGTGATCTACCAGATCTTGCGCAGTTGTTAGGAGAAGCATTTTCTCTATAGCTTAAGAGTATTTTGATCTCCAGTTTTAGAATCTCCTGTTTATTTTGTTGTTTGTTTTTTGCTTAATTTCCTTGGACTTTCGCTTCCCCTATACAAGAGGATTGTCTTATATCTAATTTCTGACATATCTCCTGAAAATTTACTGGGAAGTGAAATAAATGAGGGGTGGTCTCTGACTTTTAAACAGTACTGTAAATATTTGTGACAGCACACTTTCCAAATAATGGCATAAAAAAGCGTTTATTCACCTTGGTTTGATCTCAGCACTGTTTAAATTACCTTTGACCAAAAACAGTTTTAATATGTGTTTTTAACAATAGCTTAGAAAAGATAGCTCAAAACATTATTGAATCAAAACCTGCTCTTCCAATGAATACCAATGAAGACACTTTGATGAACATAGAGTGCTCCAAAATATATAAATAAGTAAATGGCTGTTTCATGGTAATAAACCTCTTTTTTTATTATTTAGCTATAAAGTAATGGTGAAAATCAAGCAGTACTCTGAGCATTTCATAAGAGAGCAAGATGTCTCCAAACTTTTGATGAGCAGTGTGAATCAGCTCCCTCTGACTCATGAACGACCCACAGGGAAGAAAGTCCTGTGGAGCAAGAGTCTAGGTGTGAAAATGACTTAGCTGGTTTAACCCTTGGAAGTCTAAGGTTTGTCATTTTGCTATAGGCTACATTCATTTTTCATTACATAATTATTTAAATGTAATTACATAGGTAGTTTTGTAATGAGTTACACATAGCCTACTTTTGATTTACACTCTGTACATCTTTGAGGTTCCTTTTATGCCTTTCTCTGCTACAAATAAAAAAAATAGAAAAAAGCTGCAAAAATGTAAAGAATTATTTTTTCTTTCTGCAAACAAAACCTAACGCAGTAGTATTTATAGTATTTTCCCCTGCCTGCCGGTTCACAGTGACGTAATCAAACCTGACAAGCCGTTTTTGAGGCAGGCAAAAGTCACCACCATTTAATCATAGATTACTGGAAAACAAGAAGTCTTTTAAACCATATAGTGTAATGAATAGTGCTTATTATGACCAGTGACATGAATCAACAATGTCAAAAAAGGTCAATTTTACTTTCAGTTTGACTTTAAATGAAGCGAGAAATTATTTATGCAAAATTGCAACGTTCATTTTTTCTTTTCTCTGATGATACTTTTGACTTCAAAGGGCTATTTTGCAGCCCCCTGCGTCTATTTTGGTTTAGAACAAAAGCCTGGTCCTAGTACCTGTGGCTCTGAGTGGTGTGGAGCGATCTGAAGCAGAGCAGGATGGAGGGATGCGGGAAGGCTGAGACACTGGGGAAAGAACGGGGCTGTTAGAGGCGCCATCAAGAGCGTGATGGGATTGCCAATGCGCTCTTTCAGAGGGTAGGAGGGACTCGGCTTGCACAAAGGAGCAGTTTGATGGCTTTCATCATCATCTTCATACCCCCCCCCTTAACCTCAGCTACCTCCCACTCCTCATACCCCTCTCCGAGGGCCAGTGGCCGAGCAGCCTCGCCACGCACAGCAGGGGAATGAGAAGTGGCTCTGCTGGTGCAGTAAGTGGCTCATAAAGCAGGAGTGTAACTACTCTCTGTTGGATGCCCCAAATGCCTTGTGCCCTCTCCTTATTTCAATAGGAACAAAAATGCACATCAATTACCCCTCTTTTGCTAAGACACCACTGTTCTGCAGAAATGTAGCACCCCCTTGTGGTGGCAAAAAGTAGACTGTTCTCATGACCTAAAAATCCTCATGTGGGATGATTTTAAGCTTCATTTGCCTGGTTTATGAGAAATAACCCTCATCAGTATAAGGGGGAGGAATGTAATGATGTAGCGATTTCAGTACAATATTGAAAAAAAAAATGAAACAGCATATCGAAATGGAAAACTATTGCTGATACGCCCCACTGTCTCTTTTGAGGGTCCCTCATTTACCATCTTTTGTCAGTGATCAAACCTAACATCCTATCAGAGTAAAGTGTGCAGGAAGGGCGCTTGTGCTCTGTGTGTACTGACACTCAGATGACTGTGGAAAGTCGTGTACAATTTTTTGAGAATTATTACTTTCTGGGGCTTATTTTGTTAGAAGTAGTAAGTTCTTTTGAGTTTGAGAATTTTCATTTGGGCCAAACCAATCTGTGTAGTATATAATTACTCTGTGGAGTTAAGACACATATATAAATGGTTCTGGAACAATAACAAAGACATATCACAGATATAAACACACTTTATGGACAAAAGTATTGGGACAACTACACATGACGCCAACAGGAGCTTTTATGACATCCCATTCTAAATCCATAGGCATTAATATGGAGTTGGTCCCTCTTTGCAGCTATAACAGTTTCATCTCTTCTCAGAAGCTTTCCACACGACTGTGCAGTGTGTCTGTAAGGGAATTTTTGTCCATTCATCCAGGAAAGCATTTGTGAGGTCAGACACTGATGTTGGACGAGAGGGCCTGGCTCGCAATCTCTGTTCTAGTTCATCCCAAAGGTGTTGGATGGGGTTGAGGTCAGGGCTCCGTGTGGGCCAGTCAAGTTCTTCTGCACCAAACTCACCCAGCCATGCCTCTATGGACCTTGCTTTGTGCACTGGGGCTCAGTCATGCTGGAACAGAAAAGGGTTCTTCCCCAAACTGTTCCCACAAAGTTGGAAGCATAGAATTGTCCAAAACGTCTTGGTCTGTTGAAGCATTAAGATTTCCCTTCACTGGATCTAAGGGTTCTAGGCCAGTCCCTGAAAAACAACATATATACGCACCAATATGAACAAACAGAAACAGCACTGTGAAATATACTTAGTTGCCAGTAAAGTACTGTAAATATACAGAACTGGACTATAAAACATTTTACTCTAATGTTTCATTAAAATCTCAGTAACTACAGTAAACACACTGTATGCTCCCGTATGTCTACGGTAATACTGAACGCTTTTACAGCTTGTCACATTTGGTCAGGGAGAAGTTACGATGTAAATGCAAACTGGATCCTATTGATGATGAAAATGTCAAGCTTGTAACAATAGAAGAACCCTTTTTGGTGCTATGCAGAACCCTTTTCAAAAAGGTTCAATATAGAACCAATGAACAGCACAATCTCCATTAATCTGAAGCTTTTAGTCATGCCAAGGATTCATGGGTCTATATAGAACCATTTTCTTTACTAAAGAACCCTTGAAGAACCATCCTTTTTAAGTGTGTACATATAAATACAGCACTATCTGCAAAGCCTATCAACTCCACCTCTTATACATAGGCTAGAGCTGGGGTGCTCAGTCCTGGTCCTGGAGATGTACCAACCTGGAGAGTTCAGATCCATCACACCTGGCCTTCAGGGCCTAAATTTGTGTTAGAGCTAAACTCTGCAGGGTGGTAAAGGTAGATCTTCAGGACCACCCCTGGAGTAGAGGTCTTAAAATCCACATCTTGAATCCACTTGTGGTCTTAGATTTTATAATGGCTATTAGGTAGTAAGCTGCGCTAGGTAAGATTTTTGAAAGACGAAGCATTACTGATTCATTAGAGAAAAAAAACAAAAATATGGTGTGCGTGCACTGCTGTGAGTCACCCTGTGAAGCCTGAAATAATCATTTAAAAGTCAAAGGCGTCGGGTCAGATTTGGTGGGAGTTGTTCAGACCACTTCATACGTCTTTATGTATTAATGTCACATGCAAAGACTGAAAAAATAAGGTCTGATTCAATGTTTGGGTCTCGATGATGAAGATATGACAGTATAGATAATTCACTCACATCCTCGGAAGACACTTCCTTAAGTATTGACTGAGTTATCTTTGAATACATGCTTGCAATGCAATACCGTCTCCACCAGAGAGTTCTCAAAATCCACAAAACTTACACAGTTGATGTAACTGATTTGCCACTTAAAGTCAAACCTACCAGTAATTACAAAATCCAGCACCAGAAACTGGATTCAAGGTCCAGATTTCAAAAAACTTCTGATATAGACAATCAAAGCCATACTACCTCTGCTTCAAGGTTCTGATCCCCCTTTGCCTTTGGCATTTAAACTTTGCATATATATTAAATCTTTTCCTGAAAGGATATTTTGTGTTAATCTTGTAGAATGAAACAATGGGCCTCATTCACCAACCGTTCTAAAGAAGAAATTTCTTCTTAAAACCCACTTACACAGTTTTCTCAAAGGTTCTGACATTCATCAGTGTTTTCTTATTGGGTAAGAACAGAATCTACACACACTCAAGAGCAACAACTCTGTGGTTTAAGAACACGTCATGAATCTGACGCAGACTTTTCTTAGGACATTTCTCAAGAACACATTTAAGAAAAACCTTAGGAAGATATTGGTGAATGGTTTAGTTTTAAAACAGATATCAGCTCTCAGAATGTATAGCAAATAATAAAGGAAAACAGTGTTATTTTAAAATATTTACTGTAAAATGACTGTTGCTTAGAGTGAATGGCTGTACACAGGAATGTATAATCACTCTACTGTATATCCTGTATGATCTCTCCTCCAGTGTATACAGTTCACTGAAACTGTACTTTTTACTCTTTCAGAATCTCAGAAAAACACAATTTGTTCGCCTCAAAGTCCACAAAGTCAGTTTTCGTTAGGCTTTTTTTTTCTGTCTCTGTGATTCAATACTGTTGATTTATAATGGCCGACTCAAAAGCAATTTTTCATTTTTCTACAATAATACAAGAGAACAAATGACTTGAGCAACTGAAAAGAAAATCATTTGCACTTTCTTGTGTTGTTATCCACATTCGGAAGAGACAGAGCAATGAATTAACAATTACCCTGAGCATATCAGACCTTGAGTGTTTGCAGCTTTTCTGCCGAAGCTTCCAACAGGGCATCGGTTCTTGAATGTATCTGTTATTGGAAGTAGATGTTTTTTACCAAGAAAATGAATAAAATATAAATAGGCATCTAGTCTTCCGCCCAATGACAGCTGGGATAGCACCCCACAGAGACCCAGAAGGATAAGCGGTTTAGATGATGGATGGATGGATAGGCATCTAGTCTTAGTGCACTATTTGAACAACAAATGGTTTTATGATGTACAGTTTTCAGCAGAGAATCCCTCAATTTAAAGTGTGACTTAATCTGAATGACCCATGTCCTTGGATGTTTAGGAAAGAGTCATATTTTATAAAATCCCTGCAAATTCCCATTGAAATCTCTGATCTTTCTCCATTTCACAGTACAGTGCAAACAGTGTCAGGCCTGTTGACAATAAAGGAGCTTGTACTTCTTCAGCTTTTCTGGTAGAATAATGTAGTATCATCTTGTTTTTAAGCTTCAATGCACAAATTTCACGGATTAGCAAATATTCTTAATAGTTGCAATGAGCTGTAAATACAGAAAAAGCCAAACTGCAGAACCATTCTTGTTGTTTTGACACTGTTCTCTGATACTTTCTATTTGAAAAGACAAAGTGATTTAGTGGATAAATGTCCTGTCAAGTTTATTTTTAAAGTTTTTCATTTTTCCCTTCACCCGTACAAGACGAAGCACATCAGCATGTCAGCTGATTTGTCGGTGAAGTCCAAACCCTGCCGACATGTCTGAAAGCAGTTAGATAATTGGCTTTATAATTGGCTCTTATGGACTGATCTCACATGCAAACATGTGCGAAAGTGTGGGTCAGGGCTGAATAGATGGATGTAAGTGCTGCATTTTTAAGTGTGATTTTGGTTAATTAGCCAAGTGGTTTTCAAAAAGCAGCATTTCTTTGGGAATCTAAATGCAGAAGTTGTGTTTCTCTAATAGAAAGATAAAATAATCCTTTATTAGTCCCACAACAGGGAAGTTTACAGTGCTGCAGCAGCAAAGGGATAGCAAGGCAATGTATATGGCTGTTGTCAGAACAAAATTGTGTATCTCCAAAATGGTAACGTTACAGGAGAAGGAAAAACCATACTTAATTTTACTGTAAGTCAATGGAACCAGACGTTTTTCCAAGCCATTTTGGACCATTTGTTGTAAAATTTATACACAATGTAAAGACCAAAAGGCATTTTCAAATTATGTCAAAAACTGAAAAACGAAAGATGCAAGGTTTTGTTCCGTCAGCAGTGATATATATATATATATATAATATAAACATTATAAATAGAAAAGCAAAAAAAAATTGCACGTGTGATATTGATTATACTGCACACAGGTATGGTGATGAATTCACATGTAGGTATGTGAGGTCTAATAGGGTGTGGGGGAGTCTACTGGGATCAATGCTGGTTGTGCAGTCTAACAGCAGCAGGAAGCAGTACATTTTCCCCTCATCTGATGACATGGGGACCAAAAAAAGGGTGCATTAAAATCTATAGTGCTAAATATACATATACATTCGCTGGGCACTTTATTAGGAAAAGCTGTCTTGTGTCTACACTCACTGTCCATTTTATCAGGTGCATTTCCCATATAGATGCACTTCGTAGTTCTACAATTACAGATTTTAGTCCATCCGCTTCTCTGCACACTTTGTTAAAGTGTAAACCTCATTTATCAGTAGTCACGACCCTTACAGGACCACCACTGAGCAGGTATTTTTTGGTTGGTGGATCATTCCCAGCACTGCAGCAAATGCTGTTAGGCATGCACTGTATATTGGGAAAAGATAAATTTCCTAAATGGATAGAGCTTTGGGGATTTGTTGGAAATGTAGTTTTCCTCTTGATTCTCTCTTGAATGTGTAGCTCCTTTGGACAGATGTTTTTGTGTGTGTGTGTGTGTCTCACATGGATATGCTGCACCACCCTCCCATCCCCAGCTCCTCTGTGGTTTTTGGAAGCCCCACTCATCATTTTGTTCTGCTGCTGGGTCTGTGGGTCCACTACCCACATAATACCCACTCAGTGGTGGTCCTGACCTTTGTTGAACAGACTAAAGAGGGGGAGTAACGAATCTTGCAGAGAAACCGATAGACTATAGTTTGCATTTGCAAGACTACAAAAAGGACCTATATTGTAAGTGGAGCTGATAAAATGGAGAATGAGTGTAGATACAGGGTAGGTGTACTCAAAGTGGCCAGCTGTACTCTATGCTCCACCTGAGGGCAGTCAAGAACCTGCACCTTAAATAGACTACTGCGGCCAGCTAAAGGCTTGGAAGCTTTGCAGAAAAGCACAATTGAACAAGAAGTTAAAGCTAATTTTATACCTCACAATCAGATTTAACTGAACAAATCTCTGTGTTATTCTGACTCCACATATTTTCTAGGGTGCTGAGATCAATGACATGGTATTAAAATATTAAAAGACTAAAGAGGAAAAAGGTGTGAGGAACAGACAAACATGCTTTTGAAACTATTAAAACAAAACAACATATTCAAAAGAAAAACACTGCTATGATGTCTAGTACCGCTCTGGGAGAATTAAACTGTGGGCAGCACCAAAGAAAAGAACACAATCATACTTACTCACTATGAAACAAATGTACTTAGTTACTAAACCAAAAATGAAACAAAAAGCTAATGACACTAAACTCCCTTGAGCAATAATAAGTCGCAGGTGTAGCAGTTGCCCTCTGACCTAGGGAACTGGACAGAGTGGAATGCTATGTGGTGCGAATGTATGAGCGCACCCCTCTCAGCTGTTCGAAACTCCAGGTGGTACAAAAAAACCAAGCAAGTCTAATGAAGTGAAGTTAAGGAGTGCTGGCAAGATTTACCAAACATAAACACACCCTTAACACAAGAGAGTCTTCTATAAACAAAGTTCAGGAGAATGCTGGTAAATAGGGATGTCCAGAGAGGCCATGAGGTAGTTAGAAAGTAATTTTCTGGATTGTTATCTTGGGATCACTTAATTATCTTGTGCACTCAATATAACTTTTGTTACAATAATAATAATAACAAAAAATAACAATAATAATCACAACACAGTTAAGTCATGATCTCAAGATATGAATCCAGAAAATTATTGCCACAGCTCATGGCCTCTCCAGACTTCCATAGACACACCTCCAACACAAGAGCTGCTATGCCTTGTAAAAACAGCTCAACTAAAGCGCTTTCCTAACACAAGAGATTTAAAACAACCACTCAAACACAACACACAGTGTGTTGGCAGCCCAGCTTGAAGGCAGCTTTTTAAAGATTAGGCTCCTCCCCCAATTACATAAGCCATTGGTCAGAGGTCTTCTTACATAATTGATGACAGAAAGCAGTTAGGCCTGTGAAGAGAGAGAGAGAGAGAGAGAGAGAGAGAGAGAGAGAGAGACCCAAAAAAAATTAAATTGATCAGATTTTTTCAACTTCACAAACTCACTGTTGTCCAGCTAAAATCAGCTAATGACTTCAGCTGAAGTGAAAACAAACTCTTAACATGTGTCTGTTTATCTTAAAGACTTTAGGTTAGTGGTCACTGATTTTTTCCCAGAGATCTGCCTTTCTTGGAGACCTGGGGTGCCCAATCTTATATGCAAAGGGCCGGTGTGGTTGCAAGCTTTTGTTCCAAGCAGGTGTAAGTACATCTGAATCTACTTGCTAAACCAATTGGTCTCAGTCAAACAATTGACCTGGGTGCTCCTGCTTTGTTGGATTGAAAACCTGCTGCCACACTGGCCCTTTGTGAATAAGATTGGACACCCCTGGTCTAGGATCTAATTCCCACCACAATGTGCTGCACCTGCTCCAGCTAATTAACCTCCTCCCAGGTCCCTGATTGGCTGAATCATCATGTGTTAAATAAAGGGCGGGGCAGCTTATTAGATATGGGTTGGAACTAAACTGACTGCTTTAGACTGACACCTTTTTTCAGTGTTAATTGCAAGCCAGATGTCACTTACTATAGATTTGGGTTTAATGTGGTACATTAATAGAAAAATGCAGAGTGGCAGTGCGGCATGATGTATTTTGACCACCTGATGTGTCCAGCATGCAATAACCTGTAGCTTTAAAGTGAAAAGACTGAAATGGCCATCTCTAAAATGGAGCAAAGACCACAATTCACAAAAATGTACATTTGCAAAACCCCTGAGGCTGCACCCCATTATACATACTCTTAGTGACTTTTAAGAGCCAAATGAACGACAGCAGGCTGTAAAAGCGGGACGTAAGTAGCTAGAACGTTAAGAGACTCTGAAATAAAGTGTTGCAGACAAAAAAGACTAAGATTAACCTCAACCACGGTAATGGAAAGCAGAGCTGAAGACAGAGGACTAAATTAATATTCAAGTCAAAGTGCTATTACTTAAGGAATCTATGTGTGGGCAGTTGAGAAGCTACTTGAGTAATGTGTGAAAAGTCCTGCTCAGCTTAAAGTACATTCGTGTTGCTACCTAAGTGCACTCTTTTTTGCGGTGCTGATTATTTTCTTCAATTGCTAATAGATCTGGAATCCATGTACAACCCTTAAACGGTAACTAACTGTTGGAATACAGTAAATGTCAAAAAGAATTTTTGCTTCTGAAATCATGTGTGAAACAGTCCGTATTTACAGGGCTCCTTTCCACACAGTAGACACTAATGAAATGTCAGCAAAGCTGGAGAGTTTGAGGAAAAGGAGGAAAGTAAGAAAGAAAAAAAAAAGAAATAATTCAAAGTGCACTCAAGGAGAAGCAAAAGTGCTGACATTTAAAATATTTATAAAAAAAAGTACAAATCATGAAAAAAAGACCCTTTCAAAGTACTGTAACTATTACCTTCCAACAACGAGCCAGACAATAACGCCGAACACATTGCTAACTGGCAAAGAAGAACTTTTTGAAGGCCAAAAACGTGCAAAATACATGACTGGCCAGTCAGTCATCCCATAAAAACCCAGCAGAGCATGCATTTTACATGCTGTAGACCTGGCAGAGCATCAGTGGGGATGACAGCCAAAGTCTGCTGTAAATGTCTGGATGTCATTGCAGGCAACGTCAAAAAAAATACACCTAATTAAACATCATCTTTGATTTCCAAATACTTTTGGCACCTCCAAACAGGTATCATATCTGCAAAATGCTCCATAATTCCCAAAACAGTTCATCCCAGATGGCTGAAAGCACTTTAAATTTGCTGTTAACAGTCTGCACTTTAAACCCTTTAATGCCTGTGCCAAATCCACAGTGCTGGTGTTCAGAGCCAAAATAACAAATAAAAGTTTTACCACTCAAATATTTTGGAGCTCACCTTCAAACTCTGTGCTATTTGGATAATGAGTAAAGTGTTCAGTTCAGCAAGTTTTCTGCTTCTCCTGACTGAGATGGAGTGACATCATCGCCTACAGACAAAGCAGCTCTCTCTAAATTCAGTCTGGATCGGACTGAAACAAATACGTCTGACCTCCTCGGCCGATAGGCTGATCACTCTCTATTGTCTAAAACTTTCAGAACCATTTCACATCTGAATAAATCCACGAAGCATAAAGGCCTGATGATCGAACACAGACGATAGGATGACTGTGAGATTTGGGGTTTTGTGTCAGAAAGATTTTTTAGGAAATAAAAGAGACAATTTTGAATTTAATTAACCAATTTTTCAAACCTGCTGCATAAGTCAGTCGATAAGAGTTAAACAAAGTCATTCAGAGTGGTTTGTGTGAAACAGTGCACTGAATCTCAGATTTCTTTACCTTGGTGGAGACCATAATGTCCACAATGCGACCATAGGCATTTTATTTACTATCCAAAACAACAACTGAGCCTGCATGTGTCTTTGTTAGTTCTTATTTGTAAAGTTTATCATTTTAAAATACGGGCAAATCTGAAAGAGTAAGTTTTCTTTGGCTACTACTTTGCCTTACAACATCCTGCTTGTGCCACTCTGACATGAATAGATTTAAAAATACATTTTGGGCCAAAATCTCATCTTAAAACTGTCATAAAGAAACATCAGGCAGTGTATTTGTAACCATTTAATCTCATAACTTTCTGTAAGCTTTAGAGGCATAAGACTCTTTGGACATTTGGTTCTTATTACCACCACTGTGAAAAGTACTGACTTGATAAGTTTCTCTAGAACAGGGCATCTCAAACCACGTTGAATGACTTTTCTTACATCTTAAATATTTACAAAGTAGAAAATTTGAAACATCAGTGTAATTCCCCTTTAAAGGGTCTGTTATCATGGAAAATCAACAATCTGCTTTTTTTTAAATATAGTAGTTTGATGTACTGTGTCAACATAGTTAACGTTTCAAAACATACTGTTTACTTCCCAGTCAGTACAGTTCATGTATGGAAAATATGCTGCAAAAGCAGCTTTTTTGAAAACACACATTTACATATATCCACCTATTTAGCCTACAGGAGCTCAGCTCCACCCATTCACACTGAAGTTATAAGGAGTGTTTCACTCCAGATTGATTTTTAAATGAATGCACAATACAGGACATCCAGTCAGAACCAAGCTCATTTACATATGTCCATCCTAAAGATACAGTAACAAAACAGTCCTTTTAAAGCTGCACTCTGTGAGATTTTTTTGTTAAAATTGAAAGAAGTAGTCTTACTGAATCAGGAGAGACAAAACATGCTAAAATATTTTGTGGGTGTGCTGCTGTGAATTGTCCTGTAATTCCCCTGGTGTCAGGTTGGATTTTGTGTCTTTACGTTTCGGCCTGAAATGCATAATCAACATTATTCTGATAAAGATATGATGTTAATAGAAGATAATTCACTCACAAGGCATGTCTTTTACCAAGTTTTGGCTGGGCTCTCTTTGAATACTGTTTCAACATAGGCATAATTATCAGATTCATTCACTTGGGGAAGGGATCTCAAGCACAACTGACAAAATGTTGCTTGTAATTACTCATTTCCACCAGAGAGGTCTCCAAATCCCCAAATCTTGCATAGTATAGCTTTAATTCCAAAAGATGACATGACCATTTTCCAAATAAGTTGGAAAATGGTTATGTAAAAATGACTTACAAGTGGTTTTGATAAATGAAATAGCTAATCATCTAAAATGGACCTCAAGGGAAGAAAACTGCAAGCTATGGGCCCTTTAAAATAATCCAAGCAAAGAGTCATATTCAGAAAGTGACACAATACTAGTTGTGAGTTGAGGTTTCTACTAGTATTGGTAATAAATACTATTTATATCTAATTGATATCACATATAAAATATTATATTTGACTGATATAATGTAATATATATAGAGTTACATATATTTATATATGTATGTGTACATATATATATATATATATATTTATATATGTATGTGTACATATATATATATATATGTAACCCTATGTTCAAAATGAATGAGGGCTGGTTTGACTTTAAGGGCTGGTTTAGTCCAAGTTAAAGCTTAATTCGTGCCCACAAAACCTCCTTTGAGTGTATAATTAGCTCAGCCCTTTAAAGCACTCTGCTCTGCTCTATCCTAGGACAGGCCTGCAGTCTGTAGGAAAGTGTTTTTGTCCTCTCTACATGCTGAGCTCAGCCTCCTCTCTGCTGTTCACTGAGAGCCAAGCTAGACTGCAGTTCCCCAAAGCTCCACTAGGGCGCATTATTAAACACTTGACCACTGGACTGCATACCGGACAAAATGAAACTGTTAAAGAAACTGTTTGTCTGTGTGTTTAGTCTGTATTTTTACGTGTGTGTATATATATATATATATATATATATATATATATATATATATATATATATATATATATTGTCTTGTAGTCATTTTCTTGAATACTGTTTGAAGTAAAAATGGACAGGAAAGATCAATAAATTCAAGAACGCAAGAACATATCGACTGTTCTGGACTTGTTTACCTTATGCATATGCATCAAACTGTAACCTTAAAGGGAAATTCCACCAATAGTTCAAATTTCTGCATAATTAAGTGGGTTAAGCTGTAAAAGGCTACGCCACAGAAGATTATTAGATGAAATGTCACAAGATGGATATGAAAACATTGCTTGAGGTCTGATTTTCAAAAGTTCTGATATGAGATTTTGGTCTAAAACGTATTTTAAAAAGTCCATTCATGGCGGAGAAGTACATGCAGAGCATTGTAAGCAAAATAGTACCAAAGTCCCTAAAACGTCTCTGAAAGTATTTTACCATATTTTACCAGATTTACCATAAAAAACATTATATGTAAAACTCAAAAAATATAAGAGTAGGTTATGCCCTTAAAAACAATTAGATGTCGAATACAAAGCAATAATAGAAAGATATGTCAACTGTTATTTGGTCGTTTCACCTCGTGAATATTCATAAGACACCTAATGTCGGTTCCCTCTACGTCACAGTGGAGACGGTTAGCGCATGCGCCGTTGATGAGCTCTAGGCTACAGCTGGGTCTTTGTTACCACAAACAGAAAAATCTGCTTCAAGTTTTGAGATTTTTTTTTTAAGGAAAATAAATTAAACGAAACGTTTCTGGTGGTTGTTGCTGTTTTCCGTCGCGGATGTAGGTCGCTGTCGCTGTAGATTACCCGAGAAAACGCGCTGACGTAAAGCTGGGCTGACAATATCAGATGTACACAAACAAACCCAGCGCTCTTCTTTTAAGGTGGTACTGAGGGGATGGACTGATAGACCGGAGAACAGAGGACCGTCGTTTTGGACTGAAAGCCGAAGCTGCTCGGGTTGTCATTTGTTTTGTTGGAAGCTGAAAACGTGTGTCAGTGAAACAACACGAAACGAGAAGCATGAGGCTCCTCCAGAGCTGAAAGGAGCTCGGCTCCGTTTCTTTCCCCAGCGACCATGAGAGGCGAGCGGGGGGATTGTTGGAAAAGGCAGCCCATGGCACACGAAGGTGGGCTTCGATTTTCAGGCTGCCTCGTCGAAATAGCGGAGAAGAAGTGGACGGAGGGAGGGATTCCGTGGTCCAAAACCATCCCCAGTTTTCTCATAAACTAATCCGAAGCGTTGACAGACATCGGGGAGATGGAGACGGTCGGAAAGTTCGAGTTCAGCAGGAAGGACCTTATAGGACACGGGGCTTTCGCCGTGGTGTTCAAAGGCAGGCATCGTGAGGTGAGGACACTTCAGGTCAACGCCTCAGTCGTGTTTTAATTCCAGACACTTCAGTTTCTTTCTGCTGTCCTGAAATCGTGACTTAAACTATGCATATACATGGGGCCCTGCAAGAACTGTGCCGGTCCACCTTAAGAACAGGCCTCAGCGACAGCAGATGGAGGCGCAGTGTTTATATCCACAGTGCTGCATTTTGCTCTGTAGTTTATGATGGAGCGTTATTTATTATGCGCCCTTTGGATTTAAACCATTGCTGTATTGTGTTTATTTACATTGCCATGTTACAAAGTACTGAATAGGCTACATGCAGCACATGACCCTGCATACTGTTACTAAAATAGGGTTCTTTAGTAAAACCACTGGTTCTATTTAGAACCACGAGTTCTATGTGTTGTATATGGTTCTATATAGAACCTTTTTTTAAAAAAAAAAAAATGGTTCTGTATAGCACTAGAAGTGGTTCTGCTGTTGTTACAATGGCAAGCTTGTAACAATAGAACAACCCTTTTTAGTGCTATGTAGAACCATTTTCAAAAAGCCTATATATAGAACCATATGCAACACATTCTCTATTAATCTGAAGAACCATTTCACCATCCAAAGAACCATTTAAGCATGCATATGGTTCTGTTCAGAACTCATGGTTCTAAACATAGCTATTCCCTTTAATACAGCCCCATTAAAGAGCCATGTTTTCTATGACTGTATTTTAGCTGTAGAAGATGCTATTATACCAATACATATATAACGCATTATATAATGTATTCACTTTAATCAGCTCACACTGGGAAATGTTGGGATTTTTTTCCTCCTTTTTCCTTGGACATGTCCGGACATGTTCGACCTATAGTAGACTAATAAGTTCATATTCATTTAATGTGAACCCAAATAGCCACAGTTTATATTTGCTACTTGCTTTTGCCAACAGAAGCATGACTGGGAAGTTGCAGTTAAATGCATAAATAAGAAGAACTTGGCAAAGTCTCAGACTCTCTTAGGGAAAGAGATCAAAATATTAAAGGTAAGATATAACACCAGCAGTGTTTTTGTCTGGATAAAAGATAATTGTTAAAATGCATGTTTGCATTAAAAAATTAATGTATGCTTTTTTTTTCTTTTTTTCTTTTTTTTGCAGGAATTGAAGCATGAAAACATCGTCGCATTGCACGACTTCCAGGTAAGCAAAACACACATAATGCCAAGCTGAAGTTTATGAGACTTTCATTGTGGACAGTACTCACTTTGGGCTTGAGTTAAACTTAGAAATCTTTCTTTCTGTAATACAGCTTACATGATATAGTGTAGCACAAGTAGGTTTAGGGGCTGCTTCTAAAACTCCGCCCACTTGTTTATATATTATCCAGGTCACAGTGTAAACGGCTTTACATTGGTGCATTACTGTCACATGCTTTTGTGTTGACATGACATGTGGTGGATGTGCACACTTTTGCATAAAGGGGAATTCATGTGTAGCATATTTACATGTGGTCCACTTACATTATTAGTGTAGAGATCACATATTCAACTTAGTCCTAAATGTGTTTTAAAAAAGTCTTCTTTTTTAAATTTTTAGGAAAATGGTTGCCACATTGTGATTTGGGTATATGTTAAACATCTCATACAGACATCTCATACATAGTTATTTGTAAGCGGGTAAATAGCTTGTTAACCCCATTATATGGCAGCTTTGCTATTAAAGAAAGGAAGTTTTTGCTCTTGGAAAAAAAAAAAAACTAACTCAGCACTCCTGAACAGATTTCAACAGAGCAGCACTATATATAGTTGGTTAATTGTTATCAATATATTGGCTTTTGCAGTACTGATCTCGCAGAAGGCTGCAGTATGCAAATTAGCTCTCTCATAAAACTGCATGATATGGACAGGAAAATTAAACTGTTGGACATCACAGTGATAATATGAGAAGTGATGCATTGTTTTATTTTCTGTGTAAACACAAATCTATGTTACCTCTTCTTTATGCAAACAGCAAAAAATACAAAATTACAAGTTTCACTGCTGTGCAAAATATAAGTAGTGCAAAACTAATAGCTACTCACATCAGAACAAGTAGTTAGGGCTACAGTAAACAATTAATTTCTTGAAAATGTATTTATGGTGATGCAGATTTATTGTGAGGATATCCATTACTGCTTTATTCATTTTATACACACCACTGAGAGTAAGAGTAGTTATCATGTTTGAAGCATGTAAGGACAGATTTTGAGCTAAGGACTTTGTTTTGAACTGTACACGTGTGTGTTTTTCATTTGGCTGTTTATACTTGCTCTCCATTTGTGAGATCAGGGTTCATGTCCAGCACAGGAAAGCACTTGTTTTGGCTTCTGAAGCTACATTCTGCCAATGTAATTGCATCATCATGCTGTTTGTGTGTGTTTATATGATCCCTTCTGCCATCATAGCCCTTAACATTGTGTTTATCATAGACAGCATGTATCACGATAATGATAAAAGCACTATTTGTCATGCAGCCCTACTCTGTAACCAATCACATCATTTTTTTACTCTGTGCTGTGAGAATCTTGACCAGTCACAGTTACAGATGAGTGTTTCTGTGGGTGTTTTGTGAATAAAGGTGATGTAATCCAACAAAAGCTAATTATTGTAAAAATAGTGAAGGCTAATCTTGAACCATTTCATGTTATTGGTCACCCAATGCATTTTTAAAGGGCCCACAGCTTACGTTTTCCACTCATGATATTTGTTTGGGTTTATGTACCAAAAAATGTAATTCATTTTTACATGTACATTTTCCCTCCTCTTGTTATCCCTTAGAAATGAATAGGCTTTTTTTGTTACTGTGATTTTAAGACTGATATATGTAAATAAGCTATGTTCTGATAGGCAGCTCTGTATTGTGCCTCATTCAAAAAGCAGGCCGTGCTTAAACACTCCTTATGACTTCACTGTGAATGGGTGGAGCTAAACTGTTTTAGGCTGAGTCGGCAGACGTAGACACGGATGCAAAAGTTTGGGCACTCCAGTCCGATGATGTGTTTTGTTGATATTCTGTGTGAAAATTTCTGTATGTGTTAATGCACCTGTACTGTTTATATGTTAAATTTAGCATATTGTTTAAAACAAAACAAAAAAAAACAAAGAGAATATAGAACATAGAAATTGTGCACTAAAATCTGCAGAAACACACTACACTTAAAGTTGTTCGCTGTAGAGGATGTTGTTTGTATTGTGCAACCCTGATGTGGAACAGAATTTTGCTTCTGTTGAGCCCTGTTTGCACACTTTCAGCAATAGTATTTTCCTCCATATGTTAATGGCATTGAAGAGAGCACAGTAAAGGTATGACTCTCTGGTCCAACCAGTCCTACATGTTTTGGACAGTAGTAATGCCACTTTCTGCTGCTGGCTGTCATGCATGGTTTTTATTCAAATGTGATTAATGTGAGAGTAACTGACTTTCACCCCGAGGAAAAATATACTTGCAGATCCGGTCTGGTATCTGCATGTGAGTGTGTATGTGACAGCGTGAGCTGCGGTATGTGCCCCGCTTGGCACCAAGCCACATGTGATTTTGTGTGTGTTTAGGGCCAGGCGGCGTTAGTCTCTGGGTCACGACTTCAAAAGCAAGCAAAGGCATTTCAAACATAGCTGCGTTTGCTCATCTTTGTTTGGTGTCAGAGCTGCTCTCTGTAGCTTATTTAGCCTCCGTTCCACAGCACCACCAGCCAGTGATCTCTAATGGAGCCAGCAGGTCATAGAGAGTTTGATAATTAGGCCTCACTGTGAGATTCAGGTGCCTGTGTGTGTTTGTGCTGCAGTGTCATTGATCTGACCCCATTACATGATTGAAAATGAAAGAGAAGTTTCCATTTTCTCTGGCCCTGCGTAGAGAATGGAATACATTTACTTGAATTACATAATGGATGAAGGGATATCATATCTCTGTGTTATATATGGGGGCAAGCAACAGTGACTGCTTATCTCTCTGTGTCATTTATCATGGCCAGTGTTGTGTTCCAGGAACTAGAGTTTGGGCAGGGCTAAAAGGACTTAAAACTGAGGAAAGGAGATTAAAAGTGGTTCAGACAGTTTTGCAGAAGATATTTGACAAAGAATTTGACATTACCTTGTTTATACCGCTTAATATTCCTGCATATACATACAGGCTCAGCTGACGAGGGATACTTCTGGCTAGGATCAGACGATCGGAAATACACTGCCCTTCAGCAGTTTGGAATTTGGAATCACAGTTAGTTCAGGCTTTGCAGTGCCATTCTCTGAGAGGCATCGTATGAGTGCCGGTATCTCCCGATAATGGCGCTCTGAATGAATTTTTTTTAATTATCACGTTGCCTTATTCACCTGTAATGTAGCAACAGCAACCAGCCATTAAAAGTAATAGCCATAGCTTTATTATGAGTAATAAGCCTGCTGAAAAGAACTGTAGTGATAGCAAGCGACCCAAGCAAGCAGCATGACGAAACCAAAACACTCCCACTGTAATGAGCAAAGCTGTCATATTAATACCTGCTATTCTGTAATAACTTAGACAGTGTGGATTGAAATATTATAAACACGACACAGAAACATTTTTTTCTTGTTTTGGGAACAACTGAGAGTGACTGTAGCAAAAAGTAATGAATATTACTGCAATTAAGTGTGGTTATCTTTAACTGCAATTATTTTTGTCATAAAATTATTATGAACAGCTAATTGATCAGTGAGTTTTGGTCAGTGTATTCAGAATATTAAAGGAATGGTTCAGCAAAGGTCAGATTTACACATTTTTCCACTTACCCCAGTTGTAGTCAGTCAGTCCAGACATGTTTGAGGTACAAATTTGCTGCTTTAGTTTTTCATCTTTGAGCCAGAGCTTCAATGCTAACATAGCTAACAAACTGTAGAAGTTAATCTTTTCCAGAAGTACATCCCCAACACATTCAGCTATATGGTGAAGATTTTTTTTCCACGTCTGTAGTTCACAGTCAGTCCTACTGTGTCCTTAACTTCATTGATGAGTCTGCGAGGCCTTAACCAAGACTTTCATGTGGTTTGAGCAGATTCCTTTATTTTTATGATGGGTTTATTCTCAGTTCTATACAGCTTTCTCAATTATCAACAAATCATCCACAGTTCATCATATAAAAATTGTGAATGTTTACAGCTCACAAGTACCTGCATCACTATTTTTAGAGAAAATAATGTATTTGTTTCATAAAAGGAAAAAAAAAAGATTCAAATTTTGGATCTGAACCTTTCTACTGTTATGTTTGTTAAAAACGATGTGAACTGTGTAGTTGGTGCTGTTGTTTGATGACTTAAACATTGCCCCCTTTATATAATGTTTTTTTTCTTTCCTGTTTCTGAACAGTGGTTTTATTGTAACCCTGTGGGGGAAAGAACAAGAAAAAAGGATTTAGTATAGTAAGGAAAATGTTTCTGGTAGTAGGTTGCATGATTGCTTTTTGGGGAAAAAGGACAACAAAGTTTGTGCTCATGTCTGACTCTGTTATCATTGATGACTTGCTGTCTTCATTAGCTGCACTGGCTTATCATACAGATGACTCCTACCCATTCAGTCACCCGCTAGCCAGTCTGTGACGCAGGCGTGCATGTTTTCGCCAGATGAATCACCAAGCTCAGCCCGGCTTAATCAGAAGGCAGACTGTTTATGCCTAGCTATCATAAAAGATATGCTTTTAGATATGTGATATGTGACCATTACAAGCAATCATTACTGTTGGGCCTTGCCTGGAGCTGGACAACAATAGAAGGGAAATGGCTAGCTGTCTTGTTTCTCATTGCCTTTTATCTCTACCATGGTAGAAAGAAAAACTTTGGCTTTGCTGAGTCAGCACAACTGCTTTCTCATGGATCAGTCCATCAGGCTCAGCTGATTGGCTGCGGAGAAAGACGGTGGGAGAGGTCAGCTGTTGCTAGGTGCTGTGAATGTGTTGTAAATGGGCTGGCTTGACTTTGTTTCTATGAAAGGCCTTGTTTGCCCTGGGCTTGTGGAGAGTAACAGCATTAAGGGCTTTGAAAAGTTGACCTGAAACAGTGGCGTTTCTTTTTACTGGTTTCTGAGAAGTGGTAATAGCAATAAAGGTTTTGTCTGGAATTCTTTCTGAGGAGTGCCAGCTTGATAGTTATATCTGCTGATTTCGTGCAGTTTAATCATGATATGAAATACAAGGAAACTTTTTCCTGTTTCTTATCAGAGTGTTGAACAATGTTTTTTTCCCCGTTTGTTCTCTTTCATTTCCCAACTTTGTGTTTTCTCTCAGAGTTTTGGGATCTGGATGGATGCTTTCAGAAACTGCTATTGATAGATCTGTCTCGCAGGCACTTCCTCTGTAGTGCCTTGTGCTTTTCTCTTAACCATGGCTGATCGGGCCTGCATGAGAGTCACGCTGCTGCTTGCTTTAGAATTGGTAAAGCAGGCATTTTAAACAAGCTTATCTGTGGTCTACATTGGGCTCATGTTAACCCTCTATAAGCCTGTACCCAGTACAGACAGGCTATATGTGACGCTAAATAAACACCCCATCTCCAACCAACCCATTACACAAAGCAGTTGGCACACTGAACTTTTAATGCTGAAACTGTTCTGATCATATTTGCTATAATCATTGTCGTAAAATGCCAGGTTTCATCAAATAATGAAAGAACTAAACAAACAACAAGTACAAGCAATGTAGCGATTAGGAGTTTTGGCCAAGATGATATTGTTTTTGTTTAAAATATCTTTCTGCTTTATGTTTTGGTAGGGATACAAAATCGATTATATTATATTAAATTATATTTTGGTATGGAAATTGTAGGCTGATGTCTACATATTTACCAGTGCTGATATATGTACTACGGCAGGGGTGTACAACTCCGGTCCTGGAGACCCAGTGTCCAGCAGAGTTTGGCAGTTTCCCTATTTAAACACACCCACTAAACCTGGCAATTAACAGATGAGGGTAATCAGGTGTGTCTGAGCAGGTAAATCACCAAACTCTGCTGGACACTGGCCCTCCAGACCCGGAGTTGTGCATCCCTGTGCTAGGGTGACCATACGTCCCTTTTTTCCAGGACATCCTCTTTTTGGGGCCTAAAGATTGACCTGGAGTTGTGCATCCCTGTGCTAGGGTGACCATACGTCCCTTTTTTCCAGGACATCCTCTTTTTGCGGCCTAAAGATTGACCCGGAGTTGTGCATCCCTGTGCTAGGGTGACCATACGTCCCTTTTTTCCAGGACATCCTCTTTTTGGGGCCTAAAGATTGACCTTGCTGCCTTTCTTGCCTCTTTTTTTGCAAACAAAAATATGGTCACCTTAACATAAATCTTCATAAAATGTAGAAATTGGGACTAAATCAGTCTGGGTTAGTATTACACAGAAATGTAATATTAATTTGTATGGAGTTATAAATGTAGAAAATGTAATAGAATATTGTGATTTTAACAGTTTTTCACAGTAGCCCTGCATCATCTAAACATTCTGTTTGAAATCAGTTTGAAATATCACTCAAATCTAATCATCTGCATGATGCTGAGGCCTGTGCTCAGTGACAGTTGAGTTACTGTTATAACAGCCCTTAGGTAAAAGCTAATTTTCTACCACAGTGTACTATTACCACAACTTTTACTGAACTGCACTTTGTTTTCCTTAAAAAAAAAGAGATTAAGACTTAACCCGTGTGGTATCACTGTTTTCTCCCATGTCCACTTCAGCATTGAGGACTGTCAGAAAACCTTTTTTATTTTAAGCTTTTTCTTATTTTTCCGCACAATTACCTGAATAAGACGGCTCTGTTGCCAGAACAAGCCTCCTGATGTTGATCATTTTAATAAGTAAATATCTACCAGTACTGACACGATTCCAATATCGTTATGCATTGCTAGATTTCAGTTATGTGGTTTCATTTGTGATGAGTAGGATTGTTATGATTCACAATATTCATAATCTGGTTCGATGCATATAGTGGTGTCTCAAGTCAATACATTGCTTCAGCACAGCAGTTGAAATGTGAAGTATGTTAATGTAAAGCTGTTATAAATTTCAGATTATTAGAGCATTCAGCATTATAAAAGTAATATATTTGAGGCTTTAGAAAGGAAAAGGGGAGTTTTGTGTGATGAAACACAAAAACTGTGCTTTATTGAGTCTTGACCTAATGTGCTAGCCATGAGCGAAGATGTTAGCCCTCAGCTAAAATACTAACCACAGGGTAACATGCTAGCTGCCATGTAGTGGTACAATTCAGCACAATACGATACATTATGATAAAATATGGTAGGTTTTTATCTTTACGTTTCTAGTGATTTTACTGTTACTTTGGAAAGTGCAAATCAACAAAAGGTATAAATCAGTTTTTGTTGTTTATGTCTCGTTCAAGGAAACCGCAAGCTCCGTGTACTTGGTAATGGAGGTAAGTTTAGCCTGTCTTTCTTCATTGTTTAGTTTATTACCCTGCCATTAGTCTAACCTCACCTCAGTTCCTGAGAATGACTGCACTTAGCTCAGTCTTTAGGCCTTAGGCTACAGAGTCACAGCTGTGCATAGCATTGGCTACTTCTAAACTATACATAAATAGAGCATGTTTGAATGTTTAATACTGTACCGTGAGCTTCCAAATACTTTGAGCTGAGTTTGGAAGCTTTTGATTTTAGAAGCTCTTGGTTAACTACCCCTAAGAAAACCCACATGTTTTCTCCCACAGTCCAAAGACATGCAGTCAGGCCAATTGGACGCGCTAAATTGCCCCTAGGTGTGTGTGTGTATGTGATAGTGTATGTCTGGGTGTCTGCCCTGCGATGGACTGGCGACCTGTCCAGGGTGTATCCTGCCTTCCGTCCATGACTTCTGGGATAGGCTCCAGCACCCCCCCAACCCCCTCCCCATAAGGATAAACAGTTAGAAAATGTGTGTGTGGGTGGGTGTGTGGGGTTAACTACCCCAGCTTGACACCATCAGAGCCATCAGAGGTCACTGGCTGGTCAGTTCCTTTTTAGAAAAAATGCATGGTGGGTTGGGGAAGGGGGTTAGAATTCAGTACTTCACAAAAGAATTGGAAAACAGCGGAGGTCTGGTCCAATAAGCATTTCAATGTCTCATCACAGTCCTTGATTCAGGCCTCTTCTTAATCTTCTGAAATTGTTTATTGCTTAGTAGTGGGCCATTGTCTTTGTTCAGTGATTCACACCTTGAGATAATGCTGTTTCTTTCCATTTGTAATCTACTAACAGTACTGTAATGGAGGAGACCTGGCTGACTACCTGCACTGTAAGTGTCATTAAGCAAAGTAAATAAGTGTGATTTGTGTTTTTCTTTCTTAACCTATAACTGCAAATATGCTTGGTTTAGATCTGATTCTAACATATTATAACTACTCAAATACATAGTCAAACTTAAACTTTGTTTTTGTACAAGAAACCACACCAATAAACAAGTTTCTCAGACTAATTGTTATAAATTTTCAGTTTTCTAAGTGTGGTGTTTTTTCAGTGGTCGTTCAAAGTGTTTTTCAGGACATCTGAAAGTGTCACAGCAGTATTTCTGCTAGCTTGAAGATGAAAACAGTGATATTACAGTTTGTTTTAGATGCAGCAGAACAGGCCCAGAGTTCGACTCAGGAAGTGAAGTAGGGAGGGGTGTATGTTTTGCTTAGAGTTGCAGGCTGGAGGAAGTTTTCTGTTGAGGCTGAGACACAGCAGCATGCTTTCAGAGGAAGCGCAGAGAGGCATGCTGTCTGGCATTCCACAAACAGTGAGGGAGCGAAACAGCGAAGCATTTGTTACCTCAGTAAAGATTGCTTGTGGAAGTGCACTGAAAAAGAGAGCAAGTAAAAAGACACAAAAGATCATAACTTTGCTTATAATGTGTCCTGAAGTGTCCAGTAGGACTCCAGCTATAGTACTCTTTTGAATAGGCTGAAGCAAAGAATGAAGTCTGTATGTGTGCTAAATTGTAGTAATGCACCAGAAAGCATGAGGGCAGTAATTGTTTGGAATCACTTGCTTCCCTCCCCCACCATAGCTAAAGGCACTCTGAGTGAGGACACCATCCGTGTGTTCCTGCAGCAGATAGCAGGTGCTATGAGAGTTCTGCAGGCCAAAGGCATCATCCACAGAGACCTGAAACCCCAGAACATCCTGCTCTCTCACCCGGCCGGCCGCAAATCACACTCCAACAACACGTGCATCAAGATAGGTAGGGAGTGTTTTTGATATAGTAAGGAGTCTATCCATTAATCTCTCTTTGTTCCTTTTCTTGTTGTAATATTTTGGCGCCTGGAAGCAAAGACTTCTACAAAAATATAAAGAAGGGTAGAGCAGTGGTTCCCAGCCCTGGTCCTGGAGTCCCACTGCCCTACATATACACCTGATCCAACTAATCAGCTCATTAAAAACCCATTACTGAGGTAAAGTGGGCACATTAAAGCAAGGAGGGCTAAAATGTTCAGGTCAGTGGGCCCCCAGGACCAAGGCTGGAAAACACTGGGATAGAGTATTTCTACACTGTCTTCAGAAGAAAAAAAAAGCAGTAGCGCCATAATAATGATGAATAAGTACGTAGTTTGTGGGTTACAGCACTGCCGTGACTGGTATTCAATTCCCCGCCTGGGCAGGCACACCATGCCATGCTAATAAGAGTCCTTGAGCAAGATTCCTAATGCTGTATTTGCCTACCAGGCTCGTATGTTATTATCATGCTGTCTGGAAAGAGGGTTATCTTATTTGCTATCCTTAGCACCTGTCTCCACTAACCAGTTTCAAGACAGCAGGTTGTAGTAACACCATATTACCTGCCGTGCCTACTTAAAGTGAAGTCAAAAACTTTGTTCTTTGTCAGAAGCTAATCTTGTTCTTGGTAGTTTGGTAGTTTTTGCTTTAAGTCTAATGAATTAAGTGCTTACAGTCTATAAAACTGTTGTGTAACCATGTGAAGTAGCCTAAAGGCCACCATAACTGTAGAAAACTGCATTGTCTCTTTAGTTTTTAATAGCTGTTGTAATCATTACATCAAAATCATTTGAGCTCCCGTTCATGTTTGCTGAAGGAAGCCATTCTGTGCCTAGAATGCTGCAGCGCAGCTTTATCAGTTTAACACGCACAACATTGGGTGGTAGAATAAAAGATCTACCTCGTGCATATTTTAAAGTTAGAAAACTTATTTGGGCTGATTCAGGACATGGACTAACGTTACACATTAAAAGAAAACTTGTTAAAAGATGCTCTGATAAGAGAGTTTGCCAAGTGCCATTAATGTGAATAAAAATATCCAGACTGTGTACCACACCATAGAACTGTTTTCGTTATGTTCTGAAAATGTAGGTGGAATAAACCAGGAATTCTTATTGCATTATGCTTTTTTTGGATATGCTACTGTAGTTAGTATATACTAAATTATTGCTGTTATACTGTGATCTAACTCCTAAATGTACACCATATGTGATGAGACTGACTGTTCTTCCTCTGCATAGTGGTATAAGTATGCATTTCAGCTTATTTCATTATTATTGCATTCATTATTATTGCATGATATACTGTCAGTACAAAAGTGCAAGATGGTTTAGTGTAGATGAGAAGTAATTAGACAAAGGCTATTGAAAGCTTTAGGTTGTGTTTCATTATTTTACTGTTGTATGATAGATTTTAGTAGAAAATGCTGCTTTCAGTTTGGAAGTTACTGATTAGTTCAGTACGCACTTATGTCCTGTTATTTGCAACCTGGCAGGTTTTGCATTCCTCATTCCCATTGAGAAAGCAGTCTTCAGTTTAGTGACCTGGCATGAATGTCAATAAATATTTTTTTGCTAATTGCTTTGTTTGTCGTTTTGAAATGTCCTGCCTTTCTGCTACCGTATCATTGCACATCAACAGGATGTGTTTAACAGGTTGTGTTTTTGGTTTGATCTGCATCTGCAGAGCTGTCACATTGTGCTTTCTCATTCAGTGAATGGAGGCCACTTTAACCCAGAACTGAAAATGCAACTGGTGCATACTGTGGTAGTTAATTTAGATGAACTGTTCGTCACTGTGAAACTTTCTGTTGCTGTTTAAAAGCACTGATTCACTGTAAATTTACTGAGATGTTGCGTCTTTCCTCTCAGCTGACTTTGGATTTGCACGACACCTGCAGAACAACATGATGGCTGCAACACTCTGTGGCTCCCCCATGTACATGGCAAGTATCCCCTGTGTCCCTTCTGTTGATTCTCATCAGCATCAGTGTTTCTGATGTGCATATAGTAACACTGGAATGCCCCATTGTCACACTAGGCTCCAGAGGTCATTATGTCTCAGAACTATGATGCCAAGGCTGACCTGTGGAGTATAGGAACCATTGTGTTTCAGTGCCTGACTGGGAAGGCCCCTTTCCAGGTGAGCACCGCTCCTTCTTTTTTAAGGCCAAAGCACAAAAATTCCAAACAGTTGTTTTTAAAGGGTCTATATAGGACATTTGTAGTCTTGTATGTGGACCAAAGTCGTCAAAAATATAATACAACATTTTATGTGCCGAAAACAGGCATGATTAATCAATAATTCTTACATAATTGTTATCCTTCAGATATAAACAGGCTGTTATTGTTACTGTGGCTTTAGGCTTAGAGGTGTATGTAAATGAGCTCTGTTCTGATTGGTTGTCCTGTGCCTGTTCAAAGCAGTTTGGGCTGAGAAACAGTAGGCGGGTATAAGTAATTGCTTTGGCTTTCATGACATAGAAACAGTAAATTCAAAAATTTTTTTTTTTTTCCAGCTTGGTTTATGTATATGGACTGTATGGACAGGGGAGTTAATGTTGCATTTTGAAACTTCACATACTGCGTCAAACTCTTTAATTTCAAGACTGTGAGGACAATGCAGTTTTCTGTGATACAGGGTCTTTTAATGAAGGTACAAATACTGTCGCCAACATTCAGCATTGACTCATGCCACTGTGTTGCAACTTCCTGCATTGCTGGGTATGAGTGCCACAGCCCATTACTCAGCATTTCAGTATTACTATATTAAATTAAACCCAGCCAAACCACAGAAATTGCTGGTAGATGACATGTGGCTTCGAAATTTACACCAAGAAAGGTGGCCAATCTAAAGTCTTTCAAATAATCATGCAAATGCTAATGGTCCTTTACCTCAGCTAACATTACTAGCCTAGCCTTTTGATTCTAATGGTTTGTAGCTTATAACAGCTAGTTTGTAAAGAGCAAGTATTTGATACCAAATGTGACAAATTCACTAAATGATATTAAAAGGATATTCAAAAACTTTGTTTATCATAGCTCTCACTGTAATATGTTCTGTGTAGTATAACTCCACTATGTGCTGCATGATGCTAGGATGTGCAGTAAGCTTTTGACCCCAAAGAAAAAACATTTAAATATTAATTAAATAACTTTGTGCTTATCTTATCACTTTCTTTAAGCGGTGTAAAAAATGCATGAATGCTATCCTGAATTAGTTAGAATAATATTCAGGAAGGTAAAAGCATAGCTGGCATTTGATGTAGCATAGAGGGTAACGCTTCCCACCCAGGCAAGCACACCATCCTGTGTATTCCTAACTCTACATTTGCCTAACATGATTAAATTGTAGGTCCTATGAGTAAATTTATACCCCAGTTTCTACTAGATTATTGTGTCAGTTTGAGTGTATCATAGGTTTTACATTTGCTATTCACAGTCTAAGTACCTGAGGTCAGCCTGCATTGTTGGTAGCATGAGAACCTTCAAAGAGGGCTGTGCTTCACATGAGGTCATGAACAGAACAGAACAAGTTCTTTTTATTCCTCTCCATCTGCCTTTATGCAATCACACTTCAGTCAGCTGAGTTGATAATCAGGAGTGCTTAGCTCAAACAGTCTTTTTCAGTCTGAGGTTGGGCCTATTTCTGCACCGGAGCTTTTGATTTAAAGGGCCAATATCAGGGCAAAAGACATTTTACTCATCTTTTTAAAAAATCATTTTTCATGGAGTGTTAAAGTTTCAAACCATACAGTTCACTTCTCCGTCCATGTGATGTGTTAATGGAAACTACTGGACAAACCGCTTGTTTTGAATGAACTGTTTTTGTGACATCACAAAAACCTACAGATTTATGCATAACTGCCTGTTCAGCCTATATCTGCCTATTCTGCCTATTGAGCTCCACCCATTCATGCTAAAGGTGTGAGTTTTTTAAGGCCAGACTGCTTTTTGAATACAAGGCCAATTTGACCCGAATGTCGTTTACAGATATCAGTCTTAAAGGCAGAGTAATAAAAACAGTCTGTTCTATTTTGGGATAAAGAAAGTTTGGAAAATTATAAATTATCATATAAAAATATATATTATGATGTTTTTGGTACATTCAAGTGTCAAAAGTGGACCCATATATATATATATATATAATGTACTATTACGTTTTGTATTATGTGTTCTGTCTTTGTGAGAGCACTCGCCAGATTTCTTTTTATGTGAAAACATTCTTGACTAATAAATGGTCCTGGTTCTGATTATATACCTGACTCTGTTATTTGGTTTCCATTTTAGGCAAGCAGTCCTCAGGACCTCCGCTTGTTTTATGAGAAAAACAAAAATCTCAGCCCAAAGTAAGTATGCGTTGCTGTGTATGCTGAAAGTTGTTGTTTTCCAGCAGAGTGGGCTCCTCTCTGCTCTTTCCTCATCTTGTTCATTTCATGCATTCTCTCTCTGTATCTGCAGCATTCCCAGAGAAACCTCCAGCCATCTGAGGCACCTGCTGCTGGGTCTGCTGCAGCGGAACCATAAGGACCGGATGGACTTTGGTCAGTTCCAATGCACTTCACCCTCAGCTGTTTTCTGTTTGCTCAAACAGTCCTGCTGTTGAAGTGTCTTTCCATGTAACTGAATATTTTGGTGAAAAATGGCTGCAGTTTTCCCCCTAGGTCAAATCTAGCCAATCAGCTAAGACAGATTTCATGCCCAAAGTTTACTTCTTTAATTTTGCACAAGAGCTACAAGCTAATGTTGCTAACTGATGAAAGACTTTCAGACAACTTATTTACCCCAGAAAAGAAAATCAACAAAGCAGGTCATTTGGCCAGGGGTTTTCAAACTTTTGCGTACTAATGTAAGCTTCCATTACTTCTTAGTTACATTAGCCTCATAGTTCCAGTGTCAAACTAAAGAAGCAAACTTGAGGCAGTAAACATCTTGGCTGACTAATTTGGGGTAAGAGGAAAACTGTGTGAATTAGATTTTTCGCCGAACTGTTGCTTTAATCAGGGTCTATTAATCCATTACTAAGTGGAATCTGTAGCAGATTTGTATGGTTTTCTGCCCATTATTGTATCAGAACAAACATTGTAAGATCTCTCTTTCAAGACCTTTTCAGTGCCTTCTTTTATCCTTATGACTTGGTGTGATTAGCACATGATGTATAACATGCAATCTTATCTCTTCACGTTATTAGATGAGTTCTTCAAACACCCTTTCCTTGAGGCAAGTTCCACCATGAAGAAGTGTAAGTTTCTTTCCTGTCCGTGCAGAGTTATGTCCTTTATCCTTTTTTTGTCCATATTTTCATTATGTTGTGTGTTCAGCGAGCAGGAGTCTGTCTCACAAAGCAGGATTTTTTGCATAGCCAGCAAACGTTAAGCTTAGTTCAGTCTAACTCTGCTGATTCACAAACAAGTCTTGGACCAGTCAGGGCTGAGCTCTTGACCAACCAGGGCAGACTTCTTGCTGCATATTCGCTAATTATGATTTTATCATTTTACCTTTTAGGGAAAATAAGCTGGTCGACTCCTAATGTTTCATGAGATTAGCTGATTATCATATGTCACATTTTCATGTGCACAAGGATTAATCAAAGCTATAGTGTCTAAACCTGAGTTAACAGGGAAAGTTGTTCACTGCTGTTGTATAACATGTTAACCACATTCGCCTTTGTTGGGTTTTGCGAAACTGAAACTTCACAAATCCACACTAAGCTAAACATGCTCTGTGAGACAGCGCCCAGATCTTTTGACTCTAATCTTATTACATTATTCCCTTACTGCCCTGCACAGATTCAGGTATTCTCTGCCCTCAAAACACCTGATTGAGCTCACAAAGAGCTTGAGGATGACCTGATGAGCAGGGAGTAGTTGAAACTGTGCAGGGCAGTAGATCCCCAAGACTTGGAGCTAAAAACCAATATATTAGTGTGTTTGTTTTCCACCTGCTTCACCAGATCATAATGGTGTTTTATGTTTGTTTACAGCGGCCCCTGTGACCCTGACATGTTTTCCCAGTTCAGCTTCTGCAAGTTCGTGTAGCAGCTCCTCCACCTCGCATCTTGCTTCTCCTCCCGTAAGTGCATGAGTACATCTCATTTACACTGCTGACTGGATGTTCTCTTTATGCCGCCTGATAAATGGCACATAGGGTCAGAGGTTTATCATTGTTAGCATAGCAAACAGTTCAGGCCTGCTGCCTCAGAGTATAGATTTTAAAGTTAATGCTTAACACTGTGCTCCACCTGGCAGAGGTAGATGAACATCTGGAGAGGAAACTTGCATATGCAGCACGTGAAAGTGTCATGATGAAACATTAGAGTGTGCAGATGCAGCTATGAATTTTAACTTTATGGTATAAATTAGTTGTCATTGTCCTGTTTGAGCTGGATTAGTTTTACCTTGGAAGACACTGCAGTTTAACAGATTTCTAGTCCTGTGATTTTAATGCAGTACTAATATGCAGTGTCTGTAATATTTACGGGTCTGATAGTAAGTGTGGAGCGAATAGCCTTCTTTAAGTGACTGAACCTTGAGCTCCTTCAGTAACAGCAGTCCTGTTCCAGTCCACCACACGCTAACGGAATAGCAAGACCTGCTAATAGACACAAGGTTGCAGTGTGTTGTTACTGTTACTGAGTTTCTGATTCTGAAAACGCTAATTCAGCTTAAGTAGTGAATGTTGTACTTTTCAGTTATATATGAAATAACTTAAATTGTCAAAGTCAATCTGATACATCCAAAAGTGTGTAGACACCTGCTCATGTTTCTTTCAAAGTCAAAAATGTAACTATGGAGTTTGTTCCCCTTTTGCTGATGTTGTGCTGATGTTGTGCTGATGTTGTGTTCAGCCACAAGAGCATTACGGATGTCAGGTACTGATGTTGGATGATTAGTTCTGGATCACAAATGCAACTCCAACTTATCCCAACGCCTCTAGTCAGTGCATAACATTGGGCATGGTGACCAAGGCTTATGTTGGTAGTGCTTTTCTATGCAAGTTGTTTGTGCACAATCGAACACCTGTGTCAGCAATGGGTGCACCTTAAAGTAGCTGAATGTATGAATTAAAAGGGTGTCTCAGTTCCTCTGTACATGTAATGTATTCATCTGTCCCTCTCTCTCTCCATCTGCAGCAGTCTCTTGGTGAGATCCAGCAGAATCGAGCGAAAGCTTTAGCTTCCCCTACCCAGGATTCCCCAGGCTATCTGCTGAAGGATTCAGGCGGCGGTGGCGGCAGCAGTAAGAATTCGTCCTGCGACACGGATGATTTTGTCATGGTTCCGGCTCATTTCCCCAGTAAGCCTAACTCTCTATTCGTCTCCCCTCTAGACCATATGCAGAGGACTGTTCCACAATCACACTCAGTCACTAGATGGCAAGTGACAGTCTATTAGTGTAGGATTCAGACCATTTGTCATTTTCTCACATCTCACTCTTCCACTCCTCCCTCCTTTTCCCCTCTGTCTTCTCTCTAGGTGAGCTCACATGTGAAATGCCCTCAGGGAAGGTGCTCCAGGATAGTCTGATGTATAGCGGGTGAGAAACCTACTCTTCTTTATCTCTCCACTGGAGCTTAACGGAGCACCTTGTGGTTGAAATTACTCTTTGTAGTGTACACAAAAACGCTTTACAGTCTCATCCTTCACCAAGGTGCTCTTTCGCCTGAGTCAGTAAAACGCCCTGCGCTGCAGTGGTACAATGAGAGTGTTTTGTTTCTCCTCTGCAATAGGAGTTCTTTCCTGGCGTCTGGAAGTCAGGGCGGTCAGGTCAAAACCCCACCACGTTCACCCTCATACAGCAGCTCTCCAGGACCAGCAGGGTAAGAGCAGAACAGTCAGATATACAGGGCTGCGGGGCCTGTCCACCCTTAACAGTCACATCCATTCTCGGTCACGTTCTCCCAGGGATCAGTGTCAAATCAAGGCGTAATGAGTTTTCACATCCCATTTCAATCCATTTCATTTTCAACTCAGTATTGAATATAAACAGCATCTTAAAGTCCAATTTGTCTGTAAATTGCGAAGAGTTCTAGTCACAGTGCAAATGCAAATTGCTGGTATATGACATAATAGGACACATTGTTAAAGTACCTTATATTTCAGTTTCATTTAAAATAAAAAGGGTTGTACACTAAGCTAACAATGAGCATTGTAGGAGAAGTGGGACTCCATTTGGTTTCGATTTTCCTGTTATAGAAAATATGGAAGGAGGCCTTCAGGAAGCTCTCTTAGGATAGATTTTCTGCAGATTGTAGTCTGCACATTCTTATGTGCACAATCTTTGAGCTGCAACAGATGTAGACTGTAGGATGCTGGTCCTGGATTTTAATTGTGGGTTACACCAAGAATCACACATTAGCAACGTTTACAATTAATGTACAGTATACAAACTTTTATGCTATTTAACTTTTGCATTTAACAGTGTAAGTCAAAAACCACCCTTTTGAAGTGAAAACCGTTAAGTACAAGATATTCATTTTTCAGCATCAGGAAAAAAATCGGGAAACATTTAACAGAAGCCTCAATGACTAAATCTAAAATAAAATCTTTTAGTATTTTGCGTTCCTCCCCTTTTTCTTTATTACTTCTTTTATTCTTTTTGGAAACTTACTTTCAGTTTTTCAGAGAGATTTGCAGAGACATTTTTCCACACCTCCATATGTCACTCCTAGAAGGTGTTTGCATTTTCTGCTTCTCACAATCCAAGTTATTCCGAACACCAGCAGCTTCTTTGTTTTATTTGCAAATTTTCATTTGTTTTTGTCTGTTTTTTCTTTTCTCAGTAACAGCTTCTTGATCCTTTCAGACCCATAGTGTTGTTGTGTTCTCACAGTGAAAGGATGGACACAAACACCTGTGCATTTTTTTTAGATCTGAAGCAAGAGTGGAGCTTGATTTTCAAGACCTTTAAGTATTTCTCTTTTGATGGGGGCAGATTGTTGGTCTACCAGACCTTACATGGTTGTTAGGAGTCCCATTTTTTTCTGTATCTTTAAATTGTCTTTTGAATTTCAGTTTGGGAAACTCCTGTTTTCACTTATTTGGTTCCTGACTTTTGCACAGTATCGTATGTACACAACCATTCAAAAGTTTTAATCACTTTTCATATTACTTGCTGTCATTAAATATCTCCTGCAGTCTAGATTGAAATTTTATAAACTAGACACCGAAACATATACCAATGATTTATTCACAATTTAAAGTGTTTTGGGGAAAATAACAGTTATAAATAGCAAAATGTTATTAAATAATACCCTCTGATTATTTACTTATTGTGAATTTTGTCACGAAATACCTATGAATAGCTTTTTGATCTGCAAGTTCCCCACATTTGGAATATGAGGCATTGTGGATATTCATTTTATTACAGGTTCATTCTCGATGCTATACAGCTTTCCGAAGTGGAATCATCTGTAGCTCCTATAGAATATTGGCATCATATTAGAATCGTTTTATACAAGTATCTACAACAAATTTGGGTTTATGTTAATGAAAATGAAGACTCCAGACTTTTGAACAGTGGTTCAAACTTTTCAATGGTGGTGCATTATCCACAGATTATCAACTGAACAGCAGACATGTTCAGTCAGTAATGCACAGTATATAACAATACACTGCCGTGACACTGTGTCGATACAGAGTTTCACACAGAAATGAAAGTGTTGCAGCATTAGACTTTGCTTCTGGCAGGATTCGTGTGTGCACGTGGCTGTCAGTGTCGGCTGTTTGTTCAGTGTGCTGTCTGGGAATAGGAACTGTTTCTCGGGGTTGTTAGTGAGTGTTTCAATATTGCAGCACCCTTTGAACATCATGCCCCTCAGTGTCTGTAGTTTTGTTTCATAGCCGTCAATGATTAGCATCAGTCTCGTCTGATAGATGGCGGATCAGATCAGCTGTATGAAAATCACACCCTCTGTGGGAATATTCTCCATAGTGCTGTGTTAGAAGTTCACATCCATTTGTTTAGGCTTGCCACTAGTGCTTACGCAGCACAGAGAGGAGCTGAACTACTGCAGTGCCTTTTTTCAAACTCTATTTTTGAACCTTAACAGCATTTTGTGACCGAACAGCTTGAGGAATCAGTAACATCTACCAACTTCTGCAGCTGCACCATCAATACTGATCAGTTTGTGGCTCCTTTTGTGTCTGCTGAAGTCAGCAATGAGCTGTTTTGTTTTGACATTCAGTGGCCAAGTGCAACCTCAGCGTTGGGCAGCAGGTTATGTGGGCAGTTCTCTTAATGATGGTAGAAAATTGCAGCAAATAGAAGATTCGTAGTTTTATCATGAAAGTATCCAAGAAAATGGTGCCATCAGAATCATTCATTGTCCCTCTAGAAGAAGATTTTTTGGACACTGGAAATTGGTCCCTGTAGTATTCAGCATAAAATAAATTGTGCACCATATAAGAAAGAAAAGAAGTTGAAGGGTTAGACTGAAGTGTTAGCATTTAGTTTAGGATGTTTAGGTTTAGTGTGTTGCTTCAAGTAGTGCACAGGCTATTCAGCCCAAATTCTAACATTAACCATTTTAAACTGTAAAATTGGTCACTGGCCAGTAACAATGGGCAACATCCACCAGCAGTGTGTTTAACGCTGGCCGTAAAGCTCACAGCAGCACTGCTGGTTTCTGCCACTCAATACTTACTGGAAATCTAATGAAAGAAATGTTCTTCCTTTTGATAGTGGTTCCTGTCTTCTGAAAGTTTTTTGTAAGTTATTTCTAGGGCAGTGTAATTGACAAAACATTAAAAATAAAGCAATGCAGGCCCTGAATGCCCTTCATTTGTTTAATTTCCAGTTAAAATGGCCTTTAAGTATCTTATCTATTCTTCTGAGAAAAATAGATAAGATAGAGAAAAGTAAAGAGAAAAATGAAGAAAAAAAAACAGGAAGAACTGCAAAAAAGTATTAAAAGATATTGAGAAAATGGGACTCTTAACAACCGTACAAGACCTGGTAGACCACTAAAACTGTCACCATCAGATAAACAGTACTTAAAGCTTTTATCTTTGAGAGGGAGGAAAGAATCAAGCTCCACTCTTACTTCAGGTCTGAAACAATCCACAGGTGTTTCTGTGCAACCTTCCACTGTCAACATATAACTCATGCTATGGCTCTGAGAGGATGTGTAGGTGACAAGCAGCCCTTACTAAGAAAAATGTAATAGATGTCAAATAAGCTGCTGCTGTTTTCAGAACAAACAAAAGTCCAGACCTCAACATCACTGAATGTTTGAGATTACTTGCATCTTGAAAGGCAGAAAATGCAACCGATGTCTGAACTCTGTAGGTGTGGAAATATATCCCTGCAGATTTCTTTGCCTCATGAAATGAATGGAAGCTGTAATAAAGGCAAAGCATTGACAGCCTAAATACTGAAAAAAGGCTGTTAAATGTTATTATTGAGGCTACTGTGTAATGCTCAGTATATATTTTCTGCTTTTTTCCTGATGCTGAAAGGTGAATAGCTTGTTCTTAAAGGCTGTTTTGAGTGGAAATTAGATAAATGGCAGGTAGTCTTGGACCTTTGCATAATCCTGTGTGTTCCTCTGTGCCCTTTCTGTTTCATCTCTCTTTGTCTACTTTATATCTTCCTCATCTCTCGTTCCCCCCTTTCTTCTCTCGTTCTCAGCAGGCCCACTGAATACTCTGTGAGTAACTATGGCAACTATGGTCAGTCTGTACCCATTCCCGTGCCCACTCAGATTCACAACTACCAGCGAATGGAGCAGAACCTGCACTCTCCCAGCCAGGACAGCTCCCCACGGTCAGCACACACACATTTGCACATGTGCACACGCACACACTTTCACACTGATTTCTTCACACTACACACATTTTGACTGCATAACCTCCCCTACGAATGTGGTCTACCAAAGGCCTTGACTCATAGAGTGTCTCATGCTTGTCTCATGCAGAACATGCTTAAACTCTTCAAAGGTTTAGAATCATTTGTCCAGTTAATAGATGTTGTGTTTTATTAAATAATAGCTTATACACTGTAGACTAAACTAGGCACCAGAGAGCTTTGTATGTGTTGTATACAGAAAAATGTATTACAAAATATAGAAAAATGTACTACCTAAAAATAGCGTTCTGTAATTATATGTTTATAGTAATTTCTTGTACATTCATCTCTTCAAGATTTGATCATCACTTCAAATATGAGACATTCTGAATATTAATGTTGTTATAACTTAATTCCAATAGCTATAACAGCTCTATTTATAAAATGATAATTTAGGAATCATATCAGTGTCACCTGGTAATTGCTTAAGAAAGCTAATAAGCATCAGACAAATGTTTCAGTTTTACCGCTATTTAAAGAAGATAATTTGTGCATTAAAATGTGCAGAAGTGTATTCTCTTTAGAGGACATGTTAACTTATTCACTTAGAAAATTAATAAATCATGGAGCGCCCAATATTTTGCATGCGACTGTATAAACAGTGAGGTCCAAAAGTCTGAGACCACATTGACAATGTGAGATTTTTTTTCATTTAAACCTAAAAACAAGCAACAGGTCAATATTTCTAGGTCACTATTCCAATTTAAGCAAATTTATAAATTAGAAAATGTTAAAGCCTTGTAAAAGGTCTTCATCACTTCCACTGAGGCATGTGTTTAGACTCTCAGGTGGGTTTGATGTACTTATCAGAAGCAATACAACAATACAACTTTAACAACAAATTTTGTTTTTAAATTAGAAAAAAATGCAAAATAGAAACCTAGAACTTGAACTGTCTCTAGTGGTCTCAGGGTTTTGGACCCCACTGTACATGAAAAATATCAGATATCAGCTTTGGCCCAAGAATCCCATTTTGGTGCATCCCTAAAAATGGCATTAAAAATCACCCTATGAAGTTGTAGGGTGCTGGCATCATATTGCAATAATTTGTTGACTGTATTTGCCACAAAGTTGTTTTCATATTATTGAAAACAATGATTCAGAACACGGTATTGCATTATGTCTTCCATGTCCACATATGAGAGAATCATGTGATAATATTCTGTGGTCTTGAATGACTCGGGGCTTTACTGCTCGACTCTGTGTATGTAATGTAGATGCGGCCCAATGCGGCGGTGCAGCAGTGGCAGTCCTCTGGGCTGTGGCAGGACAGGCCCCTCTCCCCCTCACCAAGGAGGCCTCCCCTCCCGCAGACTGTCTATGGGGGGCTCCAGACCCTTCCAGCTCTCCCCACAAGGTGAGCACTGCATTATACTCTTCATCAGCTCTCACAGCTAGGGATGGGCATGGTTACTTGACTAAATGGGTATCCAAACACATCTAGGTATTTGTTTGGAACGAGGTATGTGTCGTTTGGAATTTAAATAAATAAAGATTAAGAAAAAAATGAAAGAAAAGCACGCTCAAAGTTTTAATAAAGTGTTTGGAGACTCAAGAAGCAGACGTTCTGCTAAGTGAAATGGCAGCTTGTACGCAGAGCCAAATATATATGGGAATATTTCAAATAAAAAGATGACAAATGTATACAGTGTAAGCTGTGCAAATTATTCTTCTGTAAATCAACTGGTAGAGTGTTAAATCGTATATTCACCTAAAATATGTCACTAAATGTACCAAACAATCAGATGCCTATTACCATTTTATGCTAGCTTCACTCAATAAATACATTTTAAACCTTCAGTATGTTTTTAATATGACAATACGAATATGCTGATTAGGATTTTTGAATACTATTAATTTTAAAAAGCAGACGATTTAATAGCAAAAATGGTAATATGCCCATCTCTAGTCAGCACTGTATCTGTCGATGTAGACTGTGTTTCTTAAACAACTGTTTCCTCTCCTCTTTGTCTCAAAAGTGGGCACCATCCCTGAGCTGCCAGGCCAGGCTGGCCTGCAGGGCACAGAGACGGGCCACAGGGGCTCTTGGGGTGGAGGTGAGAACGCCCTCCCTCCATGTCCTCCCTGCAGGCACACACTTTAGTTAAGGCAACCCCAGTTGTAGTGTTTTGAGCTAGATCTTAGCTAAGTGGTTTTAGATTATATGAATGAGTTGCTTTAAATGCAGTCCCTGAGGACTCCCAGCTGTTCCACGTAATTATGTAATCAAGTTCCACTCGAGCGCAGAACGCTGGGTTCAGGTGTGCTGTAAGTGGAACAGAGTAAACATGAGGAATAGTGAGTGTTCTTGTGGGACTGAAGTGAGAAGGTTTGCAGATATAAATATTGGTACCTTCTTTATACCAGTGGTTTTCCTTCATGACCATAGAGGTTTATTGTTAAAGGTGGGCAATGTGGGCACAACACAGTGTCACATTACATTTCTATGGTGAAAAACAGCACTGCCACATTTAAAAACCACAGTATTTTTTTTAATTCAACATTTACAGTAATAAACAATTTAGTATTATTAAGTATTATTTGGATGGCTTTATTTTTACATGCAGGTTTGAGGCAGTGCATTTCTGTCAATAGATGTCAGTAATGTGTATAATTGATTTGCTGTATAAATTACAGACAAAGGAGTGGCTTCACAATTTCCACGTTGTCATCACACCAGAAAAAGTTCCATACACAATATGTTCAGCTGCTCACAAGTAGAAAACATGTCCAAACATCCAGTTTAATTGTAATTTTGTTTACCCTAACCATCTGTCTCGCAGTCTTAAGTAAAAGCAATGCATCGTTAGCATTGCCATTATCTTGCGAATTTACAGTCAGTATGCACTTATTAAAACCTTTTATATTCGGAGAGCTACACTGGAGGTAGGACAATACATATCGCTTAGTTTTGGCAACAGAGAATACAAATCAATGCTTTAAATGCCTCCATATTTGTGAAAAAATGCAAGACCTCTTTTTCACGGGATATGATGTGTAGTCAGTTAAACTTGGTGACATTTGGATGGGACTACAAACACTGAGAAGCACTGGTAATAATTACTGCAGCTTCCCATATAAAACTAATCCCATCCGAATAATAGCTAAAGAGGAATTCTACCAATTAAATATTTCAGCATAATTACATGGTTAAGACATAATCAATGGCATTTAGGGTGGGTTGACGTGAAATGGTCCATTCTAGAGAAACTTGAGTCAGAATCGTTCACAGTGGAGGTGTTAGGAACCAGACATCCTAAATGTTGTGCCTCTAAAGCTGCCTTTCAAGATGTAATTATATTAAGTGGTTACGAATGACCTGCCTAATCCCTGAAAACATTGTTTTTTGTGATAATTTTAAGATAGAATTTTGGCCTGAAATGTATTTTTAAAATACATTTTTGGCAGAGAAGTACATGCAGGATGGTGCAAGACAAAACAGTTCCCAAAGAATAGTTTTTTTTGGATTTATCACTATTTTACCAATATCAGCATTACATGTACAAGCTCAGGAGACAAATGGAGACAGTTGTGGAATTCTCATTTAAGACTGGAATAATGGGCTGACATCCCAGCTCTTTGTTACTTTTGTTGTTGTTCACAGGATCTTTGTAATTAGTCTAAAACTTTATTTAACAATGCCTTCAGTTATTCACTGTTCTACAAGTACTGTGATGCCTATGAAGTACTCAGAAAAGCAGATCACCTTGTAATGCGTCACAACGTTTTGTCATATTGCCCACCCTGATTGTTATTTGATACAGTGTATTGTATTTTGACAGAATCGTTCAAACAGTTACGCGTAATTCGTGCAACATTTTCAGATCTGTCACACTTCTTGCCAGTGCTGTTTTGGAGCATCTGTTATGAATATTAACATCTTGCTGAGACAAGCTGGGATGCGACATTGCATCTCTGCACTCACACTGTATCCCGAATGCCTGCTTGCTCTGTCACCATATTTTTATTTGTAGTCTGCATTGCTGAGCACAAACAGAAGGTCCACAGTGCCCACAGCTCCCCCAGCCTCTTGTTTTATAATTTATCTGCCCTCTGGTCTGTGTCATGCTGTTATTTACGTCAGCACAGTTCACCCAGGACCTTTCTCTGCTCTATTTGTTCCAGCTTTCCAGATTCCAGAGGCCAAGGCCCGTCCGCAGCAGCAGCAGGGGCTCGGCTCACGCCTACACAGCGCCCCCTGTCTACTGGAGGCTGCTGGTGGCTGCAGGCAGACGATCAGGAAGCAGCACTCGGACCCTGTGGTGGCCCCTCAAGGGGGCATGGTGGCCCTCAGGCCTCTGCATTCCTCTCCTAGACTCAGTGAGCTGATGCAGCGTAGCCCTCTGCCCACCATCCTTGGATCCCCATCAAGAGTAAGTGGCCCTGGTTTGTGATTTGTGTGTGTATGTGGGTTTTTTTTTTGTTTTTGTAAATGAAAATGATCAACAGAAAAAAATAACATAAGAAGAAAGTCCAAATCAACCAATTAAACTTTAAAACCTGTACCTCTTATTTTTTATGTATCTGTTTTACTCACTTGCACACTACTGACCAAAAGTCAGAGGCCACCTTATTGTTTACTTAATTTCCAGGCAGAGTGGACATGAAATAAAAATTATTCATTTTTCAGTGTCAGAAAAAAGCAGGAAAAAACTGAAGAAACATAATTTACAAGTATAAAATCAAATCTATTAGTATTTAGTTCATCCCCTCTTTACTTTTGTGTATGTACCACTTTAACTCTTCCATTTTTCCAGTCTTAAAAACAAACATACAACTGTCCTCCTAACAAAAGTTCCCAAAGGAGTCACTGACATTATATTCCCCTTTGAAGAGACACTAACATTCACCCAAGCAGCTACCCAGACTCACTGTAGCTGCCTTGCATATTTCTTTCATCTCAAATAGCTAAAGGAGATCTTTCTGATGAGATTAGATAAAAGACAATCCACTTGGAGAATGTCAACGGAAAGTAAGTGAAAAACAGGAGTTTCCAAAACTTGACTAATGATTAAAAGATGTAGAGAAAATGAAAGTCCTAACAACTTTGCAAGACCTGGTAGACCCTGAAAACTGTCCCCATCAGATAAACAGCACTTAAAGCATTCAACTTTAAGAGAGAGGAGAAAATCAAGCTCCACTCTTACTTCAGATCTGATCCACATGTGTTTCTGTCCATCCTTCCACTGTGAGAAGACTCAACGCTTTGGATCTGAAAGGATGTGTAGCTGTCAAGATGTTACTGAGAGGAGAAAATGGACAACAACGAAAAAAAATTGCATCAGAATTTGCATTTGACGTCTGAGGTTTTATAGACTGATGAGTTTAAATTTGTAATTGAGGTTGCTTAGATTGTGAGAAGCAGAAAATGTAACTTCTAAGACTGAACTTTGGAGGTATTTACAAGAAGCTGGAAAAGTATCCCTGCAGATTACTCTGAAACTGAAAGGGAGTCTCCTGAAAAGAACAAGCTGTAACAAAGTCAAAGGGTGGATGTGGACACACTAAAATTTTGATATGATATTTAGTTGCTGGGACTTCTGTGTAGTTTTCTGTTAAATGTTTTGTGCTTTTTTCCTGATGCTGAAAATGAATAACTTGTATTTGATGTATGCTGTGACTGTTTCATCTGTTAATATTAAATTGCTTTTTTATATTATGAAAAATTGCTTCTTGAAGTACCAAAGGCACCATATAAACAGTAGTGAGTTGACTTGGGGCTACACCCAAAGTAAATAAACTGTCAAGACCTAAGCATTTAATTCTTTTCTTGTTTTTCTTCTCAGGCTATGCCCCCATTTGAGTTCCCAAAACCACCCAGCTCCCCCAACATGGTCACTTTTTTGACCCAGCAGGGCTTAGTTTTCCCATCATCTGCCAGCAGGCCATCCCAGGGAGAGGCAGGCCTGCCTGCTGCCTGCCAGCCTGAGGAAGCCAAGGCTTTTGGCAGGTATGAGCTGTGGGAGGAGGTGACTTTTGTGAGGCGTTTTTGGCAGATAGATAGTTTTTTTGTGAAAAGAAGTCGCAAGATGATATACAAGAGTCACACCCTCCTCATTCTTCACGGTCACCCTTTAATTATTTGTGTCTTTCTCATCCCTCTTTCACATGTTCACTGGACACGCTCTGTTGTTCCTCCAGGTCCCAGAGCGCTGGCCGCCTGTCGGACATGCTGCTGATGGCAGCGTTTGGGGGACAGCTGGGAGACAGAGGGAGCACGGAGAACCTCAGTGCTGACAGAGACATAGATATAACAGGTTAACTCCTTGCACTCTCTTTTTGATTCTCCCTCACAATCATATAAACACACACCTATTCAAATCCCTGTTAGTGAGAACAGCTCTAGCAAAGACTATAACACACTATTTTGATTGGCTTATGTGGTAAACAAGATAAGAAACAGTTACATCACTGGAGTGAAGTGAGTGACGTGTGTTATTATATCTGGTTGAGTCAGTATGAGATTAATGATTGAGAAGGTCAGTATAGTCTTATGAGAAGTCTATTTTACCAGGAAAGCAGTTGTCTTCAGTTGAGCCCTTCTTAACCTCGGCCAAGATTACACAAGGCACACTGCTGGAGATAAATACTTGACATTTGCCTCATTATTTACTGTACTTGTTGGTTCTCAGAAGTTCCACATTGCAGTAGCAGATTTTATGACTTAAAAGGTTCAATGGTCTCATAAATTGTGCTTTAGTTATCTTAGTAGGTCAGTGAGCATTTCACGCAGACAGAATGTGTACATGTCCTATAGAAAGTAGGACAAAAAATGTCAAACGTGATAAGCTGCATCTAATAGAAACTGATATTTGAATTTTAGAGAGATCAGCATCATTTATCAGAGAGATTTAATGTTCAACATGTAGTCATATGCCTATAAAGGAAAAGGTTCCCATTTTTTAATGGTAGAGTGGCTCAGGGTATATGTGTACATGAAGTTTTGCTTTTTTCATTTAATTTTTTTTCTTAAATATTTCTTCAGTTCATGTTGCTTAATGGAATTATTAGATTAAAAGGCCCATAACCTATTTTATACCCTATTTTTCTCGTTTTTTTAGTTTTTCCCCTTGGAGTCCACTTATAACGTTTGTGTGCTTTTATGTATCAAAATGGTCATAATTCATATTTACATGACCAGTTCCCAACCTCTCTTTATCACTTTTATCACTCACACTGTTTTTGTTGCTGCATCTTCAAGCTTCATTCAGAAAGCACTTAGAGCTAAAACATTTGTTAGAACTTCAATATGAATGAGTGGAGCTAAACTGCTGTAGGCTGAGTAGGTGGATGTTTGTAAATGAGTTGGTTCTCATAACATCACAGATTCATTCATTCAAAACGGGCTTTTTTGGAGCGTGGTTTTCATATATGGACTGTATGAAATGGGGAGTGAAAGGTTGATCTCGAAACTGACAGTGTTTCCGTTATTAGATCCAACCAGAAAACCAGAATTTTAGATGAAAACATTTTTTGTTAAATGAAAGTAAAATCATTGTATCAAACACTAAAATACACTGTACTGCATTGTATTATGACTACTGAATGTAAGGTTGAAATTAAAATTAAAAGTCAGCATGAACATGAAATACTTGAACATGAAATATTTATTTTAAAAATAGAACTAATCAAAATAATAATAACAATAATAATAATAAAACTGATAGAAACTGATTTTCACAGAAAAGCAGAGAATAGTATACAAATAAAGTCATTGCTGTAGTAAAATACAGAATTGTTGCCTTTGTCTTTGTTGCTGCAAGTGTCTTCTGTCCGCACTATAATTTTCTCTTGTGTAAATGTTTTTGCTTGTATGAATGTTTTTGCTCCACAGCGCCTTCTGGTGGTGGTACCATGGTGGTAGGCTCAGGCAGTCCAGCACGTGTGGTGTTCACTGTGGGCTCACCGCCCACTGGAGGCACCCCACCACAGACATCTCGCTCCAGGAAGTTTTCAGGTTCTTTAAAGCCCTTTTCAACTCTGTTCGTGTGTTGCTGATTCACAATATTATTTTTCTGCAGGCTTTTATGCATTTCAGTCCCATATGCAAGGGAATCGAAAATGGATATTGGATGTTGGAGGTTGTTGTATAACTTAGAACTTATTTCAACTTAGAAAATCATTAGTAATATGAACAGCGGTGTTCAGACTTTTGCATACGCTTGTACATAATTGATAGTAGGTTTATTTTATTTTTTTACATTTTAATGTGAGAAAGTCAATAGCATACATTCCAAATGAGATCTTTCAATTAGATTGTGCCTCATTTATAACCTCATATAATTTGCTTTTTCTTTCTTAATTCTTCCTCATTTTATTATCTTATGATCTGACGGTGCACAGGTGAACTCCGTATTTAAAGAGGACATGCTGAGACGCTGAATCACTTGTGCTGTATTTCTGTGGATACTTAAGAGATTGCTGCTTTCATGATCCCAGAACACAGGACTTGGGCAAAAGACCATGTGCAATTTATTAATATGGCCATGGTTAAAATAGTGCTGATGTGTGGCATTGTCTGCTTTCTGTCTGCTTGATGTTGTCAGTAAGCAGGTTAGAAAAGCAACATTTTTGCCTATTGTTGAAGCCCTATAGTGATTTTTGATCTCTCAGCAGGCTCTTCAAGCTCCATTAGCCCCGTGGGTTCCCTCACCAGCCGCTACCCCCATTCAGGAATGTGCTTGGACGGCTATGAGAGTCCCCGTTATGGTCTTACTGACCCCATCTCTGCCAACCTAGAGGGAGGTATAACCTTTGAGGCCCCTGAGCTCCCAGAGGAGACACTAATGGAGGTTTGTATGTGTGTGTCTGTTAATTTGGTGTTTCTCTCATCATCTGAATAGCCTTGTCCTGTGTGTGATGTCAGTAAACTGAGTAACGCGGTTTATGCTCTTTTGACGGCAAAGATCATAAACCACTGGTTAAAAAGATGCTGTTAATTGACTTTGTGCAAAACCACAAGAAGACTAATGTAGGCTGTTCCCATTTGACACAAAATTGGGGTTTAAACCATTTTGGGTGTTACTTTCAAAGGACTCTAATATGCTTGTACTGTGCAATTTTGCAGCTTTCATGAAATTAGTAGGACACTAGGAAGCTGTAAATAAAAACTAATTTGCTATGTCCAGGGTGATGAACGGAGAAAGCTATATAGCATCAAGAATTAAGTTATAATAAAATAAATATCCAAAATTAATCATATTTTAAAAAGTTGAGATCAAATATCAAGACAGATAACTTGACTACTTTAAATTAAATTGATGTTATTTGATAATTACAGTACATTCATTATCATTTTATTTACTTCTTGTTCACAAAATGCTTTAGTCAAAACATCTGAAAATACTTTTTGGTGGATAGTTATGTAAAATTTCATGTAATATATGTAATTTCATGTTATATATGTCATATTTAAACTCATTGTAATAGTTATTATTGTGTACAAACTAAAAATAGCTAATATGGCGAGTGAGTCCATGTTTTTTTGTACTGTAGCGTTTGCTGGTGCCAGTAGATTGTTTGGAGCATTTCTATCGGACCATTCATCATGAAATCAAAAGAGATCTTTTAAAATAGTGTTAAAATATAATAAACAACAATCAAAACATTACAAGATTTGATGACTGTGATAAAATCATGGTGAGGCCAGTGATTCTCAGCTCAGAAATGGTGAATCTGGGTCAAGGTGTTTCTTGGTTTAAATACAGCAGAACCCACGCCCACGTTCTCCGGTTCCACTGCAGCGCATTTTTATAGTTAAATTACCATGAAAGTTGTGTTACCAGCAGAGCCCTAGTGTGCACTGCTGTATGTGATCATGTTGGTTTGTGTTCAGCATTTTGTCTGTGTGGTGGATCTCTCTGCAGCAAGAGCACACAGAGACTCTGCGCAGGCTTCGCTTCACGCTGGACTTTGCCCGATGTATGGTGGAGGTGGCGGCAGCGAGGGGTGGAGAGGCTGAGCGGATAGAGCCGGTGTCCACCTGCCTGCACGAGCAACAGAGCATGGTGGCCGACCAGATCAGCTCTCTGAGCCGAGAGTGGAGGTGAGAAGTCCAACAATGCACACGCATACTTGCTGCATCCTGCATCTTAACCCTACAGGATTTCTGCATGAAGCTCTTCATTCTGTACGCAGGATGATTGTATAAATGATGTGGTAGCTGTGAAGTAAGTTGTTATTGAGTTTATAGTTTATGAGTTTGTGATTGTGTTTTAATAGTGTGAGGTTCAGTAGTGCTAAAGTGTAGTATATGTGTATGTTGCAGTTATGCTGAGCAGTTGGTGCTGTATATGAAGACTGCAGAGCTCCTGTCGTCTGCACTGCACTCAGCCATGGAGGGCATCAAACAGGGCAAACTGTATCCCTCCACCACTGTCAAACAAGGTCAGCAGGCCACACAGTTTAATTTCTTCATTGAAATAGTCTTCCATCATCTGAACTAGTTATCTTTGATGGTTTCACTTGCTTTCAGTAATAACCACAATACAACATGCCATTGTATCGTTCAGTACGAACCTCTTGATTTAATTTACATGGATATCGAACAAAACATTCAACAGACTAGAACAAATTATTATTCTGTACAAAGTTATAATAAAAATGAAACTTTTTTACATTAAAAGATGTTGGTTACTGTTTGGCAGATGTTAATTTCTTAAGACTGCAGTATTATAATGTTTCTGACTGAGGAGGTGGTTCAATCTTGTATCTTCCAGTGGTCAGGAGGCTGAATGACCTGTACAAGTCGAGTGTGATATCATGTCGCTCTCTTAGTGCACGTCTGGAGCGGTTCTTTTCCCGCAAGCACCGTCTGATGGACCACATCAACAGCATCACTGCAGAGAGGCTCATATTCAGCCACACTGTGCAAATGGTACGAGGAAACTGTGACTCACAGATCACCCTGACTCTGTGTAATGATGGGCAGGCAAAACATGCATTTCTCACCAGACGGCCATGATCTGTTGATTTCACCAACAGAATCTGATTGCAATATGTGTTGTAATTTGAATTGGCTTCTGTGTGTGTACATAGGTGCAGGCTGCAGCGCTGGACGAGATGTTCCACCAGGGTGAGGCTTCAGTGCAGCGCTATCATAAGGCCCTGCTGCTGATGGAGGGTTTGTCTCTGCTCCTCACAGAGCAGGCTGATATCCTCAGTGTCAGCAAATGTGAGTTTGACCACACAACTCCTTATCCTTTTCACATGTGTTAGGACAGTTTGTACCATTAAAGGCTGATTTGTACTTCTGCGCAAAAGTATCTGCATTGAGACACAGAGAAGTGGTTTATAGGAAAGACTAGCTCACACTAGTCATGACATGCATGCTTCCAAAATCTCAACTACACATCATGCGAATCTGTGAAGCTGTGCGGCCAGTGAATGCTGATTGGCTATCCGGTAGTGTTGGTGGCGAGATTAGACCCAAAAAGTAGCCTGAGCCAGAACTAGCACAAAATCTCGACCTGTTTGAGAAACTTCTTTAAAAGACAGTAAACACATTCTAGTTTGGACATCGCCCCTCCAAGTGCACACATTCACGTTACGTTTAAGTATGTTGGCAGAATGTCTGCGCACAATGCAGAGATGCAGACACAAATCAGCCGTAGCTGTGATTAACCATATTAATCTCCAACCACAACCTCTCCAACCATCTGATTCAAGTACTATTTTCAGGAAACAATTCAAATTCATTGTGAATGTCGGAATTAAAAAAAAATACACGGAATACGCAAATGTGAATGTACTCTTAACACAGTAGTGGTAGATAATAAAAGGATTTATACATTTGAAAATATCCTGAAAATTCTGTTTTGGTTAAAAAAAAAAAAAGATTGCTTACTTTATTGAGAATTGTTAGAATCAGTTATCATCAGTTCTAATTTCATCGAAAATGTATTGGCATAAACATATACATGTTACAGTATTACCAAAGCAGATCTGTTCATCATACAGTAGCATAGAGAGGTTTGAGAGGTCATAGTACATGTTTTGTTGATATTCTAAGTTAAAATAAGTCAACATCCTCTACAGGAAACAAACTTGCATATGGCATTTGTCTGCCACTATCCACCATAACTTCTTGCACAGTGCACATTTTATGTTGAATTTTTATGTTAAATTCATCAAATAAACAGTAATTGTGCAGTAAAATGTGCAGAAGTGTGCTCTCTGTAGAGGATGTGTTCACTTATTTTCACTTAACAGTAACTCAACAAAAAATGTCACTTGAACAGGGACACCTAAACTTTAACGACTGTCCATCAGTCTACTAAGCGGTCAATACACAGACACACCAAATGCAGCTGAATGCAGCAATGCAATATTTTTTTCTGCCTGTACAGGTAAGCAGTGTATTGAGCGTCGTCTTAATGCCCTGCAGTCTGGCCTGTGCGTCTAGAGCCCTGGTTTGGTTCTCTGCTGTTCTGCTGCTAAACCTGCCAAGTTCCCTACATTCCTCTGAAGCACCCCAGCTCTCTTTCCACCTCTCCGGCCGGCCTTCACCTCCGGGTCTGCCTGGAAATGCAGGTTGAGAGGACTGAGCTCTTGCTGATACGGACTCCACAGCTGAGTGCGTGTAGTGATGCCTGCAGTAAAGCTGGGGACTTTGTAATGGAGAGCGGCTGAGCTGTGCCTGCTTTGGGCAACCGATCCCCAGCACCACGCACGCATCAGATATCAGGCCAGTTCACCCAAAGGGCCAATCATCTGCAGGCAATCACTTCAGCCATCCACGATAAGCAGGCTCTCACTGATTCCTTCACATTGTCTCTGCAAAGGCTGTGGATCTGTCTCCACTCTACTTATACAATAAGCTGCACTGTGTAAACGTCTTTATTTTCTCACAGACATGATGATTTCACTTTATAATGGGAATGTGCAATCACAGTCAGTTGACAGGTCTGCGCCTGTGTACTCATCAGCAGTCGGATTGATTTAGTCATGAGTTGGAACTGTCGAAAGGCAATTTCACAAATCTGTTCAGGTGTCTCCCCAGCCACTTCAAGACACGTTGAATGCTTTTATCTTTTAAAAAAAAAGCATCCTGATTTTTGAGTTTGTGTTTTTGTTTTTGTTTTTTCCTTTCTGATTCCAGTTTTCAGTTTGAGGAAGGCACACTCACTGGATGAATGTTTTTGGACCAGAAAATGAGACTGTGTTCTTTAGGCACTTGCTGCCAGGTTAGTGGGTAGTGCATAACCTGCGGTTTAGTAAACATTGTCAAAGGCTACAATCAGGCAGCATTATTTCGCCTGTGCCACTGAAACCATCCCATTTAGTTTAAGCCGTCGTTTTGCTCCGATTACCAGTGAGGCCATGTGTAGCACTTTAGTGAATGTTGACCAATCTAATGAGAGATTGTCCAGTTCCTCTTTGTCTCCAAATCATACAGACAACAAAAAACTGTCTGATATATGGACATCTCTTGATCACTTCTTTTGTATTGGGTTTTTTTTTCTTTTGTTTCTTTTATTCAGTGTTTTTGTTGTGTTTGGCAATCATGCATTTGTATATGTGTCTGCATCTTAAGTGCATGTGTATGAATGGAATAGGCCAAGGTAACATGCTACAAACACAAAGCGAAAAGAGCCCGAACCCTTGTTGCATTATTTAAAATGATGTGGTTGCAGGTTCGTCTGTTTAATAGAAACAGCTGAGAATCTAGGCCAAAGTATAAAATTAAATCATTCACTTCTATTTAACCGACATTTTTGGGTGGGATTTTAACCTGCCAGTTTCTTTAGACTTACAATAATATATACACTCCTAAAAATAGCCATAACTTTGTTTATTTGTAATGCCTGTGGTGAATCAGAAAACAAAAGGGCAAATCTTGGCCTAATACCAATACCTTCTGTAGGTTTACTGCGCTGTATGAGGGCTCATCAGTACTGTACGTCAGGGAGGGAGCATTTTAATGCAACTTAAGTTTCTTTTTAGAGTGTGTCCAGTGAGTGCTTTTAAGCTTTAGATATATTAATGTGTGCCGTCTTTGAGTAGTTTTGTGTGTCAGATATAAGTTTAAGCTATTTAAAATATTGAAAAATGTGCCTTTCAAGAAAAAAAAAGCAAAAATGGAAACACTGAAAAAAGTTTTTGTTCTTTTGTCACGTGCTATTTTAACGTTTTTTCTCATTATTTCCTAATACTCGAATGAAGTGATGCTTGTGTTTTGATGTTTGATTATATTGGACTAAGTTGAGATGGATATTGGCTTCAGCTTTGCGAAATGTAGTTAGTGTGTTTGGACTGACTTGTGTGTAAAAAGGTGTAAGATGGTAAGTATATGCCGTATTTTAATCGTAAGAAGATTTAGTTTTGAAAGAGTGATGCGTTATTGCTTGATGGTGCCAGTTACAGTGTGAATTGAACTGAAGATGTTGCATGTGTTATGACTCTCACCATTTTTGTGTAAATGTGTTTCTGCGTTATCAAGGCATTCCTATGTGTTCTCTGTTTGCTTTCCATTGTTAAAACCATCCCAAGCACACTGGGCAGGTTTTCACTTGTTCAGTGATTTGTGTTCAGACTTTTATGTTTAGTTCTTTATACATAAAATATGCACCATCTTTGAGCTAATACTAGTATCTAAAGTTTTGTAATGTCAGATTCAGATCAATTACACCAGTGTTCCCCAACTCCAAAAATCAGTTATTTTTTGCTTTTTTTTTCCTTTTCCATTTCTTGCAGCAGTTTGTGAAATTATTGACTTATATTGACAAAATAATGACTTACTAAGTCAAATTTGAGAAATTATCTTGGAAAAAATAACTTGGTATGCTGGAATAATGACTTAGTGTGTCAAAGTAATTACTTATTTTCTTGAAAGAAGTACTTATTTTTTGCAAAATAATAACTCATTGTTATTTTGTCTCAAAATAATGACGTGTTATTGAACTTTTGACTTAGTACCTGGAGAAAATTAATATATTGGAATAATTACTTACTATGTCAAAATAATGACTTATCTTCCTGAATTTTTTAATGTACTAAAGTAATCACTGAGGTAAAATAATAATGGCTTATTCATTTATTTTAAGATACTAAACCAACATTTTGAGAAAAGTCTTTATTTTCAGATACTAAATCAAGCCTTTAAGAAAACAAGTCATTATTCCAACATAGTAATTCATTATTTTGAGATACTAGGTCAAAATCCTGGGATACTAAGTGACAGTTTTGAGATAGTAAGTCGTTAATTTGAGATGCTAAGTCAATAATTTCAGAAAACAAGTCATTACTTCATGTTGCTGCCATCAGAATTTTACATAGAGAAGGCTGTTTTTTTCCTCTTCTTCCTGGCAGGAATGGACATCCATAGTAAGGACTTGTTAATGAGCATATGATTTTCGTACAAGCCAGGAAAACCCTAAAATGTGCAGAGTAGAATGCCTCCAGGACCAGAGCTGGGAAACACTGAGTCAGACCATTAAAAATTATATATGCTGCATCTAAATCTTCTGAAATGTCTCAAGAGAATATGTCTCGGATGGCAGGTCGCTGGTTCCATGGCGCTAACTGAACTGATAAACTGGTTTGTTCAGCTAGAGTCTGATACTGATACTCATGAGTGACACTAATCACGCATTACCTGAACTCACCATTCGGGTGTATTTTGAGTGCAACCGTGAAGGTTTGCTTCTGTGCTTCTGCATATGTACCAGGAAGCTGATGTGTTTTCTCTTAATACCACTTGTAAATAAGGATTGTAAATTAAGTTATTGCGCCAAACATGTATATACAACGAGCAAACGCATGATGTGCTTTCCATTCCCTTCACCCCACCAAAGAGAGGACTGCTACATCTCCCAGTTGTTGCTAGACTGTTGTTAAGCATTTCTTATAGTCGACTCTGTAGTGACTTAAGGAACTGTACACACTATTTCCATGTCCATATACCAGATGTAACTTTTTTGCTTTAAAAGGTACAACACAAATAAAAAGACTATTACAATCTGTCCTCTTTGTGTTTTTTTTAATTGTTCACTCAGTTCAGATACTGCATGTTTTATCAAAATGTCTGATAGTAAACAAAGCTAATAGTCAGAGCAGAGCTAGAGCAGAATGCAGTCATTTGTAGTCAGCACGATGATTAAAATATTAGCTTCAGCACAGGACCAGTACTTTGATTTGCCGAATAATTTGAACCAATTTTTCATGAAGAATTTTTTGTATTCCAGAACGACCCTAGGGGTGATACTGGGCTGCAGTGCTGTACATTCTGTTATACTAGTGCAAGTAGATCTAGTTCCAGATTTTCTGTATTGGCAACAGATGCCCTATACAGCCAAAAGTATGTGGACACTCCTCCTAATCATGGAGTTCTGGTGTTTCAGCCACAGCCATTGCTTAAAGGTGCATAAAATCAAGCACGTAGCCCTTCAGTCTCCATAGACAAACACTGGCAGCAGAACGGGTCGTATAGAAGATCACACTGACTTTAAACTTGGCACTGTCATAGATTGCCACCTCTGCCACAAGTCAGTTTAGTCCTGCTAGATCTGCCCCGGTCAACTGTAAGTGCTATTATTATGAAGTAGAAGTATCCAAGTGCAACAACAGCTCTGCCACAAAGCAGTAGACCACACAAACTCGCAGACTGGTGCTGACAACCACTGAAGCACACAGCACATAAAAATCATCTATCGTCTTTTGCCTCACTCAATACAGAGCAGCTGCTCACAAACCTAAGATCACTATGTGCAATGCTAAGTGTCAACTGGAGTGGTGTAAAGCATGCTGCCACTGAACTCTGGAGACACGTTCTCTGGAGTGATGAATCAAGCTGTACTATCTGGCAGTCTGAGGGACGAATTTGAGTTTGGCGGATGCCAGGAGAACATTACCTACCAGAATGCATAGTACGAACAGTAAAGTTTGGTGGAGGAGGGATAATGGTCTGGGGATGGTTTTTCAGGGTTGGACCCCTTGGTTCCAGTGTATGGTAATGTTAATGCTACAGCATATGAAGACAATTTAGACAATGATATGCTTCCAACTTCATAGCAGCAGTTTGGGGATGCAGTTTGACTCTTTTTCGTTCCAGCATCACTGAGCCCCTGTGAGGTCCATAAAGACATGGTTTAATGAGTTCCTTGTGGAGGAACTCCAGTGGCCTGCATAGCGCCCTGACCTCAGCCCCACTGAACACCTTTTGGGTGAATGGGAAAGTCAATTGTGAGCCAGGCCTTCTCATCCATAATCAGTGCCTGACCTCACAAATGCTTTTTTGACTGAATGGGCACAAATTCCTACAGACACACTCCAAAATCCTGGAAATAATGCACAGAAGAGTCAAGGCCATTATAGCCATAAAGGTGGAGGAGGCATCTCCATATAAATGCCCATGGTTTTGGAATGGGATGTCCAACAAGCTCTTGTAGGTGTGATGATCAGGGGTCCATATTCTGTATGTATATATGTATGTGCATAAAAATAGCACAGAAATTGGTTTTGTCCCAGAATTCTCATATAAACACATCCCTAAGGTCCAGTGTAGAAGAGAGTGGAGCTGTCATTACATTTAGTTAAAGCTGATGTATCAATCATCCTGAAAGATCTCAGTTCTCAGCTGCCAGCCTGCAGGATCTACTACTGAATATTACTAATGTGACTAAATACGTGTCGGCACTGTTGCATCTCCAGCTTGTTAAGCAGATAGCCTCATTAACATGTGACCCATAATTGTTTAAACTCAAAATGTTTTTTTTTTCCCTTCAGACTGTTAAGAAATAACAGTACTGAACGTGCCAGATGGTTCTAGCTCACCCTACTGCACTAAGAAGATTAAATTTTACCATCGGTTTTTTCCATCAGTGTCACCCCCAGACACAATAAAGCACAAATAACACACAACACACCCTTTATCTAATAAAGGATGACATAAACCAACTTTTCTGTCCCCTTTTACGGGGAGCGTGCACCTCCTATGGGCCTCTTCACACAGCCCTCAGCATGGCCTCAAATGACAATATAATTGTCAATACAATATATGACAATATGTAACATAAGAGTTACTTTCTTTCATTTTTTTTTTACTTTATTGATGTAATGCAAATGGCTACACTCAGTGGTTGTTTTCTGCAACTGCCAGTATAAAAAACAAATCAATTTATGCATAAATTACTCATAAATAAATAAATTGCTTATTAATTTTTAACCTTTAATTAAAACAAAATGAATGCAAAAATATATACATAAATAAACAAAGGGCATAAAATCTGACAAACAATAAATTCTGTATTTATCATTATTTCATGTATATATAATTTATTTCCCCTCGCTACCATTACTTTTTCATTTTTTCCATTGTTTACATTTAGCTATAAATACACAAATTAATGAGCTAGGATTACATGATACAGAAAACAATTTAAAATTCACAAACAAACCAAAAGAAATCTTACATATCCAATTCAGTTTTGTAAATATTTTTATTTAGCAAATGTTTAATTTATTTTTATGTTTAGACATTTTATTTATTCGATTTTTCTCGTGGCCTTCGTTGTTTTCATACTGTAAAATGAGAAAATGTAATAAACTGTAAAACCGCTTTGACTGTTTATATTATGGGGAAATGCAATGCGGGGATTTTTTCCCATGGTACTGGCAACCCCGCTCTGTCCGCTTCCTCGCGATGTTTTGCGAGAGTTCCGAGTTCACAGCTCCATGTGGATATTTTCATGGCCAGAAGAGAAGCGGCTGAAACTCAGAGAGACGCTGCTTTAACATCACTCCAGCGTTTAAAGCTCGCCCGTTTACGCGGTGTCGCTGAACGCGGTCCATATGGTGTTTATAAGAGAGTAGCGATAGTTCAGTCAGGCAGGCGCTGAGCAGGACATGCTGAGGTTTCCTCCTCAGCTGCTTCCAGTCTTAAACAGTCAGTGCTTTAAATCAGCTCGAGCAGCCAAAGGTGAGTCTGAACTGCTGCTTTCAACGTGAAGGGCCACTGAATAGTCTGATCTTTCTACGAGGATAACGTTGGTCTCCTGTTCCTCAGCTTCTTCTTCGATTTTCCCCGTTCCACCTTAAATGATGCAGCAGTTCCGTTTAACTATTTCTTGTGTTACATGTTAACTGCTGCACCATTTAAGGTGGAACGGGGAAATCCGAACAGAAAGCTGACTTCAGGTCTGTTTCTTCTTTCTTGCTGTGCTCATGAAGGTCGTTGTCAGTTAGAAAGGCTCCGTGGCCTCTTTGTGAGGAGCAGAATGATGGCAGAGGAGCAGAAACCCCCTCAGATCACTGTGCTGAAAAGAGCATCAGACAGCTCTGCTGTGGAGAACGATCACCAGGTCAAGAAGCTGAAAGCAGATGACGACCAGACAGCTGATGAGAAGAGATTTCCCAAGAGGAAGGTGGTCCTTCTCATGGCGTATTCAGGCAAAGGCTATTATGGAATGCAGGTAAGTGGTGAAAGGTGAAAGTGACAGGATTGGTTTTCCTGTTTGTTTGCTTGCTTAATGTGAATCCTCCTGTTCCTTTTAGAGAAATCCTGGAAATTCCCAGTTTAAAACCATAGAAGATGAACTTGTCACTGCGCTTATCAAAGCTGGGTGTATTCCAGAGAACCATGGAGAGGATATGAAAAAGATGTCTTTTCAAAGATGTGCAAGGACCGACAAGGTGAGGATTTGAAATAACACTTTCTTCACCCAGGCAGTCGCTGTTCGTATGTCTAGAAATGGCACCATTCCCCTTTTTACTGATGCTGATATTAAAATCTTGAATATTGATCTGATATGGATATAGGAATGGGATTAATTGGATGGGATTAATATTACATGGGGTCCTAGGTAATTTCCTCTTTTACAGGTGCTACTCTGTGATTTTATTTCCATACAAGCAGCAATGTCTGAGTTTTTCTCCCTCCTCCCCTGTAAAAATTGTAGCTACTTTTCACCAAACTCATCATTTTAGCCAGATGTCACCTTGAGTTAGAAAAAAAAGTTTTTTTTTGAGTGCTGCTACTCGCCATAGGCAGTCTCCCAGCCTGTATATTCACATTAAACACACATCAAAAAATTATGGATGCTTTGGAAGAGTCTCAACCACTTACTTAGCCTGGGTGCTAGAACTTTGCCTCTACCCTCTCTACGCTGGAAAAACATTAGCAGGTGGAGAAAGACAATAAAGTCGATTAGAAAAATGAGGTCCCTCAGGCTGATGAAAGGGACAAAATGCATTCTCTCTGTGTTCTTTGATTGTATGATCATGTGTGATGCAAACATCCAGATTTATAGAAAATACAACCCACTGGAAACTCATTTATCCTGCAGTATTGTTGTTGCCATCTGAATATGAGAGTTTTATCACGAGGAGATGTGTAAAAAATCATTACAGACTTGCTCCTGACAAACTCTGTTTGGGCTGAATTAGTTTATCATGTTCAAACTACTCGTATACTCTACTGCCCCACAGGAAGAAATACACAGCTAGCATTACATCATTCACTGTCTGATATCGATACACTTACACTACAATATCTCATCTTTAGGTCTTATAAATTGTTTACTGTATGCCTAGAAGTAGCCAATATGCTTAAGGTGCACCCACTGTGGTGTTCAATTGTGCACACATAGCTTATATGGTATAATCTCTATAGAAGAGCATTGGCAATAGAATGGGATGGTCTGGAGCTGCTGCACATGAGCATGAGGTCACCGTGCCTAGTGCCAAGCATGGGCTAGACAGATATAAAGCTCCTCAGTATTGGGCTGCGGAGCAGTGGAATTGGGCTGGAGCAGCACTGAATACCTTTGAAATGAGTTTGTGATATAGAACTCAGCATCCAACATTATCAGGGTCTAACCTTACTAATATTCTTGTGGATAAATGCAATCAAATCATCATAGCAATGTTCCATAAATCCTTCTCAGAAGGGTAGTGGCCGTTACTGCATCAAACTTGTTGGGGGGGTGTAACTGCCTATTAGTACCCTTATTTTCAGAAGAAATGTTAGTCTGTGTCTACACACATTTAAACATACAGTGTTTACTTTTTGCAGGGTGTTTCTGCAGCAGGCCAGGTTGTATCTCTAAAGCTGTGGCTGATTGAAGACATTCTGGAAAAGATAAACACCCATCTCCCAGCACAGATAAGAGTTTTAGGTAACACCATAAAGCATTGTCTCTGTTTTTTGATCTTTGTGTGCCAAGATTACTAGACAGATGTTCTCATCATCTGGCAGGTTATAAGAGAGTCACGGGTGGCTTCAACTCCAAAAACAACTGTGACGCCAGGACCTATTCCTATACACTTCCGACCGTGGCCTTCTCTCCAAAAGACAGTGACCAAGAGGACACGTCATTCCGCCTGGATACAGAAACGCTTCAGAAGGTTAACAGGCTGTTTGCCCTCTACAAAGGCACCCACAACTTCCACAACTTTACCTCACAGAAGGGTCCCCGGGACCCAAGTGCCAAACGCTACATCACCCACATGTCCTGCGGGGAGCCCTTCGTCAGGCAAGGAGCCGAGTTTGCGGTCATTACGGTGAGAGGGCAGAGCTTCATGATGCACCAGATCCGGAAGATGATTGGGCTGGTGATCGCAGTGGTGAAGGGCTATGCAAGAGATGAGGTCATTGAGAGAAGTTTGGGAGAAGAGAAGGTCGATGTGCCAAAAGCTCCTGGGCTCGGTCTAGTGCTGGAGAGGGTGCACTTTGACCGGTACAACAAGCGTTTCGGGGGAGATGGTCTTCACGAGACACTTGAGTGGACCCAAGAGGAAGATGCTATTGCTGCCTTTAAGGAAGCGCACATATACCCCAGTATAGTGGAAACTGAGGGCCAGGAGAAATCTATGGTTAGCTGGATGGCAACACTGCCCATTCATGACTTCGAGGCTACTGCAACAGGCAAACAGGAACACAAGGTGAGTAAACATGCAGATTTTTTCTATGTTTATTCCTTAGTCATATTTTTTGTTTAACAGCACTATTTTAAAAACACAAAAATGGGCAAATATGATTGCAGCAAACCTGCAGCTATCATTAAGTATAGTAGTCCAAAGTGATCTGAATAATTAAAATGCAATATGTGTTGTATTCCACTACAGAGAAATGTGATGCAACATTTCTTTTAATTCTTTAATTTTTTTTTTCAGGATGAAGATGGAAATACATCTGACTGACTTATTAGAATTTTCTTCCTAAACTTGTTTTATTTTTGCTGTGTAAATGATTTAGTTCCACTGTTTGCCATGTTCATCTTTTGAAATAAACTTTTTATTTTGACTTTTATTTCGACTTTTTGGTTTTGAATATTTGATGAAAGAGTAATGCATTAGACGTTATTACACTTTAGATTATGCAAAGTTATATATACCTACACTCAAAGATGGTTCTTCAAAGGTTCTTTAGTAAAGTGGGTTGGTTATAACTATGGTTAGAACTATTTCCTGCCTACATGGTTCCTTGCATGCTGAAATGTTTCTTCAGATGAATGGAGAACGTGTTTTATATGGTCCTTTTTCAAAGTGGTTCTATATAGCACCAAAAGGGTTCTGCTACTCTTACAATGCCAAGTGTAGTAACAGTAGAAGATCCCTTTTTGGTGCTATATAGACCCAACCATTTTACCATGTGAGGGACCATTTAAGCATGAAATGGTTCTATATAGAAATCATGGTTCTAAATGGAGCCATTGCCTTACTAAGGAGCCTTGAAGAACCATCTTTTTTAAGTGTGTAGCTTAAAAACTTAAGTAGTTTCTGGAAAAAGGGCTGAAAGAATAGAAGCTGACTTGCTTTGTGAATTCTATGAAATCTTATATTATCTTACTAATATATCTTATTTAAGCATTAAAAATCCTTAGTACTATGCTGATGTCTCGGTAGCTAGCTAGCTAAATTGATGATGCCCTAAATGTAACTAAAGACCTATTAACTAAATATATATTTATAACTATATATATATTTCTTTGGTTTGTAGCTTTAATTAAAAAAAAGCTGTTGAGGTAATACTGACCGTTTCTCAGCCCTCAAAAAATGTGCCTGCATTTCTGATGTAAGCAGTTTGTATCACTTTATTTCTCTGTATTTTGCAGAATAGTAAATGGTGCTTTTGTTATTTTGTCTTTTTGCTATTTTACATTAACAAATTGTGCTACAACAGATTTGCCAAGTTGCGCCACACTGTCCACAGGCGGTCTACAGACAGTTTTACGAAGAGAAAGTGTTTTCTATTTTCAGTCAAACGGACCAAAGTCGGTAAATACGGACGTTGGTGCCGCCTCCGTGTAGGAGCGGTGGTTGTGACCGTGTGTGGTTTTCGGTGCCAGGTTGAGAAAACGGTTCGTGAGGCTGTTACAAACTCAAAAAGCGAGCTTAAATCTCACGGTGTGTCTGTCTTAAATCACTCAATCAATCCTCCCATCACATGGGGGCGCTGTTGTCCGGGCTAATCAGTAGCTCGTGCATCTTTTCTCTCCAGCGCTGGTAAACATGGCGCCGTCCAGAGAGAACAGCGTGAAAAAGAGCGAGGCAGAAAACAGCAAAACCTCATCCAAAAACCTGATAAACACCAAAACAGAGCTCATACTGCAGAGCAGGAGACATGCTAACGATGTATTCGACGTTCTGGAGCACCTTCAGGTGAGAGTGTAGCAGCAGAGGACTGTAGGAAAGAAGCTGAAGTCTTCTTCTTCTTCGACAGCTTCTTCAGTTTTTCCCGTTCCACCGTAAATTAATGTAACTGCTGCACCATTTAAGGTGGAACGGGAAAATTCGAACAAGAAGCTGGCGAATAGGAAGCCAACTTCAGCCTCGTAGGAAAAGCTTTAAAGAGCCCAACCAGAGCCCAGCTGACTTAAGGGCCATGTGACCATCATAACTGCCTTGTTTGTTGTTTTTTATTGTTATTGGAGGATAAACTGTTGATAAAAGGTTAAAGAGTTGGTCTCATTTTCAGTCTGAAAAAGAGAAAGAAGTCATTTTTGCCATCAACGCCTGTCAGAAGATCTTTTGTGCTTTGCTGGAGAGAGGAGACCTGTATGTTGGTCAGCTGCCCAGCGAAGAAGAAGTAGTGGAAGGTAAGAGTTAGTAAGCTGTTCTCTAAGACGTTTAGACATGCAGCTTTCACCTGTGTGGTGATGGGGTCCAACTGGATCCATTATTGTTGACAATTTAGGAAAGTCTTTCTGTGTTCACGTGGGTGCTTTACAATACCATATTTTAGCACTGCTTGTAAAAACACGCAGGTTCTTCACAGAACAAGCAAGGAACAGCTTATGCGCCTTGCTGCTTCTCTAAAGAACCAGAGTGTTTTATAAGCAGTGTGAAATTTTGGTCTTGTGTAGCATCCACACTGCCACAGAGAGGTTGGGACAATAGGTCAAATACAAATAAAAGCAAAAAAAAAAAGATTAATAAATCTAGTTTGATGTGTAATTTAATGAAAACAGTAGAAAACACAAGATATGTAGTGTTTTATCTCATCAACTTTGCTTTTTTTTTGTAAATTTACATTCATTCTGATATTGATACCTGCAGCACATTCCAAAAAAGTCAGGACAGGGTCAGTGTAAGACTAAGAACACTAAGATATTTAAATGACATCTTAAACAGGTGATGCAGTCATGCTTGGGTATAAAAGGAGCATCTAGAAAGGCCTGGTCCTTCATGAGCAAGGATGGGTCGAGGCTCTCAGCTGTTGACAAAAATGCATCAAAAAATATCATTTAAGTCATTTAATTATTCAGAAATTTTGAAAAAGTTATCTTTAAAGACTGAGGAATATATGGAACAGTATCATTTAGCACTCCTCAGAAAGACTGTATACAAAATACTTTGAAAAAGTAGTGATGGCTGAATACACTGTCTGAGATGTATTCAGTAATGTATTCTGTTACAATACACAAAAAGTAACATTCAGGATTATGTTTCATAAAAAAAAAAAAAATTATTCAAATGAAAACCAACATGAATACAAAATTCTCCACATTATTTTGACTCTTATCGTCAGGAAAAATCATGCTTCCTTGCTGCTCCCATAATCCCACTACCCTTTCATGATCTAATCTTAAAATTTGCCATATCCTGATAACAAAACCTCACAAATTTGACTACGAAGTGAGTAGTTTTATGATTTTGATGTAATGGCATGTGTGGAATTCTCCACGGAACACATGCAAAGGTCCTGTACAGTACCAAAGATTATTACTTGTGAACGTGTCCACTACTCAAAACATTTTACTAAAACGCAGATTAATAACTGATCATCACAGCCTTCAGTGTTTGAAAAGAAGAGACTTTCTGAGTTTCTCTTTTGAGTAGGTCTTTACAAGCTTTGTGGTGATTTTTAAAATGACTTAACATGCAGTGATGGTGTTTCTTTGCAAAATGGGATATAAATTTACATTTATGGGTAAGTATTCTAAAGATATTCTCTTAAAAATGTAAAAAGTAACTGCATTCTGAATACTACCTTTACAAAATGTAACTTAGACTGAATACAGATTGTTAATTTCTGTTTTCTGAATATGTATTCCCCACATGTGTATTCCATTACATCTCATCCCTGGTATCAAATCTATGCAGTAATAGTTACTGTAAGTTAGACCCAACCCTGACTGTATAGCCCTATAGCACTATATCCAGTAAAATGTAAAGTGTACTAATTTGCTGAGCTCTCTGACAGTAAATCTTTTGAGCAGTCATGGTGGTTTTTGGCTTTAAAGCATGATGCATCGAGACACAGTACATTGGTATTTTTAACTTGGTGTACTTTGTTTGGTAAGAATACATACGTATCATTATTGATTGGCTGTTTCAAACTCTGCTTTAAAAGGGAATGAACTATTTACACATGGTAGACAAGGCTGTGTGTTTACAGTTGTTAGAAGCTTTCCTCGAGCGGTAATACTTTATACCCAGATATCAGACATTTTGGAAATCATTTTGTCCTGCCAGGTGATCGCGATGCAGATGAAAAGTATCACATATTTATAAGGCACCGTTACAACAACTGTGTGGAGCTGCTGCTGGATAACATTGGCCATGAAGCGTTCCAAGTGAAGGTGAATGAACTGAGCTGCAGTGATGAGCATATACACACACGCATACATATATATTCATATATATACAGCATAATAAGTAACGGTACAGTGTAAGAGTATGTCAAGCTAGATATACTCTTGCTAGATAGATATACTAGGTTTATTCTTACATTGCGCTTTTACTTAGTTTGCTGTGTAGACTTTGTTCTCCATAGACACTGTCTTATATATCTTTGATTTCAAGATAAACATTCTGTTGGTTTCACTGTAGGAGGCAGCTCTTCTTGCCCTAATGAAATTTGCCGCAGCTGAGGGGCAGCACCCTCTGCAGAAGCTGGAATTGAGCAACCACTACAACTTCCCTTTAGAGCTTATTTTGGTGAGTCCTCTGAAGGACAGCAAAACAAGGCGATTCCATGTATGGTGTGCATATGGAGTTGTATGTGTGGGCTAGTTCTGAATATTAAATTGTGTCTTTATCTGCAGGCAGTTGTGCGGTGTCTGCTCTCTGAGACGGAGGACATGGCTCTACTCATCTCCAGGTTCCAGGAGTTCCTAGAAATGGATGATGTGCGCTACTATGTCATGAGCTCCATCCGTGACACCGTAACCAGAGTCATGGACAGAAACAAGCGGGTATGTTCATGAAAGTGGATGGAGGTTTATAAATATTTTTGTTTCTTAGAGAAGCCTGTGATGGTTTATGTGGATGGATTAGACCAGAGATCACCAGTTCTGGTTGTGGAGGGCCGGAGTCCAAAGCAGTTTGAGATGGACTGATAGGTTTGAACTCCTTTTTCATATTTTTGTTATTTAAATCATGATGGTATTTTGCTTACCGATTCACCAGTTCTGCACGTACTGTTGTGATAAGGTTAAACGAGGTGCCTCATGTTGGGTTCCCCGACAGGACAACTGTCTGATGATTTGCCGTTTCGTCAGATGATTGCAAGATAGATTCTTGGTGATACTGTGACTGAAAAAAGGCTGTAATTATCAGCAAAATTTATGTTGATGCCGATACAATGTGTTGTCATTATTGGCCGTCTGATATATTTGCTGGGATCTAATTACCAGGCTTAGTTGGGGTATCACAGCAGAGTAGTCATCAAAGTGTGCAGGACTCTGGCCCTCCAGGACTGGAGATGATCACCCCTTGTTTAAGTATCTCCACCTCGTCACATTTATTTTATATGGCTTCTAGACCAATACTGCTTTGCTCTTTGATAGGCTGTGATGCCCGTATTCCAGAACAATGTTTTCACGCTGCTCACGAACATCACTATACCAAGCCAGAGTGCAGAGATCAACAACTTCCTCATCAAGCAAGAAGGTAAGTCCCCACTTTTGTGAAGCTCTAATACTTTACAGAATTGTGACTTCCTTCTGACCAGTGCCTTTCTCATTGTAAACACCATCTATATTAGGTAAATATGAGGACTGGAAAGCAGCCAAATTGAAAGTAAGTGGAAGCTCTTAAAACTGACATTGTTAACTGTATTGGTTTGAAGACAAAAAGTGAAATAACTGGCTTTCGTCTATTTCCACTCCATCATGAAGGAGCAGAAGCGAGCATTTGAGCAGACGTGGCTGATATTTCTGAAGTACAAGGTACAGTAAAAGTAACATAGCTCATTGTTACATCAGAATCCTGGCTGCTAAGGTTTGAGGACGAATGCTCTTAACTAGGCTTTATGCTTTCCTGCAGTTGCCTGGTAACATGTATAAAAAGGTGCTAGTCATCCTGCACGACTCTATTCTGCCCCATATGAACGACCCCACATTGATGATTGACTTTCTGAGTGCAGCGTACAGTGTTGGTGAGTCCATAGTGCTAGCAAGGCCCTAGTCGTTTCATTAAAGAATACCATGGTACCATGTGAAAGCCTTATCTAAATAAATAAAGATTTAATGTGTGTTTGATTCTCTGTTAGTACTGTGTTAGTACTGTAATAGGCCTCTTTTTCTGGATAATGTAAAAGCCTTACTGCGGTGTCTGTGTTGGACATTAGGTGGAGCGGTCAGTTTGCTGGCTCTGAATGGGCTGTTTGTCCTCATCCATGAGCACAATCTGTGAGTACTTAACGCAGACAAAGTGAACATTGATTTTACAATCTCTGCTCTGAATTTGTTTTTAAATTATTTTATTACTTTGATAATTTTATTCCTCTAAAACAGAGATTATCCTGATTTTTATAAGAAGTTATACAACCTACTGGACCCTTCAGTGTTCCATGTTAAGTACAGAGCACGGTTCTTTCATCTGGCCAACATCTTCCTCTCCTCAAGGTAAATCTGCTCGTTCAACCACTTCAAAGAGACTGACTGCAGTTAATTGTATTACACTTGATCTAATAACAGCTGCATGATCACTGTTTGCCCTGAAATACTTTTTGTCTGGCCTTTTGTCTACAGTCATCTACCTGTCTACCTTGTGGCAGCGTTTGTCAAGCGACTGTCACGTCTGGCCCTGACCGCACCTCCGACTGGTCTGCTCATAGTACTGCCCTTTATTTACAACCTCATTCGCAGACACCCCTCTTGCAGAGTGCTCATCCACAGACCCAGTGCAGCTGATGGTATGGCACTAAAGTCACTGCTCTATGTACCTAACTATGGCACACAGTCAGAATAAATGGCAGGATGCTAGTTTTGCTTGACCTAGCAATTAGTGAAAAAAGTGAAAGTTAAGCTGAAGGTGTCGAGTTTTGAGAATGAATATCTTTGTGGTTTGTTTCTTAGAGCTCTGTAATGACCCATACGTGATGGATGAGGAGGACCCTGCCAAGTGTCATGCTCTAGAGAGCAGTGTATGGGAACTTAAGGTGAATTTAATTTGAAATGTATACAGTCCTGTTTTTGACTGTCTCCTATTTTCCTGTGCTCATCTGTCATTTTCGGTCTGTTTATGTATGGAGAGAAAAACAAAGAAAAGAAAAACAAACTGGTCTTTATCTTGTGTAAATGATTTTGTTTGAGGAAATATTTTTTTAACTGGTGAAGGCAGAAGGCAGGCAGATAGCTAGCATCAGTGCTGACTGTCTTATTGCAGCCATAAAGCTGTATTCCCTTTCTTTAAATCGTCAATACAATGGAAAGAAACGATTACATAACTTGCCAGATGAAGAGAACAACAAGCCAAAAGTAAAGATTATATCGCAGTTTTCTTTGCGGATTTGTTTAACAGCCAACGTGAGTTACAGTAACGCTAGCTTAATTGTTATTCTTAAGTGTTGTCCTGGCGACTATATGGATAGTGTTTCTCCAGAATACCCTGTCTTCTGCTTGGGTCGTCAGGCTTCTGAATGGCTGGTTCATGATTCCTCTAATTGAATCTATCCATCTTGTAGCTGATCATCCTTTTCCTCTTTTACCTTCAACTCTTCCAAGCATTATCGTCTTTTCCAACTAGTTGGTTCTTCCCAGAATGTGTCCAAAATAAGATAGCTTCAGTTTGGGTATCTGGGCTTCAAGTGAGAGGTGAGGCTTAATTTTAACCATTTCCACAAGGCTTAATTATAACCATTTCCACAACTTCTCCATCAGTGGTAAAGTTAGCGATCTTCCCTGTTGTCACAACCATAGTCTTCTTCATATTGAGTTGTAGTCCCATCTTTTCACTCTGGTCTTTAACCTTCCTTGTAAAGACCTTCAGGTCTTCCTGTGATGTATCATCTGCATACATGTGAAAGCTTTCTTGGTTGTGTTTGTTAGCCTATAGATCATAGCTAGGCTATCTCAGGATTGATTGACCCCACAGTGACTAAGATTCGCATAATGCATGCTGGTTATTATAGTGAGAGAACCTTGTTAAAGGAAAACATGAAAACGATATTGAATCCTCAGTTTTGTCAAGCTGATGAGGCTGAGGGATACAACACTGCACTGCATAATATTGTACAAAATACTGCACAACAGGAGAAATAACATACTAAACCATGTTATTTTAGGCTGGAATACCTCTTTAACTTGGTTGATCTGACAGCAGGTATATTGTTTTTGGTTACTGAATGTGAATACAGATGTGGATACAAGCTAAAGATCCAGTTCACACTGGTGGGGGAAAAATTCTTCCTAAGGAAAGGAGCTTTATTCATCCTTAACTTCATTTCCTCTTTTAGACCCTACAGAGTCATTACCATCCAGATGTGGCCAAGGCAGCCAAAGCGATAAACCAGCCTTTACCAGTGATGGAGGTTGATATCAGCGAGCTGCTAGAGTTAACCACATTCGAGGTGTGTATGAGAATGAATTGATGGTACATGGAGTAGTGACCTCAATACACCAAAAACAGTAAACTAATCTAATATCGCATCAAATAATGTCTTTGTTTGTACAGCTGATGGAGCGAGACCTGAAGAGCCAAAGTCATTCGGTGCCACTTGAGTTTGACCCAGCCAGTGGCCTGCTTAAGAGTGCCAAAGAGGTGCTGGGTGTGCACTTCTCTCTGGAGTAGTCACCATGCCTGCAATGCCTCATTTGCTCTCTGTTTGACTCTGTTTATCTTATTGTAATATTATTTTCTTTTGGCTAATGTTTCAGCTTGTTTTGTACATGAACATGTGAATAAATCACTATTTGGGAACATGTGTTTACTGAATAATGAGATGATCTGTACAGTCTGGATATCTTCTTGTTCAGGTCATTTTGCATAAACACAGTCAAATTGTGAGAACAATAATATGCTTTACTGCATCAGTGATTTTCCCAGCTTGTCCTCAATTTATGTCCGCTTGGTAGAATCGGATGTAAATTGACCATCTGCTCAGAAAAGATTTCCCACTCTGCTAGAGTAGGACTGCAGCTCTAACAGGTGTTCAGCTGTTGGACTACTCTCACTTAAAAGAACAGTATAAAGTAAGCCTTCAGACTGAACATCCTGGCTAACTATATATTTTACTGACTTGCTGCTGAAGACTTCATAATGTCTCCCAGCTCTGTCTGATAGCGGAGCTGAGACAGTTCCTCCAATGGGGAGGACTGTGTTTTAGACAGAAAAAACATAAACAAGCAAGATTTGTGAGACTTGAGAAATTAAGGATCAGTTTCCTGGATAGGGATTAAACCTAGTCCTGGATTACACAGCATTCTGAATGGAGATTCTATACTGAAAGGAAAATATGGTCCAGAATAAGGCTTAATCTCTATTGGATACCCAACTTAATCTGTTATGTTCGTAATTTTATCAACATAAACTTCACATATAGATGTAAGGCAAGCTGATTTTATTATTATTATTATTATTATTATTATTATTTTTACTTGTAAAACTGAATTGGCTCATTTTAAAATATAATTGCTACTAATAAACATCATTTTTCCAACTCAATTAGAAAAAAACATTTACTACTAGTGAGAACTGACGTTTTATAGCTTGCATAATTCCTACTGGATTTCATGTTACAAATAAACAGAATTTCTGATATTAAATATTGTGGAATAAAAGCTAAATATTGGAGTATATGTATGAAACTTCTGAGCCTCCTTAAGCCTAGTGACTAAATTGCCATACCAATGATGAATCAACATTGAAAACTATTTGTAGACTAGGCTTGGGCTGAAAGACCTCATAACATGGAAAACCACCCATTCAGTCTACAGCAGTTTAGCCCTGCCCATTCACACTAAAGCTATGGGAAGTGTTTCAGTCTGGACTGCTTCTCTGAATGGGATTTGATACAGAGCACCCATTTACACATGTTGGTTTTACAGGCAGGGTAACAAAATCAGACTGTGCAATACTAAAGGATAGATGTTGGTCATGAATTACATCTGGTTTTGGTGTATAAAACCACACAGATGTAATGTGTGAACCTCAGACGGGAAAAAGTAAATAAAACATCGGCCCTTTAAGAAAGCTAGATGATCTCCGCTCCGGCAGGTGGCGCTAATGAGACACCGGCGTCCCAACCACTGCCTGATGACACGAGGGACAGTGTGAGAGCAGCGTATAAGGCTGTTTTATTTATTTGAGAGCTGTAGTTATTGTAGTTACTGTAGTTTGTTCTTCAGAATGGCTGCTGAGCGACTCTCCAAAATCCCTGAAGCTGATATTGACCCGAACGGCGTGTTTAAATACGTCCTCATACGAGTTCACAGCAAAGAAGACGAGTCGTATGTTGACATAGTGCGAGGCTACAGCTGGGCGGAGTATCACGGTATTTAACCGAACTTCACTACGTTTATTAATCAAATAGCGCTGAATTTTAACCACACGATCAGAATGATGAACAGGACTCGCAGCGTATGATCCATCTGACCACACTTCATCAGTTTAGTGACAAACTGCGTTAAACAGTCTTCATCAGATTATTGATCAGGTATCACTGATGAAGGTGCACGACACTGCATGTGTGCCTTGTCTTTTACTTACAGCCGAGTATCTGTTAAAAGGGGCATTCCACCGATTTTTTTTAAATTTCTCTATAATTCTGTTGTTAAAATGTAAACAAAGCGGTTTGATGTGAAATGGTTCATTGTAGAGAGACCTTGCAGAGTTGGACCTCTTTACAGTGGTGATGATAGGAACCTGGGGGTGTTTCGGAAGCAGGATTTATCAGTTTACTACGGAGCCCCGCTGGTGACATCCCGTACAAATAAAAATAATGCGTGGCCACGACTTAGTAAGGCGTGGGAATGAGATGATTAAGCCGTGGCCACGACTTAGTAAAGCGTGGGAACGAGATCCTAATGTGTGGCCACGACTTAGTAAGCCGTGATCTCGTTCCTACGCCCTACTAAGTCGTGGCCACGACCTAATCATCTCATTCCCATGCCTTACTAAGTCGTGGCCACGCATTAGGATCTCGTTCCCACGCCTTACTAAGTCGTAGCCACGCATTATTTTTATTTATACAGGATGTCACCAGCGGGGCTCCGTAGTTTACTGAGTTTACCCTGATATTTTAAGCCTAAAGTCAAGTCTGTCCAATAGGAAAAGAGCAGAGGGACATTCCTACTGGACAATGTTCAGCTTGGGCCTAAATTATCTGGCCAGCTCATAAATGCTGCTCTGTGAAATAAACAGTGTAGATAGATATGTTGATGTTTACTGTCCAAATCACACAGTGAATCTACATGTGTCTTCTGAGTTTTGGGGGGCAGTTTTATCTTGCAGTTCTCTGTGTGTGGCTCTCTGGCATGAATGAATTTAAAAAAAAAATCTGTCCTCAAAACTATCATGAAGCAGGGTTTCTGGAATCAGGTGTTCGTAACCATTTAATGTAATGACTTTCTGTGAGGGAGCTTTTAATATTGATTGCTTCAGACATCTGGTTCCCACAGCTGTGGACAATTCTGGCTCTGTAAGTTTCTCTAGAACGAAGCATTTCACACCAAACTACTCTGAATGACTTTTACATTTGATCTGTGAAAAATCAGTCGATGCCCCCCTGAACGTCTTAACCTTCCCCTAACCATCAACGTAACAAGCACAGTCTAACTCTGACCTTAACCTCAACCCAAAGCCTAATTCTAACCCTAACATTGTTGAGAATGAAAGTTGAGGTATATGGTCTGTAGACCATATGGTCTGTTAATAAATTGAGGATCTGTTGATAAACTCTCTAATGTCAGAACTAGAGCCCGACCAATAAATTGGCATGCCGATATCACTGGCTGATGTGAACTAATTGCAGATAAATCGGTATCTGTGTTTATAACAGCCGATAAATGTCAAAAAGGAAATATGGAAGTGGAAGACAAATCCATCAGCCATTATATGACTGTTGTCATTGCATAGCTTGGCCTTCAGAGGGCGCTCTGCAACTCCCCTGTTTGGAACGCCACAATCACAACAATCAGCTCACCAACAGAGTAGAGCAGAGTAACTTCATCCCACAACAAAAATAATCTGTGCGATACGTGTCACGTGAAATACATTGGCTACTTAAATAATAATAACAATAACCACATCACATCTCCTCTTAGCCTAAATAAGCCTGGCAATGTTCGTGTCAGCCAGCTGCAGAAGGCCAGTACTGTCAGGCAAATATCAAAAATAGCCTATGTCTGATGTTACTGTAGTTGAGTGGTGTAGGCTAAGCTGTTGATGAATCTTATTTATGAAACAGTGTGGTAGTTCTAGCGAGTAAACAGTCTATATTTTCTCCCTGACTTGTCGCTTCTATAAATTCTCTGGCACCATTGCTTACAGCAGCCCATAAATACCCATAAACCTAGCTAATGCTGTGTTCATCAGTGGAAACAACTGATGTTAATGAGGGGTTAAACCATAGCGTTTAACTTTTTCCGCCTGAATTACGAAGCTGAAGTCAGCTTCTTATACACCAGGTTCTTGTTCGAATTTTCCCGCCCACCTTCAGTGGTGCAGCCGTTACATTCTGGCGCCTCAGACTACATTCACTTTTCCAAAATGTACAGTAGCTGTGTCACTGTTTGTTTGAACTGTGAGGAATGAAGGAGATTTTACTGCACGTGAAGACAGTCAGCCTGTTTGTGCTCCATCTCGTGTGGAGCTGCGTCTCCAAAATCACCTGCGTTGCGGAGATCCGCGCTCTGAAGGAAAGTTTTAGCTCTTGAATTGAGGTGGAGAAACTCTCCGTTCTCCTTTTGCTATTTTAAAGTACACAAACTTCAGTTTGTACATTTCGTGAGAAGAACCTTTTCATTGATATTCCCGAAATTCCCCCAAAAACTCGTATCGTCTCCGACGAGTTTAGATTTATTATTAGAATTTTTTTTTGCATATTTTGCATTCTCGTGTCATTTTTTTCGTATTGCGTTCATGTGTAACAGCCTTAACATGACGTTCAGATGCTTCTAAAGATTCTATAAACAATGATATAACAAATGTCTATTTGTGTTCATAACACTGCTGTGTGAAATCCCAAAGTGCCTTATGTCAGATTATCTTGGTGAGGACTCGTAAACAATACATACAAATGTTGGGGAAAAATCTTTGTCTATGTTATGAAAAAAGAATATCTGGTGATATATCAGATATTTAAATCCTCAAATTTTGAAATCGATATTGGTCTTAATCCTAAGGGCTCTAATCAGAAGTAACATCAAGTGTAAGGCCAAGTTCCAGATAGCTTGTGGCGTTCTATTCATTATCTGTTTTATTTGTGTCTATTTTATCATATTTTATCATCACATTTATTATATTTGTACTGTCATATTTGTATCCTGCTCTGTTGGCTACTCTTCCTAACTGCATAACTTATTACATTCCTCTGTGTCCTCGTTAGCTGATATCTATGATAAGGTTTCTGGGGATCTGGAGAGAGCCGGTGATGTGGACTGTGAGTGTATAGGAGGTGGAAGGATCAAACATGACAGTGCAGAGAAAAAAATCCATGTCTATGGCTACTCCATGGTAAGTGACACTCCTAAACTGTCACTAGAATGCTGGGAATTCCAGTTTCTTACAGTCTGTAGTAGCTTTATTAATATATTGTGCCGCTAAAAGTAGATGATCTGCTGACTGAATTTTTCTCTGTTTTCAGGGCTTTGGGAGAGCAAATCACTCCGTTTCTACAGAAAAACTGAAGGCACAATATCCAGACTATGAGATTACTTGGGCAAATGAAGGCTACTGATTAGTTGACCAAGTCTTCTATCATTCTGGTCAGTCCAAGGACCTCCTGTCTTCTGCTGAGCTGTTCATACAGAAACAGAGCTGTTCTCAGCATAAGAAGGAGCAGAAAAGTACTCACTATGTCTAAAATCATCCACTTGCTGAATCATGGGGTGGATCTTCAGCAGCTTTAACTCATTGTACTGATTTTGTATGTTATTTAAACTCACTGTAAAGGTCAGTTCACCCAAAAAATACTTCATGTAATAACAAGCAATTGAACTAGTTTTATTCAGCTCAAAAAAAAAAAAACTTTGGTCGAAAAGAGTCATTCAAGTATTTACGTAGGTTGAATAAAACTAGTTAAATTACTTGTTACCACAAAGTAATTTTTTAGGTTGAATTGGCAAGATTTTTTTTTGTTTACAGTGTTCTTATCTGTAAGTTTGTTTACAACTAAACTGCCTATTTGTTTTGACAGTGAGCTTATGCACAACTTGAGAAGTCAAGTGGCATAATCTGAATAGGGATTTTCAGTGCATTGCACCATTGACATTGGAATATAGTCCAAACACTCTGATCTTATGTGTGTATGGGCAGTGAGTTTTCAGACTTTTCAACGTTTTCATAAGTCAGTCTCTGACATGTAAACACAGTTATTCAGAGAGGTTTGATGTGAAATGGTGCAGTAGAGAAAAATGTACTTTCTCAGATTTATTTACAGTGGTGGTGATAAGAGCCGAGGGTCATGGCAACACAAATATTGTCATTTTATTTACTGTACGAAATGACCAGTTTACCTACACGTCTTTAGAGCTCTCTTCAGACGTCTGGTTCCTATCACCACCACTGTGAACGAATCTGACTGTGTAGGTTTCTCTACAATGGAATATTTCACACCAGACCACTGAATGACTTTGTTTACATCTTAATGCTTTAATTATGCTGAAATCTTTCAGATAAATCCCCCTTAACACTCTTATTCTTTTCCGACTTTGAAAAACAAAGGAGGAAACTAATGCACTCGAGGTCAAGGCCACTGGCTAATACACATTGTCAATTAAACTAGTGCTGAAGCATGAATACATTACTTCCAAGAATTGTAAATGTTCTGAAGGTTGTAAACTCAAATGAGTTGCTGAATGAATTTGATGGTTTATGTCCGTTCTGTCAGCAGTTTCAGTAGGAAGTCTTATCACGTTCATCAGAACCATATTACATCTTAAAGTTAAGTTTGAATTACTAACAGTAGAAATTTAAATTTGCCTAGGAATTCAATACTTTAATACAGTTATTTCAATAGATGACCCATTCATAATTTGGATTTATTCTCAAAGTGCAACTTTGCAGTAGAATATATTTTGCATTTGCATCTTTTCAATAAAGATTTATTTTGCTTTCCTCATGACTGCGTCCTCCTGCCTCCCTCCAGCTCCAAATGCCTTCCCTCTACTTACCGAGAACATCTTGCCTTGGTAGCAATTTACATTGTTGCTATTGGTACTGATAGTTACAGAGTAAGTCACTGCACATTGCTCAGGTAGCGAAGGGTCATTGGTGTTTTTTAGTTGGAGATTTATAGCAGTTTTATAGCAGGAGAGCCAATGCAGCTGTGTGTGTAAGGGTATCAAGTCCAGGTGTTATCTGTGTGGAGAAGCTGGAAGAGCAGGTGAATGTGGCCTGCAGAGCACACACGCTGTCTACGAGATGAAGGGGGACTCCATTCAGCTACTGACTCTGCTGCTGGTGGTCCAACAAGGTGAGAGAGTTATTGTTCCGAGTGGGGTTCTTTAGCAATCTGTGTGTGCTTTTTAGGAAAAATATACCCATTTAGAGGACAAACATTATTTGTTGGATGTTTTTTTTAGGTAGTCTTATGTAATATTTAAGATAAAGGTATTTTCTAAGTGTCTGTCCCTTAGTTGAGTACAGATTGTTCCAGGACCCAGATTAGGCCATAAATAAGAAGGTTTTTCAGTGGGTAATCACTATTAGCATTGCAGTTTAGTCCAAGACTAGACTTAATTTCTCAATGGGAAACTAGCTTAAAGAGTTGACGGTACAAAATTTTCCTTAAGGCATTAATATTATTTTTATTAAGCTTTGAATGAGAGCTGACCTCTTACATACAAATCTTGCAATGTAGTGCTTTACTGTTGACCTTGTCTGTTTAAGCACCACTGATATCTGCTGTTCTTCTATCAGAGAACTTTGACTGGAGCTTTTTTTTTTAGTTGCGGGTAACTGTGATATGAACTTTGAAGCAGCCTGACTGGAAGCCTTTTGAAAGCCTAATAAGCTTCTTCCCCTGCAGAAACAAAGACTAGTCTTTCCCTAAAGCGTATTCAATAGAGAACGTTCAGTGGTTCTGAGTCATTACATAACTGTGGGCATGTTTAATGTCTGTAAGGTGTATCTTTGATGCATTTTTATCAGTATATAATTTTAATTCTTATTAGCTTAACACTTGTGTGGTGTTTGTGTCTGTGGGGCCCATTTTCAAGGTTTACCAAAAGAAAAAAATGATGATTTATTATTATTTCAACCTCAGATTTCTTGGCCTTTGCTTATTTTCTGTGAAGAACATATAAAATAACACATTTTCAGTGTCTTCACACTGTTCACCCCCAACACATTTATATTACACATGTGGTGTTGGGGTGAACCTGCGGGGAATAAAAGTGTGGAGGTGCTGTGTCCTTCACTCTGTTCTCCTCCTACATGGCCTCCTGTTAGTGTGTGTGTGTGTCTGTGTATGTGTTTGTAGATGTGTGCGTGTGTGGTGTGTGAGGGTGGACAACATGGACAGGCTGCTGACTGGCTGTAGCTGCTAAACAAGAACCATATGCTGACCGCTAGTGATATTTTAAACATCTGGTATTTTTACCATAATTTGTTATGGCTGTATTGATTTTAAAAACCAATAATGTGGTGGGTCAACTAGACCACTGAGTAACAAAAACATCAGCACCACACAAGGGATAATTTCATACAAAAATAAGATGATGTAAAATAACAATAAACGACAATCAAACAAATTAACATTTCTTTAAATCATTAAATTATTTTTGTAATTGTCTCAAATATAATGATAAGTACTCATTGTGAAATTTTGTGCAAAAAATTGTCAACTAATTGCGAATTACAACTATTTACAAATTACAGGCTTCCAAAATATTAACAGTGCCAACTATATCTCTCTGCACAGGTAACACAGAGGACTTTGAAGGAAATATGTTCTCTTTTTGCCTCTTCATCTGCTCTTCAACTTGTTTAAAAAAATGCATTAAAGATATATCTCATGGACATGAGTGCCCACAATATAGAAAGACCATGGTGTAATTTAGTCCCTCTTTCAAACCAAATATGTTTTTTAAGAAACGCTGTAGAACTGAAACTGCACAGCAAAATGAAGCAAGAACATGACCTAAAGTTATACAGCAATGTGCAACTGGAAAATGGGCCCTAAAAGTAATAAATGCAGATAAGACATGTTAAATCATCTTGGATATCTTAGATACAACAGAGTGATTAGTGGAAGACACAATGACTCTCAACTAATGATCTCACTGAGTGGCTGTGATTGCTTTGCAAAATGACTAACAGGACAGGAACATGAAAGAAACACTTTTCTAAAACACTTCTCATTCCTTAATGAAATACAGGAATGTTAATGTGTTTATGGAATATGTATACAGAGAGTGAGTTGTGATCTACATTTGAATATAATAATAATAATAGACTGGAAGTAGTTCTCAAAGCAGGATTTTCCAGTTAGCCTGACAGCTGAGGCCTAAAACCTGAGGCCCAAGGCTGCTAAATAGGTGAAAAGCTAAGGTACACTCCTATTAAGCAATCCTCCTTTTACCTTAAGCTACCCCCCCACCCCCGATCACATCTGATAAGTCTTATCTACAAAATGTGTCATAATTTTTGCACAGGCCACATTTTATGTCTTATTCTTTCCCCAGTATATCAGATTCAGCAAATAAACAGCAACTGTGTATTAAAATGTGCAGAAGTGTGTTCAGTGTAGATGTGTTAACTTCTTTCATATAGAAAATCAACAACACATTATTTGACCAGGGGCGCTCAAACTTTTGCTTATGACTATGTATTTTTGCATGAATTCCTTCATTTGTAGCTGTTACTCAGGAGAGCAGAACGTGTGTTGGGCCGAGATGTGACTTTGTGTGTGACTGTACAGACTGCAGTGATGAGCAGGATTGTGGTGAGATACAAATACATCTTATATTATCCAAAACAAACCGAGCTGAGATGCTGTGACTCCTAAATTCAAATTAGGCTCTGCTGGGTTGTAACAGGTTATCAGGGGGAGAGATTTTGTGTGTGATTTTGAGGATGCTGGCATGTGTGGCTGGACAGACACATCGTCACATGGAGGCTACGTGTGGGAGAGGCGTCAAAGGGGTAACCCTCTGCCCAACAGTGGGCCCTCCTCTGACTACACCATTGGCACCTCTACAGGTACATACATCTGGCACAGCGCACTTAATTTACTGTTTGTTTGCTTTGTCTGGAGGTCATATTATTTAAAATGTATATGGAAATAATATTGAATTAATAAATTATTTATAGTATCTTGAAAAAAATATATATATGTGTGTGTATATATATATATATATATATATATATATATATTTTATTTATTTAATTGTACTCCTTATAACACACCTACACTCTCCAGTTCATGTATGGAAACTAAGCTGCCAAAACAGTATTTGTCTGCCCATATAAGTGATAAGGAATGTTGTGGCAGAGTTACTGGAGAGGAAGCAGTTAAATACTGTGCTGCTTCTAGATGAAGCAAGTGTTTCATTTCAGTCTTCCAAAGGATCCAGACATCTGAAAGTCTGAAGTTTGTAATTTCCAACATTCAGTCTAAAAATTAACAGATTGTACCACTTTTCATCCCAGGTTACACAATACAGCAGCTGATCAGAACCAATCAGGTTGTTTACATACATAAGTCTTACAATGAAACTTTCATGCAACTAGTTTCAGTCTTTTATCTATCTATGGTTCTTTACTATGCATTTGACTTCGCTGTAGATTTTATAGAATCTTTTCTGTGTTTGTTAAGCCATTGAAAATAAATGTTTGATTAGGGGTTGTATCTGATGCCTCGCTCATCCTGTCCAGAAGCACTGCTAGTTCATCGTTGTCTCCTCATCTGTAATGTCTTTTCATCATTTGGATTACAAAATTGGACTACAAGAGAAGAAAACAATTAATCTAACCACATAGATCAGGATAACAGCAAGCTAAAGAAGAATAAGTGGTGTTATAGGCAGCTGTTTGAACAGCTGTTACCATTAGCTGGCTAGTTAAACAAATTATAGAGCAAGTTACAGAAACAGTTTGAGAAACTCTTGTTTGTTTGTTGTTGTGGCTCAGATAAATAAGCTGAAAAACTACCAACCCTGCATGAAGTCAGTCAGGAGGATCTCATTTTCAGTCGTCCAATAAACTATCTTCTCTTTCAACCATCTTCTGTTCTTTTCTATAAAATCAATACTTTGAAATGATGTCGTTTGATGTGGTCATGTGACGCATTATCGGCATTTTGATTGACTGTTTCTTGCAACTGTTGCAGCTGAGTTTCAAGTGAGTTGCAGGATGCTTTACATTATGCAACACAAGTGCAATTGAGTTTCATGTAGGTTTCAAGCCAACCAAAGTCACAGAAACAAAACAACCCTGTTTGAAGGATAAAGAGAAAAATGAATTACATTGTAAGTTTGTGTGGTTTCATGTACGAGACCAATATGGCCCCTTTAAAGTTGCTTTGTAGCTGAAAATGAAATTCCTGTACTGAAGCATGAGTGCCTTATGCTCATGTGTGTGTGTTGTTCTGTAGGCTGGTTCATGGCAGTGACTGCAGTGATGGCAGATTCTCCCAGTACCGCTATCCTGATGTCTCCCATGATTAGCCAGTCCGCCCCCACCTGTCGCCTTCGCCTCCGCTACTTTATATGGGACTCAGGTACACATGCAAACATTTAGCACTGTTCTCACTACTCATATAGTGTAAGTGAACTATTTACATTAGCAGGCACTTGTTTGGAAACTAGATTATGGAAAAATGGAATTATGAGTATAATTCCACTGTCCAATGGTACATATGGGTTTTATTTTCATACCGTCTTAGGAAGTATATACACAGACGGCTGACAAACTAAAGGAAAAACCAAAGTGTCTTAGTAAGGTTTTGGGCCGAAATAAGCTGCCAAAACAGCTTCAATTCACCTTGGCATACATTCTCTACAAGTCTCTAGAACTGTACTGGAGGGATGGAACATTATTCTTCCAAAACAATATTCTCTCAGTGTTTTGATGATAGTGGAGGGAACACTGTCTAACACATTGGTCAAAAATCTCCTGTATGCGTTTAATTGGGTTGAGATCTGGTGACTGTGAAGGCCATAGCATTTTCACAATTTTCATACTCATAAAACCATTCAGTGACCCCTCCTGCCCTGTGGATGGAGGCATTAGAAGAGACCGCTCCAAACAGGTTAGAAATGCTTCATAATAGGGTAAAGGTGATCAGTCAGAAAAGTATTGGATTGATTTACAGTGGCCCTTCACTTTAAGGGGACAAGTGAACCCAAAGCATACCAGAATAACAGAGCCACTATACCCCTTCACAGTCAAGCTTTTAGGCCTGTGCTGTTCTCTTGGTGTATGCTGCACATGCACTCGCCCACTTCTGGAGAATACGGTAAAGGGTGACTCATCTGACTGTGTCATTTTTGAAAAATGCATAAGAATATTCTTTATTCTTGAGATTGAACAAGTGTTTCCACCATCTAAAATAAGCCATTGATGATGCTGTCTACACCAGGGGGCTAATGAGAATGTTTCGTATTGTTAAATGCTTATTGTGTACATTGCTTGTCCATCCTTTATAATATGTCTGTCCCAGGTTACACAGGTCTAGGAAACAGCTCTCTCTGGGGGTCAGTGTGGCAGCCTGATGGGCAGAATGCGGTGGTGTGGAGACCAGAGAACACGAGTGTTCGTGCATGGAGAGAGGCCACCATCTTCCTGGGTCGCATCTCCAGCCCCTTCCATATACAGCTTCACTCACACCGCCAAGAAGGGAGGAGAGGAGACATAGCCATCGATCAGCTAGAGTTTCTGGACTGTGCTCTACCAGGTGAAGCAGGAGGGAGGAAGAAGATGGCAGTGTTTTTTTTTTTTTTTATTTTAAATGTAGTGTGATTGAGTGAAAGATCAGAGTTAAACAGTTCTTTCTTTATGTAGTTAAACAGCCAAGACACGCTTCTTTAGGTCTTTATTACACTAGAGCTACAAGGCTAATATTACTAACAACTAATGGAAGCTTACAATTCACCACTTTGCACACCTAAATCATCTCTTATATACCTTGAGATATTAAGAAGCCTTAAAAAGATAAAAAAGACCTACTTATGTCATTTTTGACAGTTTAGTAGTATGGCAAAAATGTACGTCACAATATTTTATTACATAACACGGTATAGTGTTTTATTATATAACACGGTATAGTGTGTATGCGGTATGGTACAAAGCTGAAATCAGCTTCCTGTTCGCCAGGCTCTTTTTTTAAATTTCCCATCACACCTTAAATGGTGCAGCAGTTATATTCAGATGCTATACTGTAACTGCTGCACCATTTAAGGTGGAGTGGAAAAAATTTTAAAAAGCAGCTGGCGAATAGGAAACGTCAGCCCTGTAAAAACAGTGCTTGCTTGTTTTGCATCTAATATCATTTGTCTTATATGTCCTTCTCCTACAAGCTTTATTTGGCTGGTATTAAATATTACAAGTCGTTCACACTATCGGTTTTAGCTAAAATGCTGCAGAGCTTCTTGGCTTGTAGGCCAAGATTGCAGTAATGCCGGAAGCAGCTGGCTGACAGAGCACTGCACATGGAAAGCTGGCTATTCACTGTGCTAGGATAATGGCTAACAGCTAACCCGCAAGAGACTGGCTTTTCCTTGCACTCTCCTTTTCCCTATTAACTCATTAACTCATCACAATCTGATGTCTGCTCCTTTTACAATAAACTGGACTAACTTACCTCAGGCTGCAATTCACTACATGAGAGGTGAGGGAATCAACGTGTTTTGCACTGTTTGTACGGCATCTTATCTGCATTTAGTTGCATACCAGTGTAACGGTAATGACAAGACTAATATGATAAGAAACAGGTACACCGGTATAACTGTGCTCACTCACATTGTCTCTCTCTGTTTCTCAGTTCCTTCAGGTAGTGGGGGGTGTGAGGAAGGCTATTTGGAGTGTAAACAGGGAGGCTGTGTGGAGGAACGTGCAGTGTGTGATGGCACAGATGACTGTGGAGATGGAACAGATGAACAGAACTGCGGTCAGTGCCTGGCTCTCAGACTGATTCTGTGTCAGTGTGGACTCAGTGAATCACTTGAGTTATTGGCAAGGTGGATTGCTCTCTGTTCAGGAGCCTTATGCGACACGTCTTGTGAGGACTTTAGAGAAAGCCAATGCTATTCCTGGAGATCTGCTACCCTGCAGACTTTAGTCGCAAATCCTCTTTCATGCCACCTAGTTCTCCTTTAGAGCAGGATGGGGCAGAATGGAAAAAAATGATTTGTTTTGAATTTGTTTAATTTAAACATATTAATCATTTTCATATGTATAAAATACATCAACATGATTTTGTCTGCCAGTGTACAAACTTTTGGAAGTGTTTGCATTGATGTAATTTTATCCATGTGGAAATGCTGCATGTGAATCAATCAAGTTCAGTGCCGAATATTTTTCAGTGTAATTTTTCTATTTAAAGATTTTTATCCTCTGTTGATTTGAATCTCTGGTTTCTGGTTTCAGGACAGTACATGAGCTGTGACTTTGAGGATGACCTGTGTGGGTGGGACCTAAGAACACTGTCATCACTGACGTGGATAAGGACCTCTCAGATAAACATTTCAATGTCTGAGCCTCTGAGAGGACCTGGAAGGGACCACTCTATCAATTCCGCCTCAGGTGCATGCAGGCCTGTCGTAGACTTACAGTGTAAAGTTAAAATGCTTCAATACCTTTTGGAACAATGCAACATTTCATTTTATTTTCTGTTATGTTTTTACTCGTAGGTCATTTCCTCTATGTTACCAAGCCAGATGTGTGGAAGAATGATTGGACATCTTTTCAAAGCCCTCGTCTGGAGCCAACCAATAGCACACATCCATGTCGTGTACGTTGAACGGTAGAGCGAGCATCACATTAAAGACTCTCTCCAGTAGTCAGGATGATCTTAATCCTAAAAAGCCTTTCAGAAACTGAGCCCAGATGTGGCATTTTAAAGCTTCTATATTCTGCATTTTCTTAATTCCACATTTGTGCGGTTTATTCATAAATTCATTTTTACATTATCTTTTTAAAATCTCTCATTATCTCCTAAAATTAAACCGTTAGACTGTTTTGTTACTGTGCCTTCAAGGTTCACATATGTAAATGAGCTGTGTTCTGATTGGCTGTCTTGTATTGCTCCTCTTTCAAAAAGCAGTCCAGGGTGAAACACACCTTATAACTTCAGCATGAATGAGTGGGGTTAAACTGCTGTAGGCTGAATATGTAAATGCATCAGATTTTTAACAAAAGTATGTATTCAAAACAGGCCATTTGTACAGCTTGATTTCAATATATGGACTGTATGGATTTGGGAGTGTATGGATGATGTTGAATCTAAATAATGTCTACATATTACATCAAATTCTAATTAAAAAAATAATAATAACAATGAAAATGCAAGCCCTTTAAACTGTAACTCAGACATTTCACACAAGCTTGCACATTCACAGTAAACAGCGTTTTTAAGCCAGTTTGACATGTTTGTGTATTAAGTAGTCATCAAGGTGTAATAATTAATTTTATAAGTGGTATTTTTTGCGCCTGTGTTTCTGTGGCTCATATTCTTATATGTACAAAATAAGCCACTCTGATCTGGTGCCACTGCATCGTAATCAGCAGCTGGTGTTTTTATTGGCAGATGGTGATGTACACGCACCAGTTTGGTGGCGTGTCTGGGGGTCTGTCGGTGCTGGTGGCAGAGAGAGAAATCTACCCAGTGTGGGAGCGAGGAGGCTCACTGGGTGACCTGTGGGTGAAGGCAGAGATTGAATTTGTCGTGAACAGCACATTTCAGGTATAACTTGCTACTATTTCACTATTAGACTAATTTAGTATATTGTTACTATCATTCAACTTCATAATGCCAGGGTTTTTTTTTTGACACCAGATGCCCTTTTTATAGTGTCATCATTTCACAGTAGAATTGGTCCTAAATTGTATGTAACTTAATCTTAATGCATTTCAATATTTCCCATTTCTCTGAAGTGTTGTATGTCTATACTGTACTATCTGCCATTGTTTTACTTAAATAGTGGTAAAAGTAAGCAGATTTAAAATAATAGCAGTTGATCAAAGTGCAGTACATGAACAGCAATACATGAAATATAAACTGTGTCAAAATACAGAGTAAATAAAAAGCAAAATAACCTAAAAGTAAAGTGAATCGATCAGCATAACCCTGTCCAAACCAAAACCAAAAAAAAGGATTTCACAAAAATATTTTTAAAAAATCCAATTTTTAAACAAAGATGAGAGGAAGGCAACATTGTTCCAAATGAAGCTAAATCAGACCCCTGAGTTCATATGTCAGTAAAGGGATAGACTGTGTCAGAGGGTCCCAAGCAGGAGGACTATGACATACATACTGGCCATTCAGTAACTAAAATTTCCAATTGTATTTGGGTAACAGTTACAGACCATGTCGTCAATCAAAGCTGGTGCAGAACAGAAGGTGCAAGGAGGTCCAACCCAAATTTAAGCTGACACTCTGTAGCATCCATACAATGTTTTGTAATTTATATAGGTAAATCCGCCATTGTTTAAAATGTTTTTATAAAATAACAGACATCCCTCATAGCACATCACTCTAGTGATCAGCACTTGTTTCTGGCCTCCTGTTTGTCATAATTTGAGACAGTGTTGCCTTCCATTGCTCTTACAGTTTGTCCTGAGTATGGAAAAAGCAAAAAGCAGAAAAGATGCCTATGGATGAATTTATTATTTTGAGTGGCCCTTTTAAATGAATCAAACACTCAACGCACTTTCAGTAACATGTCAAAAGCATATGAGGGTTAGGATTAGGTTTTGGGTTGAGGTAAGGTTAGGGTTAGGATTAGGGCCAGGATTAGGATTAGGATTAGGTTAGGTTTTGGGTAAGGTTAGGTTTTGCGTAATGAAAGTAACATATTATCAATACATCTACTGAATGTAAGTAATGTATCAATAGTACATCTTCAAGATATTTACTTCAATGTATTCAGATGCTTCACTACTGAATCTTCACTGGTATGTTGTTGATGTTTTACTGATAATCTGATAAGAGTTTATTAATCATCTACAAAGAACCACTCCAAATAAAATGCTACCCTTTTTTATTCTTGAAGTGGGAGTGTGGAGGGAGGTCTGCACTAAACTGCCTGAAATGTATAGTCATAGAATCTGTAGTTTTCCTAATTTTTTGGCAAGTCTGTCATTGTAAAAATCATTTTCATATATTGATAGTCTTACACATTACCCATCACTCTCCTGATAAATACTGAGAGATTAGAGATGTCCGCAGCATCTATGATGCATGCTTACTGTCAGCAACTGATGATGACTGGTTACTGATTTAACTGTTTACATGCTGAAGATGTTTATGATTGAGAGTGTTTTCTGTCACTAAACACTGTCATTCAGTTATTCAGTGGACTTTGTGTTTTTCTGTGAGATCTGTGTTACGTTTTTTGAGTGATAGCAAAGAAGATGTAATAACTCATTTGAAAAAGGACACTTCATATTGGTTCATCTTGTCGTTCTGTCTTACCCTCTGTATTTTCTTTTTTTGTTTTTTTCTCTCCCTTTCTTGGTCTCTTGCTGCATCTATCCTGCAGATATTATTTGTTGCTGCCATTAGGGACCAGGCATACGGAGGCATTGCTGTTGATGACATCATACTGTCCCCTGAATGCCGCATTACCAATGGTAAGATGTTCTCTCTCTCTTTAATGTTGTTGATATGGAATCATAATCCTAACCAGTTAACTTTATCTTAAGCCTGACTTTTTTGTGTAGTGTAGACTAAGCTGACATAAAAATAAGCACTCAGAATAACTATAAAGTCCAGTTTACTCTTACAGGGTTAAGCATAAGTGGCTATTCCAGTGAAGAACTGACAGTTAAGTCCAGAAAAAAGCTTTGTCTCTTAGAAACCCTGTATTTGTGTTATTGCTCATTCTCAGGTGATGTTCTCTGCCTCCTGCGTATTTAGCTTATCATTATATCTCTGCTACCAGAATCAATGCCAAGACCATCCTTTCCCAGCCCCCCCAAACACCCCTGCACAGAGGACAGCAAGATCTGTGACTTTCAGAGTGACTGCAAAGATGGAGAGGATGAAGCACAATGTGGTGAGTGACTGCATGTGTGTATGTGTATATGATAGTGTATATATGTGTGTGTGTGTGTGTGTGGTGTGTGGTGTGTGTGTGTGTGTGAGCGCATGCGTGTGTGTTTGTCGTGAATGGATGGGAATATGATTTGTGTTTCATGATGCCCGTAGGTGACTTTTCCTTTGAGCAGGGTAGTACAGGCTGGACAGATACGAGTATTGGAAGCCAAGGCTGGAAGCTAAAACAAGAAAACAGTGTAAACAACTTTACAGGTAAGTGTTACACAAATAAAATACTGTAAAAATACTGTAACTCAGTAGCCAGTAATGTATTGCAAATGTACATATGAACGCACACACATTTTACATACATTTTAACTTTACAGCCCAGCAACCTCACAGTAGTTTGCTGTGGTATTACAGAAAACATCTTAAGATGAATTGATTTCACAAAAAATGATGAATATAGTATTTTATTGTGGAACATTAGTGTTAAATATTGTGAAATTAACAGTGTGCAGTCTGTTTACCCTGGAAAAAAGTTTGTATGTATACACTACCATTCAAAAGTTTGGCATCAAAACTTGTATAAATATTGGATGTGTCCAAAGTGATGAATAGAGCTGTAGATGATTCCATAATAACAGAGAAAGCTGTGGAACATTGAGAATGTTGTAGGAAAGTTAACGCCCAGAAGTCCTCGTATGTTGAAAGTGGTGATCAAAACTTCAGGCAGAGAACTTGACGTAAATAAAGAACAGCGGTATTATTTATTATTTAATAACTTCTTGATGTGCACAAAGTACAGTGTTATATACTTTATATATTTTAAATATACAATAATAAAATAATGATAAAATAATAAAAATTAATAATAAAAATTGTGAATATAACGAGTGATTCCACACTTTAAGCAGTATATAATGTAAGTCTATGTTTATGTGTCAATATGGTGTTTGTGTTGTTAGAGGTGTTCCTGTATGTGACTGATGCCCCTGGTCAACAGCTGACTGAAGCTCAGACCCGCACTCCATTGCTGGGACCCTCAGGCCCGAGCTGCACCCTGCAGTTCTCCTATAGCCTCTCAGGAAGCAACCCACACATAGGTACTCTAAACTCTACACCTCTGCACTACAGCAACCCACACACAGGTACTCTAAACTCTACACCTCTACACTACAGCAACCCACACACAGGTACTCTAAACTCTACACCTCTACACTACACCTACCCACACATAGGTACTCTAAACTCTACACCTCCGCACTACAGCAACCCACACACAGGTACTCTAAACTCTACACCTCCACACTACAGCAACCCACACACAGGTACTCTAAACTCTACACCTCCACACTACAGCAACCCACACACAGGTACTCTAAATTCTACACCTCTACACTACAGCAACCCACACACAGGTACTCTAAACTCTACACCTCTACACTACAGCAACCCACACACAGGTACTCTAAACTCTACACCTCTACACTACAGCAACCCACACACAGGTACTCTAAATTCTACACCTCTACACTACAGCAACCCATACACAGGTACTCTAAACTCTACACCTCTACACTACAGCAACCCACACACAGGTACTCTAAACTCTACACCTCTACACTACAGCAACCCACACACAGGTACTCTAAACTCTACACCTCTACACTACAGCAACCCACACACAGGTACTCTAAACTCTACACCTCTACACTACAGCAACCCACACATAGGTACTCTAAACTCAACACCTGTTATTTTCTCTCCTGATTGAACAGTGGGGCTAAATCTAATCTGACACATTTACGGAATGGCTCAACTTGACCTTATTCTGATATTTAATTTTGATGAGTGCATTCATAAGATTTATTTCCATGGAAACATTTTTGGGTCAGTTGATCTATTTTTTGTCATCAGATAGCGACCTCTGCATTTCACTCACAAGAGACTCTCTCACTTACTTTTCATAATTTATTACTTACATTAAAAATGCCTACTATTAGCATAATTTATTTAGATTTCATTAGGTTTCATGATCTGTCATATCCAAGAATCATTTGCGCTCACCAGTGAAAAGTTGAATACTATTGTTTTGTTTAAATTGTAATTATTATTCTTATTGCAATACTACTATTACTACCACTACTACTAGTACTGATACTAATAATATTAGTAAGGAGTTATACTCATACATTACCACTGTATTAGTCAGATGATCACAACAACTATGTAATTAATTAATTGATTAATTAATTTCACTCACAATTATTTAATTACTTTTGTCATACTGTAAAATAAAGTAGAGTCATTATGGCATAAATTGAAAGAGGCCTCAAATTTACTTTAAAGCATGATAATTCTAGTGTTGCACTTTAATTAAATAGACAATTTAGAAAAATGCAAAGACTAGATGTGGTTTGACACTGACATAAGTTATGCGATCGGTAAAACAAATTGATGCAAAGTTTGCCAGGGGGGCTTCTTCCCTAGGTAGTAAGGGGCTTCTTGCCCCGATAATGTGTAAGATGCTCCTTTTCATTTCCCTTTTTTGTGCTATAAAAATGAAATGTGCTGTTTATTTCCCAAAATTGTGCATAAGGTTATGATTCATCATCCTGTACTTGCTAAACTCACTGCACATACTGTTCTCTGAAAACAGAAAACACATATATTACATTTTTAAATGAGTGTGTGATGATCTTTGGGAGGCTGGGAGCGGTGAGGACACGGGGAGCAGGGCGTGGAGACACAGAGTTTTCTTTTTTATTCTGACAACAACACAAATGCTCAGCTTTTCAGCCAGCGTACAAAATTACAGAGCACATTCGTGGGGACTTTTCAGTCTTGAGTCTTTCTTTCTCCTGTGTCTCCACTGATCTCCTTCTCTCTCTGGGCTCTGCCACCTACTGAGAAAAGACGTGGCTATAAGTAGGCAGCAGCAACACACAGGTGAATCTTATCAGCTACTTAGGCCGTTAGTTCGGCATGACTGGCTCTCTGTCTTGCATGCGACGCTCGACCACGCTCCCTCCTCCACATAGTAGTAGCAGCTGTCTTGACTAAATTATGTATACCGTCCATTATCCATACTTTAACTTTTCCATTTTTAAAGACATAATTTATTAGTTACATTAACCTTATTTCCTTCAGTGCAAAACTAAAGAACCAAATGCCAGGTATCAAACGTTTCGGTGGGCTCACTAATTTGGGCTAAGGGGACCATGAAATACATATGATTTGTTTCTGAACTGTTGTTTGAAGTGTACACAGGTGTAATAAACAGTCTGTGTACTCTCTCGCTGTAGGTGAACTGTCTGTAGTTGTAGTGGACAGTGTGTTGGGCACTCTGCCTCGACTGTGGGAGTTCAGTGGGCAGACAGGGCAGGACAACGCATCTTGGGTAAAAGAGGAGCTCTATATCGGAGCCAGAGATCATCGATTCCAGGTGTGTTTCATAATTTACAGTTTATTGTCATGGATCTTTCTCTTTCTCTCAAGAGTATGATGAGTTTATATTTTAGTAGTTTGTATGTTATACCTCAGTCTTTTGTTTTGCAATCTTGAAAATAAAGGTGTCAAAAGGGTTTTTTTGAGTGATGCCATAAAGGAGCCATGTTTGGTTTCCTTGAAGAACCTTACAGTGGATGGTTCTTTAAAGGAATATGTCCGCATTTTTCAATGTTTATCTGCTATATGGACAATAATTCACAAAAATAAAACAGAAAACCCACTGACTGAAACCACACTGTTCATTATGTTCTATTAATTTCTTTTCATTCATTAATTAATGTCCATGGCAAGTGACCGCGAACTTCATAGGCAGCGAATAGAGATCAGGTTGAAAAAGGCTGGAGTATTGCTTTAAATACCCATCCACTGAAAGGTTCTTTAGGAAACTAAAGGTGGTTCTTCAATGGTATCGCTCCAAAGAACCCTTTTGGCATCTTTACTTTTAAGAGTGTAGTCATCAGCTTGAAGAACGCAGCATTTTCTGCTCTCTGTGAAAGTGATATAATTACCATGACTCACCTTCTCTGCCCTTTTTCTCTGTAAGCTGGAGTTCAGAGCTCGTGCTCAAGAGCTGAACCTGGGCACCAGAATAGCAGTGAGGGATGTTTATTATGTGAACTGCCACCCACAGTATATCCCCTCTACTTCTGATGGTGAGGGCCAAACTCATATATATATAAATATACAATATTCATCCTTGTTGCAGGAAAAACCTTGTTCTTCCAAAACAGCAGCTCCGTAGGGGGAAAGAAGTGTTTGTGTGCCTCATCATCATTAAACTGTTAATAGTGATTGTTAAATTTGTGTAAAAAATAGGGATGCAGGATGATTTAGGAATCATATCAGTATCAACAGATAATTGTTTAAAAGAAACGTTACCGTCATCGGACCAATGATTAGATCTGACTGATAAATAAAACTTGTATCTTATGATACTTTGACAGATACAGTACTGTAGAAAACCCAGAGACCACCCTTCTTTTATTTAGTTTCCATCTCAAATGGCCATTAATTACAAGTTTTTTAGGCGATATTTCTGAATAGATTAAATATAAGAAGCATAAGGAATAGAGCGACCACCCCAGAATCTGACCTCGTTGTCACTGAATGTGTTTGGGATTACTTGGATTCTTAGAAGCAGAAAATGCAACCAGCTTCTAAGACTGAACTTTGAAGGTGTGGAAAAATATCCCTGTAGATTTTGCGAGTCTCCAAGCTGTAATAACGGCAAAGCCTGGACACACTATTATATTTAGTTGTCAAGGCTCTTGTGTAATTTTCTGTTAAATATGTTTTCTAGATTTTTTTTCCTGATGCTTGATTTTGACTGGAAATAAATGAAAGGCATCTCTCTGCATGTACATGAAAAATAACAGCTATATTGTCCCAGAATTCCCATTTCGGAGCATCCATCCCTGATAGAAATATCAGAGCATTGTGTGAATTTGTGAAAAATAATCTGAGATTTTTGGGGTCATGTAATATTCCACTGAATACAAAGGCAAATGTCAATTTCTAACAGTTAAAGCCCACTTAGAGGTGTTTTATAGCTTTGCGTAATAATTGCATAACAACGACTTTGGGTTGGACTGAATTTAATTCAGGAAGGGTTAAAAAACAAAAGATCTTTGTTTAAATGAACAGCATATGATGTAATTTCTTTATCAATGACCTTATTACAAGCCTCATTTTTCTAAACTATAGATATTTACAGACATGACAGTTTATTTTGCAAACTGAATTTACTGACCATTAGTAAATTAGGTTTACATTTTTGTGAGTAAAAGTGTGAATACCCTTGTACTGTAAAAATGTGTAGAGGTTTTGTGTGTAAAACGTATTTTGCTCTATCCTTTAAACAGGGCCATCATGTAACTTTGAGACTGACTTATGTGGGTGGTACCAAGATCAGACAGACAACTATGACTGGAGTATTAAGAATGGAAGTGACCACACTATTGGCAGTGGTATGGACCATATTTTGTAATACTTCTTTAAATAGTTTCTTGTTGTATTATTTGTACTTTACTGAGTATTTCCTTTAAGAAATCATTTGAGGGATGATAATCCACTATTTTTACACTTGGAGTGTGTATGCGTTTCCCAGATGTATCACATGAAAAATCCTATCTTACTTAAGTAAGCTTCTTCATGCCTGGCTGTATGTAATAACACCTCTCAGGGAGAAGTCTGGTGGTGGACATGTGGAGCACAACTCTGCGTGGCCTTTCTGGTCGTCTTCTTTCACACCGCCAGAGTTCTCTGACTGAACACTGTCTCCTTTTCTTCTACAAACTCTACGGCCCCCAGACAGGTAACAGGCAGAGAAACATCACTTGTATCTGTGCCTTGTATCTGTGAAATCTTAACTTTATGTGAAAGTTGTTTTGATTGTATGCACATGTAACAGGATTTTATTTTCAGTTTTGCACCATTTCAATTAGTCCTTGTGAAATTTTCACACACATTTCACATTTAAAGTGCAGCTGGGGTTTTCAAATAACAGTGACAATATGCCACATATGTTTTTATGCAAAGCAAAGCTAAATGTGGATCTTTTAGAATGAAGCTCTTTTTTTTCAAAATAGAAAAATTACAGCACACAAAACAAGCTTTATTCAGAAGTTGAGATAACTAGCCTGAGAGAAATGCTATGAACTTTTACAGGTGCTCTCAATGTTAAGGTGCTACACTCAGATGGCTCAGAGCAGCTGTTATGGACTCGTGTGGGCGCCCATGGAAACCTTTGGCAGGAAGGTCACTGTCCAGTGCCCAGTCAACTTACTACCTACCAGGTACAGCTAAACAAACTAAATATGTGCAGTCTATTTATTTATTCTCCCAAACTAAATCTTCAATATTTAATATTTATTGCAGTTAATAATATTTAAAATATTTCATAATTTATTACGATGAATTTACCCCATTTGCAATATTTATCAATCTGTATGTACTGTCTGCCTATAGACACAGATGGATAGACACTTTGTATAGTTTAAAAGAATTTTTCAAATTGATTTCTTCAAATAATTCAGTACTTGTACTATTTTGATTTTATTCGATTAGTGTTTTTTGGTGTATTATTTTCAACTAGCTTTTCCCTGGATAGATTTCTTGTGAATGATCTCCTACATGGAAAATAAAACCGTTGATTATGAGTATGACCTTGGTTAGCATATGACTAACAGACATAGCAAATTTATGCCAAACAACCCAAATAGCTTTTACATCTTAATTGCTTTCTTGATTTATTTGCATTTTTCTGTATTACCTTTCAAAAGGTCCTGTTTAGCATTCTTCTCTGTCTCTCTCTCTCTCTCTCTATCTCCCTCCCTCTCTCTCTCTCTCTCTCTCTCTGTCTCTCTATCTCTCTCTCTCTCTCTCTCTCTCAGTTGGTGTTTGAGGCAGTGCGCTCAGGTTTTGATGGTCAGGTGGCTATAGATGATGTGGCATTTGTAGAAGGATCGTGCTCTCTGCCCACTATGTGCTCTTTTGAGGGCCACACGTGTGGCTACAGCAGCAGTGGAGCCGCAGCATGGGTCCACCAGAACTGGGACTCCACCAGAACCGGCCCAAAGACCGACCACAGTCTCGAGACAGAGATGGGTGAGAGTTAGCACTGGATATAGATAGATAAATGAATGGATGGAAGGGTGGATGGATGAATGGAAAGGTACATTATAAACGCATAATAAACTGGCACATGTATCTAACAGAAAGACAGATAGATTCGTTGATGAACGGATGGACAGATACACGATAAACAAAGAATAAACAGACACAAGTAACAGAAAAATGGATGGATGGATCTCTAAAGCAAAATTTGGGTGCAAAACACAGTAATATAAACTCAGGACTATGTAAACAGAGAGAATAAACAGAAACAATGTTTCCTTTGAAATGTGAAATAAATGAGGGAGAAACAAGACACATTTATGTTTTGTGTGCTCTTACTGCCAATGTCTCCTCAGGCTACTACATGCTCGCCCACAGTGGTATGGAGGTCCTGCCTCAAGGCAGGGTAATGACCCTGAGCTCTCCTGTGCGTCGCGGTGTGGCGCATACTGAGTGTGTCCGTTTCTGGTACCACACCGGGGGAGATAACCCAGGTTAAACAGCGAAGTCACAGACATGTGCTTTGTGTTACGGCAGCACTTTCCTCAAGAGCCTCTGCTTACATGTGTGTGTGTTTTATATGTATGTCATGAAGGCACTCTGACTGTGTATATAAAGCCTGTGAAGGGGGACATAACCAAGCTGTTCACCAGCAGCCTGAGTCAGGGCCATGTGTGGCGCCTTGGCATGAGCAACATCAGCTGGAATGGAGACTGGCAGGTAGGCTCCAAATAACCTGTAACCTGACATTGATATAGCGCGGTCAATGCACTGAAACCCTTTTATCTCTTATACTTTGATTGGCCTCTTTTTTTAGAAACCCCTACCTTGCTGGTGTACAGTTACAGACTGTAGCTCATCTGTTGATGTATAGCTTGTGTTAGCCATTATCTAGCCATTCATCAGTGGTCCTATTCTGATCTCAGAGCTGCTCTTTGCTGGATATTTTTGAATGGTGGTCCACTTTCAACGTAACAGTGACACTCACAATACAGTGCCAGTGTCACTACTGTGCTGAGAAATGTCCACCACCCAGTTAAAATCTGATCAACAGTGGTCCTGTGGTCAGAAACTGACCAGTGTTGAATGTGGTAGAGGAAGGCTGATGTATTATATATAGTGGTAGGTTCACCTCACAGAGTGGCCAGAGAGTGGACAAACAGCAGTTTAAATAAAGTGAATGGTGAGTGTATAACATGCATGTTAATGATGTGAGATATTGACTGTGTGGATGGTTTATCAGTTGCAGTTTGAGGTGCAGGGAGCCGGAGGCAAAGACACTTACATCGCCATTGATGATGTCATCTTCTCAAGCCACAGTTGTCCCACTTCAGGTTTTTATTTGAAATCTACACAAAACGTTGCAGAGAAATGAAAGCACAACTATCCAGTATAAACATAAAAATGCTAAGTTGATCACTTGCGATGTGAATTTTTCAGGTGACGTGTGTGATCTGGAGCGAGGTCTGTGTGGATGGAGCAACACTCAGAACCCCCATGTAGACCATTTAGATTGGGAGCTGAGCAGCCTGCTGTTTGAAACTCATTACCCTTCACCACCATATGACCACACACTGGGCAATGAGAGAGGTAAGCCTTGATTTTTAAATTATTTTACCCAAGCTATGTATAACAGAATGTATGTCTGTGTCCATTTATTGTACATCTGTGCTATAACATTGCACCACTGCACATACATTTTCTACTGTTTCTCATTGATAAAAAGCTATTTTTCATTGTTATTAATCATAGTACAAATTTCGTTTGTACAACCGGTTTTGTGCAGTTTTACTCTATTCTTCAAACAGGTAACTTTGTGATTATTGTAATGTTTCTGTCGTAACACTGCTAAGTTCTAACTGGTCTGTTCTACTTGACTTACCAGGTCACTTTCTGTTCCTTCCAAATACTCCACGGGACACTGCTGGCCAGAATGCCTGGCTGCTGAGCCCTCATTTGCCACCCACCAAAGGCACTTGCTTGCACTTTTGGGTTTATCAGCCTGTTGCTGGTAAGGTCATAGCTACACTATATGTGGACAGTATGTGGAAACCTGACCATCACACCTACATGAGCACACCTGTATTGTTGGACATCCCATTTCAAAACAATAGGCATTAATATGGAGTTGCCTCCCCTTTGCAACCATAACAGCCTCCACAACCTCCTCTCTTCATCCTAAAGGTATTCAGTGGGGTTGAGGTCAAGCCACTGGAGTTCCTCCACACCAAACTCATCAAACTGTGTCTTTATAGACCTCACTTTGTGCACAGGGGAACAGTTATGCTGGATCAGAAAATGGCCCCAAACTGTTGCTATGAAGTTGGAAGTGTATAATTGTCTAAAATGTCTCTTAATGCTGTAGCATTAGCATTACACTTCACTGCAACTGAGGGGCCCAAACCCTGAAAAACAGCCCCAGACCATTATTCCTCCTCCAAACCCAGATTCATCCATTCAACTGCCAGAAGTGAAGTGTGAGGTCACGTTTCCACTGCTCTAGTGGTGGCATGCTTTACACCACTCCAGTCAGAGCTTGGCATGGTGCATAGCAATCTTAGGCTTGTGTGAAGCTGCTCAGTCCTGGAAACCGAATTCATGAAACTCATAGCGCACAGTTCTTATGCTGATGTTGCTTCCAGAGGCAGTTTGGCACAATGTAGTAAGTAATTCAACTGAGGATAGGTGATTTTTACACATTACATACTTCAGCACTTGGTCACCCCTCTCTGTGAGTTTGTTTTTCTTGCTCTTAGATGCTTCCATTTCACAATAATAGCACTTACCGTTGACTGGGGCAGATCTAGCAGGACAGAAATTTCACCAACCAGCTTCTTGCAAAGGTGGCATCCTATGATAGTGCCACATTTAAACTCACTGAGCTCTTCAGTACGACCCATTCTCCTGCCAGTGTTTGTGTATGGAGATTGCATGTCTATGTGTGAGTTTATACACCTGTTAGTAATGAGTGTGGCTAAAAGAACTGAACTTAACAATTAGGATGGGTGTCTATATACTTTTGGCCTTATAGTCCTTATTGTAATAAGTCTTCTATTTTACTTTTACATTAATGTAAGAACATCACCCACTAACTATTAATCAACTCATTAATCCTTCACCACACTGTTTGACAAGTTTTGTACTCTTTGAACCATATGCTTATTACTCAAGTATTATTTTAATAATTTGTATTCAGGAACTGCTTTACATTATTTAGAAACTATTAAGACACTAATCTATGTTATGTAATTATGTGTGTGAGCTCAACAGATTAACACATTTGTTAATGTAAAATAACAAAGTAATAGTGGCTGTTCCTTCCCCTAGTAAACACTATTAATGCAAGAATGTGCTTTGAGATATGATTAACAATAATATTAAGTACTTATGATCCCAACTGTGGCTCTGTATTAAACATTGTCCAAGTGTCAGTAAGACTAGTTTACTTGTTCTCCTTCTCCTGCAGATGACAGCAGGTTGGTGGTAGGGAGCCTGTCTGAAGGGGCCACACATGAGCTCCTGAGACTTTCTCATGCTGGAGGAAACTGGAGATCCTTCCGCATTAATATCACATCAGAGAAGGAGTACCAGGTGAGACATTTGTCCAACTAAAAGCTTAATGCGGTTAGTTTTCCAATTAGGCAGTTACACAAATAATGCATTACATTAATTACAATGAAATTCTAGGTGTGAAATGTTCACAGATGTATAATATAGATGTAACGTCGACTTTGCCTTCTCTTACTCTATGTAATTAAATACATTTTGACACACATATATACACTAATCAGCCATAACATTTATCAGCTCCACTTAACATATAGGTGCACTTTGTAAATCTACAATTACAGACTGTAGTCCATCTGTTTCTGTGCATACTTTGTTAGTCCCCTTTTACCTTGTTCTTCAATGGTCAGGACCCCCACAGGACCACCACAGAGCAGGTATTATCTGGGTGGTGGATAATTTTCAGCACTGCAGTAACACTGATGTGATGGTGGCATATTAGTTTGTGTCGTGCTTGTATGAGTGGATCAGACACAGCAGTGCTGCTGGAGTTTTTAAACACCTCGATGTCACTGCTGGACTGAGAATAGTCCACCAACCAAAAATATCCAGCCAACAGCATCCTGTGGGCAGCGTCCTGTGGCCACTGATGAAGGACTAGAGGATGACCAACACAAACTGCTCAGCAACAGATGATCAACTGTCTCTGACTTTACATCCACAAGGTGGACCGACAAGGTAGGTGTGTCTAATACAGTGGAAAGTGAGTGGACACAGTGTTTACAAACTCCAGCAGCACTGCTGTGTCTGATCCACTCACACCAGTGCAACACACACTAATGTGCCACCACCACATCAGTGTCACTGCAGTGCTGAGACTGATCCACCACCCAAATAGTACCTGCTCTGTGAGGGTCCTGACTATTAAAGAACAGGGAGAAGGGGGGCTAACAAAGTATGCAGAGAAACAGATGGACTACAGTCTGTAATTGTAGAACTACAAAGTGCACCTATATAGTAAGTGGCACTGATAAAATGGACAACGACTGTAGAAACAAGGACATGGTTTGAATGTTATGGCTGATCGGTGTATGTGCGTTTGTGGATGCCTATATATGCAGGTTGTGTTTGAGGGAATTAAAGGAGCAAAAGGTGTCCTTGCTCTGGATGACTTTGGCTACACAGTTGGGGTCGACTGTAATGGAGTGCAGACAGACCAGACCAGTAAGTGTCCAGCTTTATGTATATCTACCCCACTACCCAACTGTCATATTTTAGAAAAATGTTTATAAAAATAATAAAAATAACACAACAGCTTCTCTTTAGTTCTTGAAATCAGTACTTTTCTTTTTTGCAGCATCGCCATCACGTGACCACACAGGAGAAACAGTTGCGATTGTCATAGTAACCATTCTGCTGGTTGTGGCAGTGTGTGGTTTACTGGTGTACTACCTGAAAATGAAGGCCAAGGCTCAGAATTCAAGCAGTTCTGCAGATAATACAGGCTTCACAAATGAAATGTATGACTCCAGCCTTGTGGTAAGTGTCTGCCCAACCTGCTTCCCCTGTGCACTAAATAGACTTTACAGTAAATTACATACGTTATGTGGTAATAAAATAAAATAGTAGTAATCTCCGGACCCTAACAGTTTTACATTTGTACAGACTTTATTATGGTGTGACTCACCCCGGTAGGCAACAGGCTTGCTATCAAACTTTTTACTAAGACATTTAAGTTAAGAAAACAGGATGATAGACATATGAAGCCTGTATTAATTACCTTATCAACCACTGGTTAATTTCTACCCCCAGGAGGATCGTGTGACTGTTCCGTCCATGTCTGAGCGGGTGAGCGATCAGGTTTTCTGTTATATGCTTTTGCACATACTTGACTGGAAGGATGTGCTTTTCTGTAAATAGTAAGAGGGTGAATTTACAGTTCTGTTCAGAAGTCAGAGATCACTGTTTTGTTTATTCAGTTTACTGTCAAAATGCCCGTTCAGTGCAAGGTTTTAATTTTCCAGGAAAAAAACAAGGAACATACACTCACTGAGCTTATTATTAGGAACAGCTGTACACCAACTCATTCATGCAATCATCTAATTATTATCTACAGTGTATAAAAGCATGCAGATACTGACTATCAATGTCAGGTAATGTTCACATTGACCATCAGAATGGGGAAAAGATGTAATCTCAGTGATGTTGACTGTAGCATGATTGTTTGTGCCAGATGGGCTAGTTTCTGTATTTCTGTAATTGCTGATCTTCTGGGATTTTCATGCACAACAGTCTCTAGTCTCTAGAATATACTCAGAATGGTGCAATAAAGAAAAAGTATCCAGTGAACGGCAGTTTTACGGAAGCTACAACAACAGAAGGCCATGTCAGGTTCCATTTCTGTCAGCCAAGAACAGAAAGCTGAGGCTGCAGTAGGCACAGGCTCACCAAAACTACACAGTTCAAGACTGAAAAAACGTAACCTGGTCTGATGAATCTTGATTTCTGCTGAGGCACAAAGATGGTAGGGTCAGAATTTGGCACCAACAGAATGAATCCATGAACCCCACCTGCCTTGTGTCAGTAGGCCAGGCTGGTGGAGGTGGTGTAATGGCGTGGGGAATCTTTTCTTGGCACACTTTGGGCCTGTTAATACCAATCAATTATTGCTGGAATGCCAAAGCCTATTTGAGTACTTTTGTTGACTGTGTGCTTCCCTTCATAGCCAATTTTACCTCCTAATTTATTTTCTAAAGGCTACTTCCAGCATGATAATGCACCATGTCACAAAGCAAAACATGACCATGAGTTCAGTGTTCTTCAGTGGCCTTCCCAGTCACCGGATCTGAATCCAATAGAACATGTTTGGGATGTGGTAAAGCAGGAGATTCACAGCAAGAAAATGCACCTGAAAAATCGTCAGCAACTGCATGTCAACGTGAACCAGAATCTTAGAGGAATGTTTTTAATATCTTGAAGAATCTGTGCCATAAAGACTTGAGGCTGTTTTGAGAGTAAAGGGAGGCCCTACCCAGTATTATTGTACTGTTCTTAATAAAATGCTCAGTGAGTGTACATGTAACAGAAAATTAGAAGCTCCTGAGAAAAGGAAATAGAGAATAAAGCAGACATTTTCCACCAACATACCAAACTTAATGGCCATTTATACTGGACAATACATAAATAAAAGGGTGATCCCTGACTTGCACAGTACTATACTGAATCTCTGACAGGTTTGATGTGCTTGTCTGTAGGTACAGGAGGAGCTGCCCTAGGTTGTCCTGGTGATGGTGCCACCTGCTAGAGGGGCTAGTGGCCTTCATGCAAATCACATAATATCACAGCTGGAGAACTGATTATGTTTCTCTGTAGGGTCATGCTAATCAGCAGCTGACACACACACACACACACACACAGTCTCACACCTAGCAAGAGGGTCGTTAAGATGCACATTTTATGAGACTATATATATATATATATATATATATATATATATATATATATGACAAAATGCGCTGTGAATTGAATACAGCTAGATTGTATGCTATATAAATGTATGTGATATTAGAAATACCAATGTACATTGGAATGGTTTCCATTGTTTGGTTAAATACACTGTTTTGTTAACTTTTTCAATGCAGCCCTATAATCTAGAGCAGGCTTTTCCTCAGGGGTTGCAGACTCATAGGGGTCTGTGGTAGCACTGTAGGGGGGGTTGTGAGACTGTGATGAAAATGTCACTGTCAAATAACTTTATTTTTTACAAGTCAAAAATCAGAACATAACATTTCGTTGTACTTACCTCATAAGTACAAAAACTGAAGTTAATATATTAATTAAATAATGCTAGTAATTAATATTCTCATTAAATAATGATATTTAATCATAATTAAATGGATCATGTAATTTGATAAATGCTAACACATGACAGTTTAATGTAGATTACAGTTGATAGCTAGCTAGATATCAATCATTCCTTGTGGCTGTAACACCATTTTAGAACTCTAAATTTACTCAAAATAGACAGGTAGGTTTGTTGGTAAAAGAAATTACTGAATAATGAAGTTAGACATGGATATAGCCACAGGCATTTAAAATACAGATTTACATGTACAGTCAGTGACAAGACCAAACCTCTCCCTACATGTACGATTTATTTGGAGCAACTTTCTAATCAAAATGTGAAGCCAACTTTTTTAAAAAGATATTTGAAAACTAAAAATGCAAACATGACCACAAGGTTAGCCTGTACAAAATCTCAAAGTATACTTAAGGCAGATAAGATCATTTAGGTTAAAGCAACATGTCATTTATTTTGGTTTGTTCATTCATACTTACATGTTGCACTTCGTGTGTATGTGAACTGTCTTCTTACTTGTTTGTGTTTTCACCAGTCACTGTGGTCTTGATTTGGAATGTGAACTAAAGACAAAAGCAAAATAAACATTTGCATTTCTTTTTTACATATCAATGTCGGATGTTTTGTGTTGTGGTGCAAAAATCACAAATTGTGTATCAGTATTACCCTACCTAGCAAGCAGCTTTTGCATTGAAGTCCCTGTAGTTACTGAATAATAAGCTTTAATATATAATAAGCCTGGGGTTTAAGGGGTTAATTGTGTGCTGCTTAAAGGTAATTCTACTCATTTTATGAAATTTTTGCATAATTCAATTGTTGAGTAGCAGTATAAATTGAATACTAAGCTTAGCACTGGTGAACATATCCACTACTGAAGAGACTGTTCAGTTCCATCATCCCTCAAAAGAGTCCAGTAATGCTGAGATTAATAACTGGCTCATCAGTTTGGTTTATTGGTCTACTCAGGCTTTAGCAGGAACTTTAGTGTTTGTAAAGAAGCCATTTTTGAGTTTCTCTTTGGAGCTGGTCTTTACATGTTGTATTCTGGTTTTAAAATAGTTAATAAAGAAGTGTTTGTAGTATTTCTTTTAAAAGATACATATCTTTTTTTTAATTTAGTGGGTAAGCATTTTAAAAGTATTCTTCTAAAATGTCAAAGGTAACTATTCTGCCTTTACAAAATGTAACTTGGACTGTATACAGATATGTCATTTCTGCACTTTGAATATGTATTTTCAATACTTGTATTTCTTTACCTGGTAACAAATCTATGCTGTAATAGTTACTGAATAATAAGCCTTAAGATTAATGACATGATAATAAGCCTAGGGCTCAATGAGTTAAGTAGTGTGCCTTACTATTATGCATAATAATAGATTTGTTGACTGTAAAACATTGTATTCCTTACATCATTCCCTCTCTGCAGACTTATATAGTTGAAATCACTCATAAAGTGAAGTCCATAGCGAGCTCCCTGTTACAGCCTGTGTTTCCCTGAAATAATAATGGATTTTGAGCGCATCTCTAATACTGCTGAGAATTCTGAGAAAGGCATTTATGTCATGCTGCCATGTAGTAAATGAAATGTTTCACATGCAGTTCAAACAGAAGATGCTCAAACACAGACTGCATGACGACATCCTGCCATAGCAACGGTCTCCATAGCAACGTCTCATCATTCCGTTTGCCCGGTACCTCACAGACAGCGCTGACTGCAATGTGTTCACAATGAACAGCAGCTGATCTTTTGGGCAAGATTAATGAACTAAAACCACCAAAATCGTGGATGTCCATCTTCACGCCGTTTAGAGTGAGCTCGGCTTTGCCTTCACATGGGAATGTTCATCTGTAAGAGAAGCAGACTGCGCGCTTTGGATGGGCAAAGCAGGCTTGGAGAGCTGGTAAACACAGTTTTGCTTTGTATTTCCCCCCACCCGTTTTCAGACATGCCCCACCCCCCAGAGCTGGGACTGCTGTGAAAGAGATTTGCATCGGTTTTTCAAAATGTGTGAATTTTGAATGTGCCATAGAATCCGTTTACTCAATATTTTAGATTGTTCTTGTCTACATAGAAGGTATGTGACTTTGGTCGGGGTGAAAAAACCCAGAAGCAGTTTTAGATGCCAATTTATGATTTGGCCCTAGAATGAAACAAGCTACTTTTTTGGGGGTCTCATGAATGATTTGATGAGCTCTGCTCCGGTTTGCTGGTTTATGCAAACAAAACACCACAATGGCTCAGCCAGAAGCAACATATCAAGATAGACACAGGCAGGAAAATAAAATTAACCTCCATGTAAATAAATGAGGCCATCATACTGTTTAGTTAGCTGTGCTAGTTACTGTAGCCTACTAGTAGCTAACCTTACTTATAGCTACTAGCTAGCTACTTGCTTTTGATCTCAACAACAACACAAAGTAAAGTTGTTATCTCAGTGTGAGACTTTCAGTTGGACATGGTCAGGGGTGTGTACATTTTAGAGGTGTAAATATTAATGAGTCACTGTTACGTAACTTTAAGATTTTGGAATTGGCCCATTTTACCGTTGTCCTCTTTTGCAAATACAGATTTTCATTTGAAGGAGGAGACAGCAGTGTTTGAGGATCACAGTGTGTCAGTTCTATGTACCAAACATATTCAACTATGCCACTGTAAATACAGTTTTCCATTCTATGGCCCCTTTAATCGGTTAAGATGTAAACAAAGTCATTCAGAGTAGTCTGAATGGCTAGACGTCGGAGATGTTTAATATCTCTGTAAGTTACCTCACATAAAGCTATTAGAACAAATGGTTAGGAATATGCCGCTTGATGTCTGACACATTGTTTTACAAGAGTTTTAAGAGAAAGTTTTGGCCTAAAATGTATTTTCTTTAAAACTTTTAATGGTAGAAATGTGCTTTTTTATTATTTTTGCATTTACAACTATTTAACAAATCATTAAATTCCACAGATTTTTTAAAATGTCTGCATAAATCAGTGGTTGAGAGATAAACAAAGTCATTCAGAGTGGTTTGATGTGAAATGGTTCATTTGTAGGGAAACTCAGATTTCTTTACAGTGGTGGTGATAGGAACACGTGATAGGTCACGATGCCTACAACACAAACATATTTACTATGAATAGTGAAACTACATGTGTCTTCTGGGTGTTTATTTGTAATTTTGATGATGGTAAAACAGTGGTAAATATGAAAAAAATATGTTTTCTTTGGGGACTATTTTGCCTTTATGTATCCCTCCACCATGAATAGATTAAAATACATTTTAGGGTAAAAAAACATAACCATTTCATGTAATAACTTTCTGTGAGGGAGCTTTTAGAGGTGGTCATCTGGTTCCTACCACCGCCACTGTGAACAATTCTGACTCTGAGTTTCTCTAGAACGAAGCATTTCACACCAAACCACTCTGAATGACTCTGTTCACATCTTAACCTTTTAATAATGCAGACATTTTGAAAAATAGATGGAGTTCCCCTTTAACATTATGTTTAAAAACTCAGAAGAGGTGTAGGTCACTATTAACTGGGATAGTAAATAAATTAGCTAAGTTTGTGCTGTGGATTATAACCTCTGAATGGCCACCACTGTAAAGACAATCTTTTGGTTCTCTATAAATCAAAACACTGACTAACTTTTTACGTCTTAATGACTGAATTTTGCAGACATTTTGAAAATTCACTGGAATTTCCCTTTAAGTAGTTAATATCTATTAGCTGATCCAGCCAATCCCGCTGTCGGTGGTGAACACTTTCTGGCCAATCACAGCGCAGGAGGGCGGGGTTTGTCGGAATACGGGTGGGAAAAAAACCAGCTCCACCGTCTTTCTCCCTCCAGAGTGTGAGTGAGAGACCCTCTGCTGCAGCATGGACCCCGCCGTGCTCATTTTCCTGCTTTACTTGATGATCGCGCACGAGCTCGTGTGCGGCCTCGTGCAGTATCGGAGACAAGCGGCACGGCCACGCAAGCGCGCGCCTCCTCTGACTTGGTGCTCCAGGTAAGGAGGGGTGGGGGCAGATGTGTGCGCGTGCGTGATTGCTGTGTAGTCAGTTTATCAGTAGAGCGCTTCAGAGCCTCGAGTCACATCAGCTTCATTTAAGTTGGTTCTTTTTTCAGCGTTTATCTGAATGTGCTGGTCTAGTTAAAGAGTCACCTGTAGGAATTCCTCCTCCTGTCTGGTGGGTGACTTTCTGCTAGAGTGGGACAGTTGGAGAGATGAAGGGGGCACAACTTCCACTTTAAAATAAATAATAGCCCACTGATAAAGAGAATGTAAATGCTTTACAATTATGCCAGTAAATACCATTTCATTCATTTTAGGTAATAAACATGTGATTACATACAGCTCTGACACTGTAGAATAGGATATAGTATGCAAGCATGCATAATAAAAATGCAGCCAAATCCACAAAGATGATCATGACCCTCAAAAACAGGATAATTCCACCAATTTTTCTCAATTTCAATCATTGAGAAAACAAAGCCATTCAGAATGGTTTGAAGTGAAGTGGTTCATTAAAGAGGAACTTGCCAGCTCAGATTTCTTTACAGTGGTGGTGATAGGACCCAGGGATTGCACTGTTTGCAACATAGATGTAGCCATTTTATTTGCTTTCCAAAATAACCAATGAAAATACACGTCGTGTTTTTTAATTGGAAAACTAGTGGTAAATATGATAAAACAACCTTTATAGAAGGTGACATATATTTATATACTATGTAAATATATATTTTACATATATATATAGTAATCACACATTTTTCACATGATCATATATTTTTTCACATGCCTTTTTTAAATGTGATAGCACATTGTTTAATGTGCAAAGTGTACAAAAAACACATTTATTCATGTGACTTTTCTGTGAGGGAGGTTTTCTTTGAGTGTGACTTTGCCTTGCACCGCCCTGCATTTCCCTCTTTACCAAATTAAAAAAAAATGTTTTAGGCCAAAACCTTCTCAAAACTATCAAACAATATATCAGATGTCAGGCAGCGAATTCATAACCATATTGTATAATAACTCTAGAATGGACCATTTCACATCAATGAATGACTTTGTTTATGCAGAAATTTACAAATCAGACCAATCGGTGGAGTTTCCCTTTAAGAGTTCCACTGAACTTACCTTATTGTACAGTGGTGCATGTGCGTGCTTGTTCTTGATCAGTCCATGCCTGTCTCCCCTCAGTGCTCGCGTGTGCCATGGCACGTGGAGGGTCAGCAGCAAGTCAGTGAGGGCAGATGGACGAGACTGGAAGAAAAGTGGCCGCATTGTCAGAAAGGCATGAGAAAGCAGGAGCACTGTGGATGGACCTGAGTTCTCAGAGTGAGAATATGATTATACTATGCTACGCGCTGCCTTATACTGTACCTTATGGACAATGACTGCAACTGTGTTCTGTGTCAACAGGGTGAAGTTTACATGCTGTTATAATTGCATGCACATTGTTATATGTGTTGTATTATGTCCGTTTGGACCAGTGTTTGTCGTATGTGACCAGACAGCTGCTATTTTTCTGTGTGGAAAAGATGGATTGCTGTGGGTCGTCAGTTCCTGGGTTTCCACAAATGTATCTGCTCCGTTTGAAAAGGAACAGTAACTGTGTTTTTGTGGAAGCTCACCAACTCCTGTGTTGCTCAAGAAAGCATCGAGGTACAGAGTATGTAATATTTAATAAAGTGAAATCTCACTCTGACAGTGATGTTCTTAGACTGAAGGACGAATGTTGTGTTTTGCTTGTGCATGATGGAATCATGTTAGTGCTGTGCTGAGAATGGTCAATGGTTTAAGATCCACTCAAATGATATCTGGTCAGCAGAGGTCCTGGTGGCCCCTTTCCATTGATGGACAGAGTAGAAGGTGCCTCATAAATTGTGCAGCAAAAGACAGGCTCCAGGTTGTACCTGTAACCCTACAAAGTGCAACTGTGTGGTGTTTCTGATAAAACGGCCAATTAATGTAGGTACAAGGTAGGAGTACCTAATAAACAGGCAACTGAATTACCAGTGATAACCTGCTGAATCCTGGTCTGCACTTTTAAAATAAGGTTCCAAGATGGGTTCTTTCCATCTATTTAAATGAGATTAGTGAGTGTGAAGAACCTTTTTAAAGAGCCCATATCCTACATATTCCTTGTACTCAGCAGGTCGTCACTTGTCATTACCAATGAGGTTCACTTGTGTGGTTTTATGTACCAAACAGTCATAATTCATATTTATATGACTGTTTTCCTAACTCTCTTTATAACTCCCTTATAATAAAACATGCTGTTTTGTTACTGTGCCTTTAAGACTGACATATGTAAATGAGCTCTGTTCTGATTGGCTGCTCTGTGTCCCAATTAAAAAAGCAGTCAAGTCTGAACTTCTTCAGTGTAAACAGACATGGCTAAACTGCTGTAAGCTAAATAGGTGAATATATGTAAATGTGTTGGTTCTTGTGACATCACAAAAACAATGTAAAATGGTTTTTAATGTCCATATATGGACTGGGGACAGAACAGTTTTTTCAAAATTAACAGTATGATACATTTAAGAAAAGTTCAGTTTTCCATGATACGAGCTCTTTAAAGTTTAAAGAACCCCTCATAATGTAAAGGTTATGTATGAAGAACCACACATCCAAGTCAAGATCCTTTATTTTTAAGAGTGTAGAAGCTCAAGCCACAGAACCAATGCATCTTGTCATTGACGACTAGGACCCTATATAGGGTTCACTCTCATGTCCTTATACACAATAATTCTTCTTATGGCTGACATTTTGATCACCGTCTACTGCTCTACTTTCATTAAGCCACTAGTGCGTCACTGTGGAAGAAACCCATGGCTCCATGCCTAAGTGTCTGCCACCCACTCACTTCTGTTTTAGGAAGAGCTAGCCTGATGACGCCTCACATCCACGACACCATTTCCATGGAGTTAATGAACGTATCTGTGGATGCCACTGTATCTTTAGTCCTGTCCTCTGACTGCACATGGATGCTGTAAATGGGCAATTAGACCTCATCCCTTCTCATCCTGAGGGCTGGTGCTTCCCAAAGCTGCTGCCGTAGCTTGATCCTGTCCTCATTGCGTTCGTCTGCAACAGCACTGCAAAGCACAGCAGCAAATAGCCTCATCATCAAACTCAGTGATGGCACCATAGTAACAGAGACGAATAACAGCGATGATGAGAAATGAGATGCCCAGTGAGGTGAGCTGACAGACTAGTTCCATTTGAAAGAACTGGTCCTGAATGTCAACAAAGCAGCTACTGAAGACTTTGTGAGTCATGCACTAATCAGTACTCACGGGGCTCTGAGAAGCTGACCGGTATCCTCAACTGGCCTTAAAAACAAATAAGCAGACACCTGCAACCAGCTACAGCATGACAGAGACTGTTCTCACTGGACTCTTAAAAACAAAAGGTTCTGGGAGAGGCTCTTTTGAGTGATACCACAGAATAAGCACTTTTGGGTCCATAAAGAGCCTTTGAATGGGTTCGTTTAGAGACCCATATCCTACACATTTCTTCTATTTTTTTCCACCTATGGCATTTGTGTAGGTTTATGTACCAAAAACGACCATAATTAATTATTTTTACATGACAATTTTCCAACCTCTCTTCAACCCTTAGAATTGAGCAGGCTATTTTTTGTTACTGTGCCTTTAAGACTGTTATATGTAAATAAGCTTTGTTCTGATTGGCTGCCTCATTCAAAAAACGGTCCAGGCTGAAACATTCTTTAAAGCTTCACTGTAAATGGGTGGGATTAAACTGCTGTAGGCTGAATAAGTGTATATATGTAAATGAGTGAGCTTTAATGACATCACAAATCAATTAATTCAAAACAGGCCATTCATAACTGGGGAGTGAACAGTATATTTTGAAATAATGTTTGCACACTACATTAAACAGTTGTTTCAAAAAAGTGAAGACGTTATGAGTGAGATATACAGATATGAAGAACCTTCTTGAGGTTCAGAGCCTTAACTTCCCAGGCTTATTACGTGGCTTATTATTCAGTAGCTACATGGAAAGCAGTACTGACTGGCTGAATTATTCTTAAGTTACAACAGTGAGGATTATAACCCTGGCTTCTGTCAATTTAAAGGGTGATACAATCTCCCCGTAATGTACAGATTCTGTTCCAGTGAAAGAACTGTATGTCAGCCAAGAACAATTTAGGGACCTTTATTCATACGGCTGCGTTAAAGTGTTCAATACGAGTTGTTTATCTGGAGGATTCTGCAGATGTTGTTGCTCTGCAGGATGCTAATGCATTGTAATGTGCAGTGTCTTCCAGTTTATACTCTATTCAGAAATTCCTGTTGTGCACTTTCACACACTTACCAATTTATGAAGACCACCGACTTTGTAAGTCTACATAGGTGTACAGTTACAGACTGTAGTCCATCTGCATGTGCTGCTCATCTTTACCACATTCAGCAGTGGCTAGTTTCTGACTACAGACATGTTGATGACAAGATACTAACCGGGTGCTGAACTATTCTCCGCATAACAGTGAGACTGACACATGGTAATGTGTGTGGTGCTGTACTGAGTGTATCAGGCAGCGTTGCTAGGATTTTTGCATAAAGTATCTGGCCAAGAGTAGTTCTGTGGTCAGAAACTGATTGAGGAAGGGCTAGGAGATGACTAACACCAGCTGTATACCAGCAAAGAAGTTTATCAGGTCAATATTTTAGCATTTTTGCATCTGAAAGAATGTATTCAAAGTGTTGATGTTCATTTAATAGATTTTGGTATTTTGTTAATGGTTTCAATTAATTTTTAAAAAGGATAATCAATTTTACCACCCAAAAAGATTATTTGGCATCTCCAGTTTGCCTGGCAGCACAACTTTGGACTGGAAACTGGAGTACTCAAAGGAAACTGTGTGAAGAGAACATGCAAACTCCACCTACAAAGGAGCCTGGTTACCCAGCCAGGGAATTGAACCCAGGCCCTTCTTGCTGTGAGGCAACAGCACTACAAACCACACCAATTATTTATTTATTGTTGTTTGTTTTATTTCCTGATGTCAGAGCACTCAATTTTGTAAATTAAAGCACTCTAACCATGACTGAAAAACGTGACATTTTTTATTCAATATTGTAAAAGGGCTACTGATACGGCAGTTGAGGACATCAGAATTTATGGACCAAAGTTTAGCAACTAATATTCTTAACTTTTGCAACATATTTTTATTTTAAATGTTTCAAACATAAGATCATGCCCAACTATTTCATTTAGAATTTAATATAGCTAAATGATGTAATCTGTGCATAGGGTTGGCACCACCTGATGTTTTAGACTTGAAAATGATTTTCATTTCAATGCACTGAAAATGTATTTGCATAAAATCATTTATAAAATGATTTTAGAGGAAAATAATGGACTTCATGTCATTGACCCATACATAGTAATTCAATTTCTACTTGACAGTTTCTATTTAGACTGATGTTGCTCATAGCAAGTGAAGCGTGATGAGTGTACACTGATAACACAAATACAATTCTAAATGACTGATAAAATGTATAGTCCTTTTAATACTACCTGTTCTTATCAGTGTTTAGAGGCAACCATGTTCTGTCAGACTGGGCGTGTATCGCCAAAATCATGTCTGGAGAACAAACATGCTATTGTACACATATATACAGACCTTCAACTATGTTTAGTTTTTTATCTACTAGCTTAGATTCTGAACTATAATATCAGCAGAAGGAAGTGATGCCAGTTCAGCAGAGCCAATACCACTGCCTCCAGCAAGGCTCAGTCCTCAGTCAGCATTTCCTACACTTTACTGCCATGCTTATTTGTAAAGTAAGGATGGACTTAATGAAGAGTTCTGACCCTCTGCGCTCCCTCTGTGTGTTTCAGTGCCTCCCTCTGCAAGGAGAATGACTTAGAAAGAGCCCTCTCATCAGTCTCTGTGAGTCCCAGTACAGTATGTAATTGTGTGCTGAACAACTGGGGTGGATAACTGGCCTCAGCAAATTAGAGTAATTTGTAGTTCAGCTGACAGTCATGCATCAGTGAGTGCTTTTCCCAAAAGAATTCATGTGCACTGTGGAGCCTGGTAAGGGTTTCTTTTTGACTGCGGATTTGTATGCAGTTCTGTACATCTTTATGGAAACATCATTAAATTAAATATGAGTTTTTAGGGCATTTTTCTGAGCTTAACATATTGGAAAAAATAAAACATAAAACTTAAAATGTACCGTAACTTTCGCACAGATAAAATTTTCATTTTATTTTTTCCCAAATATTTAATTAATTAAATAATTAGAGTTGGATATGATATTTATGTTATGCAGTATTCTGTAGTGCACCATTATAACCCTTAGCCTTATTAGTTTGACAGAATTCATGATTTTATGTATTGTTCCTGTTTTTGTTGACTACATTAGCCAGCATGTATTATACAAATGTGTCAAAGTAAATCGTAAAAAACCTGTGCTTCTGTCTTTCTCAGCCAGAGAAAGGATACCAAACTGAAGTGAGGTATCCAGATAGCCAGACGGCTACTGTGCTAATGATAGGTTTTAGCTTGTTGTCCTCTTTATCTGCAAGCCACTCCATTGTAATTGTGATTTGAAGATAGTTATCACAGTTAAATGGCTGTAAAAATATATTCAGCTTCCAAATGTTAGCGAGCTGCCTTCCTTACATGTTCACCATTTCAAAAAAACTGCCCTGAAAAATCCATCTCATAGTTTTTCAAAAGGTCCTCCACCCTTCACGATACATTAGATGATGGTTTTCCAGTCTTTAAACTTTATTCTACTTTACAGATGTACAAAGGGTTAAATTTTAAATTTTGGCTGGAGTGTCCTATTAATATTGTTAGTGTACCGTTCACTCCTGAGCCCATACAGTCCTTATGGGAACTAAGCTGTCTATTTAGAATTAATTGTTTTTGTGATATCATGAAAACCAGTACATTTACATATCACACTGAAGTTATAAGGAGTGTTTCAGTCCAGACTGCCTTTTAAATAGGCCCAATACGTGGCAGTCAATCAGCACAGCAACACAAATAGCCTGTTTAATTCTAACAATAAACAGAAGTTGATCATCTGGAGTAATTTATAGCGGCTTTTGTTATATTACATGAACCTCAAGGGAAAAATTAAATGTAGAAAATTGTAAGAAATATGCAGGGTATGAAATAAAGTTTAAGCAATGTAACATTTATTTTAATTAATATAACACACAAAGCACAGGAAAGATGTTATATGCGCATAATTACACCAGACAAGTGTCCATTTAGTCCTGCAAAATGTGGTATAGGATTCAGAAAGGGGTTGTTGCAGTGGAAGGTAATATTAGAGGGTGTTATTCCATGAGTTGTACCTTGCATCTAATTCACTCAAGTAAGCTCTAATTAACCTACAGTAGGTGTTACCTTTGCGTCATGGAACATTTAACCTACAGTAGGTGTTCCCTTTGCGTCATGGGACATATAAAAGTAGTATTCAGCATCTCAAACAGGTTTTAAGAATTGATTGGAGTAGATGACAACAACAGGAAGGACAAGCACATCTCATTCTCTCTGAGTAAGTATGCATTTAAAAGGCTTCATGATCTGATATGTATTTCAGAATGTTCCACATTTTCAAAGAAAATGTTTTTGTGTGTTCTAGATATTTGTACGTCCTCTATTCTTCAGTGCTTTTAATGCCTGTGCATTACAACTGAAAATGCATTGTTTTAGTTTTTCATTTAAAGTACACAAACAGAAAGTGAAAGACCTGCATAACAGCATCATGAACATCTTGACTTATTCAGTGTGCAGTTATACAGGTTATACGCATTCTACTTGCATACTTGACAGATAAAGCAAAACAATGCATTCCGTTCCATAATTCCAGAGAAGTTATTGCCTTCTTTGACTCTTTTCAGATATTTTCAGAACAGATATTTTCTGCTCATTACTTCAGATTTCAGTCCTCTCAGGTGCTGCAATGTCGTCCTCCATGTCCTCCATGTCTGCCAGCTCTCAGTTGAATAAGACCCTGCGCTCCCACTACCTCAGCCTACCTCAAGGTGGGCTGTGTCAAGTCACTTATGTCTGGATTGATGGATCTGGCGAGGGTCTGCGCAGCAAGACTCGAACCATGGAGTCTGAACCCAGTGATATAGACGGTACTGCAAGAACTTCTGATTAAACTTCCCCTCCCTACTTTTTATGGCTTCAGTGCTCAAATTGCTCATATAGGCCTGCAACGGCATTGTGTGCCATAACTTTTGCACAGGCTACATTTTGTGTTTTATTTTTTTCCAAATATGTGAACTTTAGTAAATGAACAGTAATTGTGCACTTAATGGGAAGATGTGTAGAGGATGTGTAGAGGATGTGCACTCTTAAAAAATCAACAGAACATATACTTTGACTAGGGGTGCCAAAACTTTTGCACTCAATTGTATTTATACAAATTCACTTTTTTTTTAGTCATGTCCCATAGATTTGACAAAAAATTACATTATAACAGCTGTAATATAACTTTGAAATATAACCTTGTTATCAGAGTTTTGTTGATTTTCTAAGTGAAAATAAGTTAAATTTTTATTTTAATGCAAATATTATTTATAATTATTTAGGACAAAATATTGGGGGAAAAATAAAACATAAAATGTGGCCCGTACAAAAGATATAGCGCATTTTTATGTTTTGTTTTTTCCAATATGTTAAACTCAAATGAATGTACACTGAAATGAGCAGAAAAATGCCATATTTAAGTTATTTAAGTGTTTGCTGTAGAGAATGGGGAGGCAAACTGTGGTTTTGGAAGGTCGGGGTCCAGCAAAGATGGGTGATTTTTAGGGTTCTTGTCAGTTGATTCAGGTGTGTTTAAGTAGGAAAATCAACACACTGTGCTGGACTCTGGTCTTCCATGACTGGAGTTCATCACACCTGCTGTAGAGGATGAACTTATTTTTACTTGGAAAATCAACCAAACATGTAACAAGTTTTTTGTAATAGTTTAGTATGTTATGTCGTAGATATTCCAGAGTGGATCTTCGATGGTTCGAGCACGAGCCAGGCAGAGAGTACAAAGAGTGACATGCTCCTGGTTCCGGTGTGCATGTTCAGAGACCCTTTCGCTCTGGACCCCAACAAGTTGGTGCTGTGCGAGGTGCTCAAATATGACCGCAAACCTGCAGGTACGAAGGGCCACATCTGTACTCTGTGATAGTCTAAAATAAAGTGCCTGTTTAACGATTTTCAGCCAAATCTTTATCTGTAGCATCTGTAGCATACAGTCTGTTACAATGGACTCTTTAGAAAAGAGCAAAAAGCAATAATATTATTATGCATAGAAGCCAATGGGCAGCTTCAGCCTCATCCCAAAGGCTTCTACTACAGATATGTCTGAAGTCAGTGGGTTTATGTTCTTTTCTAAATACAGTGAAACACATCAAAATGATTGTCTGCAATATCCAACTGTGTGAGATAGAGATGTGATAGATATATAAGGTTGAAAAATGATGAAATATTACTTCAAACTCTAGAAATTCCACATATCAATTCCTCACTTTCACAAATACATAACTTACATATTAGTTTTCATACACACTTAAAAATGATGGTTCTTCAAGGGTTCTTCAGTAAAGAAAATGGTTCTCTATAGAATCGTAAACACTCAAAGAACTCTATGCATGATTAAAGTTCTTCAGATTGATGGAGAATGTGCTGTAGATGGCTCTATGCAGACCCTTTTTGAAAAGGGTTCTATACAGCACCAAAAAGCGTTCTTCTATTGTTACAATGACAAGCTTGTAATAATAGAAGAACTCTTTTTGGTGCTGTATAGAACCCTTTCATTATGCAAAGAACGCTTTAATCATGCAAAGGGTTCTTTGAGTATTCATGGTTCTATATAGAATACTGTATAGAACCACACTGAATAATTTATATGATCTGCTAAGATTATATAAATTAAGACTCCAGAGGCTGGGGTACTTCTTGAATAATGAGCCTTAATGGGCCCATATCTTATATTTTCCTTGCATTTCATTTTTCCCTTCACTTATAATGTATGTGTGGTTTAATTTACCGAAAACAGTCATAAGTGATTTTTGCATGACCATTTTTCAACCTCTCTTCATTCCTTACAGTTAAACAAGCTGTTTTTGTTACTGTACTTTCAATGAGTGAATGTAATCTCACCTTACAGTTTAAGCATGAATGGGTGGGGCTAAATAGCTGGATAGGTGGATGTATGTAAATGTGTGTTTTCATGACATCATGAAAACTGGGAAGTGAATGGTATGTTTTAAAATTCTTAGTTCAAAATGATAAGGAAAACTTAGTAGGCCTTGATAATGAGCCCTTTAAGGTCAATAGACTGGGGTTTAAGGGGTTGTTGCTTAATCTTGTTACTTATTATGGTCTGCACCTGGATTCTTATTCATACGTAGACACTAATCTCCGACACGCCTGTAATAAGATCATGGAGAAGGTGAAGGAGTTTCGCCCGTGGTTCGGTATGGAGCAGGAATACACTCTGCTGGGTGTGGATGGACATCCATATGCCTGGCCCACAAAGGGCTACCCTAAACCACAGGGTGAGAGACAAAACATGCATATTACAAAAGATCATTTGTATTTTTTTGGAAGAGGCATTGCCATGCCTATTTCTGTTGATACAGATACTGTTCTTTAGACTCTGATAACAGTCAAGTTGAATCAAGTCAATATTTCTTTTTATAGCAATACCCTCTATCACATATCAACTACACTGCACAATGCAATACACACAGTCAGACAATCCAGCATAAGAATAAATAGTCACAGCAACAGTATGTTTACTATTGCATGAACCTCTATTGCACCTTTGTCCTTGTACAAAATAATTCCTATTGCACTTCTCAGCATAATTCTTAAAAAAAAAGAAGATTCCTCATAACACAGTGTGGCATAGTGCTTGTCTTCAACAGCAGCTACTCAGCGTTAACAGTTTACATATACCTCCATTTTTACATTATTATTGCCCTTAAAAAGTGTAGAAATGCTACAGAACGTCAAAATTTCTGACAACGGTAACAATATTCTAGTGTGTTTAGTGGAAAAGCTAAGACAAGTATATAGTGTATAAAATACTGCCATAGCTTTAAACATTGAAGCTTCACCCTAATGTTTTATATGTTCCATATTTTCTCTCTGTCTGTAACTTCAGGTCCGTATTACTGTGGTGTGGGAGCAGACAGAGCCTTCGGCAGAGACATAGTGGACTGTCACTATAAAGCCTGCTTGTACGCAGGGATCAAAATCAGTGGCTCCAATGCAGAGGTCATGCCCTCTCAGGTAAGCTCCTAGTCTTGTCTATGTATAACGAACAAATACATACGTATACAGCACTGTGCAAAAGTCTTAGGTGTCTCAGAAAATGATATGTACAGTCATTTATCTGGACATTAAGCATTCATTTGTTAAAGTAAAAAAATACTAGAAGAAATACGAATGCATTGTAATTCTACGTGTCAATGTGTTTGCTTAAACAGAATGTCCAGTATTTACATTTACCATACAATACATAGGTTTTCTAATGCTTAATTAAATTAAATCAGTAGTGCTGCTAATGTAATTAAACAAATTCATATCATGACTGGAGTGCAGCGAGTCAGCCACTTCTATTCTTGTAACCAACATATTAATTACTTAAAAAAATTGTAAGTGGAGTTGTAAACTTACAGGTATGATAGATGGTCCACATAGTGCAAATGTGTACACTGTATCCACTCCTCTTGGGGAAAGAGGTCCTTGATGGTACCACCTCAGTCACCGTGATTGTAACCAGTAAGGTATTTTTGTCTGTGTGTTCTCCGATGCCTAAGACTTTGCACAGTACTATAAATATTTGGCAAGGATGTGGATTCCAAATCAAAGCGGAGTTTGGTTGGATGCTGTTCATGGAATAATCTTTGACTGTTATGTTGCTTGGGAATCACAGTCTGCTTTTGTAACTATATTGCTTAGAGGAAGAATTGTGTCTAGTGCTTATTACTATTTAAAGCAATAAGACACCAGAGGCTATGCATTACTGTTATTTTATTGCATGTACTTGGTGTTGTTAGGCATGGATCAACACCTAAAATTCCCTTGCCTGTAGTAATATCACTGAATGCACTGGTGCTTTTTTTAAATGGTGGCAATAAACAACACAAATCCAAAAGAGGACCATTCTACAAAAAGTAAAAACAAGTAGATGTGCTCTCACAGTAAAAAAGAAAAAAATAATTAAAAAAAAACAATTAGATATTCAGACCTTAGATATTTACAAGGATTATATTATGTATTTAAGCCCAAGGCTTTAATTGAGATAGTAATAATCTAAATGTACACAAAATCATCATTTATAAGGCACTTTCTGTTGGGAGGTGACTGCCCCAAACTCTAACCCCTAAATTTACACCTGTGTTAATGTTACTTGTAAGATTTAGATTTATCAGGAGTTTTTTTTTTAAACAAAAAATTTGTTTAAAAGATACTGTCCCATGTTTTCGTGTCACTGCCGAAACACAAAGAGTTTTAGTCCATGGGCAGAGCCTTATAGGGCCCCACCCCTGCATTTCAGAGCTGGAAGTGAGACTGCATCCCTGTCCTTCTTGGCCACATGGTGAGCAGTTAGATCACATTGTTTTGAAGTAAGTGTGTCCCAAAGTCTGAAAATGAGTTTCTAGTAGTAAGAATTGTCACTACTGAAACATATTTTCTGCAATTAAATAAATATTTTTGTGTTTTAATAAAAATATTATGATGTTATGTATGTACAACTGTTCAAAGTTTGCCAGTCATGTGCTGGCTAGTGTTTTTGAGTTCAAAATTAGCCAAAATGGTCACTAATGAAGCAGTCACTACCAAGACATTTGGTTTTTGGATGCATTATTACTGTAGTGGTAATGACAAAATGAAATGTTCAGTTGTGAGGCAACCACAGGTGTAGATATAGAGCATTTTAAAATAGCTGTGAACATGATTCAGACAATCATTTTAGGACAGAATCATCCATTTTACAAAAGAAGATATGTATTTTTTATATTGTCGTCATTGCAAACCATGTTCTCTTATGGATTATTACTTTATTAGATTGTAAAACAACTATAAAAACTACAAACATAAAAGATTCGTTCGCTTCAAAGGTTTTGTTTTTTGTCCGAATGGTTCTCAGCCCATCCAGTTCCACTCTGGGCTACAGCAGAAGCACATTTGGTACTGTATAAAAAGCTAAATATGAATGCAGGACGCACTATGTGAGGTTCAATGACACACATCACTGAACATCTCCGTGCTCTGTTTGCTGAATGCTGAATGCTCTCTGAGCTCTGTACGGTTGGTTAAGTGTGTTTGGCTGTGTGTGTGCACAGTGGGAGTTCCAGGTGGGTCCGTGTGAGGGGATTGAGATAGCAGACCACCTGTGGATGGCACGCTTCCTGCTGCACAGAGTGTGCGAGGACTTTGGTGTGATCGCCACATTGGACCCCAAACCTGTGGCAGGGAACTGGAATGGGGCAGGCTGCCACACTAACTTCAGCACCGAGACCACCCGAGCCGAGGGGGGGCTTGAGTGAGTACTGCTGAAGCTTTCTACATGAATACAATATATGACCTCTACACATTTCAGATTATTTTTATATTACACCACCGTTCAAAAGTTTGGAATCACTTGTCATCTTAGTGGTTGTTGTTATTTTAATCAATAACATATGCAATGTCAATTTAAATATTATAAACCAGACACCTGGAGGTACTTGTAGATGTTTGATTCAATTTTTCAAGTTTTTTTTGGAAGAACCTATTAAATGATCAATAATGTACAATAATTATCTATTTACAAAAATTCTTGTCTGCCTCAAGATTTTCCACATACTCTTCAAACGCTTAATTCTCATCATAATCCATCTTTGATCTTATTATGGAATTATCTACAGCTCTGTTCATCATTGTACAGCTAACATTTCACAGATTTACAGCTTCCTGATGTCACAGTTTCCACAGTCATCTCCGCTACTCTCCCTCCCTGCCCCAGCTTTACCACCTGTTCCACATAGCTCCGCCCCTTTGTTATCTAATTCACTAGCATCTTGTGTGTAACCCCACCTAGCAATTGTTCTCAGGTGTTTCTTGTTTCTTCACCCTGCCTCCTTACCTCCCTCATCTACATCTTTCTCACACCTACTAATGAACTGAAACTTGTAAAGTCTGGGACCGTTTTATACATGTATTGGCAACAAAATTGGTTTTGTATACTGTGCAAAAGTCACCCTTCATTCATTCAATTTCAAGCCAAAGTGGTCATTAAATACAAGTTATTCATTTTTTAGCATTAGGAAAAAGCAACGAAACATACATTTAACAGTAAGTGATGCAGATGCTTCAATAACCGAATATAATTTTGAAATTTTCCAGTATTTACTTTGGCCACCTTTTGCCTTTATCACAGCTTATGAGACTTGCTTTCAGTTTTTCAAAGAAATCTGCAGTGGCATTTTTCCACATCTCGAAAGCTCAGTCTTTGAAATTGGTTGCATTTTCTGCTTCTCGTGACCCAAGAAATCTCAAACACATTCAGTGTTTCTGAGTAAAGGCTTCTTGACAGCTACACATTCTTTCAGACAGCTTTCAGACGGTTGTCATTCAGAAGACAGTTGTCTTCTCACAGTGAAAGGATGGACAGAAACACCTGTGGATTTTTTCAGATCTGAAGCAGGAGTGGAGCTTGATTTTCTCCTCTATGTTCTGCTTATCTGATGGTGACAGTTTTGGTGGTCTACCAGGTCTTGCATGGTTGTTTTTAAACCTTTATTTTCTCTAAAGGTTTAAATAATTTTCTGAACTCTTTTGGAAATTCCAGTTTTGTCATTTATTTTCCTTTGACTTTCCCTTCCCTACACAAGTGGCTTATCTAATATCTAAGCTCCTCATTTAAAATTCTTGAAAAATGAATAACGTTACTGGCTTAATTGTCGTTGTGACTGGAAAAGAAATAAATGAAGGGTGTTATTTGAACTTTGCACAGTGCTGTAATTGAAAACCTAACTTGTTGGGTAGTTGATTCCAAACATTTGAACAGTGATTTCTTTTGAACAACAGTGTTTATTATATATATATATATATATATATATATATATATAAATATATATATACACAACTGCTGATCTGGGATTTTCATGCACAACAATCTCTAGAATTTACTTAGAATGGAGTTTACTTGGAATGCAATAAAGAAAAAAACATCCAGTGAGTAGCAGTTTTGCGGACAGAAAGCCTCGTCAGCACAGGGCACAGGCTCACCAGAACTGGACAGCTGAAAACTGGGACAAACATACCTGGTCTGATGAATCTAGATTTCAGCTGAGACACACAGATGGTAGAGTCCGAATTTGGTGCCAACAGCATGAATCCATGGACCCCACCTGCCTTGTGTCAACAGTACAGGCTTGTGGAGGTTGTGAAAGTGGGGAATGTTTTCTTGGCACATTTTAGGCCTGTTAATATCTATAAATCATCACTTAAATGCCACAGCCTATTTGAGTACTGTCGCTGACCATGTGTGTCCATCTTCTCATGACTTCTTCCAGCAAGATAAAGCACCATGTCGCAAAGCATAAGTCGTCTCAAATTAATTTATCGAACATGACACTGTTCTTCATTGGCCTACCCAGTCATTGGATCTGAATCCATCTTTGGGATGTGGTAGAATGGGAGATTCACAGCATGACAATGCACCTGAAAGATTTGCAGGAATTGTATGATGCAATCATGCCAACATGGACCAGAATCTCAAAGGAATGTTTCCAACATCTTGTAGAATCCATACTACGAAGGACTGTGAGAGCAAAGAGAGGGACGAGTCCTAAAATGCCTGGCCAGTGTACATACTGTTGCATACAAATACACATCAAATCATAACTCCATTATAAATCAATGGTAAAACCTGTTTGAGATTCTGCATATTGAGCAATAGTGCACATTATACGTATTTCTTGTTTTTTTCTGTTTCTCCCTGATTCCTCACCACCTCAGTCACATTGAGATGGCCATAGAAAAACTACGCCCGCATCATGCTGAACACATACGGGTCTCTGACCCTCACGGTGGACAGGACAACCAGCGACGACTCACAGGCCTCCATGAGACCTCCAAGATCCATGAGTTTTCAGCAGGAGTGTCTAACCGAACGGCCAGCATCCGCATCCCCCTTCAGGTGGACCTGGACAAGCGTGGCTATTTAGAGGACCGCCGCCCGGCCGCCAACTGTGACCCATATGCTGTGACTGCAGCTATAGCTCGGACCTGCCTACTGAAGGAAGAGGAGGAGGCAGATATTCTGAGTGATTCGGAAATTAATGAACTGGAATAAAATGTTTCAGCTGAAATAGCATACATGCACAACAGTTACATTCCTGATCATGATGTTTACCTGTTAGATTTTACCTCTGTGGTCTGTGTCTATTCTCTGCTTCTTTTGTTTGACAATAAAGAAGCACAGAATCAGAATATAACAAAAAATTGCGATTTCAGCAATGATCATTAATGGCACTGTTATTGTAGTCTTCATTTTTCTGTCTGTATTTATATTTCAGGATTTTTATATTGAGTGACATAAGCTGTCTTTAATATTTAGATTTTGCAGTAAAGAAAAACACAAAACATAGTTTATATTAATAGTATATTTTATTATACATGCACTGAGCCCATTGTTTGGCTACACCTACCTTATATCTACACTCACTGTCCATTTTATCAGCTCCACTTGCCATATTGGTACACTTTGCGGTTCTACAATTACAGACTGTAGTCCATCTGTTCCTCTTCATACTTTGTTAGCCCCCTTTTACCCTGTTCTTCCATGGTCAGGACCACCACAGAGCAGGTATTATTTTGGTGGTGGATTATTCTCAGCACTGCAGTAACACTGATGTGGTGGTGGTGGTGTGTTAGTGTGTGTTGTGCTGGTACGAGTGGATCAGACACAGCAGTGCTGCTGGAGTTTTTAAAGACTGTCCACTCACTGTCCACTATTAGACACACCTACCTTGTTGGTCCACCTTGTGGATGTAAAGTCAGAGACGATAGCTCATCTGCTGCTGCACAGTTTGTGTTGGTCATCCTCTAGTCCTTCATCAGTGGTCACAGGACGCTGCCCACAGGACGCGGTTGGCTGGATATTTTTGGTTGGTGGACTATTCTCACTGAGGTGTTTAAAAACTCCAGCAGCACTGCTGTGTCTGATCCACTCAGACCAGCGCAACACACACTAACACACCACCACCACGTCAATGTTACTGCAGTGATAAGAATGATTCACCACTCAAATAATACCTGCTCTGTGGTGGTCCTGTGGGGGTCCTGATCATTTATGAATGGGGTAAAGGTGGGATAGCAAAGAATGTAGAGAAACAGGTGGACTACAGTCTGTAATTGTGGAACTACAAATTGCCCCTATATGGTAAATGGAGCTGATAAAATGGACAATGAGTTTAAATTAAAGGTAGGTGTACCTAATAAAGTGCTCAGTTAGTGTATATGCAATAACCTTAGATGAATATCAAGCTAATCTTCAGGTGAAGATTAAATTAATAAATGTATATTATATATTGTTATGTATTTATTTATAAAATTAAGATATTGCAACAGTTTAAAAACATAATATGCTTGTGCTTGTCTGAAGTTTTAAGGGCCCATGTTCTATAGATTCATGTATTTTATTGTATTTTTCCCAGAGGCCCCTTTTGTGTGTTTTTATGTACTAAAAACAGCCATAATTCATTTTTACATGACAATTTTCCAACCTCTCTTCACCTCTTTGAATTAAACAGGCTGTGATTGTTACTGTTCCTTTAAGACTGATCTATGTAAATGGGCTCTGTTCTGTTTAACTCCTCCTGTTGTATCTCATTCAAAAAGCAGTCCTCAAAAAGCAGTAAGCACTCCTTATAACTTCAGTATTATTGGGTGAAGCTAAAGTCCAGTAAGGTGAAGAGGAGGATACAGGTAAATGAGTTGGCTTTTGTGGCATCACAAAAACAGTAAATTCTAGTTTCCACGGTTTCCTTATTTTGAAACTTTGAAACTTGGCACATTTTGAAACTTTAACATGTTTACATTCTACATCAAACTCTTTTATTTTTTAAATTAGTGGGAATTTTTGTTTTTGCATGGTATGGGTTCTTTAAGGCACAAAGTCAGATACAGTGGAATTCTTATCACAGCCAGAGTGCTCAAGCAGTTAGTGTAGAGTCCACCAGGGGGCAGCAAATGCAAGCACTGAATTTGGTTCATCAGTAGTATGGTAAAAAAAAATCTATAAAAAATATTTCTATGTATGACATCTAATTCTTATTTTTATCATTTAGCAATTAAATAGGTGAATCAGGTCAAAACATGTAAACATTGTGTGTATATACGTGCATGAATGTTGTAGCTTACTTCACATCCATTACAGGCCCAAAGTATGGAGACAGGCAGTGACTATTTTAATGTTTCTAGCATATTTTACATTTAAAACAATTTGCTGAAAACCAACACAATATTTTTATTGACATCGAGGTCACCCAAGGAGTTTTCCCCAAATATTCCTTTAGTTTGCAGTGATGTAGGCCCATTCTTACTCTTTACAAACCCATAATTTAACACTCCTGATTCAATTCAGCAAGCCTTCAGGAGCCTCTGAATGATCTGATTAGAGCTGCAATAAAACTCTTCAGGAGAATCAGCAAAGCTAAACTAATGAAGAATCAGTTGGACGCTATTGCTACTGACATTTAGTCAAACACTTCTGTTCTACTAAACATTGCAATTCATTAGGCTTTGAAAGCATAAACGTTTTCATCATTATTTTTACAAAGTTAGTGCAACTTCCAAACCTTTGGCCTGTAGAGTATTTCAGTCACATTTCAGCCACTGTATAATCAGCAATATTTATTTAGTCGCAACCCTATAGCATTTCAAGGTTATATTACAGCTGTTATAGTGTGGCTTTTTATCAAAGCTCTGGCACATAACTGCAAAAATCTAACTGTAACCATATAATCACAGTCATATGCAAAGTTTGGGTGCCCTGTTCTGTTGATTTTCTAAGACCACACATCCTCTACACTTCTGCACATTAATATGCAATTGCTGTTGCTGGGGGGGGGACGGCCTTAAGCCTTTGTGTACAGCTGTATAACTGTACAAACACAAAGGCATTTCTCTGTCATAACTGCCGCAGACTGGCACTGTATAAGCATTCCTCTTGTACAGCCAGGAATGCTAAACAGGCCCTGAGTGAGTCATCTTATTGTAATGTGTGCTTTTCCTACGCATAGACTTACTGTATTTATGAACGTCTAGCCATGTCTAATGAGTTTTGTAACCTTAGGATGCTTTTTTACCATGAGCCTCTTACATAACATATTGGTTTATCTGATTTTGTAGTTAATGTCTGGATGAGGATAAAAACCTGCTGGCTCTCTGGGTGACAGATCAAATCAACCATTGACCTCGGGTAACATCGACCCCTCTCTCTCTCTCACTTTCTCTCTATCTCTCTCTGTCTGAATGTTTGGTAGAGCAAGTACTCGTCTTTCAGCACTGTAATGCCTGTGGATGACATGAATAAAATGTCATCTTGTGTCACATTCTGTCCTCCGTTAGTTCCTAACTGAATGCAGAGGGCCAGGCCTTCTGGAGACAAACTGCTGCTGTGAGCGTGCCCAGGGGAAAGGGAGGGTGTTAGTGTTTTCAGGAAAGAGGGGTGGTGGAGGTTTGAACTCTATTGTGTATTAAGTTAATGTATTTTCCCATAACTGCAGCATGAGCTTGCTCTGCTGTCTCACAGTGTATTGCTCAATCACTGTATCCCCTAACAGATAACATGAAGAGTAAAAATAAGAGAGGAGCAGTACTACATGCTGTAGACCTCTGAAGTGGTATCGTCATTGTCACGCCCTTATTAGGAACTCTGGGTCCAGGCTGGTTTCCTCTATGAAAAAGGTAATGGTGTTTTTGAAAACCACAGGAGTCTCATGTCCTCAGATAACCCCCAGTTTCTGCATAGTCTTTAGTTCTCTGGCTAACCACCAAGCACTAAGAGCTGCTATAAGTGGTAGCAACACCAATAAAGTGCATTTCTGTTCCAAAATGCTTTCTTGGCATCAACTTCCTTGCCAGCATCCCAACGTTAATGATTTTTATTTTATCTATAAGAACAATTTTATGCAATACACTTTTAAATAATCTAAGCTAGAGAATGAAAGGTATGTTTAGATGTGATATTCAATATTTAAAGTATACTGAAAGTAGCAAAAAGTCATTCAACGACTGTAATTGTTAAATTATGATGATTTTTTTCAAGTTATCAGCCTCAAGCTGTGATTGTCACTTATCATTATTATTATTAGTAGTAGTAGTAGTAGTATTAGTATTCATAGAATTATTTGTAACTACATTAACCTATTATCATTAACAACCTACTCCAGAGCGTCTTACGTGACTGATTATGGGAAACAAAATATTTAGTATAATTTATAAATATAAAATAACGAGTTGTTAAAGGTTCTAACAGTGAAAAGTAATTATTTTTAAGGCTCTTTATCCCAATATGAATATCCCGAGCACCTATGTCGTATAACTTAAGAACAAACAAAAGAAAGAAACAAACAAACAAATAAACACCCCTCTGCTATCCCCCCACCCCCTAAACCATGTTCCTAGCTGTGATAGTGAAGCGCCTCCCTGATTGGACGCTGAGCCGATGACGTCAGTGCGCCGTGCCCGCGCCGCTGAGTGCTTGTGAGCGCAGCTCGCGCTACCGCTCCCGATCCCGGAGCGATGGGAAAACTGCAGGAGTTCAGCATCGCCTTCACCAACAACAAAGTGGTGTACAGCCCCGGAGAGTCCATCTCAGGAAGCGTGAGAGTGACCACCGCGAGCGCGCTACAGTTCAAGGGTGAGACACGAGCGGCACGCGCCGAACAGCTGGAGCTTCACTCTCTAATAACGCGCGAGGCTGAGGTTGGCTTCTCTGCCGAATTTCCCCGTTCCACCTTAAATGGTGCAGGCGCCAGAATGTAACTGCTGCACCATTTAAGGTAGAACGGAGAAATTCGAACAAGACGCCAAGTTAAGCCTCGTTAATAACGCTTATCCGAGCTGTGTGTGTGTGTGTGTGTGTGTGTGTGTGTGTGTGTGTGTGTGTGTGTGTGTCTGGTCCCTTCCCTCATCCGTTGTATCATTACTGCGAGTGAAAATGCTGAGGTAGTGAAGTAGTGTGAGCGGTTGTGCTGCCCCGTTCATTTATGTACTGTAGATCTCTACCATGACAGACACACTCAGCTCTGAGGGACAATGGACAGTGTATTGAAGACTGTACTACAGCTGGACCCTGTCAGTCGTTTTGGTGCATGTTAAAGCCCTCCACCCCATTCTGTGCGTTTACTGTCACGCCTTCTACTTGGTTTCACATGATTCTGATGCACTGATGCATAAAAACATGTCGGGACGTTTCAACAGGTGGGGCATCTGGAACTGGCACTCTGTTGGGGGGTTGCTGTGGTGTTTTTTTATCAGCTGGTTTGCATAAACTCTCTCAAAAGCGTGGCTCCATGAAGCAGGTCCGAATGACAAATTGGTTTTGTATCAAAATCGCGATTTGAAAAAATTCAAGAGCTGCACTTTTATTCATATGCCTACATTACAAACTGCCTTCCTGTGTAGTTGGACCAATCAGAAGCCATGTGCTTTGACATCACAAGTAAAACTAATCCTTGAGTGTTCAAGTCAAAAGCCAGAAAAAGTGGATATGCTAGTTAGGGCTAAATGATTATTTACATTCTACACTGTTATTGCCTTAACAGCTGTTAAGTAGGAAAATATTAGCCTAATAACATAAAGCTTGTGAACCCGCAGTCTGACACACTACATTCGGTATTCAGGCCGAAAACCCGGAAAAATGGATGTGCTGGGCTTTGTAAGGCACAAAAAAGCCTGGAGTTTAATAGCAATTTAATATTGCTCAGACAAATCACAATTTCAAAAAAACAAACACAAAAAGTTTTGTTTTTTTTCTAACTTTGATTTTTCTACGTCGTCTGAGCACAGCAGCTGCCCTTCACACTGTGCGAGAGTTTCTTGACGAATGGACCAGTAGAAATGGTCCAAATTGACTTGAAATGAAACCTCTTTACATTAACTTGCCTTATCAGTCAGGAATATTCATGCTTTTTCCTTCAAAGTAACTGTTTTTGAGATATAACCCTTGTTTTTTAGTACATACTGCACTGCACTCATTTCAGTTAAACAGGACTATTAATGCTCTGTTCGTAATGAAACGATGTAATTTATCACAATGCAATGAATATTGTCATATTGTCCACCCCTACAAGCTGCAAAGAAAAAAGTTTGGATTTTTTTTTTTTTACTTTAAAAAGTTTCTTCAGACCATTGAACATGCTGAAAATAAACCCTGTTTGGCACTTCTCTTTTAAAGAGTGGACACCCAGATGAGAGGGGCTGAAACAGCTATCTCAACCTAACACGTTTCACTAAGCAGACAATGAGATAAGGAAGAAGAGATGTTTTTTTTAAACAGTGACAGTATTTTACCCGAGTTATTCAGCCCTGATGTTGATCTTCTTTGCCAAAAAATGCTTCTATTATGATAGAAAATAAGCACAATGTAAACCGCAGTCACAATATTGGTCAGAAAAATCACAATTAGACATTTTCCCTAAATTGTTCTGTCCAAGGCATGAAGTAGTTAATCCTTCTAATTACACTTTCTGTCTAAATATGCTGAATTGAATTTTGTGCAGAAAAATATGGTATATTGTCTGAAATTGCCCATGTAGTGCCATCATTCACAAGTAACAAGTAAAAAAACCAAAGCAAAAAACAACCTACTAGACGATATGGCAAAAACATAACATTGCGATATTTCTCATGACACACGGTATGATCAGAATACTTTTTTCACGGTACATTTTTCTGAGGTTTGATATGTTGGAACTGACAAAAAAGTGCCACATTTTAAAAATATCACCAAAAAACTATGAGGGCAATAAGTTTTATTTAACATTCATTTCACATACTGCACTGCACTAAATGCAACTAACAGAACTAATTATGCTCTCTTTGTAATGAAACATGCAGTTTTGTCAGTGTTCTTTAAGACGATTTCCACAAGATGCTCTGAAAAGTGTGGTGTAATTTATCACAATAACAATAAATATCACCATACTCTGTGTCTGTACAGACTACAGAGAACAAAATGAGAATACAGTCTTCAAAATAAAGGTTCTAAATGGTTCTTGACTTGGTTATATGGCTCTATAGGAAAAAAAAATAGTTGGTATAGAACCTTTACATTATTTGGTGGTTCTTTTACCTTTTACCTCTAAACCATTGGACCTGTTGAAAGCGAGTCTTCAAAGAACCCCTTTTCGGCACTTCTTTTTTAAAGAGAGTACACCTGGATGTGAGGGCTGAAACAGGCTATCTCAACCTAACACATTTCACCGAGCAGACACTGAGATAAGGAAGTAGGTTAGCAAAGGTAGTGGAGCCTTTCAGGCCACAGAGAATGCATTGTGTTGTGTCTAAATGGACCAAATTACATGAGAAGTTTAGAGAAAGCGGGAAGTCACAGTGTAGGCTATTGATCCAGGTGAACTAGAGAATGGATCCAAATAAAACTACCTGAGTGCTCTCATACATGTGTGCAACTCATTGGGTATAATCTGATTATTTTTATGGTGTATGTAATGCATAAATGCACACCTTATCTACCGCACCCCTTTGCCCCAGATGATAGCTTTGTGAATCATCTTGCCTGTGAAATGGTACCACCCTGAGATCATTCAGGCATGTTTCTTCCCTCTTTTGTTGTTCCTGTCCGCTGGGGGAGAGTTCAGCTTGTGTTTAGAGGAGACATTATGTTGTCATATCTCAATACGTTTCGTTTTTCATTTCATTTTTACCCACTGGACCAATGGAAATGATCTAAAATTACTCTGAATAAATGCTTATTATGTTAAAGGTCCCAGATTTGTAAATTTATATGAATTTACACACATACACACACACACACACACACACACACACATATATATATATGTATATATATATATATATGTGTATATATTGCTGCTGTCGGAACAAATCCTCTCCATTTTTCAGTTTTGGTATAATTTGAAATTGCCTGTTGCCCTTTACATTGTCTGTAAATATCATGAATGGACCAAAAGAAACAGCCTAGAATGACTTGGAAATAAAGTCTTGTTCCACTGGCTTTAAAAGTAAAGTATGTTTTTTCCTTCCCCTGTTAAGTTACCATTTTGGAGATAGGTTTTGTTCCGACAGTAGCAATATATATGTGTGTGTGTGTGTGTATGGGTTTGGTGTCATATATTAGCATTACTACAGTTTCAAAATGTTCACTCCCCAGTCCATATATGAAAAAAATTAGCTGTAAAAATTTTTTCAAAATGTGAATTTATCAATTTTGTGACATCACCAAAACCAGTACATTTACATATATCTGCCTTTTCAATCTACAGCAGTTTAGCCTGACCATTCACATTGAAGTAATAAATAGTATTTCAGCCCGACTGCTTTTTGAATATTGCACAATTAGGGCTGGGCGATAAAACAATAACGATAATTATCACGATATATAACTTTTCCTCGATAGAGCGATAAGACAGGTTCGATAAATGTTCGATATAATACACCATTCTCACACTTCCACGTTCAGCGAAAGCCTTGGTGGCGTTTTCCACTGCAAGGAAAGCGACACTACTCTGCTGTCACCAGGAGAGGGCGCACTTCCGAATTTTTTGACTTGATTAGAGAGGGAGGGGGCCACGAGTAAAAAAAAGGGTCGCCAAATATACTTTAGCAATGGCTGAAACGCGGAGTTATACAGTCCCTGTTTGAGTGGAGCGACCGGCGATCTGTTCTCCTGTGACCAAGTGTGAGTGACGAGGTCAGTGGCGTAACTGTACTGTCCTACAGCGAACTCACCTCTTTCCGTGCCTCCTAACAACTTTAGCGGTGTTAAATCACGTCTACAGCGCCGTGTTACAGCGCCAAACCGTCATATTTTAGTATTGGTGCATTCTCGAGCAACGAGAGTGAAAGAAAGAAGTGGGTTCATGTTTGAAAGTAAACTGAGGAAGCTGTGTGGCATTGGAGAGCGGGAGAGCGCTATCTTTCCGGGCTAGCTGTTTTTAGCTGCTGGCTAACTTGAAGCAGCGCTCCGGCACAACACAGTGAATTGATGATACGGTAGATCAAACAAGACACAAAATCACCGCTTTCAGTTTAAACATGCCTAAAAGGAGGACTCTGTGATTGGTGTGAGAGATTCACACTGCAGATAATGCTTTTACACAGCGAACGTCAGATATACTGCGGTTCACCCCTTAAACTACTACGATAGTATAGAGAAACCCAGTCGTCGCTAGCTGGTGTCTGAATACTGTGATCTGCTCTGACATGGATGTGGTAGGAGTGACAGCAGTGACCTCCCGAACCGAGTTGACGTCGTTGAGAAACTAAAGAGTTTAGCACTGTTGTTGGCCACTTGTTTAGCATTTGTAACGGGGTAGCCGAGCGCTAAAAATAATCTGTTTTCTTTCTTAAATCATGACTATTACAAAAATTGCAGCTGTGCTTTTCCAGCTGATAAAAACAGCTCAGAAACTTTCTCCCACTCTTCCATGACAGATTAGTGAAATATTCCACTGTTTGCAGAGTGTTTGTCATGATCGGACCATAAGTGATAGTTTAAAACCACAATTAACCACCCAGGAGCAAAATCAGCCTTCAAACGTGAAAGAAATCATGATTTGACATTTATCGCGATATGTATCGATATCGAACGATATGAATTTTGTTTATCATGATAACGTTTTTGGCCATATCGCCCAGCTCTATGCACAATACTGGGCAGCCAATCAGAACAGAGCTTATTTACGTATCAATCTTAAATGTACAGTAACAAAAACAGTTTAATCCTAACGAATAAAGAGAGGTAAGAAAACTGTCATGTGAAACTGATCATTTGGTACACAACCCCCCCCAGATATCATAAGTTGACCCCAGGTGAAAAATAAAATGTAAGAAAACTGTAAGATATTGGCCCTTTAACTTACAGTAAGTCAGGAATATTTCTCCACTCTCCCATGACTTTACCGTTTCAGAGATATGAAGATTTGGTAAGACAGCGATGATACGTAAATGACATTCCAGTGGAGAACCTTCTGTAAAACCAGCAGCAGTTTCAAACATGGGCCCTGAGATTAAATCTGGCGCTTGAGATTAACTCTAACCTTTGGCGTGTTGTGGCGCATTAGAGGTGGCTATGTGGCTGATGATGTCACCCTTTAAAGGGAGTGCCAGCAGCATGCGACTGTTGTGGTTATTCTTTTTCCTGCAGCCCTTCTGCCCATCCGTGTGCAGTTTCGCTGGTGCACAGATTGACTTTCAGCCCTTCTCACCTTCACGACTCCCAACACGTCTCTCTAATATGACTGTCATTGCCTCAGGCAGACGCTGTACATCAACAAGTCAACACAGAGACCTGAACTGAATTACCTGCTCTGTATTCACTCTGCACTGCCTTCATTAATAAGCACAAACCCTCATGACACTTATTCTCTAACCTTTGTCTGGGATGGGCAATGACAGTACGTTATCGTTATAGTGATAAAGTACGTCACGGTGCGCTTTTCCGAGGGCATCATTTGTACTTTCAGAACACAGAGCAGCTACTAGGGATGCTAATGGGAACTGTGGGCCGATGATGATATCTGATACCTTTCATGTACATGGCTGCCAATGCAGATGCATAAACGTTAATAAAAGGTGGAGACTAGATCTTCCTGGATCAGCATTACAAACAAATCTAACATTTATTTATGTAGAGTTACAAATGCAGTAAAATGAAGAAAATAGAGACATTTTAGTGCGGTAATCCTGCATCACCTAAACATTTGAGAAGTTATCAAATATTTGGTTTTAAAGGGCCCGTATCCTAGATTTTTCCCTTGAGGTCCACTTATAACATCTGTGTTGTCATAATTAATTTAACATGAACATTTTTCAACTTCTATCTATGATTTAGCATTAAACAGGCTGAATTACTCCTTACAACTTACGGGTGGAGCTAAACTGCTGTAGGCTGAATAGCTGAATGTATGTAAATGAGTTGGTTCTTATGACATCACAGAAACAATGACTTCAAAACAGGTAGTTTTTGCAGCGTGTTTTTTTTATGTACAGACTGGGTAGTGAATGGCACATTTTGAAACTTTGACATATTATTCCAAATAAACTCCTTTATTTAAAAAAAGAAAGAGAAATTTAGTTTTCCATGATATATATTTGATATATCGGCCAAATCTGAACATCTGTCTGATACGATATATATATTTTTAAGCAATTATCTTCCAATACCGATATGATTGATGCATTTCTGATGACTATGATATCATTAAAAAAGTTGTGGAGTTTGTAAACACCAACTACCAGTGTATCTGCATAACCTGCATAGTAACAGCTGTTAGCCCACTATGCTGTATTCTCGCAAACATTGAATAAAATAATTGTACCTGTAGTTTTTTTATAGCCTTTTTAAATGTAATATTAGTACTGGTGCGTTTGGTCCAATTCTACTCATTCGCAATCCTCAGACAAATAAAATATTGTGATACGTATTATGTACCATGAACAAAAGCATAGTGACGTTATATTTTGATCACCCACCCTTTACAACACCCTTTTTAACTGCGGCTAACAAACCCTGATGTGGTAGATTAGAGAGTGAAAGACAGCACCATGTTTCTTCTTCCAGACTTTCAAATCCAGTCTGTCACTCTCGTCCTCTCAGGATTAACTCCTCTCTGGGACATGCAAAAGACGCAGAACTGAATTTCTTCCAAAAAGAAAAGCTGATCTGCAATCCAACGTGATGTTGCCCCTCCCGAGAGCCGTGTGTCCTCTCATCTGCTAGATGTTATTTCAGCTAAATGGTTTCTTCAGCCCACCAGGGAGGCTTCTTAAAAATGCGACAATGGCAATGCGCCCTGGAATAGCAAGCGTCTCATTTTTCCCTCTCAGATCCCCATCAGTGTGTGTGTGGTAAATGATTAGTAGGCATTTTTTTCTTCTTTGTCGCCTAAAGGCAGGCCTGCTCTGACTGTCTCACACCCTGCACTGCCGCACAGTCAGAAAGAGAAAGAGAAAACAGGAAGTGAAAAATTACTGTCCTCTCCTGTTGTCTCGTCTACATTATTAACACTTTGTTCATGGAGTAGCGTAACTCTAACTTGTCATCTATAATCTTGATAGTAAAGGTTCCTGTATGCTTCCTGGCTTGAATGTAGTTCTTGGAAAACCTATATTTAATATTTTTCATTTTGAGATTGATCGTTATGAGTAAGATCATTATAAGGTTATTTAATGTATTTCTAGACATTTTTACTAGTTTCAAGTATTTTTTTACTAAATTGTCTAATTTAATTGAAAGATTAGCAAACGTATCTGCAAATAGACAAGCACATTTATCTGCAAATAGAATAAGATAGTTTCTTTATATAAAATTACCTAATATTCTTCATTTTTCATGTGCTCCACTTATAACATCTGTGTGTCTTAATGTACCAAAAATGGTAATAATTAATTTTTTCCTTTAACTGGGCCCAGATATGGCATTTTAAAGGTGTTGTATCCTATATTTTTATTATTGTTTCCTAAGGTCCAGGATGTGTGGTTTGTGTGTTTGGTTATTCATGAATTCATTTTTACATGACTGTTTTAAACGTCTCTTTATTCCTTAGAATTAAGCAGGCAGTTTTGGTTACTGTGCCTTTACGACTGCTAAAAGATAAATGAGCTCTATTCTGATTGGTTGTCCTCTGATGCGCCTCATTGAAAAAGCACTCAGAGCTGAAACACTCCTTATAACTTCAATATGAATGAGTGGAGCTAAACTGCTGTAGGCTGAATTGTGAATGTATGTAAATGAGTTGGTTCTCGTGACATGACAGAAACAGTCAATTCAAAACAGGCTGCTTTTGCAGCGTAATTTCCGCATATACTGGGTGGTGAATGGTATGTTTTGAAACTTTAACATTGTTAACATACTACTTCAAATTCCTTTATTTAAAACAAAGTGAGGGTAATTTGGTTTTCCATGAGATATACCTTTAAAAACAAGTAGAAATATCTAGAGTAATCTCATAATATTATTACAATAATATTATTACAACAGTCTCAAAATGAGAAATATTACATATATATTGACTAGATTTAAGATGATTTCATTTACAAACATTTGCGGCGTTTATTAAAAAATCAATTCACTGATTCTTTTGGGAAAGGAAGAAGTTTTTTTCTATGGGGTCACCTCATATAACCCTTTTGGCACCTTTATTTTTTAAGACAGTAACTCCTTCCTATATTATACAGCCAAATGAATATTGCCCTGAAGAAACATTCATGTCCAAAATCAAGACAAGACCTCAAATTGCCTTTATAAGTACATTCAGCACTTCTCTTTTACTCACCCTAACTTTAACTTTCACCCTAACTTTGCAACAGCTGTTCAGACTGTGGTGGAGAGGAAGGGTTTTTATTGTGCTTAGTCTGTCAAACATTTTCACTTACTATGCTTTGCTCCACTGAGCAGGACTCATTTTTTATGTTGTCAGTGTCGGCATTTGATCACGCTTTAACTGTCTTACTCCTCTTCTGTAGTCAGCATACTTTATCCCATAGAGACAAGGGCAGTCGTTGTTTTTCAGCTTATTATATTTTAGCATAGGTCTGTGCTTTTACACTAAACTACGGGTCTGACAATAGCAAAGGCTCTCAGTCCTAAGTAGTTTTAATTTCACTTGGCATGCAAAGACACTTCTGGGCCTGAGGGAATTTCACAGTGGATGTGGTTAGAGTTAAATCTGGTTCAAACCACAAACAAATCCATGAATACTAACAGGACACTGTGAAAATCTTACTCTCTCTTTGGCTGTGATCACTTATATTTGTCCCTCAAATACTCTCCACTAAGTAGCGGCACAGTTAGCTTGGGTTTTGAGTGGCAAGATTGTGAGTGTGTTAGTTACTTTCACTGGTTTTAATAATTGTGATTGGAAATAAATGCTTAAGTGACCCTGGAAGGTAGAGTATATTCTATTTTATTGCCACAGAGTATCAATAGGTAGAGCTGGTCACAGCTGAAATCACAGCTGAAATGACCTCTTAAAGGGGCCTAAATCTAAATCTAGTGAGTCTTATGTTATTTGTCACATTATGCCATGTTCTATAGTGCAGCATTGTATCGCTGAGCCTCATTGTCTTGATAGAATTCAAAATTTTATATTGTTTCTTGTTTTCATTCATCAATGTTCTCTCACTACAATACCCAGAATGCATTACACAAATACTTAGTACAACAGAGAACCCCCGTGGTGTCATCCAGTCTGACTAAAGGCTAATAAATACAACCCAGATAGCCTTAATGTAACTCAAACACTGAACAAAATTTTGAAGAAAAGAATGATTCTGTCTTTATTCAGCACAAAATCCGTGCCGACTGAGAGTTTTACCCTCAGAGAAAAGAAGCCAAACTGAAGGTATGCATGTAGCCATGTTGTTATCTTGCTAACTTTAACTTCTAGTTTATTGTCCTCCTTATCTGACAAGTCATTTTTATCATTTTTAAGAAATCCATTCTCTCGGTCATAACGTAGTTTTAAAAACAGTTACTATAGTTATATGGCTGCAACCTTCTGCAGTTACCAGATAGAAAAAACATTCAAACAGCTTGCCCCCCAAAAATCCACCCCTAAGTAGTTACAGTTTTTCACGTTCCTCCCACCTTCAAGACGCATCATCAGAAGGGTGTTTTCCTGGAAACACTTTAACTGGAAAATCTTACTCTTGAATTTACTGCAGCACTGCTGTAGAATGTGAGTAGGCCTGTTTCCAACTGATGCAGTGATGCTCTATTTTTTATTTTTTCCAGAATGTCTCTTTAAGAAGGTTTATTGATCTCCTGTCTCTTTTGTTGAAAGTATGTCAGGATGTCTTTCTCTGTATGCACGCGTGTTCCTTCAGCATCTGATCCTGGCCGTATATGGTGACACTCCTTTGTTGAAAGAAGCTCCTGTGTTTACAGGACATTGGACATGCACTGTATAGAATTACCAACCGAGTAACCCAGGTCAGTGTGTAGAGTGAAATGAAGGCAGGTGGACACCCAGTCAGACGTCCGTGGTGTGGTCAGGCTTTTGAGCTCAGCCGTGGCGACCTTAGAGAAACAGTATGTTTTTGCATTATAGATGAGGAAGTACCTTTGTTTTTTAACTCAGTTGAAAAGTGCAGTTCCCACAGTTGGCCTATCGATGCCCTGCCCACAAGTGCATTCTTTCATAGTAACTGTGCCAAGATTTACAGAACACTGGCAAACAATACATCCAACATAATGAGAAATCATAGCACATTTTGTTTAGATTTGCTACATAAAGTCGTGGTTTCAGTTTAAAATGCTTCTCTACTGAGCTGGACTAGTTGTTATAGATTATCGAATCAAGGCAGATTTGAAACAACAAATGTGCCATAATGCTAATTATCAATGTGAGACTCAAGGCACCTCACGATTTGATTAATGATTTAGTGTGCTAGGGTATGATTATAAAACATCCCTCCATTTTTGATTTCTATAATATACATTATGATTTGTAATAATTTTAACATGGTTTCACTGTACTTTTTGAAAATTGACATTGTATATGTGTGCATTTGAGGCTGTTTCTTCTCCTTACATATTTAAAAATGACTTGCATGATAGTAGCACCAGCTGGAGAGACTTTAGACTACCACATGTGCTTATGTAAATGAAAGCTACATCCAGCGTGCTTTACATATATATAAAAACGTGCCATTTTCTGTTGTTATAGCAGAGTTGCTCTGAAATTCAGCTTATGTTTATTATGGTTTTGGGACTTTTAGTTCATATACTTAAAATTTGTGAGCTGTTGGTGACTGCAAACAATAACGCATTACTGAGATCCTGCATTTCTTTCCCCTCCTTCCAGCTGGACTGTTCCAAATTATCGCACCTTGTAAAGTCTCTGGCTGTGTGTGAGTTTATTTTACAGTAAGGGAAAAAGCAGAGCCCATATAAAAATGGGGATTGTTGAATATCTAAGCATCAAAGCTTGTGATTAAGCTCCTGTGTAATACCCAAGGGCTTGTTGTCTGTCATCTCCATAGTGGAGCCCCTCTATTCATTAGCCTCTAGGCCAGGCAGATTGATCCTGTAAGGCAACACCGCTCTTACTGTAGCCAGACACGTCCTTCAGCCCTGCACTGACTCTGTGTGTGGCTCTGGGAATCAGCTTTTTTCCTGCCTCTCTTTCTAACGAGTATTTCTACTATACACTTGAATAGATGAATAAGAGGCAAAGGTGTTTTTTTTTAATTATCAAATATATTTACTGATCTTGATTATTGAATGGGAGCAAACATATACAAATAGTTCAATTTTGCAGTAGTTTATCAGACTGTGTCCAGCTTAAACAGAGAAAGCAATACATAAAATACTGTGCACACCTTTTATGCATCTGAGAAAATGATCTTTAAAGCTGATTATCTTGGCATTAAGTGTTTTTTTTTTTGTTCAGAAACACAAACAGAGTACATACAAATAAACAAAATATTGTGATTTTATGTGTATGAATGTGCTACCTCAGTCTGTGTGCTAGCTTAATTATGTGTGGCTTAATTTTTGTGTGTGTGCGCTAGCTTAATCAAAGCCCCCTCCTAAACTCTAGCTGTAAGCAGAGAAAGCCCACTATTTACAGTTAGTGTCCAATACCTAGTTTGTCTAATCAATCCTTCATTAAATTTAATCAGGTGTGCTGCTGAAGGAGTTGAACAAATCCATGCACAGTGTTCTTTTAACCAAGATATTAAGAATATTTTTTTAAAAGCAACAAAAAAGTCTTAAGTTTTACTTTATTTGTGTTTATTTGTATCTATTCTAATGTTATACAGTGTTCTTACCCAGGCTAAACACACTTACTGCCAAAATGACTAGTTTTAAACAGTTTTCATGGCTGAGACTTTTGCACAATTATGGATATTTAGTCTCTAAATCTTCTCTCGTCCGTGTACCACCACCTGATATGTTATAATAGTTCGTGACGGTCAGCTACATGTTATTGCTGTTGGAAACAAAATCTTCTATTTCCAAAAAAGTAACTTTCAAAAAACACTGTTAACTTTCAATGTAAGTTAATGTAAATGCATTTAGTCTAAGCCTTTTCAGAACACAAGATCTATTTGTCATGAAATTTTGGCACAAAATAAATGGCAGCCTGGTATTTTAAGACAAAGTGAAAGGTTTTGTTCCAACAGCGTTGATATCTACATTGCAGTCAGTGACAACGGTATGATATCAGGGCTCATAGACATACCTGAACAAACAAACAGCATGTTTTACATCCTATTGTATAACATTACACTATAAGCGTATTTCAAAAATAAGTATTTAAAAAGCTAAAAATGAGAAGGTATACAAATGCATGCTCTCTCATTGGCTGAGCAAGTTTCTGGACAACTTTCTGGTGGGCCAAATTGGTCAGCCCTGCTGTAGACAGGAGTATTGAGGAGCACCAAAGCAAACAGACCATATGCTGTTTATTTATTTAGATGTTTTAACACTCTTTTAAACAGTCTGTATATTTGAATAGGAAAATAAACACCCATCCCAAATACATCTTGCTACTATTTTCCTTTTGGGCTTTGCTGCATTTGAGTTTAGTATTGACTGTTCAATAATTGAATCAGAAATGTTTTAATAGAGCATCACTGAAAATAAAACCAGTCGCTTTCAGGTTGTTATACCAATGTATTCACATTTGCAGATTCCCCGTGGGAGCAGTAAGTGCTTACCTCTACCATGTAACCATGCAAATGCCTGTCTGGCTTGTGTGCTGTCCTCCCTCTCAGTGAGAGAGTGACCAGGTGTAGGAGCCTTCATAATGGACAGCAAATCGCACAGCTGAGATCTGAACCTGAATCTGCAGGGCAGGGGTCACTAATCTAATCCAGAAAGGGCCGCACAGCTGCTAGTTCTCATTCCAATCGAGCAGAATCACACCTGATTCCACTTGTTTAATCAGTAGTTTTCAGTCTTCAGACAGTTGATTAGTTCTATGAGGTGTGCTCCTGCTTGGTTGGAACGAGTGGCCCTTTGAGGTTGAGATTTGTGACCCCTGCTGTAGGGCGCCCCTCTGCTCTGTCGAGCAATAAGAAGTGCTTCTGTAAGGGCACCCTCCGGGGTGTTCTCTCTCTCTCTCAAGAATTATTTTAGTACAAGTCTGAAACCAGTGCTGAAACCAGATTACCCTGCAGCAAGATCTGGAGTGCTGTCTAATTAAGTATGCTCGCGATGTAACATTAGCACAGAGCTTCTTTTTCTGTATAATGGCTTAAAGCTCAGCAGTCATATAGCTCTCACTCATTGTTTAAATAATCCTGTGAAAAGATAATTCCCTAAGGCTGTATACAAGGTATCTTAGGAAAAATGGTTCTGTATAGTATCAAAAAAGGTTCTTTGACTTATTAAAGGGCCTTATCTAAGACACCATTGATTATATTTGGAAGTCATTGATTTAATCTATGTATTATTTTGATGAATAACTGAGTAGTCAGATGTTTTAAAAATGAACAGTAACAGACGCGACTGCAGCTATTGAAAATTTTCATTTTCGAATGTTCTGTCGAATATTTGAATACTTTAAGAATAATGACAGCTCCAGACATGTGTTTCACTTTTATAAGTAAATGAAAAGTGACTTTTTAAACATATCATTATTTATTGTTAATATGACTGTTATTATTTTCATTTATGTATTTGCTTATTCATGAAACTTAAAATGCTAGAAGGTAATGGAAAACATCACTTATAAACAAATATTGTCATAAGAAGTGGCTTAAAGTGCTGTTCTGGGGTATCCTGCCCAATCTGGCAACCTGGCCCAGATTGCTGAGATTGTTTAATGTGCAGAGGAAGATTTTTTGGCTCTTTTTTTTTCTTTTGGTCAGCGCTTTTTTAATGATGCATGTAAGGGCTTTGTCTACTCTTACTGGTTGTTAAAATAATCCTGTGAAAATCTAATTCCCTAGGGCCGTATACAAGGTATCTTAGGAAAAATGGTTCTGTATAGTTTCAAAAATGTTTCTTTCCATGTAAGGGCTTTATCTAAGGCAGATTGCTGAGACTGTTTAAACATGCAGAGGAAACAGCGTCTTTTTAACCACATTGTACTAAAAGACTGAACACAGCCTTTTGGTCAGCTCTTGTCAGCGAGTGACGGGGTGACCATGTTTTACACATTATACATGACCATTACATTCTATATGAGCCACTCAAAAACCAAGTTATACCCAAACACATGCAAAACTCAGCTGATTTAGTGTTCCTCCAGGCCCAGTCTGAGTATGTTTCCTTATGCTCCAGACAGACAGCTCGCTGTAGTTTATTCTCGGAAATAAATGCAGTGGAGAGCATGTTAGCTGGTAATTCAGAGCTGCAGGAAAGACATTTGAACTGCACTGGGTGATTAAAACCGACATTATCGCCTCAAATTAGAGCTCTAATACAGCCAGACTCTGAATACGGCTGAGACATCACTGCTGCTGTGAAAGGCTATCCATACATCACTGTGTTTGCATGACATGTAGGTGGATTATCTTGCTCTCTTTAGATGTGATGCTAGTGCTCTACTGGTGTCTCGCTAGCATTTGCCTTCATAAACAAAACTTTTTTTCCTGTCAAACTGATAAAAACCGATGCATAGAAGCATGTGCTTACACAAAATCAGGTAAAAGTTCTAGTTGATCGAATGGCTTTTCCGTTTTAATTATCTGATCAAATTTCATCAAATATTCATTTCAGCCCTAATTAAAAACCTGCATAACCTTTTAAAGATACTAAAATACTTAATGCTAAAGAAATAAATAGGGAAGACAAAACAGATCAAGGCACTGTGTTAAATGGAAAAGGTCATGATGACATATATTCAGCTTGTCAAGCTTATTCACATTAAATCCCTTCAATTCTCAGACTTATTACATCCTGAGTCTTATTATATAGTAATTATATGGAAATAACATTCTTATAACTTGTTCTTGAGTTATAAGAGTAAGGAAATGAAAGCCTGGACCCACCAGCAGGTCCTGGGCATTAAATGAGTTAATGCTTAAATTATTAAGTTATTTCCTAAATGTGAACACAAGACCAATTTGAAAAGCTCAGTCCACAGCTATAAAGTTTTATATCTGAATAAAGTCTGTTGTGTTTTGTGGCGTTTTGGAATGAATCATAGATGAGTGTCATGGTGAATACCAAGCCTCACTAGTCACAATAGCATACGTAATGTTTTAGGCTGAAGAGTCAAAGTGAAACATAGTTTTTGTGCGACTTGACGGTTTCCTAACCCTGATCTGTCTAGACACAGGCTGAATAATGTGAATTTTCACAAACCCCACACTAATTAGCGCACTCCTTTTTCCACTGTGGAAAGCGACACTATTAACACTTACATTACACACTGTGTAAATACATGCTGTACACTGGAGATCACATTCACACTGTAGATGTTAATAATTTAGCCTTAAACTGCTGTAGATTGAATAGGTGGACAAAGATAAATGTTTCGGTTTTGTCACATCCCAAAAGCGATGAATGCAAAACAGGCTGTTGATGTAGTTCAGTTTCCAGTATATGAACTGAAGAGTGTCGCAGTGTTTACATACTACCCCGATATTTCAATAAAACGAAGAAGTTTTCCATAATCTGGGCCCTTTGAGGCTTATAAACTGGGGAACTCAGTTTCACTTATTTGGGAGTCAGGCTCAGTACATTAGTTAAGCTGTTTTTTATTTAAGGATCGTTCGTTTAAGGATCTTTGTAGCCTTTGTTTGTGATTGTTGCAGCTGCAATGCTTAATTTTGCACCAGCTTTTCTCAGTTTTTGCCACAATATTTGGACTTTGTTAGATTTTTTGGGTTGCGAGGGGATGAGAGTTTACAATAAAACTGTAGATCTTGGTGATGCTTGCAAGCCTAATGTATTGCTTCAATTTTTTTGAATGTAGCCTTTTTTAAGTGTACCCCTGAGAAAAGAGAACATACAGACATACAGACACACTTTTAAAAATAATTAAAAACTGTTTGAAATGCGCAAAGAAAAGAGTTTGTAGTGTTTCATACTGAAATAATGTAATCAAACTACACACCATGTTTCTACGGTCAAATATTCAGGAAAAATGAGGAAGAAAAATGCATTCTTATTATTGTCAGAAACTTTCTGTACACCATTTTGCTAAAGGTGTGTGTATCATCACGTTTGACCTCTAATCCTGCCTTCACTGCCCTCTGCCTCCTGGCAGCCCTGTCCGTCTACCAGCTGCCCTCTGCAGGGGATTTCATCATAACTCCACAGGCCTGGGGAAATGCCCAGCCTCCTCCTGCGTGCTTTTCCTGCACTCACTCTCTCTTTGGCTTTCTTCTTTGTCTCTGCACTCCTCTCTGTCGCTGAATGAAAGTGGCTGTATCAGCTCTGTGGTGGTGCAGACTGAGGGGGTCTGTGGGTTAATGTGTAATACAATTCTGAAGCTCACTCTCTGAGTCAGTATGAGTAACAGCAGTACATTGAGACAGGACTGAGTAAAAGATTCGTCTCACGATCTTATCCTGCGGAACTTTTTGAAGACTGAGCAAAGATGGTCATAGCGAGTACCAACAGAGATTTGGCTAACGCAACAGTTTTAATGTGATAATTGCTGTAATATGCTGAATCTGGTTTCATGGGCAGCCAATAGGAGTGTAAAAGTGTTTGTGAAGATCCTGGAATGTAAGAATCAATTATAATTCATTAAAATCACATTCCATAAAGCGCAGCATGTCTGCAATGTTGCATATAAAATCTGTATTGCCAGTGTTTTGAGGAGAGGCACTAGTAGTGGATGATACACTGATTGAAATTCTTCCTAAGGAATTACCCACAAATAAGTGACATTCAAACAGTGCAAAACATGCTAACCTGAATGGCTGAGTCAAGGATCTTTGGGATCTCGATATATATATATATATATATATATATATACATACATATATATATATATATATGTAGACAGCGCCGTGGTCTCATGGCCTGGTGCTGCCAAGGTCAGAAATCCACAACTCAACAGCTGCCACTGATAGCTTGAATAACTGTAATATTTACTAAACTTCAGCAGAGTCTGACACTTGGCGATGTGATGAAGAGTGTTTGGGATGCACATATAAGACAAATAACTTGAGAAATTTAGATGTGAAACAACATTTAGCACAGTTTTTGCTGGACTCATAGAAGCTGCATCACAGATTTATCTATAAATTGTTCAGTTCATTCAGTAAACCTACCTTGTATCTACACTCTTTATCTATTTTATCACCTCCACTTACTGTGTAGGCACACTTTGTAGTTCTACAATTACAGACTGTAGTCCATCTGTTTCTCTGCATACTTTGTTAGGCCCCTTTTACCCTGTTCTTCAATTTTTAGGAACCCCACAGGACAGAGCAGGTACTATTTGGGTGGTGGACCATTCTCAGCACTGCAGTGACACTGATATGGTGGTGGTGTGTTAGTGTGTGTCCACTCGCTGTCCACTCTTAGACACACCTACCTTGTTGGTCCTCCTTGTACATAAAAAGATGAAACACATGCTCTACAATCCGTAACTGCAGAACTACAAATTGCACTTATATGGTAAGAGGTAAGTGTAGATACAAGGAGGAGTACTTAATGTATTTCCTGAAGTGGCATGTGAGATTTCATGGTGCAACGACTCATTTCTTGAAGATTTTCCTGAGTTGAATTATTATGAGGTCAGGGATTTACACCCTGAGTGGCGATTGTATGATGTTGTGTTTGTGTGAGTGCCTTGAGAGAGTGGGTGTTGAATGTTGGTGTTGCTAATGTGGATCATGTATAATTGATGATCGCACATAAAGGCCCTGTGTTGGATCTGTCAATGGTCAAATGAAAGCCTTTTGTGTTTTATTGCCCAGCTCTTTAATGTAAACTCCTAATTATTTACACAGTAGTGGCATAAATAATAATAATATGAAAACAATATGGCTTTTTTTGGATTATTACATTTAAAAGTACTCCAAGAATTTTATTTTGGCTAAAATATGAGCACATACTTTACATACCAAAATTGGGGCAGATGCCTTTTTACCATTTTATCTGCCAGTAAAGCCAGATTCAGCCTACTTCAGTTGTTGCCGTAGGCAATAATATATTTCTTTTAATCAGCCCAAACTCTGCACTAGTATTTTCTATCACTATAACAGTCTTCAATGCTTTTTCTTCACGTTTTTTGTTAATTTGAACTCTCAAGGTGAGAAATCTTGAAGATGGTGTGGTCGTCTTCATAATATCTTGCTGATTTAAGCTGAAGTTTAGACCCAGTGGTGCTATCGGGTCAAGGCTAGGGAGGAGGGGGGGAGGCTGGAATGTTTCACATTCCTCAGTTCACCACCCTCACTGTCGCCAGCAAACATTGGGACAGGAGAACGTGAATAATCACACGTTTATGTAAGCCTCATAAACTGAGCCTAACTGTTTATTACACAATCAGATCTGATTAGATATTCAGTTCAGGATGGGATGGTTGCTGGTTTTACTGATGTACCATAATGTATAATCACACTGTCTAAAATTGTCATAATTTCAATAACAGTGTACAATTATTGTCTTTTTAAAGAGCCAGTGGAAGTAAATACAGCCACATATCAGGCCAACATATTGTTACTACTGAAACAAAACCTTGTATGGTAACATTACTAGAGAAGGAAAAGTTATTCTTAACTTCAAATGTATCAGTGGATATAAGAAGTGGATATAAGAAGATTCTATACCAGGCAGTTTGAAATCATTGGTCTAATTAACGAGTAATGTTCACACAATGTAAAGGGAAGCTGCTGTGCTTAAATGATGCAGAAAAATAAAAATAAATGTTCTGGTTTTGATATGACAGCTATGATTTGTTTTCAAAGTTGTACACTGAACAGTAACCAATAGTGGTGCTCGTGATAGTTTCATATTTAATAACTGTGGTTGATATTTTGTTTGATTTATTTATTTGATGTTATAAAGAAATATTAGAGTTGAATGTAACCTTAGCAGTGTTGCACCTGTGATATAAAATGATTTCAGCTTTTTAACCCCTTGAACTCCCAGGCTTATTACATACTAATGCTTATTATTCAGGAACTACAGGGACCTCATTGCAAACTGGCTGACCTATTCTTATTTTATAGAAGTGTGTAGTAAAACTTTGGGACCACCAATGGACCTGGCCATTTAAGGGGTTAAACATTTCTGTACATTTTACACTATTGTGTAATATAGCATTATTTATGGTCAGTCATTATGATAGGGAATTTTATACTGTCCCATCCAAACTTTCAGTGGTCACTGGACTTGGCTATTTATGTACAATTCATTGAATTGTATTGATCTAGACAAACAGAAATGCAAAAACAGAGAAGAGAAACTGTGTGAGAAAGAGAGAGAGACTGGATTAGTTGTTACCTGGCAGTACGTTAAAGAGGCGGTTTCGTTGGAATGTGGTTGCCAGGCCACACAGTCATGGCCACAACAGATGTATAGGGTTTTTCCCAGCCTTGATAGCCTTTGTGTGCAGGTGCCCTCTCACACGTGCTCCTCCAGTTAGAACAAAGAGTCCATTGCCTTCACAAGCAGCTGAGACTGTAGAAGGTTGTAACCTTGAATGTTTCTGTGAAGTATTGATAATCAAGTGGGGGTGTTTGTTGCTGAAGTGGGGCCGGACTAATGACTAGAATGAGGATCATGATTACTTAGCTTAGTATTAAAATCACAATTATTTGTCACAATTATTTTGTTGCACTTTATGTTGAATCATCAGAAAATCATTTTCTTTATAAATTTCTTCAAACATGTAAATATTTACATCAAAAAAGGATTTTGGTCACATGAGAGTGCATCTTTTAAATGCTAAATCACAACAAAATTAGACTCAAAATAAAAATAAACATTCTGACACAGAAAAACGCAGCCACATAAAAAGGATTTATGCCTAGTATAAGTATTTAAATTTAAAAATTTACAAAACGCTACATAACGAATACCCATGTTTGGGTATTTATTATGTAGCCTCAGTGAAAGTTACTGTAAAAATTCCTGTAAATTTACAGTATCTATTTTACAGTAAAAGACTGCTTTGTTATTTTACAGGATCAAACTTAAAAGACTAGGCATTTAGAGTGATGCATTAGTTTACAGTAACATACTAGATAATGCAATTAACAGTAATTTGCTGGCAGAAGAGTAGAATACAGTAAAGTACTGTAAAACATTTACCATGAATATACAGTACTTTACTAGTAACTCTGCTGCCAGTAAATTATGATTCATTTATGGTACAGTGTAGAGCAGTGTAGAATAAGTGAAAGGCCATAAATACTGAGCTGTAAAGAGCAACATTTTGTACACATTTGCAATTAATATTAATAATAATTAATAATTAATAATATATTATGCTTTGAAACAACGAAAGTACATAACGTAGCGTGTTTTAATGTGAACAAGTTGCCAAAGGACAAGTTGTTAAGGACGTGATTGAGAAGGCACAGACAGCGCTGTGGTTACCAGGCTAACTTGGCTACCCTAACTGCTGTTAGCTAGTGTTAGCATTAGTTCATTGGCTCATCTGAAGAGGCAGCCTCTGTTATTCAGGCCTTATCTGAAATGAAAACCTTCCGGCTTTACCAGTAGTGACCAAAAGATCCCTTTGCCATTTTGAATAAATTTTTAATGTTATCAAGTGAACAGCTCCGTTTGCTGCAAACTTTTTCTTCAGGCTATTGCTTGTTTTAGCCTGCTAGCACCAGTGCACCACTTTACCCTGTTTGTGTATTGTTAAGAACTTCAGTGCATTCTGATTCCCCTCCGGTTGACCGAATGTCTGCTTATTGACTGTTATGGATGATGAACTATCAAAGTTAGAGCACATTGTTAATAAGCTCACAGATTTTTTAGCTAGAAACACAAGCCTGTCAGCATGATATGACTTAATACAGCATATTTCATGCATTGGAATAAAATGGGATACCTAACGTTAGCCAAATAGCTAACTTTAGCTATTCACCAGTATTTCAGTTGATGCAGTGAATGCTTTAAAATGTCAAAAAAGCCTAAAATTAATTCAGATGAATTCGGAATGAAAATATAGTCAGCTTGTCCGATTATCCAGTGGAAGTTGTTAGAATAAAAGGAGCAAACTCTTTCCATCGTGCTCTCTGAGAATGCCATTACTGACTGTGCTGAAATTCATCATTATGCATGATGTGTGGCATTATAATGATTCATGAGAATTCCTGCACTGTTCAGTAAGAGTTTGCAGCAATTTTAAATATTTGAAAGGACAAAAGGGAAAAGATTGTTTTCATGGCCTGCATTCTTTTTCAGTCGCTCATAAAACATCTTTTTTTTTTTAACATTCTCACATCATGAAGAATGTTACACTCAGTAATCAAGCAAGAATGTTTAATGGTAGCCGTGTAACCACAGCTGGAGCTTAAAACCATAATCCAGTAAAAGTGTTGTTACGTTAACCCTTTAAGGGGCCAGGACATTGCAGTTTGTCAAGCATGCAGTCGGTCAGTGTTCTTAAGCATGATGATGGCAATACCCATGATATGCTTAGAAAAGCTTACTGTGATGTAATGTGGCATAATTTATCATGATAAATATGATAAATCCACGCTAGTGGATCCAAATTTTTATTTCACACTCCTATAACTTAATAATAACTCTGCCAGTTTGCACTGTAGTCCAGTTCATTCAATGAAATACTGACTCAAGTAGAAGTAAAAGTATAAAAGTGAAGTAGAAAAACTCTTTAAGTACTGAGTAACTTATAGAACTGCAGTGGAACTTATTATCGATTAGCACTGGAACTGATGTTAGATGTAGTTCTTCTTTTTTCAGATCCATTGGTCTAAAAACATGGCCTGTCTGTATAGTGCAGTGTAAAATAGAACTGGCCTGGCCTGAGTTAGTAAGACTTTTCAGATAATGACCCATAGAAATTTAGCTTGTCTTAGATTTTAATATTCTGTGACTGTCTGATCCATTTAGTCATAACAACTGTGTTTTACAGGCTGAGCAGTTCTAGTCTCACACTGGAAACAGCTTCTCTCAAAGCAGGTCTGAGTGATTAGCATGCATAATATTAACCACAAGCAGAGTCGTAATCCAAATGATGCGATAATGAAAGCCAGAAAACTGGGCCTACTAAATTACTGATTGGGCCTCTCTGTGGAAAGATAAATTGATTCATTTATAAATAGCTTTTATGGTGATTTCTTTTCAGGAGGACATGATTTTGCACAAGGTGCAGTCATCCATAAATATGAGGGAGAGAGAGAGAGAGAGAGAGAGAGAGAGAGAAGGAGACAGATTAAAGAAGAGAGAGGGAGGAAGACAGATAGAGAAGAGAGAGAGAGAGAGAGAGATTAAAGGAGAGAGAAGGAGACAGGTTGAAGGAGAGTGGAAGAGAGAAGGAGACAGATTGAAGGAGAGAGAGGGAGGAAGACAGATAGAGGAGAGATAAAGAGAGAAGGAGACAGACTGAGGGAGAGAGAGAGAGAGAGGGATATATATGGAGGAGAGGAAGAGAGAGCGAGAGAGAGGAGACAGATAGAGGAGAGAAAGAAAGAGAGAGAGAAGGAGACGGATTGAAGGAAAGAGAGGGAGGAAGAGAGTTAGAGGAGAGAGAGAAGGAGAGGAGGCAGATCTGAAGGAGAAGGGAAGGAAGACAGGTGGAGGAGAGAGAAGGAGAGAGATTGAAGGAGAGTGGAAGAGAGAAGGAGACAGATTGAACGAGAGAGAGGGAGGAAGACAGATAGACGAGAGAGAGATAAAGGGAGAAAGAGACAGACTGAAGGAGAGAGAGAGAGAGAGAGAGAGACAAAGAGGGATATATATGGAGGAGAGGAAGAGAGAGTGAGAGAGAGGAGACAGATTGAAGGAGAAAAAGAGGGATACAGAGGAGAGAGAAAGAAAGAGAGACCCATTGAAAGAGAGAGAGGGAGAGAGAGACAAATTTTAGGATGGCAGGACCGAGAGAGAGAGAGAGAGAGATAGAGAGATAGAGAGATCGAAGCCAAGGTCACTTTTTGGGTGCATAACTCATTTTGCTCCTGCTAATCTCACTGAGCTCAATCAAAGCAGATGTGCTGGTCGTGTTGTATGAATAAATCCCCTCTACATGGTGAGCTCAGTCATGGCCCATCGGCCTTTTCTGCTATCACAGTTGAAAGTGTGTGGAGGAGGTTGTGTTTAAGGTCTAGACATTTCCATCTCAGTTCCTCCAGCTGTGTGAGTAATGCCAGCCTTACACTAAACAACAACAAGCGATTTCACTGTCGCAGACAAACTTCCAGTATTAGAGTTTGTTCCCCCCCTTAGTTGCAGTAACAGTCTCTACACTTTTGAGAAGGCTCTACGCAAGATGTTGAAACATTTGATTGTATTCAGCCACAAGAGCATTAGTTCTGTCTACTCAAACCCATCCCAGCTGTGTGGCCTGTGTAGTCCTGTGTAATATGCTGCTGGTGGCTGACGCACCAATTATATTGAGAAATGACAACAATCACTTGACTTGACAAGCTTTGGATAGATGTAGCTCAGTCACTCCAGAAAGCACAGTTCCACTGCTCCACAGCCCAGTGCTGGGGGCGAGTTGACCCATTCAGTGTGCTTTTCTATAGAGAATGTATAAACGGTATCGCATGTAGCTTTGAGTCCACCATAAAGTAGCTGAATTAACTAAATAGAAGACTGTCTGGATACTTTTGAACATGCCATGCATAAATCTCTGTTGTAGAGCTTCAGCAGATGATTGTTGAGCACTGAAGGTTGCTGTCGTAATACTGTAGTGGTTTGACTGAGGCCTTGAGTAGAGTTCTCGTATTATTCAGTCATTAGTAGCTGAATAAACAGATTTGTATTTGAAACATTTCCAGATAACGTAACATGGCTCCACTAACGATTCTAAGAATCTAAGTGGTCTGGTATGCGACATTTTGTTTTAGTTTCATTTCACGAAACTTATGATCAGCCCTATTATTGTGATGATTGGTGGTTTAATGTTCTGTTTTTCACTTCTGCGTTTTTGGTGAATAAACTGGTGATTGAGATGATTCCAGCTAAAGTGACTCAGTGTCTGTGTACTTTTTTGTACTTTGGTCAGACTTTCGATTTAAATGGTAACAGCATAAAGCTCGAGTCTTCTAGCTGTGGTTTTGTTTTGTAAAGCTGGTAGAAGGTCAGAAATCCCTGAATGGCACATGGCAGATGATGGAAGAGGCTTGACCTGTGTGGTTTTTTGGGTCTCTGAATGGAGCTGATGACTGAGGCTAAGTGACAGCACTGCACGGTTGAACACTGTTAGGCACTGTTCTCCCGTAATAAGCTTCTTATGCTTATTAAGATTCTTATGATTCAGTTGATGATCTTTTTTGTACATAGCAGGCGACACTTAAAGTACGAGCCTAAAGTGGCCACATTGGCTGATTAGCTATCTTTCTAGATAGCTTTTTTGCAGTTTCAATAAATGTGTTTTCTTCTTTCTTTTAAAATGAATAAAGAAAACAATCGTAGTTAGCTTAAATGATTGCCATCAGGGCTTTATGTAATAATTCTGACATGCCTAGATACTTTGACTAGCCTGAAAATGCTACATTACAAACAGCTAACAGCTTTTAGTTATTATGAACTTTAACTTTTTAACTTTTTAAAAAGTAAGCAACTGAAAATGTATTGAACTTATAATAGTGAGTTGACAGAACAGCAATCAGCGCATTACAATCCGTCAATGAGTGTGTTTACATGCACTTAAAAAGACGAGAACTGCAGAAAATCAGATTTTGTCTGTAATTTCTTAAAGGCAGTTAAATGCATTTACATACGCTTGAGTAATCAGATAATGGTCTAACATGAGTCAGGCAATAATCTGATTTCTGCTTTGCAACCTGACAATAAACTCACTCAAGATGTGACGTGAACATAATGTAAAACTAAAACGGCTGCTGCTTTTTTTAAACATCGAGTCACTTCTGCGGAAAATACGAACATGCATCATTTAGAAAATGAAGAATATTAAAATCCTTAATTTCATCAAGCATGTAGTTGGTTTCATTGTCACTCCAGAAGTATTTTGTGGCCACCTTGTGGGTGCTGTGTTAAATGCTGCTTGCGGTTTCTGGAAACAGTCCACTGTTTCCCACATGTGCAAACAGAAAAATGAAAGAAATCAGAGTAAGGGGATACATGTGCAGAAAGACTCGATTGCTGAGCTAAAAATCAGTTCTCTTAAATGGATTTCTAGAAATCCAATAATGGCCTTAATCTGATTTAAGAAATCGGAGTAAGCTGTTTACATGACCATTTGAATAATTAGAAAACAATTAAATATGATAATGATTGAATTATTGGTGTACAACACCCTCAACGTGTTATTTGAGACATTTAAACATTAAATCATGTATTTACAGTGTTGAATTCTTCTTCTTATTCTTCTTAATATTATTATTTTGTTTGTTGTAATACTATATTATTTTGTCGAGTTACTGGAAGATACCAGGACATTAATTTGAGTCCATATTGCTCACCTCTAGCTGTAATCATGCTGCTTGTTGAACAATGTTCATAAACAGCCTGAACGTAACCAAAGCCTGAGTTTATCACCCTTTATATGATTTTGTTTTATGGCTCACTTTTGTTTCACTGTGCTTCAGTTTCATTCTCATTTCCGATCAGGTATCCAGAGCTTATTTTGACAGTCGGCTTGTGTTCCTTTCGACTTTGATGTTTGTGAGAAAGCGGGAGCTCTTCACCTCAGATGATGTTAAATACGTAGTCTAGTCATGATTATACTCAAGAGAGAGTAGGAGCAGATCAGTCAGTACTAATCATCACAGAGAGCACACATTTACCATAGCAGGATGTCCCTGCCATTGTGGTCAGTCATTTCTGTTCCTTTTTTACTGAGTCATTAACACTGCATTTACTGGTTGTCCTGTGACCTTAAAGGAACTTCCTGTCAAACAATGCAGCATCCTCCAGTAACTCCCATTGAAATGGTCAACAATAAAAGCCAAATTGTGAAACGGATGACAACACATATCCACTGAATGCTGAATCAGTTCTCCACGTTATTTAAAAAAAAATGTGTTGCTTGGCAACAGTTTGTCACAGTTACGCATGTATGGTGGATTGTTTGATATGTAAAGAATGTGATCTAACAAAGCTGAAGAGTATAGGTTTTTATTTCATCTGAACAACACATGAATAGGATGAATATACACCGATCAGGCATAACATTATGACCACCTCCTTGTTGCTGTGCTCATTGTCCATTTTATCAGCTCCACTTACTACATAGGTGCACTTTGTAGTTCTACAATTACAGACTGTAGTCCATCTGTTTCTCTGTGTACTTTGTTAGCCCCCTTTTACCCTGTTCTTCAGTGGTAAGGACCCCCATGGACCCTCACAGAGCAGGTACTGTTTGGGTGGTGAATTATTCTCAGCACTGCAGTAACACTGATGTGGTAGTGGTGTGTTAGTGTGTGTTGCGATGGTATGACAACCTGCATTGTTGGTTTACCCTGTAGATGTAAAGCCAGAGATGATAGCTTGTCTCTTTCTGTTGAGTATGAGCTAATCATCCTCTAGTCCTTCATCAGTGGTCACAGGACGCTGCCCACAGGACGCTGTTGACTGGATATTTTTGGTTGTTGGACTATTTTCAGTCCAGCAGTGACACTGAGGTGTTTAAAAACTCCAGCAGCACTGCTGTGTCTGATGCCACTCAGACCAGCACAACACACACTAACACACCACCACCACGTCAGTGTTACTGCAGTGCTGAGAATGATCCACCACCCAAATAGTACCTGCTCTGTGAGGGTCCATGGGGGTCCTGATCACTGAAGAACAGGGTAAAAGAGGGCTAACAAAGCATGCAGAGAAACAGATGGACTACAGTCTGTAACTGTAGAACTACAAAGTGCACCTATATAGTAAGTGGAGCTGATAAAATGGATAATGAGTGTAGAAATAAGGAGGTGGTCGTAATGTTATGCCTGATCATTGTAAGTCACACATGTATTGATGGCACTTTGATTAAACAAATCAATAAGTGCTTATTTCCATAGGCTTAATAATGATAGTAAAGATTTTTAATAGTTATTGAACATGTATTTTATAATAAAGCATATATTTTACCATAATGTAGCATAGATAAAATAGAGAACGCCCCTAACAGTGGGAAAATCACTGTAAAGCAAGCCCTTCATGTTTTATTGTTTTATTTTGCCTTTCGGATTAATCTAGGTTGTTGACATTACTCAGGTAGCTTATTTAAATTGATTGTCTTGACTTATGAGTCAATCAATCTCAAGGCAACCAGTTTCCATAAACCTGTCATGTTTTACAATACCCTTCGTTTAAACCTTTACGTGAGAAACAGTAGTAAAAAGGTCACGACACAATGATCTTTAGCCATGTGGTGAACTACAGTAGATAGAAGTTCAGCATTTTAGGAATTATTACCCTTATTTTAGTGTAGAACACTCCTAGGCGTGCCTCATTGGTGCACCACCCTCAGATGAGGCCTGTATTGATTGGTAGTATAAAAGCCACTCTGTTCTGAGCCCTGTCTGGAGCTCTGGCGATCTATGACGGCATTCGTTTCTGTAGTGTAATAAGCTGAAAACAGGAGCTCTCATGTGAAACTGCAAGAGCGGCTGAGTGATGGAGAAAGCGCACTGTTCTAATTGCTTCTTTAAACTTTAATGCTGACAAGAGAATGCAGGCTTCCATTACAGGGCTGTCTGATGTGTCTGAGGGCTCCTCTGTCTCTGCTGCATGGTCGTATTCAGACTTGCCCTGCACTTTCATGTAGTGTCTTGTGATAATATTGCCACTGGCAGGTATAGGAAGACAAAAAATGCACTTACAATTATCGTATCACTGTCGGACAGATATTAGATGTTAGTGCTTCTAATGATGTATTATTTGATGCATTAATCAGCTCATGTTCCATTTGAGTAAAGCAGTAATTAAACTAGCACGCTGTTCAAACTTAAGACGATATAGAGGAAGTCTGTTATATTTGTTTTCATAGCTACTGATTCTGTTTTAATTTGATTCAGATGCTTAATTGTAATACATCTAATATGCTCCTAAAGGCAATCGGAGCTTTCTAAAGTTTTTTCTTAAATTTGATCTTGAGAGGTACTAAGAAAAAGTTTACGTCAGATTCGTGAGGTGTTCTTAAACTGCAGAACTGTTCGCACCTTTGAGCTTTTGAGAACAAATCCCAAATAAATGAATGGTTGATGAATGTCAGAATCTTTGTAAAAACTGCGTAAGTGGCTTTTAAGAAGAAATTTTTTCTTAAGAACCGTTCGTGAGTGAGGCCTGTTGTTAGTACTTTCTAGGGATGTAAGAGTATAAGATATTTTATTGTATTGAATTGTATCACAGCGTATTGCATGTGGCCAATGTATTAACTTGGGGCTGATAGCATTAGTTTGGGACACTATAAAGCACAACTTTTCTTTGAAGTATTGTACTTATATGAGGTTCAACGCTCTAATGAACTCAAAGGGGACATATTAACATATTAACACAAGGCAGATTTTCAGCCACTTCTTATTTTTGCTATAGTGAAAAGAGTATCAAATCGAGACACCACCATGTCGTATCAAATTAAATAATGAATTTTGTGATTCGTTACACCCCTGGCATTCTCATATATTTCATTTTAATGAACTTCAGTGTATTCTGTAAATAAATATAGCTTATGATCAGTGTTGATCAGCAGGTTCTGAGATGTAAAATGGATTCATTTGAACCTTTCTGAGGGGAAGAACACAAAATACACACAGTAGGTCAGTGTTAAATTACTGAAATCAGTAGTTCAGAGCGAAATGTTGGGAAGTCCCTTTTTGCTAACTCTGCCGTTTCAGGTTTTCAGGCTTACAATGGAATGCATTGGAATCTTATATTGCACTGCGTCACTGCATGCTTTTATGATGAATGCACTTTTAATGTGGAAATTCCTCATCCTCTGCCTTTGACTAATATACTGACCTTTTTTTCCCCATAGTACTCTTGATCGCCCTGCGCTGAAACACTGTCCTTGACATGATACAATCTCTCTATTGTTTTATTGTCTCTTTGCTCTGCTCCCTGTTTTGGCTTGAGGATAAAAGGCTGTCCGTATTGACCGGAGATAGGCCCCACCTTAAACAAACACACCGTAGCCCCTCTCTGTTTCGGGCTGGCCTTCCAAAACTCTACTCAGCCGTCCGATAAACAAGGAAATATTATTATCACCCAAAACTGAGCCAACGGTCTCCATGCCAGCGGATCCTGCTCCGCCTCCGCGCTGAATCATTGTTGCATGGCTGTGATGTCATAGGGGTCAAATTCTGTCTGAATGGCTTCACAACTGTTCACTGATTGGTTGCAGGGTGGCTGCCAGTTGCCAGGGAGATTCTCTCCCCTCTGTTTTCAGTAATTTGCATTTGCCTCATGGGAACGCAAGGGTACATATTAACCTTTTTATATGACACCCAACTCCCTCAGTGGCTCTTCTATTTATTATTTGCTCTTGTTTACATTAGTAACACATACTGTCATTGTCATATCAAAACGTCGTAACTCTTTTTTTGTTGTTGTTTTTGTTTTTATTTGGAAAGAAAGCCAGCTGTGAACATTTTGTGACCACCAATAGAAATTATTCTAAATGAATAGCAGTTGTAGTCAGAGTTTGGTTAATGTAGACTGTCTCATACAGTTTTAGCCATTTTCAATGGACTGAGAATGCCCTTCTTTGGCTGGTCAGTCTTGGGAATTGTTCTTTTTGAGTGCAGAGTTTACTGCGTATAACTCGAGTGTTTACTGAGCATTTTAGAGCCAGCGGGAGCGTGTACCTGAAGCTCTTTTACTGAGGAATGACACAATGGGCCATAAAGCCTTGCCCTGAGGAGGGAAATATTTCAAGGCAGCAGGAGGGAGTTCAGCAGGATGCAATGTCTTCACTTTTGTTTTGACCTGACCTGTTCGTTTCCTTCTTGTTAGAGTTCAGTGTGTGAATGAGATGGTAAATGGGTGTCATCCTTATATAGTCTCCTGTGGTCACTGTATGACCACGTCACCATTTCCGCGACCAGGAGAATCTATTCTGTATGCTGTGCAGTTTGATGTGAGAACAGCCGTCAGGAAACAGAGCTCAAAAGTTTTACTCTATTTGAATGTTAGATGACTGACATGGCAATGTTGAAGTATTTTTTTACTTTCCAAGAAATATCACTAATGGTAACATTTACTACACAAAAGTCATCAAAATGAGTCATACTGATCAGTCACCACACAGAACTCTATGACTGGTCAACACAACTCACTGATGACTCTTCCTAACATTAGCAAACTATAGTAACAGCACCACTTTTATTAAATTTTTTTATAGCTAATATCACATATGATCACTTTTCTACACCATTTGAACATGACAGCTGTCCTTTACATTATGTAAGAATTTCATGACAAATGGACCAATAGAAATGCACCAAAATCAATCGAATAAAACTCCTTTACATTGACTTACATTAAAAGTTAAGACACCTTTTGCCCTCGTCTGGAAAGTTATTTTTTTAGGGACTTTTTTGTTTTTTGTGGACAGCGACAATATTCTGTATCCTATTTACAGACAGCTTTTACTTCCTTAAATCCCTACTGTTTTTCCATCAGACTCTGCTGCCTACTTTTAGTGATTTTCAGCCTTTCACCAGAGCATGCAGGGGAAGAACTGTGTGCTAAATATACAATAAATATCTGTAAACATGAACATTTGTAGCAAACGCCCTTATCCACAGTGATTTACTATGGCAGGTGAGAATAACATGACAAGTACTTTAAATCAGTAGCTACAGTGAACTACATATGAATCAAAAAACCAAAACCATTTTTTTTGTTGTTTTTTTTTGACCATGTCGCTGTTTTTTCAGGACTTTCTTTTTATTCTTATTATTATTATGGCCAGCACAAGAAAAAGGACACATGACTGAACATATAAAATCAGTGTAGTATGACAATGCATGTGTTCATGACAGTCACTGTATCTGAGACTCATTCTCTCGGTTGGCTTCTGGCTTGCTCCTGTGTTTATACTGCGTTAGTGAGGAAGCAGGTTAAGCCCACTCTGTCTGCCCATGCGGAAGAGTTGTAATAAACCCAGCAGACACCATGGACACCCGCACTGCACTAACACTGAATCACTGAAGAGAGAAGCTGTGAAGAGACTTGGGCCAGGTCCAAAAGGCTCCAAAATGTAAACGCTCATGATTCAGAGGTAAACCCTCCACCACACTGTCCTGCTGGTAAATGGATGATGTTAGCTGTGGAATTTGTCTTTTCCTGTAGCTGTTCTTTATACTGGGGATGCACTGATCCAGTGTTTTTTCTCCCGATTCTACTTCCGATATCTGGGTATCGAGTACTGATTGGTGCACACTCTTATTAGTTACATTTAAAAAAGATATAAAGTATGGAATCAGTGAGTAACCTATGTTTTATATGATTCCTCAGCCTTCAGCACTCTTATGTTTTTGTTATTTCTTTTACCAGTCTAGCATTTTTTATGTTGGGAATACAATATTCAAATATTATTTGTTCAAAAATTCAAACCTAGCAATAAAACATTGCTAATTGCCCTGGCATTAAAACAATCAGTGTCCCCTTTTGAGCATGTCAATTGCTTGCTTTTCTCTCTTTGGTTTCTTTTCTCATGCGCTCATTCTGAACTCTCTTGTGACCAACTGCTGACTCCAATTCACCCTGCTCAATCAGCTAAAACAGTGCTGATGAGAGCCCATGATGTGGCACAAACCACACGAACAACTGGCAACGACCATTGGTGCAAATTCACCTTTTAAAATTACGCGAGATCATTTTTGTAGGGTAGGAAAATGGCTGTTGAAAAAATGTACTTAAATTATTGATCATATTTTTTTTACACGATAGACTCTCAATCTTGGTCCACCTTCATTGGCAGAGCAAATTTGCAGCTCTGGTCAGGGCCCTAAAGTACCGTAGTGGAATCGTACACCTTTTTTTAGGCTTATGCATATTTTTAATTATCATTACTGTCAGAACAAAACCTCCCATCTACAAAATAGTAGCTTATTTGTTGACAAATTATATAAGAAAATGGAAAACAACAGAAATGGAGATACAATGTTTTGTCCAAACAGCAACTTTATGTTTTTGGTTATTGAAGGTTTAAAAAATTGCACAGGGATAGTCTCATAACGACCATGACTAAGTAACTGTATCAAATGTAGCTCAGTTACGTCTGCTCAGTATCTGATCTGATGCTAATAAAGTACATCAGATCGGTGCATCACTACTTTATTTATATGCACTTGGATCAGCCCATGAGAACTCCAAGAAGGCATTTTTTGGGTTAGATCTCCATGAAGGCTAATGGCTGAAGTGATGACAGCATTTGATGCACTGTGTGCTTCTCTTTACTGTCTTACAAACACTCTGCCATGTTTATATTCATATCCATAAGGACTTAAGACATGTACACAAGCGGTCCATCTCATTCTCCATGCCTTTTCTGTTTATCTCTTTCCCTTTCTTAACTTACAAGGCTAGATGTTTTTTCTTATCTGAAATGAAAGCAACTATTACCACATCTTGATAGGCCTAACCTGTTACTGCTGGTATATTATAGAATTTCCCAGAATAAGGTGTGTGTGTTTACATTTTTGTTGGCAGGTGCTGTAATGACGTATCAGTCACATGCATGCCTTTTCTTTTCAATAATAAACTCATAAATGATTGCAAAAGCACTCTGAGGTTATAACACTATCTGATAGCAAACATTCAGCTAAAAGAAGACAGTGTGACAGAACTACAGAGCTACATCATTTACAGTTCATTATTCAATCCTACAAGCTAAGGGAAAAACTAATGTTCCTACTGAAGGTGGATGACACAGCAAAGATATCACAATACTTGAAAACATATTCAGGATACTCAATATCTATCAGGATATTTATTTTTTACAAACCAGGTAGAATGAACAATGCAAGGAGTGTCATATTTAACTAGGACATACAGTGTCATTGATTCAGGCATAACTTTTTTGAAGCACTGAAATCTACTACAGTACTCATAGTTCTCCCTTGTGAAAAATCTTCAGCCTGCTAAACATGAGCGAGTGAGTGAGAGTTAGTTAGGTAGGTAGGTAGGTAACTAGTTACTTACGTAGTTACAAGCCAGATTCATGAGGTGCATTGCATCTAAAATGCCCATGAAAAACTGAATAAAATGGTTTAATCCAAGATGTGTAAACGTAAACAATTTAAGAAGGAACAAGTAGAAAAATCAATGAACTGGTAAAAATAAATAAATATTAGCGTAATGATCTGACATCCAGTGACCATGCTTGTTACTACACAGGCTTGTTACTATCCACTGGTTGTTGTTACATACAGACTGTGTTTGATTAGTCTATAAAAAGACTTTGAATAGTCTTTCTAGGATACATGCAGTTGTTCAGTGTTGTGGAAACACTGACATATTCATCATTTTTGCCCACTTCTAGAGCCCAAATATAGAAGTTAGGCATGCACTAAAATTTCAGATTTGTCATTTTTTGGGCTAAAGAGAACAAATGGCTGAAACTGTTGGCTGAAAAAGTAAACAATTAAATAGGCCAACAATAAACTGTCAAAACCTAACACTTAACAATCACTTGAATTAAATTGGATAAAAATGAGACATGTTGAATAAAACGCCGTTTGTGTGCTTCGCTCTCTTGCGCCAGTCAGTGCAGAAGCAGTTTGAGCTGCAGATAAACAGTGAAATGCACACCTTGTTCTCTGTAGCTGTTTTCAGTACGGTTGTTATCTTACATGCTTTATAGCATTATTTGGTTTAATGAAATTCGTTAATGCAAATCATGTAAATAATACTGCGTAACTCAATATCTTTTGTTAATACAATTCTTAACCTCTCGTTTTGAAAGTTGTTACTGCAAACATGCACATTTGTTACATCCTGCTGAGGTTTAAGGCTGTTCCTTTTCTAAATGATGAACACTAAAGCGACTTGTTCTACTAGCACCTCCTGCTTTGGACTGCTAGGTCAGAGTTTTAGAGGACTAAATTAAATTAGTCCTCGAACTCTGTCAGTTCTTTTTTGCAGCATGGTGATCACTGCCTTTGAAGCATTGTGAGCATTATTATGGTTATTAAAATACCCATTACTAGCACAAATAAAACACCAAATTATATGTTATGGAACGCTTTCTCTCAGTTTTTAGCTGAATGTGGCCTGAATTCCACTCTTCAGTGGAAAGTATCACTAATATAAGTGTACACTATATACATTTACATATATTACATAAACTACAGGTGAATTTGCATATATTACTGGCATAGAGTAAGCACATTGAGTATTTTCCTGGGTGGTAACAATGGTGCCCAGATGGCAAACAGCAGATGGTACTACTGGTGGCATAATGCTGAATGCGCTCTGAATCGGCTGAAACTCCGAGGACCCTCTCCTGCCTCTCTCCTTTAGAGCTTTGTGTTATTCCTGCTGCAGAGATGCAGAGGCCTTTGTGCCAGCCAGCCATAGTGGGTAGCTGCCTGGGCAGTGAACTGGTGCCATCTGCCACTTGTGTTTGTGTGTGGTGTCAACAGGGTGCTGCTTTAGAGCGTGTGCCAAGGGCTGACCACACAGCAAGCTTTAAAATCTCAAAGCCGTGTGTGTCCGATCAAAACACCCCCCCTATTCTTCACCCTCCTCTGTTCTTCTCTCAGTTATGGCATGAAAGCTGTATCACTTTTAAATGCATAGTATCATCTATGGCAGTTAATATCAATTATCAATTAGCAATCAAGTAATCTACCAATTATTTGGATGATTAATTGAGTAATCTGTGGTTTAAATAAGGCTGCACAAAAAAAACAGACTTAAATCAACAAAAACAAACCAATGCAATGCATCAAAGATCAGTCGAGTTATTGTCACAGCCCTTGTATTTTCTCTGGCTGTTATTGATTTTTCATTCTCATTAAATTGAACACGTCATTAACTGGGTTTCCATCCATGTATCTTTATGCTTATTTAGATATATCAAATAAAAATGACGATGAAAAATATCAAATTATATAGGTAAAAATCAAATAACATCTTCAAAGTCACATCGATTTTTTTGCAGATTAAAAAAGAAATGTGGTAAATTATGATGGAAATAGAATAATGCAAGTGTGAATAAAATAAACTCTAAATATGACTGATCAGGTGTTTGTGTTATGCCTGGCCATGGCTACACACTCAGAAGAAAAGGTATGAAACTGTCACTGGGGCAGTACCCCTCTTATCACTGGGGTACCCTCAAGGTACACATCTCAGTTCCTTTAGTCAGGGAACATAACTGTCCCAAAATCCACTGAAATTATATTTTCTAAGTTGTGTTGACTCCACACACCCCGTCTCGTCTCCAGCCTTTTATTTTTTTTGTTCTGTTTTAAAAGGTTAGGTTATGAAAAGGTTCAAATATGTACTTTTACAATTGGTAAAAAACTGGACCTTAAAACCACTGTTGTACCTTTTGAGGGTACATTTGCATTGTTTGTACCTTGATGACCAAAACTGTAACTATGCAGAATCTTGTGTAGGAAACATGACAGAAGGCGATGTGTATCAGCAGACAAATAAAGAAATTTAAATGTACCTTTATCTTATTAAAGAAATCATGATAGCAGTTTTAAACAGTAATCAGATATAAAGTGCCTTCAGCTGATCCTGAGTCATTTGATTGTCAGTGTGTTTTGTCTTTGCACTCTTAGAATGGAAAATGTAGCCAAAAAATGAAACAAAACAGCAACGTTTGACCTGCTAGTTGCCTAACATTAAATGCTTCTTTGTAAACTTACACCATATTTCTCAGAGGTGTTCTTATGATTGAGACAGTGAGTTTTGTTCTGTTCTTCAGACCTGAGGGGAACGCAGCAATATTTGCATATGTTTTTTGTGACGTTTCAGTTATTCACTTGAATTTTATTCAAAAGCCGTATGGAAACCTGTCTGTTTTCACTGAGAGAGTGCTTTAGGCTCAGTGATGTGTGTTTGTGCTGTAGACTGCACTGTCAAAGCTTAGGACAGTTAAAGGGCCCAGTGAAAAGCACCTAAGATACTGGCACCTCTTTCATTTAGTCATTTCTCTCTCTCTCCTTTTCTCTTTTTGTCCACTGGATAATACAGTGCTTCTTTGTGGCTGTGGATGAGAAACATGATGCTGTGGGAATGCAGTGTGTCAATGAGAGCTGAGCCTTCCTAGGTGTTTGTGTGTGTGTGTGTGTGTGTGTGTGTGTATGTGTGTAGACACTTGGCCAGAGCTGTGTGCCCTCATCATCATGCGGTCACTGAGTTTGAGCTCATCCTCACAGTGTGGTCAGCAGGCAGGCCAGCAGGTCTGTCTCTATCTCTCTCTCCCTACTGCTGCTGATGCTCTGAGTTCTGCTGGTCTGCTCTGCTTCATACTGGCTAAAATCCCCGGGCTTACTCGGCTCTGCCTGACTATTACGTAATCAGATCAACATGTGGCCACATAACCAGTGGCTGGGGGTTTTTTCGGATTTTTCTGTTGCAACATCCTCATTTGTGTTATTGAAGCACAAATCCATACATGCACTGTACACTGGCATGTTCGATTGAGCCAACATTAGCAAACTATTTTGTCCAGTGTTTCCCAGACTATTTTTCAGAACCCACCCCTTCTCCCCTGACATCTGTCTGTTATGTGACAGTCCACAATGCAGCTCTTTTTTCAGCTTCCAGCACTGTAGACAGTGTCCAGTGTTGATTGCTTGGTTCATGTTTGTTTTAGAAGTAAGGCTTCACTTGATTGTTTTTCCATTTCGTACAGCACAGTGCACAGTGATGTTTTGATTCGATACATTTTTTTCTATACTTTTTTGATACATCAAAAATAAGTAGTTCTTTAGTGTAGAAGGAGAATTCCACTGATTTTTTCAAAATTCGCAAATAATTTAGTAGTTGAGATATAAACAAAATCCCTCAGAGTGGTGTGATGTGAGATGGTTTGTTGTAGGGACCTAATGCCTCGGGTTTCTTTACAGTGGTGGTCATAGGAACCAGAGTTCACAATGTCTAAAACGCAAAAATAGCTATATTTGGGCACTATGCTGCCTTGCAACATCTTGCATGTACCCCTCCACCATGAGTGAATTTTAAAAAATTTGCTTTTCAAAACTGTTGTACAACAATGTGTCAGATATCAGGTAGTATATCTGTAACAATTTAATGTAATAGCTTTCTGTGAGGGAGCTTTTAGATTCATGTCTGGTTCCTATCACCACCGCAGTGAATAATTCTGACTCATCAAACCACTCTGAATGACTTTGCTTTACAAATCAACCACTTAAATATGCAATGATTTTGAAACTTTGGTGGAATTCCCCTTTAATATCTTATTTTTTGATTCTCAGTTTCATTTAGAGCATTTAACATTATAACAAATTGCCCTTTTATAATAATATGCTAGCTATGAGCTTATATGTTAGACCCAAGCTAGTATATGCTTACCAGGAGTGTGCTTTACCTCTCTGCTTTCAGAGAGTGTTTGATACTGATATGAAGTGTAGGATCACTCTGCTCGATGCCAACAGTGACACTAAGTGGCTGAAAACCCACTGTTTACAGAACATGGAACAAGGACCCACAGTGTGAGACACACTGCCCTGTGAAACACCTAAGTGCTAATAGCACCCCCTTGTGGAGAATTGTCCACCTGATAAATGTGAGTGAGTTAGAAGCCAGTTCCATGAGGTTCTTTGCATCTTAATTAACATATTATGTTAAAGAAATCACTTAAGTAACTTAATATTTTTAACATGGCTTATTCAACATGCCATGAAGGAATGAGTGACAACGACCTGAGGAAATGCTATATAGTTAATACAATAACATTCACCACACTGTGTGTTTAAAACAAATACGGAATGTGTTATATCTTAAGTTGATTATTTCTAGGAGCAGAAAAGTCACGCATGTTATGGAATAAAGCGTTTCACCTGTATGTTTTATGTTTTAGGCAGAATACGATGACAACATAGTATTATTTAAATAATGAATAGTAGGTATAGAGAGTTGAAGTACTGTTTACCACATGGTAGTATTGAAAAAGCATTGACTTTTTAGAGTCTCTCAGGACTGTGTTGGGAAACAGTCATTTAGTAAATAAGCAAGCTTGTGATTTATCATCATACTGTAATCCACTGTGAGGTATTCATTCTGTAGCTTTGAGTGTAGGTCTTTTGTATCTGTTATACACAGCGTTTCAATCCGTCTGCTCAGTGTTGCTGCTCCAACAGTTGATGATTGCTAGGGAAACAAAAATGGCTTGTGGAGAAACAAAATAGCCTCCCTGACCAAATCAAGCCATTGTTGAGAGCTTGGCCTTTTATCAATTATGATGCAAATAAGGGTGGCTGGTGCTTCCTTTTAAAAACAGTAAAGCAGAGCAAAGCTTTTTAGACAGAGTTGCCATTTTATGTTGCTGTTGTTTGGAGTATCTGAAGAACATAGTCAGGTTTTTCATGAGCCTGAATGAAAAAATTGATTATTTATTTACTGTAAATTAACTCAAGACTTTCTCAGACACAAAGTGGATGTAACCAGTACCAGACATCTGGCAATTTGTGCATTTTAATGCTGAGCAGTGGCCAGAAGCAGGACTGAAAAGTACTATTAGCCTGCTAGGCTATTAAATGCTAAAAAGTGTGGCTATTATCCACCCCAGTTTGGTTTTCATATACGGTAGAAGTTCAGTCTTGGTTGAAAAATATTGTCTGGCAACATTTTAAAGAGTTTTTTAGGTTCTGTTGGATTAGAGGCAGCTAGCTATGTAATATTAATTAGCTAGTCTTAACCCAATAAGCCAGTGTATCTTGACTACCTTGCTAATAATACAACTCTAAAGTGTAACATATAATGTTAATCACATGATATAGTATTTTCTTTAGTTTGCCTCTATGACTACTTTCTTTGAGCACCAACGCTGTTCCTCACCGTTGCATCACTAATCATTTTGGGAAGATGTTAAAATATTCAGTACTGTAATATGAAACCTTGTCATATACCTGAAACCCATCATGGCAACAGTACATTTATAATACAAAGTAAAAAGACAAAAAAATGTAATGGTTGTTACAATATGGAATGACATGCTCACTAGCCGAGTAAATAACTCAAGCTCTTTTCTCTGCAGCCATCAAGGTAAACTGTGTGGGATCATGTGGCATCTCCAGCAAAATGAACGACGCGTCGTGGATGGCGGAGGAGCAGTATGTCAGCAGCATGCTCTCCGTGGCAGACAAAGGTGAGGAGATGAACCCATTTTCAGCAAGTGCTTTTGCTCTTTCAGTTCCTCACTGTGCTTAAACATTCACTGTCTCCCATTCGTCCACTGGTTCAGCTTTAGTTGAGATATAGATAGAAGACATATTGCTGGTATTCGGGTTACAGATTAAGTCTTGTGTTGGAATAAAAGTTTTGTGTAGTTTTAATTTTTGGTTTGGTTGAATCAAGTCAAATTTATTTACGAAGCACGTCTGAAATCAACTGGTTTGGGCCGAAGTGGTTCACTTCAAATAAAATCTATTAGAAAAAATGATATTAAAATTTAATTAAATTAAATTTAATTTAATTTAAAAATCTATTTAGAAATTTTATCTTTGTGTCAGATAAAAGCTATTAAAAAATACACATTTAGCATTTAATTAAAGGATCAAGGATACTAAAATAGTGCCAAAATACATACAATAAAAACACTTTTCATTATCTTGAGCCAAAACAAAGAAAACAGGATAAAGTAAGTCTGATTTAGGATTTGTGTCCTATTTATCCTACTACTTAACTTTAGCCACAGAATAGATCATAGGATTTGTTCATCTATTCTGATCCCATACCATCTCTGATATCTGTATTTTTGAAGACATCATACATATAAACATAAATTCTTATTATTATGCTACTTATTCTACTTATAAATTCAAAACGTCTGCATAATAAGATGGTTAAGATGTAAACAAAGTCATTCAGAGTGGTTTGACGTGAAATGTTCTGTTCTAGAGAAACATACCAGGTCACAGTGGTGGTGATGGGAACCAGACGTCTGAAGAGTTTAATGCCTCTAAAATATACCTTATATAATACCTGTTATAGTTATGAAATAGCTGTGAATTGGAGTGCCTGATCCCTGCAACATTGTTTTATGATAGTTTGCAGATAAGCTTTTGGCATAAAGTGTATTTCTTAAAATTCAGTCAGGGCAGAGAGGTGCAGGCATGGTGTTTTAAGGTTCACTGGTCATTCTGGATAGTAAATAAACTGGCTGCTTTTTCTTTATAGACCTCTCGATCTCCACTTCCTATCACCACCATTGTAAATAAATCAGTCAGTAGTTTCCTCTACTGTGCTCCATTTCACATCAGACCACTCTGAATGACTTTGTTTCAAAATTATGCAAAAATTATGCAGAAACTTAGAAGAATCAGTGACCAGTGGTTTGCATGCTTGTGGTTCCAGGTTGGATTTTAAAGGCAGTTTTCTGTCCCATTTTGCATGTGCTCTACAGAACAGTGTCTTCACATGTGGCTTACTGTGAGCCTTTTGTTTGTTTGTTTCCTTCCTGTCTGTCTGCTCTGAGTGTGTCACGTCACAAACGAGTTTTAGGTTCTCTGATAGAATGATTAGACTGTTTCTAAGAAGGATATGACTCGCTTTTCTCCATGTCGCCTGTGCAGGCGCTGGGAAACCTGTAGGTGTTTATGGCATGTATTTTGCATGTGTGGTGTTGTTGCAGAGCTTGTTGAAAGTGATGATTTCAGTGGAAATTAGGCAGTGGTGCACAAACAGGCTTGTGTGTGCTCTGGACCAGATCATCCATGCTTAAAAACTCACGTCTAAGTTTAATGTTTAATACTGGGTCCATAGGGAGGTCTTCTATGGGCCTCTTTGTTTATTTACTGTTTGCTCATGATTTATTGATGCGCAGTATATCGTTAATCATTAGCACTGTGTTGGCTTTTGCAATACAGAAAGCTGCAATATGCAAATGAGCTGTTTAATCAATCACAATGTTTTGCTGTAAGCTGTGAGCATCCTGGCCAATTGCAGTTCAAGATAAGTGTTTCTCTTGGTGTTTTATTGAACTAGGTATTCATGTGATCCAACAAATGGAAATTATATAAAATAATGCAGCTGATCTTTAACTATGTTATTTATCTATCAGTGCATTGTAGTATATTATAAGGCCTAAGTCAATCACAATATTTAGCGACATAATTGCAAAACTAGTATATTGTCCATATGGTGCATAGGCCTCTCCAGGCCCAGTTCAAGAACAAAATCACTGAGTGTGCATCAGAAATTAATGTGAGTACACATTAGGAATGTGCATGATTATTTAAAAATATAACAGAATGCTCACTTGTTCATGAAATTAAAAAATTTATGAATTTATAGAAATATCCCATGGTAGGGGTACTAGCAAAGAGCTTTGCATGAATACAGCAATATTATAGTATGATTTTTATTTGTGATATTTGATTATACTTTTGTTTAAAAAAACAATGCATGACCTTGACAGCAAGCTTTATTGCAAGCTACGTATGATTTCCTCGACATCAGCAAACGCTCAGTATTCTAACAACAAACAATGCTAACTGCAACACAATACACCACTTCCAGTGATCACACAAACGTTTCAGGCTTTATCAGACATATATGTTATATAGATTAATTATAGTCTTCATAGTGCAACACCAGAGTTGTTGTACCTACCCAAAAAGTTATTTGTTTGGGGTCTTCCTAAGCAGCCATAGTTTTTTGTAAGGCCATCTAAATGCATTTTCTTAAAAGCTCAGCTGTGGGAGCAAAAATTCAACATACAAAAGGCTCCTAGCTAGCTAGCGTTACCGTAGTCTTCACAAGGGTGCAGTGAAAAAACATTACCAGGTTAGCTAAATTCTGTTTCTGTAAGTCTGTTAGCTTCAGCAAGTGTTAGCACATGCTCTAATAAACAAGTATTATTTTCTGCTTTCTGTTTCACTTTCTGTTTGTTGCGACATATGATTACAAAATCTAATGGTGTGGAACCCTCACGGCATTCTAGGCCTTCAGAGAAGACTTAATGATTTCTGTCAGATAGCAAAATACATGTCTGAGTTTTTTAGCTCATTTTGTTTAATATAATCATCATGCCTATTATATTTATACTCTGCAATCATTTTAGTAACACCCTTATTTGTTTTGGTTCAAAAACAAAAGGGTTATAATCTCGAAAGGGCCAACATAAAATTGTCCAATTCTTCAGGAGCTGGACAGAAGGCATGTTAGATAAACTAACTACCAACTTAATTAGGAAGTGCCCGAGGAATCAAGTAGTCATATTTTGATTTGGACCAAAAAAATATACTAGACCTTCTGTATTAGATATGTCACTATGTGTGAATAGAAGCAGGAATGTTTTCTTACAATTGTTAGAAATGGAAAACAGCAGCAGCAGCTCCATGTGAGGGCTTTTAAATGATGAAGTCAGAGTAAAACTGCATTATACAAGGTAAAATATATGCTAGTGCCTGTTTCAAGCTTCATATAAAACATATGGAATGTCTTTTACAAGCTTCAAATGTCTGTGTTTAATCTAGCTGAAAATGGTTATATAGCGCTAACATATTACAGAGCTGCTAGCAGAAATGAATTAGATGAGGTTATTATATACGTGTTTTTTTACTAGTTTTTTGATCTATAGTCTTGGTTTGTCACTGAAATTGGTGGAAATTATTGTGATCAGAATAAAGACTTGCAGGCTGCTCAGGTATCTATGGTCAGATGATTGTGTTGCTGGCGCAATCGTGACAGGCCCAATCATGTAGCTCTAATTTACGTAACATATATTCGCCCTCAGTACAGAAATATAAGATTTTCTTTACTGTAGTGTAAGAGCTTTGGTAAGTTATCAATGCACTAATGAAAAGTATCAGTAGTGGAATCTCTCTATATCTGTATGTATCTCTCTCTCTCATTGAGACTGTATAGACTCTGTGTTCTCACCTTTGTGTAAGTGTGAGCTCTTGGCTGATGCGCTCTGACACAGCACTGGTAGTGAGAGTGCTTGTTAGTGTACATGCTGTGGCTTGTCTTACCACCACTCTCCAGCAGACCTTTCAGCACGAGGAGCTTTTCGAGGCAGTGCTGGGACAGATGTGCTGCCTAATAACTCCTCCAAGCCCGCAGCCCAACAAAGGCAGCAAGTGTATTCCTGCACGATGCCAGCAGCTAATGCTGTGCACCCATTAAAGGTTTGGGTTGCATGCTCCAGAGCACAGCAGTATGTATCTAGCCTGCAGCAGCAGAGTGCTGAAGGGGCCTTTGCTTCTGCTCACTGCAGTGAGTTGGGCAGGGTTGGAGTGGACAGCACTGTAGCCAGTGTCTGGTTGCAGGAGCTAAGTGCTGTCTCATGTTCTTTGTGCTTACTGGTGTGATATATTTTGTTCTACATGTGTTATAGTGGCAAGGAATATGCAGTAGCAAGAAGAGGAGCAACCAAAAAGTAACCGTTAATTATTACTATCATTTTATTGTGTGTTTAATTACATAGCCAGTTGCGCAACGAGTTACGTTTAAATTTAGATTGCATTCTGCATCAGCAGAATCTTAAAGGTGCCACTATGGGTTATTTAAAAGTTATCATAGATGGACCACTTAAGAGCCACGTCTGAAAAGGAGAAATAAGTGTGAAGAACCTTTTAAAAGTGTAAAGAGCCTTCAGAGAATATAATGGTTCTATACCCATTTAGGGCTTTTCGTAGAACCTTTATATTATGACTTTCAAAGATTCTTCACACTTCCGAATATCTTTCTCAGAATTTTTTAACAAAAAAAAAGGTCCTTTGCAAGGTTCTTTAAGGAACCAAATGTTATTCTTCTAAAGCATGTAAAGAACCCCTTTTTCGCAGTTTAGTCAAAACAACATTATGTACAAGTTATGAATTTTTCAGGAGATTCTGAAGAGATTAGGTATAAGATAATCCACTTGCATAAAGAAGTGGAAAATCGAAGGAAAATAAATGGGAAAATAAACGGAGTCCTAAAAATTATTAAAAGATACAGAGAAACTGGATTTCCTAACAACCATGCAAGACGTGCTAGACCACCAAAACTGTAGTCATCAGATAAACAGCACTTAAAGCTTTCATCTTTCAGAGAAAATAAGCTTCCGTTCTTCACTGTGAGAAGATGTCTCGCCTCCCGCCGGCTTAGCACAGACTAACGCTCCTCACTCAGTTCAGAAGTCCAACTCCCAGAACCCTCTGGGGATCACATGATCACAGACTCAATCATCGACCCATCAATCCACAAAAAGCATGTATGCACAACAATAACTTTTTTTTTTTTTAATTCAAATTCAAAATATCTCTTAATTTGAAATTTACTGCCATTTTCTTCTGCTGTATTCGTAAGAGGGAATCAATAATCCTATTTGGATTAGTTATGGTTATCAGGGGGACATCTGTAATGTACACATCTCAGTTATAAGATTCACACATCCAGACAGCAATGAAATTACTACAGGAGACGTGCATTTTGGGCTGTAATTTCTGCAAACCTGGATGTTTGCGTCACACGTGGTCATATGATCACGCTGTATTTATGTGAATAGTTGATATTGTGATATTGATGATAGTGTATATATAAATAAATGATTTGATGATATTGTGTAGCTGTATGTGAATATAAAGTGTTTTATATATGGTTCTACCACCCAGACCAAGTAAATGGTTGAAAGTCGTCCAAAGCATCCACCATTTTGTGATTTGGGAAACGTGTAATATGGATGCATGTGCTAGAAGACTAAACAAAGCGAGTAGCAGTGGTTAAAGAATTATTTTTTCCAAGGTGGTGCGACATCTGCCTGGAAAATCCACCAGAATCACAGAGATATGTATCTGGACGAGGCTAAATTTATCAGACATCTGCTGACAGTAGATAATTTGGTCTGTAATTTTCTCAGGGGAGGAGAGAGAGGACCAGGCCGGTCCGGATGGAAATAAAATCACAGTAGCACTCGTAAAAGAGGGAATTACCCCAGGACTCCACAAACATTTCATCCTGTCTGAATAGGGCTAAAGAGAGAAAGGAGGAGGGAGAAAAAAAGTCATGAAGTGCACTTTTGGGTCCTTTTCAGTGTGAAATAACACAACCCTACCTTTATGTTCTAAATTATTAACTCAGGTATTGATTAAACTAGTCCTCTTACGCACATTCTCTGTGCCTCTCGTGGTTTCTGGTGCTTGCTTTCTTATTTGCATTCTCTCTCTCTCTCTCTCTCTCACTCTCTCTCTCTCTCTCTCTCTCTCTCTCTCATTGTGCTTCTCTTTTTGAGGCTGAATAGTAATGTGGTATGCAAGCTACTGGATTGATTTCGGCGTTGAGGATATTAGAACGGTGGCCCCCTGTTGACCTCACTGAGATGGAGCTGTTTCTGTGTGTTCCAGCAGGCCTCCCAGGCTGTTTAGGCCAGTGTGCTGTGGATAGTTAAGCAAGTTAACTAGGTTGAGCAGGTTGTCGATACAGCCATCAGGACCTCCTCTTTCTACCCACTCTAGCCCTCAAATTCATTTTCTACTTCTCATTGACTTCCCCTTCACCCTCCTGAACTTCATATGCACAGAACATGAGTGCTCGCTTGCTGAAGAAGTGTGTGGTGTAGTGTAAATTTGACCCTGTCAAACCTTACGTCTCATCTGTGATACATTCACAGACTTCGGCTTGTCCATGTCAGACATAGTTGAATGGATAAGCATATGGAATTTGAGCTTCTTTGTGTTCTGTGTTTTTTCTATCACTATATAAAAGAAGCACTATGCTGCCTTTATTGTTGGACGCACTGTGATACAGTCCAAAGGCCACTGAAGTGTGAAGTATACTCCAGGGCCTGACCGATTCATCGGTTGGCTGGTAATATCAGCTGAAATTGACCTGCAGGATCAGTATCTGCCGGTAATATTTCCAATAATGCCTTTTTTATTTGGTGTTATATCTCTTATATCTCCAAATGATAGGACAAAACCTAGACAGTCGTGCCACTGAGCAGCACTCTCTGTTTAACTATATGTTAATGATACAGGCTGAAGTAGTGAAGCTGAACACAAAACACCCCCATGGTTAGTGTTACAAAACCATATAAAATGCACCCAAACCTATCCTTAGCACAAGAAAAACGTTTTAACACAAAAAAAGAGAGCTAATGAAAAATAAGAACAATAAGAGATGATGAGCAGAAACCGAAAGTGCAAAGCATCCTGGGTAGCTCCTCCCCCAGTGCTACAATATATTATTTAAGACTCAGGGTTCCTGTTATATAAGAAGTGTGACAATGCAGAACTGACAATCATAACAGTAGGTGAGACACTGTTTAACAATTAGAGTATAAAATTAAAAACTAAAATAAAAATAGACATATTATAACCAAGGGTGACAGTGTGCACAATGCAAATTTCGGCATTTTATTTGCTGTGCAAAGTGACCACTGGGCCTACAGTGTGTACAGTGTGTCTTCTGACTGTTTATATGTTAAGAGCTAAAGGTTATATGTGTATATATGTCTGTAATTGAGTGGTAAATCTGAGAAAATAGATTGTCTATATTGAATGCATCATGAATGAATAAAAAAACCTGATCTCTAAGCTATAATGTTTCAGGCATCAGGCAGCGTATTTGTGAGCATTCCATGTGCTAACTGTCTGCAAGGGAGCTTGTAGAGGCATTCAGATGGCTGGTTCCTATCACTAGCACTGTGAACAGTTCAGACTCTGTAAGTTTCTCTAGAATGGAGCATTTCACATCAAACCACTCTGTATGACTGTTTACATCTTAACCATTTAACTGTAGAGAAAGTTGAAGTCAGGACAGACTGTTGCCCTAGCAGTTTGCTGTACTCTTGATACTCTAATGACAATATCAATACTAAGTCTTTTGTTTAAACAGTAAACTGAATATACATCAGTAATATTAAACAAGCAGTATCATTATGCAGTTAATGTGCATAATAGCAACTACCTTTCCTTCCATGCTCTCCCTCTGCTTCTCACACTTATAGGTACAGACAGCCGCATGAAATACAGTGAATGTCAGTCAGTTTATTTGGCAGTTTATTTAGGACGAATGCAAAGACTTTCAAATACAGTCATGAAAAAAACACCCCATGAAAACCTTTGTCTGTTTAACATATTTAAACATATGTGACTTTCATTTTAACAGTATTGAGAGATGGAGGTAATAGAACTAAACAAATAAAACTAAATATCTTTGAAAAATAACAGTAACATTTAATTAATAGAAATGCAGTTTTCTTGTGAGGAAAAAGGTTAGGACATCCCCACATTTATTACTATTTAAAACTACTAAAATTAGAATCAGGTGCACCACATCATCTGCAAATGATTAGAACTTTGTTAGAGAGGAATTTGGAGGAGGCTGTCTTATGTAAGCCTCAAACATTTGGTTTGGTTTGCTCTCGAAGTGAGTGGTATCACCATGGGGAGATCCAAAACTTCTGAGGCCTTCAGACAGAAGGTTGTGGATGCAAATGAGTCTGGAAGGGGATTTAAAAAGATCTCAGAACAATTAGAAATCAGCCATTCCACTGTCCAAAAAAATAATTAACAAGTGGACAACATTTAAAACAACCGCCAACGTGGCCAGGTCAGGCCGTCCTAGCCAGGTCAGCCCATGAGCAGACTCTAAGATGCATAAAGAAGTCTCCAACAATCCTAAAATGTCATCACGGGACCTACAGGTACCCTTGCCATAGCTGATGTCAAAGTACATGCATCTACAATCAGAAAGAGACTGTACAAGTTTGCTTTTCATGGTAGGTGTGCAAGGAAGAAACCTTGCTATCAAAAAAACAGCAGGGCAAGACCTGATCAGAGAACACCTAGACCAAGACCAGGACCCCTGGAACAATGTGCTTTGGACAGATGAGTCCAAGGTTGAATTATTGGGGCACAGTAACAGCAGACATGTTTGGCGCAAACCAAAAACCTCATGCCATCTGTGAAGCATGGAGGTGGAAATGTCATGGTTTGCTGCAACAGGGCCTGAAAAGCTCTCCATCATAGAATCGACTATAAATTCTTGATTGTATCAGAGGGTGCTCGAGGAAAATGTGAGACCATCTGTCCAAAAGCTGAAGCTGAAGCAGCGGTGGATCATGCAGCATGACAATGACCCAAAACATTCCAGTAAATCCACCAAGTAGAGCTGGACGATATGGCCAAAAATGTTATCACGATAAACAAAATTCATATCGTTCGATGTCAATACATAGCGTGATATCGTCAAATCATTATTTCTTTCAAGTTTGAAGGCTGATTTTTGCTCCCGAGTGGTTAATTGTGGTTTTAAACTATTCTTTATGGTCAGAACATGACAAACACTCACCAAACAGTGGAACAATTCACAAATCTGTCATGGGAGAGTGAGAGAAAGTGTCTGATTAGCTGTTTTTACCAGCTGGAAAAGCACAGCCGCAATTTTTGTAATAGTCATAATTTAAGAAAGAAAACAGATTATTTTTAGCTGGTGACGAGCGCTCCGCTATCTGGTTACAAATGCTAAACAAGTGGCCAACTTTTAGTTTCTCAACAACGTCAGCTTAGTACAAACAGCAAACATTAGCTGGCTCGATAGGTCAGTGATGGATCACACTGCCTTACTGCCGTCACTCCTACCACATCCATGTCAGAGCACATCACAGTATTCAAACACCAGCTAGCAGACGTCTGGATTCCTCTATAGTAGTGTAAGTGGTGAACCGCAATATATCTAACACCAGACAAACAGAGTCCTCCTTTTAGGTATGTTTAAACTGAAAGCGGTGCTTTCGTGTCTTGTTTGATCTACAGTAACATCAGTTCGCCGTGTTGTGACAGAACGCTGCTTCAAGTTAGCCAGCTGCTAAAAACAGCTCGCCTGGAAAGCTAGCGCTCTCCCGCTCTCCAAACAGCTTCCTCAATTTACTTTCTTTTAAATCAGGGCTGTAATTTACATGAACTCACTTCTTTCTTTCACTTTCGTTGCTTGGGAATGCGCTCATACTAAAATATGACTGAGCGCTGTAACAGCGCTGTAGCTGAGAGGAGCAGACGTGATATAACGCTGCTAAAACTTGTTAGGATGTACAGAAAGAGGTGAGTTCACTTTAGGACAGTACAGTTACGCCACTTATCTCGTCACTCACACTCGGTCACAGGAGAACAGATCGCCAGTTGCTCCACTCAAACAGGGAATGTGTAACTCCACGTTTCAGATGTTGCTAAAGTATATTTGGCAACCATAGATATGTTGGCGGCTCATTTTACTCATCACCCCCCCTCTCTATTCATGTCGAAAAACTTGAAAGTGTGCCCTCTCCTGGCGACAGCAGGGTAATGTCGTTTTCCTTCCTGTAGAAAACAACACCAGGGCTGTCGCTAAGAACGTGGAATTGTGAGAATCGTCTGTTATATCGAAAATTTACTGAACCTCTTCGATATCTTATAGTTCTATCGAGGAAAGTTGTATCGCGATAATTATCGTTATCGTTTTATCGCCCAGCCCTACCACCAAGGAACGGCTCAAAAGGAAGAAATGAAGGGTTCTGGAACGGCCAATTCAAAGCCGTTTGAATCTTAATCCTATTGAGATGCTGGGCGGTGATTTTAAAAAGGGCTGTGCATGCAAGAAACCCCCTCAAACATCACACAGCTGAAGGAATTCTGCATGTGGGAGTAAGACAAACTTTCTCCCAGTCGATGTCAGAGACCAGTAGACGGTTATAGGAAACATCTAATTTAGGGTTATTTCAGCCAAAGGGGGAATATCAGCTATTAGGTCATAGGGTGTCCTAACTTTTTCCTCAGTAGGAATTGGCATCTTTTTTCATTTTTTTGTTAAATAAATAATAACAAAGTCAATTTTTTTTATTGTTTTGCAAAGGTGATGCAATTACTTGCATCAATCAACTTTAGATACTGTTTAAAGAAGATCAAATATTGATATGTCCATATTTCCTATAAAGAACTAAATATTTAACGGGGTGTCTTCATTTTTTCACATGACTGTATCATTTTAATGTCCATATTTTTACTGTGGATATCAAAAATAATTTTTTACATGCACAAAGATACTTTTAAAAGTATCAGTTTCGGTGCTGGTATCGGGATATTAGCCATGGAATTAACTTGGTATTGGATCTAAATGAAAATTATTGCCCACCCCTACACTCAAGTCAAATTGAAGGCCTGAGGAGCTGCCAATAGAAACTTCTCATGACCCTACTGAGAATCAGAATGACCCTCAAAATGGAGGCAGGGATTTCCTCCAGGGTATGGGCGGAGAGGAAGTCTGAAAGTGTCTTTCTTTTCCCAAATGACGAGTAGGAGCACATGCTCCAGTTACTGTCTGGTGGTGAAACTCTGCTGTCATTTACTTTCACTTATGTCATTACATGCATTGTTGGTCATTAATGGACACTAATTTACACTGATAAATGGTGCTTTAAATTTACATGATTCAAATATGTCACTTGGCTGCAAATGAAGGAAATATGTTACACAGTTATTGTGCCGTGAGAGTTTACACAGTATTTTAATAGAGTAAAACTGACTGACGTGTTTGAATCATAAATTCAAAGCACCATTTTTTTCAGTGCACAAGAAACACAGTGAACTCCTGGTGACCATTCTTGTGGTTACGTTTGATGTGTGCATGATTTCCAGAGATACCGCTGTGCTCAACACACCTGCATATCAGATCATAATAAGTCATAACCCTTGAGGTTAGCGATGTCTAACTTTGCTGTTTCAGTATTATGGATCTGTGTGTATCTGTGGCAGATGATAATAAGGCTGCACAACATGGGCACATTATTTTTTGGATCATTTGAACGCCTCGATTCACAAACACCCACAGAAACTCTTCTGCAGTGTTAGTACGGAATTTGATTAAAGGGCTTATTGTATTGCATATTGGTGATATCAGTATTGCAAATACCAATATTGTGATAATAGTTATGCAGGAAATCCACTGATTTTTCTACATTTCTGGATAATCAAATGGTTAAAACTGTAAAAACAGTTATTTAGAGTGGTTTGATGTGAAATGCTACATTCTAACGAATCTTAGCAAGTCAGAAGTGCTCACAGTTGTAGTGGCAGGAACCACACATCCTCCAAAGAAGAGATGCTTCACAGCAAGTTATTACATAAAAAGGTTATGAATATACTGTCTGAGGCCTGACATATTGTTTTATAATAGTTTTTGGTGTAAAACATAATCTTAAAGCCATTCAGGGCAGGGAGCTACATGCAGGGGTGTCACAATAGTCCCCAACCCAAAAACCACCATTGTGGTATTATCTACATTACATATAAAAACTCAGAAAATGTGCAGGTTCACTGTTTTTTAGGACAATAAATCATTTCTGATATCTAATTACATTGTAGACATTGTGACCCCTGGTTCCTATCAGCACCACTATTAAGAAATCTTTCTCTAGAATGCACCATTTCACATCAAACCACCCGGAATGACTTTTGAATAATCCGTGGAATTCACCTTTAATAACCAATATATTGTGCAGCCCTAATATGCAGTATGGTAAATAGCTATACAGCATGATGACAAGTGCATTATTTTGGGATAGGCTCTTGCAACGAGAATCCTCAAACCCTGAAATGTGTTGATAAGCATTTGCTGTGCAGAGCTCATAATTATAGCACAGTGTTCCAGTCTTCCAGAACTACCTGCACTTCTCAAATGCAAGTGTCTTCTGTTTTCCTCCCACTCAGTTTTTTTTTCTCATTCTCTATAAAGCATTCAGCTGTACAACACGTGCTGTGCGCACACTACCGCACTTCCTCTTTCCGTCAAATACACGAAAAGGTGTAAGACAGAAAACAGAAGGCCTGTTAGATCTGTTAGATCTAGCACAGCAATAGATGCCGTAGGAAAAAAGAACTGCTGTAGGTAGTCAAAAATAGCCCAGACGATCTTCTGTATTGCTTTACATTTTGCTATTACGACAGCAAAACTATTTTGGCTGCTTTGAAATAATCATAAACTGTCATTATCTTTAGACTGGTTTGTGTTATAAGATCCAGACAGCTACTTCTGCACTTTCAGAGGCGAGCACTTCAGACGTGAACTGCTTCTTCTCATCATTTCCTCTAACAGACCTCTTCCTGTCTCAGACACTCCTTCATGTAAACAAGAGGAGATTTGTGCAATAACTCTCCAGCAGCTGTAATCGTATTTAAATGCCAGCTCATAAAGCTGCTCTGCGCGGCTCATTTTCAGAGAACACAGAGGACTGGCTGGAATAAAATGCTTGTGAGGTGGTTTTCGTATGTGCTTAACACATGTACAGCAGAACTGCGTTTCTTTTAAAACTTAAAAGGTATTTTGTTGGTCATTTACTCAGCACTTGAATTACATTTAACTTACTAACTAACAACTCGTTTGCGGTTATTATTGTGCTGTGTGTTGAGTGCAAATTGCTAAATCATTTACATGTAATTTAATAATAATAATAATAATAAGAAGAAGAAGAATTGAAATAGTTACATAATTAAATAGTTAATTACATCAAGAATTATATTTACATACGATTTACATTCTATATCAACAACTTTCAGTCTCCACTTCCTTTTTTTCTAAAAAATGACTACAAAATTGCAAAAATGTAAAGGTTGATTGTTCTTTACATACCACAGTAGCTTTTCATTAAAGAGGAATTCTGACCAAAAACTTGGATTTAACATGTCATTTGTCATGATTTGTCGTATTCTGCATTGCACACCTCACTGGTTTGACAGAATTCAAGATTTTATATTACTTTCGTGTTTTCATCCGTCAGTGTTCTCACACTACAACACTCAACATGCATTACGCAATTATGTTATACAACCCTTGAGAATCCCTACAGTGCTCAACTAATCCTGGCTGCTAGCTGCTACGTTATAGGAATAATTAAGTCAAAGAATTTGTCAGTTAAAAAATAAAATCAAACAGCCTCCCACCAAGTATACACACCAAAACAATTATACATACATCATCTAAACCGCTTATCCTTCTGGATCGCGGTGGGGTGCTGGAGCCTATCCCAGCTGTCACTGGGCAGAAGGCAGGATACACCCTGGACAGGTCGCCAGTCCATCGCAGGGCAGACAGACATACACAATCACACACACATTCACACCTAGGGGCAATTCAGCATGTCCAGTTAGCTTAACTGCATGTTTTTTTGGACTGTGGGAGGAAACCGGAGTACCTGGAGGAAACCCACGCAGACACGGGGAGAACATGCAAACTCCACACAGAAAGGACCCTGGTCGCCCGGCCGGGAATCGAACCCAGGCCATTCTTGCTGTGAGGCAACAGCGCTACCCACTGCACCACCGTACTGCCCACCAAAACAATTATCGATTTATAGAATTATATACACTCAGAATTCACTTCCACTTTCTAGATACATAATCAGAAGGGGGTTTTCGTAGTATTTAAACCAGAATATCTTGCTTTAAAGACTACTCTGACACCACTGTAGGATGCAAGTAGACATGTTTACAGCGGATGTAGCGATGATTGTGTTTCATTTTTGGTGAAAAAATTAATTAAATTAAAATCACAATAAAATATCCCCTTTTGTACTTAAAAACACAGAGACCTAAAGTTGAAAGTTTAGCATCTGCACTTCTGACACTCTCTGCGTTTGTTTCAACAAGTTACGATTGATAAATAATTAAACAAAGTGGTGTTTCAAGTTATATATGCCTTGGGTGCTTAGGAGAGTTAAGCTTCTTCTACTAGCTTTTATTGTGTTGTGTGGCCCCTAGAACATCATAGTAAAGTGCTTTCATTTTAACTTGTTGATGTTATGACTGTATCTCAGTGTTTTACATACCACAGTGTCCAGATACACACACATTCTTTGTGCAGCACTCCCTGCTTACTCCTCACGTAGTTGAGCTTGGCAAGCATAATGGTGGTAAGCCCACTATGAGGAGTCTACATGCACATCTCCCACCTCACATACAACAACAGATGATGCAGTAATCCTCTCCTCCAGTCTGGCTCTTTCTCTTGTTACATCTCTGATTGTCTTCTCTTGCAGGTACCCTGCCACCTGGAGAGCACACCTTCTCTTTTCAGTTTCTCATTCCAGGTAAGATCAAGGATCAAGTCAAATACAAAAGCTGCCTATGCTCTAAATTAAAGGGCCTGTATCACAGAAAACGGACTTATTTGACATACTATGTAAACATTTCATATACTCCACAGTGCAGTTCATCAGGGATGAGTCTGAATGTTTGAATATTTATAGATTCCTCATTAGAACCATGAACTCTGTTCTCCACCAAAGGGAAGTAAGGAGCCTGTGTCTTAAGTTTTGGTCAGAGTTTCTTATCCGTTTTCTCCAAAGAAGGAAGCATAGAAGTACTTAAAGCTGGCTAAGGTGTAACACGCACAAGAGGAGAAGCAACATGCCGTGGTGGCAGATAAAACAAAGCGCAGCTATAATGCATAGTAAGCATGGCGGACAAAAAGCACAGAAAATATCAAGCTCAAGCTCATTTTACACTCTACGTTTATAGATGTAATGGACTAAAACTTTCAGTATTATTTCGGGAATTTATCAGGTTTGTTATCAGCTAACTAACTCTTTACAAACTCACCTAAAAGGTACGAGGTGAATTACGAAGTGGCAGACTTAGATCATTAGCTGAGATGAAAACAGACGATGAACACATTTAGCCCTATAGCAGTTTAACTCCATTCACATTCGAGTAATATGGGGTGTTGTCACTGCAGACAGTCTGTAGCAATGTTGTTGGAGTAGAAGATGTGGAAATAATGAGTAAATGTTCATTATTTGATTGTTCTTGATCATTCATTATTATTAATGCTGTTTCTGGTTGTCAGAAAGCAAATGTATCACTGCAGCCCTAAATGCAGAATCCAGGCAATTTAACCACACAGAAAAATCACTTTTAATTATATTAACAGTTATAGCATAGAAGGGAGATCAGTTGATCAGTTTTATGATGTAGGTGTTCATTTAACACTCCTATTTTTTCTGTGTGTGCACGTTCCTAGTTTAAGTGACTTACTACATTACTTACAAGGTTTTACAGGCCTGACTGATAATAGTACAAGTCCTATCCCGTTCCTTTTCCTTCCTGGCTGATCCTGTTTTAAAAGAAGCTGTAGTTTATATATAAACTGATAAGTGTTGCCCTTTAAGGAGGTTTCAGAACTCTATTGGGAGCATTCTCTGAAGTGTTGTGCGAGCAGGTGTGAGGTCAAAAAGAGCTGAGAGTCCCTGAAGCATGGTGCTGGTGCTGGTGGTGGTGGTGGTAGTAGTGGTGGTAGGGGCAGTTGTTCTATTTTCAGCTCTTATCTTGTGGCACCAGCAGCAGTGTGTAAAACAGTTCTCATGAGTTTCTTCCTGCCCAAGCTTGACCCATTCCTCCAACTGGTCCTAGGGATGGTCACTACCTTTTTGGGCCTTTCAAGGTACCAGTGGATAAGTTGTAATGCTTTGAATCATTTGGTACCAAAGTTCATATTCAGCCTGGCCAAATGTTTAAAAGGTTTGTAAATGTTAAATCATATGTCACAATCGGTGTCCTTAGTGGTGACTCATTTCCTGTGTTCTTAAAATGGTAGTTTGACTCAAAGTTACATTTAAATGTTTTTTCCCCTCACGCTAAGTGTAATCGATTAGATGTAGACATGCTTAGTGTCTAATAGTTGCCTCTTTAGCTTTCCTTGGAACTACAGGGCTCAAGTGTGACACTACAGGATATACTGCTATCAAAAAATGGACAAAAACAGTAGCAACATCCTTCCTGAAGACTGAATTTTGTCTGTACTTTTAGTACGTCATACAATGTTAGAAGCAGCACAAACAAGTCTGTTTGAGATTTTTGCTTCCTACAGCGTTACCACAACAATCTCTAGAGTGAGATTTTCAGGTTTAAAGACATTAGAAGGATGTATTTTGAAGGTGGGATGATATTTTTGAAAAAACTACAGGTGCTGATACTTTAGATGGGCCTGTTTGAAATGTTAACATATTTAATGGTCATTTTAGGCCAATATGTCCCTATAACAGTTTGGCACAGGGATGCAAATTTGGCAAATACTTTTAACTGATAACCAATCCGTTATTTGTCAGTGATTAATTGTTAACCAACAAAAATAAAATCACAGACACGACCCATAAAAACATCAAACACGGCACTGCGTTTTATATAAAGGAGGCTTTAGGCTTCATTGAATGAGAAAACACAGCCTAATGTAACAGATATAAGTGTATAACAGATATGAACAGAACAGAATTGCTCAAAATCAATCATCACTCAGTCCGTAGCTTGCAGCTTTTAAGCTTTTTTTGTCAGGAAAAAGCAATTGGTTTACATAAGTTAACCAATTGCTAACTAACACATTTGTAGGCTATAGCTTAAGGCTACATAAGGCAACAAAGCAACATGGCATTAAACAGAGTCAGTTGTGGCTTAGCACTGTGTGATGAGACTAAACATCCTAGTTACCACAGTGCAGTTCTGGTGCTACTGGTTAAAATAAAGTGTAGCCGAGGAGTCGACTCTAGAAAACCCAAAGTTATGCATCACTAAGTAGGGCTACTGGAATAAGTGGTGTTTTTGTGCTCTCATGCAGTTCAAAAACAGTCCTCAAGTTGAATGAAAATATATACCAAAGTTTCTTGTTCATCAGAACTTTTTAACCAAAAGCATTGGTTGAACAGTTGTGTATTTGTCAGTTAATGGTTAATCGGTTAATCATCAGCATCCCTAGTTTGTCATGGTTTAGGCAAGTATATAATGACTAGGCGTACAGTTTGTACAATACTAACTGAAACATTACTTGTTAGCCACATTAGCATCAAAGCTCCTGCTCAAAACTAAAGAAGCAACCTTGGCTGATTATTACATGGAATAATTGGAATAACTGTGTACATTTGAACTTTGGCTGAACCTTCAGTTTAATGAAGCAGTGGACCATGCTATACAAGAAGTAAATGGTCATGCTGGCAAAGCATGACTTTAGAATAACCAATTTAAATGACACCTGTCATACCCAGCTGTGTGCTTACATGCACTTTGGTCAAGAGAGATAAAGCAAGGGTGTCATTCTCCTGCTTTAGAGGGCCATAGCATTGCAGATGTTTAGACTGTAGAGATTTAGCACACCTTCTACGTCTCAGCAGCTTATTATCAAGCCCTTCTTGAATTGCACCAGCTGTGCTATTGCAGGGTAAACACTAAATTCTGCATTGCAATGGCCCTTTATGACCTGAGTTCGACTTCCTTGGATTATGATAATGGCACACTATGCCCTCTGCTGTCAGATTGTAGAACCACATACTACAAATCCACAGCTTGTTTTAGTACATAATGATTTTTGACTGTATGGACATTGAGTTTGTGCTATGATTTAAGCTTTAAGGTAATAAAGTGGTGCTCTTTAGTACATGGCTGCTGAGCTTGAAAGAAAATTTGGAAGCATTCTGAAGTCTCTGATATGTCATAGTTCATTTGCATGGACACATTTCTTACTTCCTTGAGTGAAATTGTTCAAGCTATTGTTGGTTATACTCCTGTATGATCAGTGAATGTCATAGTTGGGTAACCTGTGGTTATCCAGTGTAGATAGTAGCACAAAGCAGACCTTGGCCTGAGGAAAGGGTTGATGGCAACTCCGGCTGACTGACTGGGCTCTCTGTGTCTGGCTCATTATCAGTACTTAGGTTACAGTTCTAACAATAGCCCTTTCTATAAGAATGCTCTAGGCATAACTGCCTTTCAGAGGAAGAGTGGGCTAAATGCCATTGCTGAAAGTTCTTATTTGCCCTTTCTGAGCTTGGAAGAATTGATTGAATGTTATTGATTCAAGCTTCTAAGCCTTTTGTTATGAAACAAGCAGATTAGTCATTTGGTTGGTGGCACTTCAGATGCACTTGATGTATTTGCCCTAAAACTGTATTGAGCTGAGTACTGGCTTTTTGGATGAATCTGCAAATTTCTACCGTGTTCAGCCTTCCATTCTCCTACTCAGACCATCCGAAAGTAAACAAGCCTTCTCTCATCTTTTTACTTGGAAGTTTCACTCTGTTCTTTTCCATCTTCCTGTTTGTCTTTGTCATCCGCCTCCATTATTAGCTCCACAAAATGAGCCCCTACTAGTCACTGTCCTATCACAGTGAAGGAGGAGGCCGTTTAGATCAGATAGATCTCTTCCACTGACAGAGCTATATCAAGCTCTGACTAATTAGCCCTAGTCTCCTTCTTGCAGGTCAGCTAAACCCTCGACAGAAATCTGTAATGTGTGTATAACTTGTGTATAATCACGTCCAAAAGCTTTTATCTGCAGTTTCAGTTTTAACATATTTTGAAAACACCAGCCGCTCTTTATATTGTGTGAAAAATCATGAGGAATGGACCAATGGAAATGCTCCAAAATAACTTGGAATAAAATCTATTTACGTGAACTTACATTAAAAGTTAAGTATGTTTTTTCTTCTCTTGTAAAGTTACCATTTTGGAAATCTTAAGGTTTTGTTCTGAGAGCCACAATATAAAAAGATATTTCTTGATGTTTTATTTAATATTATCAATTTAAATAATTGTTTAGTCAGGTTATCTGGCCTGATGTTTGATCTGCACTTTTGAAATATAATGAATTCTGGATATTACTACATATTCCCTTTACTATAACTATTATTATTATTATTACTCTGCAGCTCCATTCTTCATTATGGACACTGTCTGCAAATTTCTTTTATATTATTAAAGACGTTATTTCCAAACTTTTGAACAGTGATTCCAAACTTGTGAAAGCTAATGCACACGACTGTTTCATAAAACTGTAACTGTTTTAAATAAAGAGAGAGTTTTAAATGTTTTGATTTTATGAATAATGAACACAGTCCAAATGGCTAACTTTAAAAACTGTGTCATTCTCAGCACATGCTCCCACTTCCTTTGAGGGCCCATTTGGGAAGGTCATATACAGAATCAGGGCTGTAATAGACACGCCACGCTTCTCTAAGGACTACAAGACCCAGAGACCCTTCTACCTACTCAACATGCTGAACCTCAATGAGGTGCCTGATATACAGGTGAGTAGTCTCAGCACTCTTCATTAAATACAGAATAATGCATTGGATTCATTTGATTCAAATGTGTATATCATTTTAACAAACATTATATCATATCAATACGTTTCTTACAAAGCGTTAGTAACTGAAAGACAGAATTGTGTCGATGTGATTTGTTTTATTCAAGTGGCAATGCTGTAAACATTGGGATCAAGTCATTTCAGTGCATTACTTTTCTCAGTGCAATGTAATGTTACATATCTTTAGATTCTGAAAGTGCCTTTCCTCAAAACACACATTTTGTAGAATTTCAGTTGTTTTTTTAATTAAACCCTTACTAACCTACATATTTAAACTCATTTAAAGTTATGTCATTGTATTCTGTTACGTCTGTGCATTATAACAAGGGCAGGGTATCTTTACCTTTTTTATTTCCATACCAGTACCTTGATGGTGATGCCAATTCTTGAACAATGGTTTCTAAATACCTTTTTTATTCCAAACAAAATCTTACACATTATAGAAACATTATTACACAGTATAGACTAATCAAGAAGCAATAATAACATGTTAATAACAGGTTAATAACATGTATACAGAATATAATTTAGACAGCCAGTCACTATTTTTGAGCAAGCATGCCTTTTGGCTCATGGTTGCTCACATTAAGAGTACTGAAATTTTTCAACACTCTGTAGTATTGAAGTAATTCAGTAGGTACAATCTAAATAAATGTCGATATCCAGCCCTAATTATCACTAAATTCAGAATGTGTTTGGTTTGACTCCCAAACACTAAAAATACATTTTTCTTCCAGCAACCCAGCTCTGCTGTGACAACTAAGAAGTTCACCTACCTCCTAGTGAAGACAGGCACACTCATGCTGAAGGCTTGCAGCGACCTGAGAGGATACACTTCAGGACAAATCATCAAACTCTCCACTGAAATCCACAACAAATCTGGAAAAGACACTGGATATGTGATAGCTAGCCTCATACAGGTGGGAGGACGTATTTTCACAGGTTATTTTTTAACACACAGCAAGCATTTGTTTTTACCCCTTGATATAAAATGAAGACTTACATTACAAAAATTTCTTTTCAGCCTACTTTCTGTTTTATTTGTTTTATTTCTGAGGTTTTAAGCACCTCACTTAATATCACTGATCTCCATCTTTGCTCTTTTTCCTTTGGAGCAGAAAGTGACCTATAAAACCAAGCGGCCGATGTTCGACTTGCGTACCATAGCAGAGGTGGAAGGTGCAGGTGTGAAGGCAGGTAAACATGCAGAATGGAGAGAGCAGATCATTGTTCCTCCACTCCCTCAGTCTGGCCTTGCTGGCTGCAGCCTCATAGACATCGACTACTTCATCCAGGTTAGTCGCAAGATGCCTCACTCTCCACCTACTGCACATGAAGCACTTTAAAGATCATAAAGTTCTAGTGAATTTATTTTATTCTCAGTAAGAGTTTTCATTATGCTCAGCAGACAGTCTTAACTATTTTATGTATTACAGGGACCAAGATATTAGTAATTATGGAGGCCCAAGTGATAAAACCATAACAACAACTGTCTAAAGATTTTATTATTATTGATAATATTGGATATTTTCAATAAAAAGAGCAGTTTGTTATGTTCCTCTGTCTGGTATTTGCAGCAAAGGCTTGAATTGTGAACACTTGCATACTGAATAGACAAGGACAAAGACAAAGTCGAGCCATTCACTCTTAACAGCATAAACCAGCAAAGCAGTAAGGAGAGTTTTCCACCTAGCTGTTTTCAGCGTTCAGCTTGTTGAAGAGTACAAAAGGCTATGACTTTAAGAAAAATGTTTCAGGTTAAGACAAAGCTGTACTATAACTTATAGTTATATACAATAACTATAATTGCCTCTCACAGGTTTCACTAAAGTCTCCTGAGACAGTGGTCACTCTGCCCATCTACATTGGAAACGTTGCTGTCAACATGACTCCCTCAAGGCCGCCTCCACCAAACCCTCTTCAGCACACTCCTTTGCCCGCCATGCAGAGTCTCGGCCCTGTACCGGTGGTCCCGAGTGCTCCGCCTGCTGAAGATGACCTGGAGGGAGAGCAGGGTGCAGGAGGACTGGCCAGTGAGGAGATTCCTACCAAGAGCCACTCCCAGCAGAACCCATCAGGCCAGGCTCCCACCATGTCCCCCAGCGCATTCAGTCATGCCCCCAGCCAAGCGCTTCCTCAGACTCAGCACGCTCAGTCAGCAGAGAGCTCTGCACCGCTGTTCTGTGTCTCCACAGGGGCCACCATCCCCTTTTTCACTGACGGCAATGCCACTCCTGTGCCCACCACCTGCCCTCTCATTCTGCCTCCTGAGTACAGCAGCTGGGAATACCCACATGGTGAGTGACCTAATCTGTATTCAGTACTGTGCTCTGTTGATGTAAAGGGTGTCCCTTAGCTTAGAGCAGCATGAATTCCTGGTTTAGCTGCATATGCTGGTTTTGGTGGTGGTCAGCATAACAGCTTCTATTGCTGCTGACCAGCATAACAGCATCCAAAACACAACCTATGCTGGTTTTGCTAGTGACAAGCTATCTTGTTTTTTTCTAGCAGGGTATGCTCTCTAAGGTAGTTTCTTAAAGGAATATTCCAGCATTTTACAGCCCAGTCCCTGCCTGCTGCATCTGTATTGTACAGTTGAACACCAAAGATAATTATTTCAATGTTTTTCCCTGTAATTAGCAAATAACAGAAAGCCTGTTGACTCTAAACATATTTATTACAAAATTAAGAAATTTAAGAAAAACACATTTTTGTAGAACACATTCATTTCTTCTTTGCAAGGTGTTTGAGGCTTTAAATCTAGGACTAGTTTTCCAAAGGAAGGAAACTGTGGTCAAACATAGTGGTGTGGGCTGAGTTTTCACAGGCTCCTGCCTGATCCTGCATGGATGCCCGAAAACCTTACGGAAAACAATGTAACTGGAATTGCTTTTTTTTCTGTGTTTGAAATTTGAATAATTTGGATGTGTGTGTGTCAAGTTTGGTTCATCAGCATACCCATAAGCAGTGGTGGATGAAGTATACAAATCATGTACTTGAGTTTAAGTAGAGATACCCAAGGTAAAGTATTACTCCAGTAAAAGTAGAAGTTATTCCCTTTAGACCTACACTTGAGTAAAAGTACAAAAGTATTTGCCTTCAAATGTACTTAAGTATCGAAAGTAAAAGTACTAAAAGATTAATTATGACTTTAATGTCCTATTACCATTTTTGTAACAAGACTTGCTTCATTAACTCATTTAGGTGAAAATACTGTAGTGTCACTCTTGGTAAACCAATCTTTTAATAGAATGTCATTAATTAGTGACGCTGATGTCTATTAAAATTATCATAAGCACAAAACACTGAAGGCAAACAGTTTCCATTAGGTAGAACCAAGTGGCTCTGAAATAAGATTCAGTTTAAGGTTTATTTGCAACTCAGTTTGTGGTCTATTTACACAAAGTTAGGTTAGTTCCATCATTTATGTTGGAATAGACACTCCCAAAATTTTACGCTGCTCCAGTGACATTGAACCGTATGCTTGCACTGGGTAGGTACGTCCAACAGGTCAAAACTAAGTGCGCGCTGTCCCTGATTGGTGTTCTTGCCTCGCGCTTCTTTCGTTTGGACATGTTATGTTTTTATACATACATAAGCCAAAAGGAACGACAGATTTTGCATAATGTAGTGGAGCAAAAAGTAAGATATTTGACTTTGAAATGTAGTGGAGTGAAAGTAAAAAGTCACCAAAAATGGAAATACTTCAGTAAAGTAAAGATAGACAAAAAACTACTTAAGTACAGTAACGAATTACATTTACTTAGTTACTGTCCACCACTGCCCATAAATCTTTGCGTAACCTTATCATGGTGTAAACATCAGCCATGTGGCTTTAATTAGCCTGTTCTGGTCTTGTGCGCAGGGCTGGGCAATATGACAGTATTTATCGTTATCATGATAAATTACATCACAGTATGTCACAATATGCATCTCTTAGCATATCATAGATATCATCAGTACTTTAAAGAACACCTCCCAACTACACGTTTATATACAAAGAGAGCAATATTACACCTGTTTAATTGGATTGGCAGTGTAGTATGTGAGATGTTGAATACAAATCATTGGATTCATAGTTTTAGATTTTATTTTTAACTTTGTCTGTCCTAACTTATTAGATGTCAAAAAATAAATATCATAATACATTGCATATCGAGAAAAGTCTATAATGTGTAATAATGTTTTTTCCATATTGCCACCCATATTAGCTAGTCAGCTAGCTTTGGCATCTAATTTGCCAGTCATGTGAGGTCCATGTGAAATTATTCTGCCATTGTTTCCCAGGAGGGGGGAGCACTCTGGCTACCATCAGGCCATGTTGTTAGGCAGTTAAGAGCATTACACATTTTACAGAATGCATCGTGGTCCCAACTCTTCGTTGCCGATATCACAGCATGCTGGGATCTCAATAAAAATGAAGTGTGAAGAAAATGTCTTCTGATTATACAATGATGCAATGAGATTTTAGCAAAGTAACATCACTTTAGTGAAGTGATAACAGAGCTAAACTGTTTTGTTCAATGGGCAGATAATAAAAATACATAAAGAATATGTTTTCCTGATACAATGACTGGTCAGACATGATAAAGTGAAAATGTGTAGCTTACTAAGCATGTCTGGTCAGTTGGGGTATAAAAAAGAAGAAAAAGCGCTGAGAAGTTCAATATTACGGATACATCTTTATTTTATGAATTATATTATGAATTGAAGAGTAACGGTTAGCCTTACATAGTCATATAACTCAAACATTTGGTCAAGCCATTTAGCAACTGCCCAATGATGTCTGTTGTAAGTGTGTGAAGTAAATAGGGTTTCTGTTCTTCTCTATGTACAGGGCAGTATGTGAAAATTGCTGACTAGACATGTGTTACAGATGTGGCACAAAGGAATTACGTTTACTAACCTTATTAACTTTAATTTTCCAGGGCATCTCATATATCGTTATGCATGTTTTTCTTCTTTCTCATTTCAAGAACCACCTCCTACTTATGAGGAAAGCTGCAGCAGCAACAACTCCAGCTTCAACACCAGCTTCAACACCAGCATGACGTAGATGAGCCCAAATGCTGGAAAATGCAAGTCCCTCCCCCTGCTGGACACTGTAGGCATTGCTACCCCACATTTTACCAAATCTAAACGTTTAAAAGGGATCTGTTTGTGTTCATTTGATTTATATCACCAGTATTCCTTGCTCCTCAATGTGGAGAAAACGACCCTGGACCAAAACAGGGAATGAGTTTATCAGTGCCTAATTATGGTAGCACTCCTGAACAATGAAATCTTCTGCATTTATATGAAAGGAAATACCAGCATCTGTGATGCCTTGAAATGAAAGTTATACACGGAATCTGTCTTTCACGTAGCCAAGGCTGACCTTCTGTGAAGCTTGCTTCTAAACACAGGCTTAGAAAAATCCACATGACAGCTTCTGTTGGACTGACACAGCTTTAAAACAGAACCGTGGTCGCTCTGAGAAGTTGATCTGAACTCTTAGAGGAACATTCGATCAGGCCATCGTAGCGTCAGTCTGCAGAAGGAATGTTCTGGAAGGACTGATTATTAATAGGTTACCATCATCACAGTTACAGGAAGTCATGGTACATGTCATCCTTCTCATCACTGAGCTGGTATGAGATCTGTTCTGGACTCTGCTTTGGCCTACCACTAACAGTATAGTGGGTCATTCTGAGCTTGTTTACACCTTGAATTAACATGTGTTTCATGTCCTGATTGTATCTGAATATACTTTGGCCAAATTACGTTTATCAAGATCTCTCCCTGACCACCTTCCGAATGCGGTGTGAGTGATCCGAATGACACCTGGCTTTTCATGCGGTTCAGTTGAATCTGAAAACGCCCGTTGATGTAAGGTGTAAACAGCCTCTCTTGGTACTGAAGGCACCTTAAGGTGAAGAAAAGGTTGGATAGACCGATAGATGGAGGGCGGAGCAGCTCTTGCTACATTTCTACATTTCTACCTTGGACATTGACCGCTTGCATATGTTGCTCCCTGAAGATTTTAGGAACACGTTGCTTATCCCATAGTTATTATTACATTCAGTAGATTTAATTAATTCCTTAAAAAATTATCTGTTAAAATATAAAAGATTTAAAAGGAAGACATGGAGATTGGAGTGAACTGTAATGAATTTGTGTAACACTTTAATTGAACCCTGCTACATAAGGTTGACATAACCATGCCATAAACATATCATGGCAGATGTCTTGTCATATGCTGTTATGAGTTTTTCTAACAGATAATGTCCAGTATTAGAGTCATACAACAGGCACAATCTGATTAGTTGAGATGCGTTTTCACAATATTATTCCACTGAACTGCAGTCGTTAAGTAATGAATGCTTTGCAGCCACTGTACATTTCTCCTGCGTATAAGCACTGAAAATGACACCCGTTGGATATGCAACTTTCTCTCCTTGAATTGTCAAGAAATAAACGTTCAACAATGATTAAACCTACATTTTCTCACCCCAGAGAAGACAGAAAACAAACTGCAACCAAATATATTTCAAAAATGTTTAGTTTCGCTGAACATAATGGTTTAAAAAAAAGCAGATCACTGATACTTTAGTCACTTAGTCAAAGCTTTATTTAATGCATTTAGCCCATTTAATGAGAAATCGAGGAGAAAAATTCAAATATCCAGTGAATTATGTATATAAAACCAAATTAACCGCACTGTCAGTAATGCAAAAGGATGCTACTTTTTTAGTGGAAGGAACTGCCAATTTTAAAGCACAGTTGATATAATATTCAGGGCTTCTTTGTCTTACTTTTTTGGTTTGTTTCGCAGAACTGTTGAAAAACAGCAATAGAACACTGGAGGTTATGTGTTATCATGAATAACATCAAGATCATGATATTATTTAGTTGTAGATCATCACAGCTGTAACCCACTTGTATTCTATTGTTTAAATATAACAGTGTTACATTACCTTTACTGTTAACGTCTGTTATCGTCATAACAGGTGTTATAATGTGTATCGTCATAACAACCAGGTAATGGTAACAAGACCTGTTATATTATTGAACAAACTGATGATGGCTCATGACAGCATGTAACATCTGCCATGACATGTTCGTGGCATGACTATGTCAGTGTGTTACCTGATTCTGTTCAGAGTTCTGGGTTCGGCTGTGTCACGACGCTCTGCACGTATTCTGAACTCTTGAAGCACCCAGACAGTGAGTGAGTGTGTGGGGTTAAGTTGTGATTAGTGTCCTACTGACTGACTGTGCTGATATGTTCATTATCTGGTCAAGAACCGTTTCCTTAGCTGGAATTGAATGCATGGGAATCCACTGAAATTTGATGCAACTCCCAAACGTATATACATTATTATGTTTATTTATTTTATTTCCAATCGAACCACAATTAATGGAGGTATAAAATGAATTCCCCAGTTGAGGCCTTATACTATGATTGCTGTGTACAACTTTGACAGTGTTCCTCCTGTATTTTAAGTATCATAAATTCAGACCCTTGAACTGTTCTTTTATTAACTATTAGAATTATTGAAGCACAAAACGGCACTTTTTAACAGAATTTTTTGTCAGTGTGTGTAGATTTGACTGTGTATGTGTGAGTCAGAGAGACCCCACCCTTCTTCCCAAACTCCACTGAATGTAGTAATAGCTGTAGATTCACTTCAGCCTTTACTGTGATTTTCTTTATAGTAGCGGCCCTTCTTATTCATGTTCAATAGACATTTTTATTCTCATGCAAACTCATATATAAACTTGTATATGTCATGTTTCAATCTGTTCTGAATATTTAGTCTGAAATGTTACTCATCACTATCCTGGTATATCCGTGCATCTCATTTTGGATCACCGTGTGCAGCGTTTTTACTCTACAGTGTTCAGTACTGTGAGAGAACAGTACTGTCTCGTTCAAAAATAAAACATATTTCATGGCATAGAAGCAAAACTTCTTTAATGGTGCAGACAAACTTCTCACTGTTCTCTGATCATCTTCCAAAGAGAATCACTGTGTTGTACTGAAGCATTTGCTCATAATGTGACAAAATACAGAATTTTAATGTTAGCAAATATAGAGGGTGGACAACAGCATGAAAAAGAGCAGTGACTAAAGGCGTTCTCAGAGTGTCCCATCTCTGTTACAAACACGGAAAGTAACACTTCAAGTTGTAAAGCATTCTATGTCTTACAAATTCAGATTAGTACAGTGTTCAAACAGCAGTGGTGCCAAACATGAACTTAAAGGGACGTTTAATAGGTTTAATGTACTGTTTCTAATGCTTATCTCCCCTAGTCTCGTTGATTTGACAGAATTCTTTTTGTGTTTTCGTCCATCAGTGTTCTCTCACTACAATACCCAGCATGCATTGCATACAAACATGTCATACAGTCACTGGTGATCAGGGGCCGCATTCACAAACGTATCTTAAGAAAGAAAATCTTCTTAAATATGTGTTTTTTCTTAAATTCATTCTTAAGAAAAAAAAGTTATGAGAAATTGTTATTCTTTGATTAACATCTTTAGAATTCTCTTATTTTCTTTTTTCTTAACTATTTTCTTAAGAATACTTCTAAGAACAAGTGGTATTCTTGACAACATTATGTTCTTAAATGTGTTCTTCACACTTGTCTTATCACTGATGCTGCCTCTGCTGCTCCTGCCCGTCTTCGTCCATCACCCCACAATTATCATATTTTCCAAGGAGGCTGTTTTTTTCCACCATCACGTCTAGTTGTTGTTTGCTAAATTTTTTTAAACACTATGTTTTTCCTCCATTTTGCTTCTCTGAGTGGATTAAACTAAATAACAGAAGTATAAATACAAATTCAAAATCTATCTCATTGATGGTACATGGTAAAATGCAGCATAGCCGACATGAGCAAACAATGACGATTTTCATAAGAAAATCTAAAGAAAATAATTAAGATTATCTTGAGAATATTTGAGAACCTTTTGAGTTTATTTAAGAATTGCGTTTAAGAACATTCTTATGAACTTCTTAGTTTTTGTCTCAAGAATGTTTGCAAGTTTTTCCTTAAGAAAGCTTCTGTGAATCCAGCCCCAGGCCTGTACACAGACATTTGGAGGGCAGCCTGAATGTACATAACCCTTAATAACATAAATTACAGTACATAGCAGGTACGTTTAACTTTAATAGGGAGACATTTTGATTCAGAGGAAGGCAAACATACTGTTAGAAATCTTACAGCCATCCTAACACTCCTCAGAGTGGGAACTGAACACCAAACTTGACCATACAGGTCAAATATGTGATCCACTGCACTACATACCCAAATTAGTGATTCTAACTCTCTTTAAGCAGGTGGTCTTTCCACAGTGCCTCACATAAAGCTGGGTTTTTGTACAATAGCTCATTATGTTATTAGCGCCCCTAATTGTCTAACTCCCAGAGGGGGCACCAATGAGCGATGAAACTCATGGGATCCAAGCTGACCCACGAGCTCTGTCCCCAGAATGAGGCCATAAATGATGCCGGTGACTATGTACTATGCACTATGACCAAGAGGGGTGCAGTCTAGGGGCAAAAGGGTAGGGGCTCAAGCGCCTCATGATTTTTATTTTTTTGTGTTGGCTATAACTACCTAGCTTCTGTCAGTATTAGCAAGCTAGCAGGAAAAAAAAAAACAAATAAACACACACAAACAAAACAACTCACACTTTTATTATCCACCCCAAAGCAGTTGCAGTTTTTCAAAAGAACCTCCCAGATGTCTGATGAAAACATCATCAGTCCTAGTCTTTGAACTAGAGCATCTCGCTCTACTACGACTGTGGCAATGATGTGAATAGGCATGTTTACAGCAGATGTAGTGATGTTTAAAGTTTTCATTTTGGACATAGTGCCCTTTTAATGTGTAGCAACACAGTATTCACACACATCAGCACATTCAGTGTAAACCTTCCAAAGTCAGTCTAAAACAAAACTGTGCTTAAGGCTGGAATGTATGACAGGTCTTCCATTTCAGCGTTAAATATATTAGTGTAACAAGCACAAACTAGACTTTGGAACACTAAGACAAAGTAATGTGGTGAGACAACATTTACATCTGCGTAGTTCTTGGTGTTTTCATTATTTTGTCCACCCTCTGTATCAGCATGGTTGGGAACATACATCAGTACCACTCGATTTACAACAACAACATGCCTTAAATATGAATACAGTACTTAATCTAGTCCTAGCAACTCTGCTAAAGGCAGAAAGGATGGATGCTATTCGTTTGATCTCAGTAAGGAATCCTCCACACATTACTCTGAAAGAAAGAATTACTCGAATGTGGAATCTGCAGTAAAGTTGTTTCATCTTGGGTTCAAACTGACACACTGGATGATTTGGCTGTCATGCTTTACTTTTCACCACCAAAGGTTCTACAGCTTTATGACTTTTCTTTGTTTGTCATCGTGTTTTACTCTTCGTTGATTATGGGTGGCCTGTGGTTTTGTATTTTTCTATTGGAAGCAGTGATTATGTGCATATGGTCTTATCTTTCGAGAAATGTTATCGCCTGATGCTTGTTAGCAGGTTTTGGAATACAGTAGCACCACTGTGGTTCAATGTAATAAAAAAAGAATCAAAAATGTACAGTGTACTAATAAAATCTCATCAACTTCTATCACTTTACATGCTGTTGTGTATTTTTATTTAAAGGAGCCAAATCCTGCCTCTTCCTGTTTTCCTTACAATGTTTGTGTGGTTTTATGCATCTGAATTAATTTTTAAATGAAGGTTTTTTAAATTTTTCATACAACTAAAGAGGTAATTTTGTTAACATTCTTTATTGCTTATCATTTTGATCTTTCATTCAGAATTATAACTTTTATTTGAAGTACAATAATTAAAAGAAAGAATCTAAATCGTACAGCAAAGATGTGCGATGAAAGGTTGTTGAGGCTCAAATAAACAAATGGCTACAAGAAAAAAGCTGAACAGTTGAAAATGCCCATTTTCACTCTCAGGGCAATAATAATTAAGTTTAAAGCAACTGGAGTCGTTAAGAATCTGCTGGGAAGAGGACGTATATCTGACCCCACGCACAGAGGGGAGGATGGTTCGCATGGCCCAAGAATCTCAGCTGAGGAATGGCAGACATTAGTTAGGTCTTGTGGTCAGAATGTGTCCCAAACCACAATCAGGCAAAACCTATATAACCACAAGTTGTTTCAGGGGGTTGCCGGAATGAGGCCTCTACTGTCAAGGAGCAATAAACTCAAGCGCCTACAGTTTGCCAGATGTTACTGGAATTTTCAGTAGGATTGTGCTTTGTGGTCAGGTGAGACCTAAATAAAGCTTTTTGGCAACAAACACAAGAGGTGACTTTGGCGTAGACAAAAAGATAAAAAATAAAAAGATAAGTTTGTCACCTGCACTATGAAGTATGGTGGTGGATCTATGATGTTGTGGACTGTTTTTCTTCATAAGATTCGGATACATGGTGTCATGGGCTCCATGAAGTACCAGCAGATATTAAATTAAAACCTAAAATCTCAGCCAGGAAGCTTAAACTGCTCTGTATATCTTCCAGTAGGACAGTGATCCAAAGCAAACCTCAAAATCCACACAACAATATTTCACTGATTGGAGAATCAAGGTTTTGTCTGGGCCACCCCAGTCCCCTGATCTAAACTCCATAAAAACCTGTGGGATGAGCTGAAGAGGAGAGTCCACAGGCTTAGACACTGGAATCTGAAGGATCTACAATGAAAAAAGTCATGAAAAAAGTTTTTTACAGCCCGTTATACTAATGTTTAGCAGAGGTGCCTATATTTGCAGAGGGCAATGCAAGTTGTATGTGAATGGGCTTACCTACACTGCCTATCATCTAGGGCTAAATGAATTGTGGACCATGTCTAATTGCGATTTCTCTGACCAATATTGTGACTGCTATTTAAATTGTGATTATTATCTAAAAATTAGTCCAGGCTTTTTATTTTGCTTGCTCTTGCAATTTGAAAATTATACTTTTTTAAATTTTGAATTTAATGTAAAAATGTTTCTAACAACTGGTGAAAGGCATTCTTTTAATTTTGGAAATCAGAAGGATGTATTCCAATAAAAAGCAAAGAAAACATACCTGTATATTCCCGTTTTTCTACAGAAAAACAGTTTTTGGGCCGTAGGACACTAGCATTACTGCTACTGCTAACGCTCACTGACATCATGAACGTACATGAGACATTGTTGGAAAGTCCTAATACTTGAGTTAAAATGCTCTCAAAAATAGAACAGCAGTGCTAAAATATTTTATGCTGTTCTGTGCTCAAGAATAGTGATTATAGTGGTTATTGTGACATTGTCATTATTTTTAATAAAGTATGGCCACAAATTAATTTATTGAGGCCACAGGTTAAGTTTCTGCTGGTCACAAGTTAATATATTGAGGCCACACGTTTAGTTTCTCAGACCATGTGGCCTCAATAAATTAAACTGTGGCCTCAGCACATTCATTTGTTGCTTCAATAAATTAATTTGTGGCCATGAGAAACTTAACCCAGGCCTAAATACATTAACTTGTGGCCATGGCTTATTAAAAATAATCACCACGTCACCTCACAGGTTCAGGCTATCTGGTAGCACCAGTAAAACTTGTTTAAAACCATGTTTACATTCACCACAACACGGAAATTGCTAAATCTAATGCTGGAGCTAGACAGAGCAATGATGGAAGATCTGTCCTCTTTTATATGAGGTCTGTCAGCACACTTTAATGACTGAATGGCATGTGTGCGAGTGCAGTAATATTTATGCGAGCACTGTGCAGTGCTGTTCAATCTGACTGATTTATCAAGACTTTATCAGGTAAGCTCATTTAAAGCTAATTAGTCAATTAACTGATCTTAACATTGCTCTGTAACATTATTTATCATTAGACCTAATTATAAAACAACTTGTAGAAAATATAGGAACAGAGATAAACATTACTTCACCTTAAAGCCGGCACAAGTCTGCCTGTTAGTAGTTTTGACACTGAGCTGTGAGTGAGGCCTTCCCTGTAGCTTAATACAAAATCTTTTCAGCTATAGGAATAAGACAACACCGCAGCACCTTCCAGATGATCAGGATCGCATGTGTCAGGCATTATACTTTCCCCAATAACACCTTGCCACCATTTCTTAGTCTAATTTACTTCCAGCGCTGTTCTTACTGCAGGTCTGTTTTGAGGTGTCCTGCCAAAGTTTTTTCTTTGTTTGACAGAGGAATGTTTAAAGACGATTGTGATTTGCCGAGAGGCGTGTCAATCACAATTTTGCAAACAGTTAACTAGAGTTGAGAATTTAGCTGGTCAAACTGCCCCAAGCCTCCATTAAGCGTGTTGAACCAGTCACATACAGACACCCTACAGTTGTAATGCTGGAAAATGGCAAAGTTAGTGGAAGACTCACTTTTTTGTCCCTAATAAGGTACTTACCTTTCTTTTCCACGAAAGATGCCGTTCGTTTGGTGGAGCAGTTTTCATTTTAAGAGAGGAACAAGCTAGATAAGGACTAAAAGCTTCTCTTTGAGAATTACCTGCATGACCTTGAAGGATCTCATGACATTAGGCCTCATTTTTTCTTATATTTGTTCTTGAGAAAGGTTCTAGGAAAACGTCCACATCAGATTCATGACGTGTTTTTACACCACAGAATTGTTTGCACTTGAGTGTGTAGATTCTGTTCTTAAGAACAAATCCCAAATAAGAAAAGACTGGTAAATGTCACAAGGTTTGTGAGAACTGCGTAAGTGGGTTTTAAGAAGAAATTCTTCTTAAGAATGCTTGGTGAATGAGGTCCAATGAGCTTAGCTAAAGTTGGCTGTCTAATGTTTAATAGAATATAGATAATATTGTGCAGGTTGGGAGTACAGTCAGCATACCTTATTGTTTAACTTTACATTTTTACATTTTACCCTGTTTAATGTTAATGTTGTTTTGTATCCAGTTGTGTCCAGTGTTGTAAACGGGCAGTTCAGAGTTCTTATGTAAAAGCTAACAGACGTGAATTACTTCAATGTTTGAGCAGTAATATCACTAATGCTAATATTTACTGTGGAAAAACATGAAAACACAGAAGCCTGCAGCAAGTTGACACAGCTCACAGTTCTCTGGCTCATCTACTTGATGTTATCAAACTAAAGTAACCCTACCAGTTTTTATTTATAGTTAACATCACATCCTCTCTCCTGATCACAGACATCTTCTTTTCTTCTTCTATAAATCCATACTGCTCACCATCGTGACATCTTTCATGGAGAAATAAGTTAATTCCTTAATAAGTATGTAAAAGTATTTGAGTCCTCTACATTCTCATTCTTATGTGCTGCCATGCTGTAATGTTTGCCCAATTATGAAAACTTCCACTGCAGCGAATATGGTGTGGAAAAGTCCACTGGGTGCTTAATCAAGTATTTTTATTTAAGAGCTTTTTGAAATGTGTTGGGTTTTGTGACATCACAATATTTTTTGCAGCTTAGTTTCCACATATAGACGAAATGGACTGGTATGTTTTGAAACTAACATTGTCTATATATTACATCAAATTCATTTATCAAAAGAAAAACAAAGCAAGGAAAATTCAGGTTCCATCATATGGGCACATTCTTGCTTCCGTTGAGTACTTTTTAGTCAGGATGGTTTGAACAGGATTCTAAATTCGAAGCGTGACTTTTTTAGTTACCTCTCAAGTGTGGATGCACATGCCTATTTTTGCATGCAACAGCATTCAATTAAAATGAACTATCAGGATTTTGTTCATTCTTAGGCTTTTATTTCTTCCTCTGTAAAAGCGTCAGTGTAAAGTGGGACGCGGTTGTTGTAATTACCTGAATTATTACTGTGCACAGATTAAAAAGCCTCATTGAAAGCTTCATTATTTGACCTGTTAATGGGGGGAGAAGCCATTCATTTTTTGATAAACAGACCTTGGGATTGAGAAGTAAGCAATGGATTATACTCTGTAATTACGGTCAACAGTGTTTGGATGGTCAATACCGTGAGGCGTAGAGCTCAGCTCGCTGTGGGAGAAGGCCACCGAAAGATCAAGGCGACTGGTGGACAGGCAACACCTCCAGAGCTGCTGCTGTCTGCTGCTTTCCTCCTGTTGCCATAGAAACTAGGCCCCAATCCATCAGTGTCTCACAAGGACATGGACTGAGAGATATCTGCATGCACAGTATCCACACACACAGCAGCCTGCCTGAGACTGGGGGCGGTGCTGGGAGGGGGTCTAACGGATCGCAGATGGACAGAAACGGGAGGGAAAAAATGAGAGACAGGATGGATGGAGAGAAAGATGATGGAGTGAACTGTAGAACTGTGAAATGGTTATAAAGAGCGCTTCACAACCTGCTGAAAAAGAAGTTCTTGATAGCTGCAATGTATGTATCAGTTAAAAAAGATATTAAATTCAGTGTTGCTAATCAAAAGAGAGTAAAATAACCAAATAAATAAGCACGCATGTACAATAAATAAGCAATAAATAAACCACTACAGGACTACTTTTTGCTCAGAGAACAAATTGTGGAATAAGTGGCGAGGCCGCTTTTAGAATTTTTCCTTCAAAACTCCCACAAGACATATGGCGAGCATCCTCAGCAATTTGTAAAAAGCAGCTTAAAACGTTCATTTCTACTCAGCTTTTCTCTAATTTTGAACTCTGTTGTATCATTTCACATTATTGCATGAGCTAATTGTTATAGGTATAACTAGAAACCCCTTGTTTTATTCATTTCGTTATTCGTTTTTTTATATAGTTTTCCTTCCTTGTTCAGTGCTTGTCTTTTCTGCTCTCCTCTAATAGTGGCTTTTGTCTCTGTAAAGCACATTGAGGTGTACTTTAATGTATGAAAGGTGCAATGTGAATTTGTTTATTTATTATATGAATGAATGAATGAATAAATGAATGAATAAGCAAACACGTCTGTCTTAAATGGAAGTAAATGAAATGTATTAAAGGGGCACTCCAGTCAAAATGAAAAGTTTAACCTTTGCTACAGATGTTTACTACAGATGTTTTGTTTACTACAGCCATTTACTCTTTACTACAGCTGTTGTAAACATGCCCACTCGCCTCCGACAATGGTCCCAGTAGTCTCCGGGGTAAGGTTTTCTGGTTTAAAGACTAGAAAACCCCCCTTCTGATGATGCATCCTGAAAGTGGAAGGAATGTTTGAAACATTACAGCTGGTTTAGGGTGGATCCTTGAGGGCAGGCTGTTTATTTTTCCCTTGCTATCTGGCTAATGCAGAAGGAAGCCAGACAGCTGGCATTACAGCTAGAAGCGTAATATCATGTCTGTACTCATTTGCCTCTTCATCAGTAGCTACGTTATCAGTTTTTATATCAGGATTTGTTTATCACAGTGTGAGGAAATTCCTAATAGCTCTATGACATCCTAACATAAAGCATGCTGGGGATGCAAAGCTGCACTACAGACAGGGTTGAGATGTAATGGAATACAAGTATTGGGAATACGTATTCAGAAAACAGACATTATGTGTCTGTATTCAGTCCCAGTTACATTTTGTAAAGGCAGCATTCAGAATACAGTTAATGTAAATTTTTAGGAGGACATTTTTAGAATATTTACCCAAAAATGTAAAACATATATACCCTCTTTCAAAGAACCACCATCACTGCTTGTTAAGTAACTATTTCAAAACCAGCACACAGCACGTAAAAGACTTACTCAAAAACGGCTTCTTAACAAACACTTTAGTTCATACTAAAGCCTGAGTAGACTGATAAACCACTGTGATGAACCAGTTATTAAAGTGAGCATTACTAAACTTTTTGAGGGATGAATGAACTGAGTAGTGGACGTGTTCTTGAATGATTACCTTAGCTCTGGCATTGTACTGGACTTCTGCTGCAAGTTATATACCCATCATTAACTGGAAATACACACTGCTGCTCATTTTAGAGTTAAATTTGCTAGATATTTTTTGGGATATGGTGAATTGTTGGCTTAGGTCATGAGGATTATGAGAGCAGCAGTGGACTGAAGAAGGCCATGAGAGCCAAAATGACAAAAAATGTTGTAGTCATTTTTGTATTAATTTGAATAATTCAAATTTTCATGAAACATTATTATCAGAAGAATTATAATAATAAAACTGCCAACCAGCAACAGTGTGAAATAAAAATTACAGCAGTTTTTTCCCCGTTTACTTTATCAATATCAGTATTCTAAATACATTACTGTTTTAATTATTGTAACTGGATAGATTAGATTACTGATTACAGTACACATTTAGATTACTGAACACATTTAGGACAGTGTATTCCGTATTCAGCCATTACTACTTTTTCCAAAGTATTTTGCCCAATCGTGGCTACAGAAGACCCAACAAATAACATTAAATACTAGTTTTAGGACAGAATGAGCCTTTAAACACCCAAATAAACAAGCAATCAAGTCGGTCCTGATTATGATCAGGTATTTTAGCTAATAAACAAATGAATGAGCAAGCAAGCTTGATGGAAGCAGAGCAAAGTCTGATATCAGGATGATGATTATGAGGAGAGGAGCAGAATCAGAGCAGGCTGAGGAATGGACTGTGACGTGTGGCGATAAGGGGTGGAGCGCTGAGGAACCATGGCTTCAGTGGAAACTGAGGTAAGAGTCTCAAACGCTTTCACCTTCTAACTCTGCTCTTTCGCGCTGCGACCCCAAGAACGAACTCGGATGTCCGCAGTGATTTGAAAGGCTACCTGACGTGTCGATGCCAGGCGGGCAAAGCCTTCGGGAGCTTTTATTTGACCTCTATCTGTACGAGTTTTCAAACATCCCGCCTGACGGTCTCGCTACGGACTCGCCGCTTTTGTGTTTCTAATCGGCGAGTGAGCGAGTGAGCGAGCGGCTGAGGAAAATAAAACAGGCTGCCTGCAGCCCGGGCATCTGAATACCACTCAGTGTTCCTCTAATGCGCATCGGACTACATGCGTTATGCTGGTTCCAGGGCCCCGTACCATCCGGCTTCAGATGCTAGGTTGCTATTTCCAGAACAATAACACACTTTCCTAAATTTGTCTGTGCGTTTCAACGATGTGCTCGGTTTGTTTCAGCAAGATACATTCAGCTGTTAAAACGGTGGCGTCCTGGAGCGCTGTAAAAATGAAACAGTCTCTATTTCGAGCAGGAAGGCTGTCGCTGGCTAAGAGAGCACGTTTAAATAGCTTCTGTGAACGCGCGAAGTTAACGCACTTCAACAAACCTGCTCAAGTTGTGGTCAAACAAAACACACACTTGGCCAGCTAACTGCAGACCTGAAAGGCTGGGGCATCCCTGCACAGCCTGTCTAATAACACCATAGTTATATACAGCTGTCAGGACGAAGCTGAAGTCAGCCTCTTGTTCGAGTTCTCCCGTTCCACCTTAAACGGTTCAGCAGTTCGAAGTAAGACTAATTAGCTGCATGTAACTGCTGCACCATTTAAGGTGGAACGGGGAAATTCGGATAAGAAGCTGGCGTATAGGAAGCCACCTTCAGCCTCGTGTTGTCAGGTGTCCTCTCACTTCATCTTTCTGTATTAACCCCAGACTTCGATTAAAAAAATATATAAATCAGCCTACTAACCATCCGCTGAACGGGACAAGCTGGTGTGATCATGAGCGAGTGGCTGTAGTACAAGTGCACAGTCTGCGTTACTCTGTCAGCTCTCGGTGACCTGCCTTACAACAGCGCTGTTTGGGCTTCTCTCTGCTGAAGTCCTAATTTGTGTGTAGCGCGTAGATGACTGATTTTAGTCTGCAATATGTTGACAACATCTATTTCAATTCCATTCTTCATTTACCACATATGCCATTTTCAAACAAATGTCTTATGGGTCGGGAAGAACCTGCAGTGATTGGCCAGTAGGGGGCAGCTTACGTCCCATAATATTTTATTACATTCACGTTAACCTGCTCGTGGGCCAGTTGCCCAGATCCAGATGAAGCCTAATCCTAGACCAGTGGTCTCCAGCCCTGGTCATGGAGAGCTGCCGTCCTGCAGTGTTTAGTTCAACCGGTAGTCAATAAGCTGCCCTGCCCCTTACTTACCTTTAATACATCTGATCCATCCATTCAGGGACTGAAAAAGGCTGATTAGCTGGGCAAATTGTGGTTGGAACTAGGCATAGCTCTCCATGACCAACTACTGTCCTAGGCTTAAACTAGCTTCTGGTATTAATTTACTATTGGCACTGCAGTTTAGCCCAGGGCTAGGCGTAATGACCTAAAATCTGCCCGGTGACCAAAAGTTTTGTAGATGCCTTCTTTGTCAACGTTTCTTCTGAAATTAAGGGTATTAAAGGGGAATTTTGCTGCAGTTTGAGCTGCTTTTCTGAGAAGGCATTATAGTACAGTGTTGGAACATTGCTGTGAAGGTGCATTTAGCCACAAGAGCACTGGATGACTAGTTGTGGTTTATAAACAGCACTGGGAGGTGCTTTATACCCCTCTTGTCAACACTTGGCAATGGCCATGGTGACCTTAGGGTTAAGGGGCTGCTCTAGAGCTTCTCTTTCTGTTGACAGCGTGTTTCTATGGAGATTATACAAACTGTGTGTGTCAGTGATTGGTAAAGTAGCTGTCTGGATACTTTGGAAATGTAACGGATCTGTGCATCTGTCTTTAGTTCTGAAACCTGGAAAAAAATCTTACACTGGGCTGTAACTGGATTGGAAACTTGCACACCAACCTAACCTGGTAATAACCTGAGTTTAATCAGGTCTGCTTGATGGGCAAAATTACCAAACTGTGCACGAATGGAAAAATTTGAGACCTTTTTTGTTATTGTTTATTATGTAGCTAACTTCTGTTTCCTCTGGAAAACCTACAGAAAAAAAATCATTGGCAACAATTACAGCTGTGTTAATGCACGTTTGATGACTAACCTTTGCCATATAAGCCTAATAGGGAGAGTCAGCGGTAGGATTGCACAATATATTGTTTGTTAATCATTACTGCAATATTGGTCTTTGTAATGTTTTGCAATATCAAAGAATGCTGAAATATGGAAATAGGATGTCTAACAAATCACAATTTCTGTATGCACTGGGCAACCCAACTAACTTCTGCCACTGCAAAAGGTTCTGTAATGTGAGACATAATATCTCAAAGTCGGTGCATCTACCTCCCTAAGATCTATGATTGCTACTCAATAAATAATGAAAAATAAACAAAATAGTTTCAAGTTAAATTCAGATTGAAGTGACGTTTGTGTGAATTGCAGTGGTTAGCATGAAACGTTGTGATTTGCTGCATGTCATTGCTAACTGGCTGTCATGTTGCCATTTTGGGGCCATTTTGTGCTCCATTTGAATCGTCTCTGTAGTAGCAGTATTTCTGCTAGATATCCTTTACATACAGAGTCAGGCTTGGCATTGTTGTATGTGCATAAATGCAGGCCCTGAGGATGCCTTGCCTTGCTTGTCATGAGCTATGATGACTGATTTTGTCTGCAGCATATGGCTCTAATAAGCCTCACTGAGCATGCTCAGAAGCTCTCCTACTGGTGAGAGATAGTATTGGACTTAAAGCAGAAAAGTAAGGCTCGCTGACTGCCAGAAAAGGCTTTAGCTTCAAAGGCCCTAATTTCATGACACACGTTGCATTATCGTAGGTCTATTGGTAAGTGCTTCTTTGTAAAGCAGGGGATGAGAAAGGCGCTACGTAAGTGGAACAAATAAATAAATGTTGATGCAGGTAGCAGATGCAGTCACGATCAACAGTGCAATATGCAAAAATGTCTGTGGTGAGTGACTCATATCTTCTCAACCAATCAGATCAATCATCTCGTACCTGTTGCTACGTTAAGCACAATGCCTAAAGACAGAACATGATTCAAAGCAGTGCCAAGGACATTCCGCCAAAGAGGAAGAGGTGCTTGTGTGTGAGGTACAAGCCTGACGACTGAAAATATTTGCAACTGTCACTGAGCCTCCTCAGCTTGGTGAAGTCGAGAGAGCCTGGAACTAACTTGCGTTAAAACTGCTGATGTGCCATCTTACTTATCCAAATGCAGTTTTGGCGAGATAAAAGATGCCTTAATCAGTCCGAGCCCTTAGTGACACCTTTTTGAAACTACGTTGTCATTGGGTCATAGGTGTAACATATGGCATCATAAGCTTTGTATGTAGTGGTTAGCTATAGTCCGACGGGCGATTCTAAGATTTTACTTATTTTATTTTTTTAGGGTGAGGCCATAATGGCGCGCTGTTCTTGTCCAAGAGGCAAATAAATGCCTTCAAATTCTAAGAGCTTCGTAATTACTCACAGTGTACAATATATTTGTATATATTATTCACATTATATGCATATATTGTTCTGTGTGTTTTACATTCTGCAGCAGACATGGTAATTTAATCATTTCGCAACTACCAAATACAGACCTGCAAACTTGTAAGCAGTGAAAAATGGGACAAGTTCAGAAACCAACCCCTTGTACATGGTCCAGAGGCTTGGAACATGCTCGGAGAATAAAGCATTATGGTGTATTAATATAGGGAAATAGGTAATTGCTGTAGAAAGGAGGGGACCAATCCTGGTCCTGGAGGGTTGTGTACCCTAGAAAGGTGACAATTCAGTCAATTGAGTTCAACAGCTAAGGCAGTTCAAGTCAAAAACAGTTCTGCTTTCCAGGTATTTTGAAATATTTGAATAAAATAGCCTTTTACTTACCATACTAATGTCATTGTGTACAAAATTAAGCAAAATCTTCTTTTAAGATTCCGCCTCAACAGTTATTGTAAATAGAGGCCATTCTGAAGTCATTTGAAGCTTGGACCCCTATGATCGCCACTTGTGATATATACAGTTCACAGAAATCAAAGTGTTCATCAATTTTAGACAAAAATGAAGTGGTATGTGTCTGTCTTAGTTGCAAACGATGCAAATGTTACCAACACTAGCCTTTTTGGACCCACCACTCTAAAGCTATTGAAGAGAGATATTTGTGAAAATGAAACCAACTGGAAGAAACCTCTGTTGCACAGAAGAGGTTTCACTCAGCAGTGTCATTAAAGCACTGATTTCCATTAACTTCAGCTAAGTTAATATTATCCAGCAGCACATCTGAAACTCTTTTAATCTACACAGTTTACATGAGTAACATTCACCATTCAAATCCAGGAATTTCACTGGGAGGGCGACGAGTTTGTCAGTGTTGTGACTAGAGGTGGCGAGTGTCTGGAAGGGGCCACTTAAGGGGCCAGTCAAGTTTCTTCTGGGGCCAGTGCCCCTGATAGTCTCCTTCTGTCCACAGATGTGGCACCCTGGGAGTCTGCAGGAAATGGCAGATATTGCCAGATTCCTACATTGCCAAATGATATCAATGTCATTGACAAATAAATCATGTGAGAAACTAGGTAGTGAAAAGTAGTGTTGCCCTACATTTCTGTCACTGACAACTTGGACAGTAACGGTGTTTACATGCACACTAGTTGTTCAGTATTAAGACTGCATGTAAACAGCACAGTTCAATTGTCATGGCCCAACCAAAGTCTTAAAACTAGTGAGATTAAAACGTGGTCCAGGCCGCTGTTTGCCGGACTGTTCAAGATAAAGATTTAGGTCATTCCACTGACTCTTACGCAGAGTTTTTGCAGCAATTTGTGGCTTTTTGAGAAGGACCACATGTGTAGTGACAGCTTTGGTATGGCAACAAACATGAGTCACAAAAGACAAAAGGGCTTCACATTTGCAAAGAGGAACATATTTGTCAAAAATGAATGGTCTAAACCAGTGATTCCCAACCCTGGCCCTGGAAGACCCCTGCCCTGCACATTTGAGTGATTTCACACCTGAAATCTGCTAATTAACTGCCCTTCCTGAGTTGAAGTGAGTGAGTTTTGGTAGGAAAACACAAAAATGCAGACAGGGGGTCTTTCTGGAGCAGGGTTGGAAACCAGTGGTCTAAACAGTGTATCAATATGTGAATGCATCATTAGTGATGTAACATTAAATACTGTGTCACCAATATGTGCCCAAAACTCTTCTGTGGGTCTTGTTATTGCTGTCTTTTGTGAATTGTGGTCAGTGATCAAAACTAGCCATCTAGCTTGACATCGTAACAGTAGAAGAACTCTTTTTGGTGCTATATAGAACCATATACAACACATTCTCCATCAATATTAAGAACCATTTTGCCATGCAAGGAAACTTTTAAACATGAAATAGTTCTATATAGAACTTGTTTTTTTTTTTTGTTTTTGTTTTTTTGTTTTTTTTTCAAGAGTGTAGGATGTGAATTTAAACTAATTTTGATATTCGAATACGTGTAAGAATTCAAGAACAGATGTCTCGCTATCTGCAGGAAAAAAAGGAAAAGCAGATTTCGGCTAAAAAACAAACATAGAACTTCATATTAATTGTAGTTGCTTTACATACACATTTTACGTTCACACTGAAACAAGTTGTTGGTTTGTATACTTTCTCCGTCTTTCCGTAATGAAACACTGCAGTATTCGGATACTGCCGCATCAAACAGTTATCTGAGTACCCGAGTACCCGTGCACATCCGTAGATTAAACGTGACACCTGTGCATCATAGAAGAGCTTGGAGTGACACATTTCTGTTTTTCAGAAGTAAATATAAGGTTCAGATGTCTTGATCATCAGATCTGTATATGTTACCGCTTGTAAACAATCAAATGAAGTTTGTCACAGTATTTGCGCATAGCTATTAATCTAACTGTTTAAAAGAGGGCATCCAAGCTAAGTTGCCATGACCATTGCTAGCCTAGCCAGCATGGGTTTACTGCTGCAGTAGGACAACAAATTGAGGGAGAGACTATGTGCTGTTTATGTTAGAAACCATTAGTAAGCTGCATACAAAAAGCAACACAGTTACTGCTTCTGGTCTAAAATGGACCTAACCCATGGACAGCTTATTTGCACCAGTTTAACATGCGAGATGAAGTGGCACTGTCGTTGTTGTTTTTTTGTTGTTTACTTTTTTCTGTACACATCATCTGATCTCAGCTTATGTTTGGGCTCCATTCATTTTTGTCCAGTTTTGTCTTGAAAGTGATGAATGAGTGATACAGTGTGGGCAGTTCATTTTTAGATGCGAAGAACATGGCTTGTAAACTCATCCACTCATGCATTCACTCACTCTCTCATGTATGTCAGACTGATTGTCCACAAGAGAGAGCTACTACCCTTTAAGTAGCCTTTGTGTGCATCATTGAAAAGGAAGAAACAGGCATGGGCCCACACCAGTTGGATGCACATATGTTTGCAATCACTGACTGCATTCCACTGTAACCCTTTCAGTACAACAATAAATTTGTAAAATGTAAAAATTTGAGTCTAAACTCTATAGTGAAATAAATTGGTAAAAGAGAAAAAGAGTTCAAATTTAATATAAACTGCATTCACACTATCAACATTCGATATGTTAATGTTCATTACCAGATTACCGCTAGAGCCCACCACCACGACTGAAATTTAAATGCCGATGTTCTACTGTTCTCAAACATTCTAACTTCATTTATGTGTTCTAATAAACAGGGATGCACAGATGTGAAACTTTTCTAGGCAGGTTACATGGCTGATAATTTAACAATAATTGATACCAACAATGATTGATACCAATAGCCAGTCATTTTACTTACAACACACACATATATGTATATATGTGTATATATATATATATATGTATATGTGTGTGTATATATATATATATATATATATATATATATATATATATATATATATATATATACATATATGTATATGTGTGTGTGTGTGTGTATATGTATATGTATGTGTGTGTGTGTGTGTGTGTGTGTCGCTGTTGTCGGAACAAAACCTCGTATAGAATAAAAAAAACATACTCTACTTTTAATGTAAGTCAGTGGAGCCAGACTTTTTTCCGAGTAATTTTGGGTCATTTCTTTTAGTCCATTTATCATGAAATTTACAAACAACGTAAAGGCCAACGTGTACTTTGAAATTATGTCAAAAACTGAAAAATGTCAAAAATAGAGATACGAGGTTTTGTTCCAGCAGCAGCGATTTCATATACATATGTATATCCTGATAAATAGGGAATAGGCATTGATTTGGAATTTTTCGGCTGAAATCAGTAAGTGGTAAATCTGAGGCCAATACTAGTAACTGCTAATTTTATTTTTTTATGTTATAACAATTTCACTCTATATTTTATATATGAAGTGCAGTAAGCATAAGACACAACGTAACTAAACAAAACATGATGGGTACTGTACACATGTTTTATGTACTTAGCATATCCTTTTATCCATTCAGTCTTCCAATAAGCTGGGGTGTTATCCACTAAGATGTCCATTTCACTGAGTTTGAAATGAATGGAAATGCCTACTACAAGCGACTACACATTTATTAGTGTGGATTCAAGCACAAATGTGTTGCCAAATTAGCAATCGTTATCTTTTGTAATTTCAACATCAGACCAATAGTAAACATAACAATTAAAATTTCCTGTTTATCTGTGAGTAATACATTGGCTAAAAATACATTTTGCTCCCCTATTAATAAATGATTGTATTCGAATAGAGAAATTTGTTGCATCATCTTCATTTCAGTTATTTCATTCATATATTTGGATGTGAAGGTTTGAACACCCCCTGGCGGGTTGCATGTTTTGTTTATTTTCTAGGTAAAAGTAAGTTAACACATCGTCTACAGGGAACGAACTTAAACATGGTATTTTCTGTAAATTTTAATGCACAGTTTGTGTTTATTTGCTGAGTTTAAAATATTGGGAAAGAAAACATAAACATGTTGATTTTGTAACATATTGGGGATCACAACAGCTTTTTATCATAATCATTTAGCATTCTTCCAGAGGCTTGGGGGAAAAATAATAAAAAAAAAATATTAGAATGAGCAATTTTTTTATAGGAGTTTTTCTAATAATCATGATGCTGTTCCGCAATTCCTTATTAGTAGCAAGGATTTTAACTATGAGCAGTTACTACTTTGTTACGTTAGAAGGCGATGTGTGCTTTTTTACGCACTAGATGGAGACAGAGAGGTGACTTCTCAACTGTTCACTTAGAATGGCACAAATCAGTGTGACAGTTTGTTATCTAGCTAGCCGTCGTATAATGAGAGTTAACAATATGAGAAAAAAAAATTCATACGTTTGAAGAGTTTCAGAGTTAGAGATGGACCGTTCAGTGTTTTTGGCTGCTGATCGCTTTTCAGCATGATCGGCCTAGGGCGGGGCTGAAATGCCGTATTTGAAGACGCAGTAAGCGATTGTGGAGAATGATTGTTGATATTTGAACTCAACAGCAAAACAAATACACACCACCCTTTAGTGCTCCTTCAGAAGCTCCACCCCCCAAAATTGCCAAGGCAAACGACACTTTTTAGAACTTCATGGCCATAAAACCCTTCACAAACATTGTTTAGACAAATAACATGATTTAATGTTAGAGCGAACAACGACACAGCAGGTAATGTAACCAATGTTAGCCAGGGTGTAAATCTAACTACTGCAAATCTAACTAGTTGTGATTCGCTATCAGAACATTAGCAAATGGAACAAAACAACACTGACCTGTTGGTTCTGTGAAACAGCAAAAATAGGTTAATTTTACCCATCTGTCAGGCAGAAATGGAGCAACCTCCTCATCCTTTTTCATGTCTTTTAACTCTTGATGAAGCTGAAGTCAGCTTCTTTTTCGCCAGCTTCTTGTTAGAATTTTTCCCATTCCACCTTGAATGGTGCAGCAGTGACATGGTACCTCAAGCTAGCATAACCATTGAAATAACTGGAGCCTATGCAACCAGCGCAGCTAACAGGACTAAAACAGTTCGGATGGATTTTTAAATATGCGATTAAAAAAAAGGGTGGACATACAATTACTTTTGTAGTTCTGTGTCTTATTGTTATCTTCAGTAGTTCATGAAACTAGTGCAGTGTAAGCTAAGCTAATTTTAGCACTTAGGGGCTAGCATGCTAACAGAAACAAATCCCAAAGCTTTGACGTTAAATACCGCTCTACCCGTTCACACAGCGAGTTTATAAATGTATATATATTAAGGAAAAATGTTTTTCATTAATGAAATATATGACTAGGCTGAAGTTGGCTTCCTATTCGCCAGCTTCTTGTTCAAATTTTTCCGTTCCACCTTAAATAGTGTAGCAGTTACGTTCTGGAGCCTCAGGCAAAATATGGCTCATATGTTTTATGTAACGATCAGCTCTCAGAATCGGCTAAGAGAAACATTGGCCAATTGTTTTGGTTGTCTGATTGTCTGATACCAATACATAACCAAAACATATACATAGCCAATCGAGCACGAGCACAAGTTATTGACTGTAAATATTGACTGAAATTCCAATATTGACCCGATTGTGATATTTTCCCATTTATCAGTGACTAATATATTGGCCACATCTTATCCCAAGCCTGACAACAGTTGCAAAAATTTCTACGGCTTTATTGTCAGGTACATTATCAACGTTATGAAGATTACTGCTGCATCATTTGAATGTCTTTACAATCGAAGAGACAAAAAACTAGGCCAGTTCCTCTGTGCTCTCGTAGACTGACTTGGACCATAATGAGATGGGGAGATTTAGTGGTAACAGTTAACAGGAATTTGTGAATGTTTCTCCAGAAAGTTAAATTCCTCTTTACTGAATTCTCTTTCACTGATTCCCACTGGGCTGAGTGTTTTGAGACAGATACACAGCACGTTTAAATACTAAGAAATGTTTTAAGAAAATTTCCCCTTTTAGAAATCCCCTTTTCCATGACAGCAACAGCAGTTATTGATGGGGAACTGGCATACAGAGAACATGAAAAACATTGTTTGCTTGCTCCATCATATTTCACCATCTACATAGCCTTTTAGTTTAATGTAGATCTTGTTTTGAAAATGCCTGATCAGTTTTGAGAGGGAGTGCTTTGATTTTGTAAGATTGCCTAGAAGAATGGTTATAAGCCAGCACTGATTATTTTTCTACCACCCCGGTCATAAGCACAGTTAAGAAGCTAGAGTTATTATGCTGGGATTGCTTTCATTTTAGTCATGGAAAAAACTCAACAAATGATTTGTGTATCATTTTCCCCCCATGAACAAAATCCTAGACAAAAATCTGCAATGAAACTCTTGTTCCTTGTATCCACACACCATTCCATGAAATGGCTGCAGTGTTGTTTTTTTCCTGCTCTTCTTTCTTCGTGAAGAACAGCAGAGCTCCAACTGAGCATGCCCAGTGAGCGCCATGTCAATGCTTTCTACAGAGTTGATCATGTGACCCTGAGCAGGGACGGTGCTTGTGTGGAAAGCTAGACGTTAGTCAGTGGAGCTTTACTCTCGCCCTCTTCCTCCTCCCCCATCAATGGAGACCCACAGCTTAAGTCAGGTACTGCCATGTTGCTGGAGGGCTCAACCTCAAACAAGGCAGGATTATTTGCTTCTCCATTTTTCCTGCCTCTCTTTTGGGAAAGGCATTGTCATAAATATGTCTGGTGTTGCAGAGACTGTTTACTTGATTTCTGAAAATAGGCCAAGGTCTGTCCTAGGTGTGTGTTTCACACTGAAAAGGTTAACATTTTTCATTTTCTGTCATTCTGGATCTCTTCAATTACAGGTGATTTGATCGATCCATCGGCTGACTTCAGTTGCTTGTCCACTCTTGGTACAGAAGCTGATGAGAAGGCCTTCCTGGCAGTTGTTGGACAGAGACTCTGTGCTGGCTCTTCTTGAAACCTGGTCTTGTTGTTTCCTAGGCCCTGTCAGGCTGGGGACAAGGGGTCTTCATAGAGGACTTTCTGTTGGGTACAGAGGCACTATGAAGATCAATACTGAGATGAGCAAATGTCTCCTGAGATTTTACCGGCAATAGCTGCATGTTTTCTGTAGGTAGAGAGGAAAAAGACGGCATTTCCTTGAACATTGTTTTTTCTTCGCCAGGCATTTAAATCTGTGTGAACCGAAAGACAGAATTATTCCTCATATTGCACTACTTGTCGCCCAAAATAAATGGTTTGAGATTTTCAAGTAATGTCTCAGAGCTGAGACAATGCCCTGTGTCGATGGGTGGTTCTCTAAACATAGCTTGTTGGTTGTTTACACAGTGGTGATAAAGGGCTGGATAAAGACTATCCTGAAAGATTACAGTACGCTACTGCCTTAATATGACGCTAGATTATTAACTTGGTGCTGACAGATCGCACCCTGCTTTAATCAGGACCGAAAAACATTCTGTTCTTGCTAAGGCTCAGTCTGCCTCCTTCATTTTTATACTCAATAGGGATCTTGGATCACTCTTCACTTCACTGGAAGCTCTTTTGTTTGCAAGGAGAGATCTGGTTTCGTTTTCTTAAATTATGTGTTTAATGCATCCCATGGACATTTCGCTGTGGTTCCTGTAAGGGAAATGACTCTGGCTTGTTGTGGCTGTGCAGAAGAGCACATGGCTTGAGCATACTGTTCGCAATGCCTGCTTTCTTTCCTTTCTGTGCGCTCTTCACTGCTCTTTCCCTCTCTCTATCTGCCTCTCTCACTCTCTCCTTGTCTTCTCTCACTGTAAAAGCAGTCTAGCGCAAGAGCTTGTAGCCAAAATGGAAGAAACCTCCTCTGCTGTTCTGTTTGGAGAAACATGATTTGGTCAGAGGTTCTAAATGAGGTAATCCAGACCTCATGAGGACCTTTCATGAGTCTGAGGAGGATTCAAAATGGCTAACAGGAACTCTGCTGAGCATGCTCCATTGGTTAGCTTAGTCATCTAGCAGAGCCTCATGTCAGCTGTGTAGGCTTGAGCAGAATGATGCATTGTGACATTGTTCTGTAGCCCAGACACCTTTAAGCTCTGAAAAATAACAGGATCTGTAGAGAAGGCATGCATGTTGCCCCTGTAAGATGGCAGTGTATTGTGAGAAATTGCCCTGGCCTCTAGTTCTTGGTGTTTCTTAATTTGGTAATGGCTATCTAAACCTGTTGTAATCTTTGAAAGAAGGTTAATTTGGCCAGTTTGGAAGACAGTGCTTCCGTAAACCAGTGAGAATATTGATGTGAAGTGATAGAACAGCTTCTACTCAGATTGCTTTGTAGCAGAAGCATACTTTTTCCTTTCACTTGAGCACTAAGCTGCTTTGCCCTACTTTGAATAATAGCCTCAGTTTTTGTTGGTTAATGATTGATCAGTTAGCCATGAATTTACACTTTCAGTTTAACACATTTGTAGCAATCCTTACAGAAAATAGTGCTTGTTCTTCATCTGCTAATAATGCCTGGCCAGAGATCCAAAATGACTCCTAGATGCAAAAGGCTTGGACTTGTTCCCCTTTTTCTGTACCTCAGAGGTTTCATTGTAAACATTGTACCATTTTGTTGGGGCTGGCTTGTCTTGGCCTTGTCTCTTTGTGACAGTCCTGCCCTTCTCAGGCTCAGCGCAGATAAAGACCTCTGATGTAGATGTGAGGAGATTAAGGATAGCTCACGCTCTTGGTCCTGCTGTTGTGGCAAAAAGGCCCTCTGGCTGATGTTCCTTTTGGCCTCCTCGTACCTTTTCTTATTTTATTTTGTATTTTTTTGAGATGGCTTCTTGCTTTCATTGGTGCCCTCCTTTAAGAAGAAGGAAACGTTTGAAATTTGAACTGACTGAGCATGCTCTGTTTGAGCTTTAGCAAAGCCGACCAACAGAGGGAGCTGCTAGGTCACGTGACCAGCAAGCCGGGTGAATGTCTGCATGCAGGAGGAGGAAAAAGAAGAACAATCTGCTCGAAGCTCTCTCGCTCTCCCTCAATGGAGGCCATCGGGAGAAAGCAGGTATGATGCTGCTAGAAGAGTACCTTTAGGAGAGGAATGGCCCCTCAATCCTCCATCCATACTGGCTGTGAATATTCATCATTTGGAGCTTATTCACTTGCTGTGTTCATCTGCCTTTTATCCCTCCATTCACTTTCAGTCCATTGAGAGTTGGCTGCTGTTCTCATGTTAAGAGAACGGAGCTCTCTTGTGACCAAGAGGTGGTATCCAGCCTTCAGATTCAGTCAGGCAGTGGTCTGGGCTGAAGCCTGTAATCAAGCTCTATGGACTGAAGCAGAACCCATTGCCAGAGTCTTTTGGCCTTTTGCTTCTTGCACGGAGGTGAAGTCAAGCGACATGGACTAAATGTTGTAGGCTTGGTAACTTGCAGAGGGAGATTGTTGTCACTTTCTGGTTTAAAGGGTGCTTCATGTGTTAGGTACTGTGGAAAAACTGGAAGCAGAGAAGAGGACTGGTCTCATCTACTGTGTTTCAGTGGCAAACACTGTCTGATAATTTGAATAGATTTCCTTGTTTACTTCTAGGGTTAATCCTATGGCTTGAGATTGCCACATGAGTGTTTGTAAAGTGGAGAGAAATGTAAAAATGCAATGTAGTTTGCAGGAAGACAAGGGATTTTACAGGTTTGGGCCTGTTGAGCTGGCCAGGCCTAAAAGAAGAGTTGGGTAAGAGTCAGGTACTGAAAATGAAAGAATTTTAGCATAGTACTATTGGAGATGCATTTTTTTTTTACATTACTAGCACGGGCTTTGCCTTATCAAAAAACAGGTTCAGTAACTAGCTTGATTACCCTGCTCAGTGTTATCTTGATTGTTGAAGAAGCCAAGCAAATGAGAGAAAGAATGCAGCACCTATAGTGCTCTGAGTCATGGATCTCATTGAAGGTTATTCTGGGCCTCTACTGAAGACCTTTTCTCTGTTCTCTCTAATAAGTGTTTTTAACAACTGTTGAATAATCTTGAACTAATATGTGACTTTTAGGGACAAGGTTGGTGTTGATGTTTATTTATAGTGTGTTTCTGTTCATGAATCTACCACTCAGTGCTTTGTCTGGCCATATCCAGTGTATAGATTTCTGTGATGTGTCAGTTTCACTTTGAGTGGCCTGAAAAGAGTTTTTTTTAGTCAGTGGCTTCCTTGTGAGCACATTCTTTTGGTCTTGCTATAAATCATTGCATTTTTGTCAGTCTTTTGAAATGTGCTTGATGATTTTAAGTGTTTTAATGAAGATACATTTCAATGAATTAGTCTTGGCTGTTTTGGCTGTCATTGTGATAGAAGAACTGATCATTTTAAATAATAAGAGTAAGTGTTCGTTCCTTCTTTCTCTTATTTTGCATTCCTTTTTAGATGCCTTCAACATTTTGGTGTGAACTTTCTCAACAGCCAAGTTCTGTCTTGTGTGTGGCTAACTCTGCCACAGCATGTGGTCAGTGTGATAACCTTGCTATGCTGGTGTAATCCTTTTGATTTATTCTCAAATATCTGTTAAGATAGTTAAAGATCTATAGCCAAGCTTGTATTCAGATTTCCAACACTTGGTATAAGGAAGCTCCCTGTATTCTGATGACACCTGTGCCATGGACACCCTTCAGTATCATTGATTTACTGTATAAGAATAATACATTGTCAACTTCAGGAATACTCAAAAGGAACAGTAGGCCAAGTTTAGCAGTTTACTTTGTTTTTTATATATATAAAAGGTTATGAAACAAATAGATGATGATTCATGTAAGTTCAAAAAGGAAAAACCTAACTTTTCCTTGAGGAGTGGCAAATAAATTGGTAATGTGTGAGAAATGGCCTGTGTTTCCCCAGTAAGCTGTTTCAACTTATGCTTTCAAATGGCATATATTATTGGGAGCAACAGCTTGGCAAATTCACAGTTCACCATTGGGTAAGGCAGCACTCTAATATTAGACAGACATGTTAAGTAATTTAGCATTTGGTGTAATTTCTGACCTATTTTGAATGGCAGTGTTAATTAGGCTAGTTTTTCTAGCTAATTTATTTAAGCCCCTTTTGTTTTTCTTTACTAAAGTCTCACACTGGGGGAACGTTTGGATGAGGTTATCAGAATTGATAGATGTTAGCTTTCCATCCCCCACCCACACGGATCCTACCCGAACGCCCCCTGCCACACAGAAAAATTCACTGTCTGTCCGGTTGTGTCAGTAAACAATCTGGTTACGAAATGGCGGTTGGGAGCAGAAGGCCCTTCCCTCTCCCTCCCTTTCTTTACTGGGCTTGCTCTCTCTTTCGCCTCTAGGGGGAGGGCTTGGGAAAGAGAACAGCACTATTTGCAGTTAATGGTCTTCTCATATTTAACAGAGCAGAGCTTTTTCTTTCCTTAAACCAATGCAACTTTATGTATAGGTAGTATTCTGGGCAGGCTGCTATTTAGGCCATAGTGAAATCGGTTTCATGTGGCCACAACGGTTTCCGTAGGGTCCATAGTTGTCAGTTGTCTGTTTCATGTGTACGTTGTGGGGCCAAAATGTGTCACAGTGTGTTCAGGCTTTTCCCTTCAGACAGACTTGAGAGACCTAAATTTATGTAACTTGGATTTGGATGTTGTTCATTCAAAGAAAGGAATGTCTATATGTGCAGTTAAATGCAGGTTTGAAAAGGCTTCAGCCTGTCATGCTGGAAATGCCAATGGATAAGGTTGCAGTAGCATTGGCTGTTGGTCAGGAGAGAGCAAACCTCTGTGTTAGCCCACATAGCCCTACTGCAGCATGGAGGTGCTGCCACTTGCTGGAAGACAGTGATCTCAAATCAGCCTTCAGGTTCCGCTCAAGTTCCTCTCATCTTAAGCTCTGTGTGTCTGAATTGGTTTCCCAGACAGAGTAGCCTGTCCAGTTACCAGTGCTTTGAAGGTATGAAGGACAGCCTTTGTCAGCTTCTGCTCTGGTCTGCTCACTGCTTGTTGATGCCACCCCCACGGCTGCTGTTTGTTTAGACGTCTGATTGCATATATTAATGTGTCTTCCATATGTCACTGCTTTAGGAAAGTGAAGTAGTGAGTCACTCTATATTGACATTACTGTTCCCTCTCGCCTCTGTCTTGTTCCTCTGCTAAATGCGATGTATCTTTGCTGTAGATGTATGTTAATCTTTTACGAAATAGCCTAATTTAAATATCTCTGTCAAGACAGGAAACACTTAGTACCCTTTTTTGACATCTGTCTGCCTCCTCTGAAATCTTTTCGCTTCTGTTTCATGTCACTGAATGCGGGGTTTTGCTGCTGGACGTAGTACATGACGTTGTGCATCAGTGTTATTTTCAGGTCTTGGTATTTCTTTAACTGTTTTGTCTGAAAGTGTGTGTAATGACAATAACAACTGAAAGTGCTCCGCTCTTGAAAAATAAAGAGAAACAGAGATGGATGATTGTGGGCTAAAGAAGATTAGGCTGTCTGGAAAGAAATGGTGCTTTCAGAGTGTGGATAACTGTGACCTGGAGGGGAGGCCACGATGGAAACCCCTTTGTGTTGACTGACAGAGGACCTCATTGGAGTCACCAGTGGCACAGCCTGAGTTAGGAAAGGGTCTCTGAATGTCATTTTGGTTTTGGTGGATCAGAACCTGTCTAGGTTGGTTAGGTAATGGGGGACTCTTATTATGAAGTGGCTCCCCTGGTGGTGAGAGAGGGAAACAGAAAGAGGGACCGACCTTTGTTGAAAGCGGCTCCAACGAACGGCAGACATTTTCTGACTGTCCTGCGGAAGGCAGCTGGTGTGGCTGCCAATCAGATGAGAGCTGGGGAGCTAGGCTGGAGTGGGGGAGGGGCAGCAGGGGAAGAGCCTGGATTTTGCTGTAATTACTACACCTTCTGACCTCCTTCCTTTGAGCCTGGCTGCTGAAAATCTCTACAGTAGATGTTGAAGGCTGCCAAGTGAGTGAGAGTCTTATGTACTTCCTACGAGCAGATGCACAACACCAGTTGACTGCAGTTGGCTCTTCTGTTTCTGTCCTTTTCAGAAGAAATCAGTTCATCTCTTCACTTACTTGGTAGTTAATCTGTGCTTTCCTTTTAAATATTTGCTAATTATAGACGTGGAATGGGAAAACCCCTAATGAGTATGATAAACCTGTTTGTTTCTGTTGCAGTGACCACAAATTCCCTCTTTGCTAAGTCGTTCTGGATGGATGGATGGATGGATGACTTCAGAGAGAGTTTTCTGGTACAAAGATGTCATTCTGACAGTCCGCACATAGGGAACTTGCCCTGCTGTGCGTTGAGTGGACTGCCTGTGCCGAATGATTCATTCAGTACCTAGCTAGTTAAAGTGGAGGTCTTCTGTTCAGAGTTGTTCAGCCTGCCTAGAGCAGGAGAGACGGAGAACTAGTTCAGTGCCATTGGTTACCAACAGGACATCGTCTGTGTCCATTTGTCTGTGTTTTGGCTTGTTGAGAGATACTCATATAGTACTTTAGCACGATGACGAAGGCTAGAAGAAGTCAATTATCTACTGAGGTCTCTTGATTGGTTTGTAATAGAGTGAAGACACTGCTTGTCAAAAGTGGGATATCCTGAGAAGTTGCCTTGAAACCTCTCTCAGGGTTTGGACAGAATGGGCAGGGTCCAGATCAGCCATGGAGATGGAGCACTTCCTTACTGCAGGACTGGCTGAGCAGCTTGGGCTGTCTACTGTAACTGGGCCAGTAGCCAAGTAGAATCATACAACACAACAGCCAGGCGCAACCAAACAAAAGAGAGTGAGTGAAGGAAGGAGAGATTGAGAGGGAGGAATGGTGATGAGAGAGATTAATGGTGTGCTTATTTGTGCACTTCTCGTTCTGTTCGTCGTTTTAGCACCTTGTGTCTGGTTTCCTTTTTTTCATACTTGGGTAGACATACTCAGAGCTTAGTGAACAACAGAGGCACAGCTGATCTTCCCATTAAACCTCTTTCTTTATTGCTGTGTAGGATAAATGTGATATGAAATTAAGACACGCTGGATAAATTAGGTTAGGCGCTAAAAAAAGCATCCACATCCATCGGGTAGATCTCTTCTTTGCCTAGCTATGGAGAGATGCACTGTTCTGATGAAGGCTCTGCCAGCCAGTCAGAGCCTTTGTTGTTGAGGTGTTGAGACGCATTCCCGAAGAGATGAGATAACGACTCAATGTTTTTTCCCCCTTTGTCGATCTCGTAAAGTGGGCTGATTTGAAATGTATATAAGAAGCCAGTGGGCAGCGTGGTCGGCTGTGGTTTAGACTGTTTCTCAACAAAAAGGGCTGCTTATGACATCTTCTTTTGAAATTGCGAGTTAATATTTAAGTCAGTTATCTGGCCCTTGAGACATAACAGGACTTCTGATTTGTTCCAAAATTGTTCTTTTGATTTATTTATTTTTTTTCTTTCTTTCTTAAAATAAACTAAAATAAGTCCCATGCTCTCTCTTTGGGCTAGATTATGTGCCTTCTTGCTCCATTTGTAATCTAATGATGCCTGTGTTTCAGCCTGCTGGTTTGGCCGGGGGGATTGTGGGGAAGAGAGAATCCATGAAAGCTGATGGCATGAAGGACTCTCGCAAAGATACAGAAGAAGGTGAATTTCTCATTTTATTTTGCTCATTACTGTAACTTGTTTTCATGATTTTCATGCTCACAACTCTCTGTAGGGATGCACAGATCCAAGTACCTTTTCTGATATCTGAACTGTGTTGAGTAAAGGTTTGCTACCAGGGAATATACCCTTTATTCATTTAATTTCTAGTGAAAACTGCTATTAAATAATGAATGAATTAATAAGTTGTTATTCACATCAGGAGATTTCTGAGAGAGATCTGAGAGATCTAAGCCATTAGATATATGATAATCTCCTTGCGTAAAGAAGGAGAATGTCAAAAGAAAATGTTAAAAATATAGAGAAAATGGGACTCCTAACATCCTGCCTTCTGCCCAATGACCGCTGGGACAGGCTCCAGCTCCCCCCGTGCGACCCAGAAGGATAAGTGGCTTAGAAAGTGTGTGGACTCCTAACGACTGTACAAGACTTGGTAGACCACCAAATTTGTCAACAACAGATAAACAGCACTTAAAGCTTTCACCTTTGAGAGGGAGGAGAAAAATCAAACTCTATTCTTGCTCTGAAGAATTTTCTGTCCATCCTTCCAGTGTGAGAAGACAAATCGGCGCTGTAGGTCTGAAAGGATGGGTAGCTGTTTACTGAGGAAAAAAATCACCAAAAAAATGTAAAAATTTGCATACCAGACAAAGAAGCTGCTATTCTCCTCTGAACATTGGACTGACCATCCCATAGTCCAGACCTCAACATCATTGGATGTGTTTGGGAGTATTTGGATTATGAGAACCAGAAAATGCAACAAACTACTAGTTGTTGTGGCTTATGTGTAATTTTTCTGTTAAGTATGTTTTCTACTTTTTCCAGATAGTGAAACATGAATAACTTTGTACTTAATGGCCATTTGACTGGAAATTAAATAAACAAAGGGTGGTCTCTGACTTCTGATAGTTCTGTAGATTAGCGTAAGTTTATGATTGAGGCTGGTATTGAGAATTTCATACATTTCATACATTTCTGTCAATGAAATTGAACTGTTAGACTTTTATAATAGTCGTGGCTAAAAAGTATTATGAGTTTACTATGATACCAACCCAGTGCTTCACTTATTTGTTAATTTATTTTATTTTGCATATATGTGCATCTTGTTTTGTGCCACATTCTAGGTGGGGATGAGGATCGTCTGAATAAGAAAATGGAACCTGCCAAAACAGACGCAGAGCTAAATGGGACCTATGAGAGCACAGAAACAGGGAAAGCTCAGCAGGGCCTTTCTGTCCAAGGGTCGCCCACCCAATCACAAGCCATGGAGAATGGACTATCAGATACTGATCCTCCTCATGGCTCCACTGTGGGCAGTAATGGATACATTCTCAGTAAGCACCAGGAGGACACACCGGCTACCCAACACAGGACTAGCTGGTCCCCCGTGGGGACTTCAGCCATAGGGCATGCCTCTAAAACACTCCCTCCTTTGGTTAAATCACAACACCAGGGCCAAGCTGCTCTAAGGACTGACATGAGCAAAGGGCCCAGCCTGGCAGAGGGGCGCTCGGAGAAAGAGACTAAAAATGGCACCACGTCAAACACCCCTCCACCTGTAACGATACACAGAGCGCGAAAAACCATGTCCAGACCGGCCTCAAATCAGCCGTTAAAGGTAATTAGTTGTTCCGCTGTTGTGGAAAAATGTGGGACGCACATGGCTCAGTTCATAAAATTGAGTGAGACATCCATTTGAATGGGCTTAAAAATAAAAGCAAAATATGTTCTGATAAGGATGAATGGTTATGGTGAAATTATTATTTTTTTCTTTTTTTGCAAACTCAAAGGGTGGTCCCATTTAAGAATTATCACATTTGTGCTGTGAAATAGATAGAAACTCCAGCCATCATATTTAAACTGTATTTATTTTTCTTCCTGTAGCTTTTAAACAGGGAAACAAAAGAGCCAAGTGTGGTGAAAGATAAGAGCGTGAGTGGAGCCGATACTGGGCTGCCTCTGCAGACTCCTCCTGCTCAAAAACAGCTACCTCAGAGCCAAACTGATGCCACACCGGCAGCGATCGCCACACCAGCCAAGCCACACACAGGTTACACTCTCTAACCCTGCTTGTCCCTCTTCAGTATGTCGTGCTTTCTGTCTTAATGTTGGTTTAGTATTAACAGGCCAAGCAATTTGGACTACTTTGCAAAAAAAAAACCACACAGGCTGGCAATTAGGCCAGATGTTCTTGCATTTCAGTGCATTCCATGATGTTTAAAAGGGCAATGAAGCAACTCTAAACCACTTCTCTCTTATATTGCTATGTTTGCATTTGATGTTGTATTGATATTTCACTGCAGACCTTTGTTTACTCAGTAGCGTCCGTGTTGAGGAAGAAGAAGCGAAAGATGGGAACGTATAGTCTCATTCCCAAGAAGAAAACCAAAGTCCTGAAGCAGCGCACAGTACTGGAGATGTTCAAGAATATCTCCAAATCTCCACCTAGTCCTCAGGTTAGAGTGCTAAACCAAGTCTATGGGCAGATCCAACCTTAAAGATCTTGGGTGTTTGTCTATTTATTTATTTTTTAAAAGTATACCTTATTGTGCAAAAGTCAGAGATGAATATTTAATTTCTGGTCAAAATGGCCATTAAGTACAAGTTATTCATGTTTCAGCAGATATTTCTGAGGAGAGTAGGTATAACATAATCCACTTGCATAAAGAAAAGGGAATGTCAAAGAAAAGTATGTGAAAATCATGAGTTTCCTAAACTGGAGTAAAAATTATTCAAAAATATTAAGAAATTAGGACTCTAAATAACTGTGTAAGACCAGGTAGCCCATCAGAATGGTACTTAAGACTTTGATCTTTTTTGAGAGATCCACATTTTTTTCAGATAAAAAAAAAAAATCCACTGATGCTTTTGTGCATCAATCCACTTTAAGAAGACTAATCAACATTTATGGGTCTGAAAGGACGTGTAGCTGTCAGGAAGCTGTTATTGAGAAAAGAGAATGGACAAAACAGATTGCTGGTGTTCTCAGAAGTTCAGACTTCAACATGAACAAATGTATATGGCGTTACTTGGATCTTGAAAAGCGAAAATCCAACCAACTTCTCAGACTGAAATTTGGAGGTGTGGAGAAATATCCCTGTAGATCTTTGAAAAATTGAATAGAGGTGTCGCAAAAAGAGTAGAAGCTGTGATAAAGGCAAAGGATGGACACAATAAAAACTGATTATATTATATCAACATATTGATATTTACAACCTAATTTCTAAAAAGTTGGAACGCTGTGCAGAAGGTAAATAAAAATAGAATGCAATGATATACAAACCATGTAAACTCTGTATTTAATTGAAAATAGTTTGAAACCAATATTTCAAATACTGAAACTGAGAAATGTATTGTTTTTTGAAAGATATATGCCCATTTTGATTTTGATGCCAACAACACATTCCAAAAAAGTTGGAACAGGGTCATGTTTACTACTGTGTTTCATCACCTCTTCTTTTAACAAAAAGAAAAACTAACTAAAACTAACTAAAAGTGTTTGGGAGCTGAGGAGACCAACTGCTGTAGTTTTGAAAGTGAAATGTTTTTACTGCTCTTGCTTGAAATAGGGTTTCAGCTGCTCAGCAGTTCAGGGTCTCCTTTCTCATATTTTTCATTTCATAATGTGCCAAATGTTTTCAATGGGTGACAGACCTAGACTGCAAGCAGTACCTGGACTCTTTTACTATAGACCCATGCTGTTGTAATACATGCAGAATGTGGTTTGACATTGTCTGACTGAAATAAGCAAAGCCTTCCCAGAAAAAGACATCATCTGGATGGCAGCATACATTGCCAAAGCCTGTATATTTTGTTCAGCGTTAATGGCGCCTTCACAGATGTACACGTCACCCATGCCATGTGCACTAATGCACCCTCCTATCCTCATGGATGCTGGCTTTTGGACTGTGCACTGATAAAAAGCCAGGTGGACAGTCCATGATTTCCAAAAATAATTTCACATTTTGATTCGTTGGACCACAGGACACTTTTCTACTTCACCTCAGTTCATATTTAATGAGTCTGAGCCCAGAGAAGGCAGTAGTGTTTTTGGCTCCTGTCTTTGTATCGTTTCTTCTTTGCATGGTAGAGTTTTAACTTGCATTTGTGGATGCAGTGACGAAATGTGTTCACAGACACTGGTTTTAAGAAGTCTTCCAGAGCCCATGCAGTGATTTCCACTACAAAATTGTGTCTGTTTTTAATGCAGAGCCGCCTGAGAGCCCAAAGATCACAGCTAGCCAATATAGTTTTTGGCCCTGTCCCTTGTATACAGAGATTTCTCAGGATTCTTTGACTCTTTTAATGATATTATGTACCGTAGATGATAAAATCACCAAGTTCTTTGCTATTTTATGTTGAGAAATGTTATTCTTGAGTTGTTGCACTATTTGCCCACGCAGTCTTTCACGGAGTGGTGAACCCCTCCCCTTTTTTACTTCTGAAAGACTCAACCTCTCTGGGATGCACTTTTTATACCTAATCATGTTACTGACCTGTTGTCAATTAACCACCAGGTGTTTTTTTTTTAGCTTTACACAACTTTGCCAGCCTTTTGCTGCTCCTGTCCCAACTTTTTTGGAACGTGTTGTTGGCATTGAATTCAAAATGGGCAAATGTTTTTCAAAAAGCAGTAAACTTTCTCAGTTCCAACTTTTCATATGGTGCACATTTTGCACTGCGTCCCAACTTTTTGGGAAACAGAGTTGTAGCTGAAAAGGCTTCTATGTACATACATACATACATCATCTAAACCGCTTATCCTTCTGGGTCGCGGTGGGTGCTGGAGCCTATCCCAGCTGTCATTGGGCGGAAGGCAGGAAACACCCTGGACAGGTCGCCAGTCCATCGCAGGGCGGCTTCTATGTAATATTCTGTTAAATATAAATAAATGTTTTCTGCTTTTACTTGTACTTGATACTTTTGACTGGAAATAAATGAAGTGTGGTCTATGAAGTTTGCACAGTACTGTATATTTAAATGACATTTTTGCCATATATCAGGATTGGAAACAGTAAAGAGATTGTGTGAAGTCTTTATCTCTGCCAGGGTTTTTTCCTTTCTTCTGCATTGTTTTGTCAATCGTTGCCTTCCCTAATAGCTAATAGCTCAGAAACAGAAGCCTATTAGGAATGGCTGATGGCTGTAAGACTAAGACATTGACCTTTGTGCCTTATGTTGCTCTACAGCAGCCACAAGACACCACACAGGTAAACGGGGAGCGAGTAGAGAACGATTCTGAGGAAGAGGAGTCGGAGGAGGATTCTGAGGATGAAGAAGAGCTGGCTGTGGAAGAGAGGGTCACAGCACCTAAGGAGGGCAGCAGAATACCTTCAGTCCCACAGGTTTTGAGATTTCATTTGCTTGCCAGCCTGCTGAAATGTCATGTCTAGGTGGGGGAAAAATAATTTACACTCTTAAGGAGATGTAAAGGGTTCTGTGGCGCAGTAACATAGAAGAACCAATGTGGGTTCCCTAGATAATCTTTCAGTTGGGTTCAGCTAGATTTTTTTAGAGAACCATAAGAGACCAAGAGTAATACTACACACTTAAAGATGGTTCTTCAAGGGGTTTTCAGTAAAGAAAAATGGTTCTGTATAGAACCAGGAAGACTTAAAGAACCCTTTCTATGATTAAAGCGTTCTTTGCCTCGTGAAAGGGTTTTTCAGATTGATGGAGAATGTGTTTTATATGGTTCAGTATAGAACCTTTTTTGAAAAAGATTCTATGTAGCACCAAAAAGGGATCTTCTGTTGTACTATAGAACTATAGAAGAACCCTTTTTGGTGTGATATAGAACACTTTTCAAAAGGCTCTTCATAGAACCATCTACAGCACATTCTCCTTCAATCTGAGGAACGTTTTCGTGGTGCAAAGAACCCTTAATCATTCGAAGGGTTCTTTAAGTGTTTATGGTTCTATATAGAACAATTTTCTTTAATTAAGAACCCTTGAAGAACCATAATTTTCAAGAGTGTATGGCTTTGCTCTAAAGAACCGTTTTGGCACCTTTATTTTTGGGAATATAATTCCCTGTCTCCTGTAAATTTGCAGTAGGTATCTGTTCACATACACAAAATTGCACTCCTCCAAGTGCATTCATACTATTTCCCCAAGGCACATGTTTGCCGTTACACTCCCAGATTGTTTGGTGCTGTATGATTGAGGGGGTTCTGACAGTTGTTGGGAACTGGAAACAGTTACCATAAGGAAGGTTATTGGTTAAACATGCCCAAAACAAAACGTTAGACAAAATACATCAAACATTTTAAAAGTACATTTCAAGCTGTCAGTTGCTTGTGTATGATGCAGCTTGGAGAGGAGCAAGAGTCTGAAGAGTCTGCAGAAGAGGAAGGTGGAGAAGAGGGAAATGAATCAGACTTGGTGAGATCATAAAACATCCTTGTATCTAAAAGCCTTCTTGCAGAGGCTTCTGTCCTGTTTTGCCATAATGATAAAAAAAAGAAAAGAGAACCATCTTTGCATTACATTGAGTAACTCCAGATTCAAGTGCACTTTATCTATTTATCTTTTTAAAGATGTAATGAATTATATACAGTATTGCTACAAAGTTGGAGACCAACCTTTATTTATTTAATTTCCAGTCAAAACAGCAACTGAGTACTACGTTATTATATAGATAATCTGCTCATATAAGGAAGGGGAAAGTATTAAAAAATACTTAATAAAATTAAAATATTATTAATAAAATATAAAAAGCTTCAGAGAATATGGGACTATTAGAAACCGTGCAAGACCTGGTAGACCACCAGAACAGTCACCATCAGATAAACAGAGCTTAAAGCTTTCATTTTTGAGAAAAAGGAGAAAAACAATCTCCACTCTTGCTTCATATCTAACAAAAATCGACAGATGTTTCTGTCGATCTGTGAGAAGACTGCTCAATACTATGGGTCTGAAAGGATGTGTAGCTATGGGTCTGAAAGGAGTCCAGACCTTAACATCATTGAATATTGGGAATTAGTTGTATCATGAGAAGCAGAAAGTGCAACCAACTTCTAAGACTGAACTTTGGAGGTGTTGAAAAATATCCCTGCAGATTTCTTTGAAAAACTGAAAGCAAGTCTCCTAAAAAGAATGTGGACTTTAATAAAGGCAAAGAGTTGATGCACTAAATACTGAAAAAAAATATGTTTAGTTGTTGGAGCTTCTGTGTAGTTTTCTCCGTTATATTTTTCCTGATGCTGGAAAATGACTGCAAATGAATAAATTAGGATTAGTCTCTGACTTGTGCATCGTACTGTACCTTATACTCTTTAATTATATTGCCGTAATTACAGCTCACAGAAATGATGAAAATAGTTGGGAGCTATAAATTCTTGTTCTAGTATGACAAACATACTAGAATGTGATTAACACCAGTTACAGCCTTGAGCTCCTTGATCGAGGAGCAGCACATCAAAGGAATTGCAAAATTATTCTTTCTTTAGAACTTACCAGGTCTGATCTGAAACATTATGATAGAGTCTCTTAAACTTAGATTGACATATCCATGAGCTATAAAGTAGTTCATACCTGATTTTTTTATTGTTCAAATGGATTTTAGTTGAGGACTAGGCCTCTTTGAGTTGAGACAGAGTAAGTCTTTGTTTATGTGGAATGTGTTAAAGTAGTTTTATCTACTTATCTACAGAGTTCGGAGTCCAGCTTAAAGAAGAAGTTGAAAAAGAAGACCAAGGGAGACAGCGCTTGGCTTCGGCCCACCAGGAAACGCAAGAAGAAGTTGAAGTCAAAGTCGGAGGGTATTTCTGGTAGAGTAATATCTGCAGTATATGTGAAGATACCAGTTGAGATCATTGAGCCAACTTTGCCTCATTATACTGTTAAACTGTTACCTTTCAGCATTTGAAAGATCTCAAATATGTTATGCAGTACTTCCCCTGAGCTCTGTTAGGACAGTGGTGTACAGTTGTAGTGTTGAATTCTTTCTGTGATGATCCCCTCAGGTATGGATGTCCAGACTCGCTCAGAGACTCGAAGCCCTGCCCAAGCCCCTGTCCCTGCTGAAGGAAAAGAGTACACAGAAGTTCCAATAGAAGCACTCAACCTGAAAGCTCAGGACGCTCTGCTGAATACCCAGAGCACAGGTGAGTGTACAGACCATGATCTTGACACAGACTCAAGCCACTTTTTTCCTTACTTCAGAATAGTCATATTTGAGCACTTAATTACTTGATAACATTCTTGATTATTGTTTTGTTCCATTCAGAAGTGAAGAATGGTCATTCTGTTTGACACATAATCTGTATATCTGGGACATTTTTTGAAAAGGTCTTTTGGTATTTTCGATTGTGCAGAGTTTTCGTTCAAGAAATGGTGAAAGAAAGGCCTTGGTAGGCCTGGTAGATTGAGTTGAAACTGTTGCCATGCTGGCCAAGATGAGTCATCGCTGTAGTGGTCTCTGTAGGAAGGGTGCCCCCTGGTGGCAAACACAAGCTTGAATTTGACCAGCAGCTGAGTGCTGCATGTCAGTGGGTGTGTATAGATGTGACTTTGGGTTTATAGATTTGACCTTGAATCTGTCATACACTATAATCTAGTGAATTGTAGTCATTTATGAATCTTAACTTTGATGTGAAATCATGGCCTAAGTCCAGACCATGCTTACAAACTGTTCCCTGTGGGTCGTTCGTAGTTCATGGTAATTCAGCTTTTAAACATATGCCAGTTCTGCGCAATACATTGCTTTAACCTGATGAGGTTATCAGTGTACAGTACTCTGCAAAAGTCAGCAACTGCTGTTCTTTGATTCAGTTTCTGGTCAAAATGGCAGTCAATTACAAGTTATTTATTTTTTGCATTCTGGGAAAAAGCAGCAAACGTATTTAACAGAAAATTACACAGAAGCCTTAAGAACTGTAATATCAAATATTTTATTAGTGCATCTTTTGCCTTTATTACAGCTTCCATTCGTTTCAGCAGAAACCTGCAGGGAAATTTTACTACCCCTCCAAAGTTCAGTCCTAGAAGATCCAAGTAATCCCAAACACATTCAGTGATGTTGAGGTCTGGACTCTGGGGTGGTCAGTTCATTGTTCTGAGAACACCAGCAGCTTCTTTGTTTGATTTGCAAACTTTCTTCTTTTTGTCTATTTGCGTTTCTCAGTGAGGCTTCTTGACAGCTTCACATCCTTTCAGACCCATAGCGTTGAGTTTTCCTCTCACAGTGGAAGGATGAACAGAAACACCTGTAGATATTTTTCAGATCTGACACGAGTGGATTGATTTCTTCCTCTCTCTCAAAGATGAAAGCCTGAAGTACTGAAAACTTTAAGTATCTGGTTTTGACAGTTTCGTTGGTCTGACAGGTCTTGTTAAATTGTTAGTAGTCCCAGTTTCTATTCTCTTGTTTCTCTTATTTCTCTCTTTGAATCATTTATTTGAACTCCAGTGTTAAACTGTTTTTTCCACTTATGTTACATTGACTTCCCCCTTCCATATGCAAGTGAATCATTTTATAGCTAATCTCCTCAGAAACATCTGGCCATTTTGACTGGAAATTAAAGAAATGAAGAGTGGTCTCTTCAGTGACTTTTGCATAGTACTGTAAAAAGAAAAACAATACATACCTTCCTTCAGTATTGAGCTAAGGATTGCTCTCTGTCTCAAAATTCATCAATGACTGTGATTTCAAGGGAAACAATGATTTTTGTAAATTTATACCAATTCCTAAAAATGCAGATGCCAGTATTAACCTGTTTTTAGTTTTTATAGTTTTATAGACTGAACATTTGACCTGTGTGTAGATTTTCCATACACTGTTAGTGAAACGTCTTTAGCTCCAAAAACACTTCTAGTCCAAGTTCTTTAGCAAAGTATTAATCATGCTTGTGATGTTCAGGTGTATCAACAGATGTTGAGTGGTTGAAATCACATTTAGGCAAGGTTTGCTACATTTTGTCTTCAATTTTGGGAGCAACACATTGTGCTGTTGTCTTGGTTTGAACTGTCGAAATCTTAGCTTTTATTCACTTGAAATATGATCTTCTTTGTATCAGCTTTTCCGATGCACTTTTAAGTTCATGGACTTCCTCCCTGTTAGGCTTCCTGCAAGTGTTATCATCCATGACAGTGCACTTGTTTTTGTCAGAGTTGGAGTACTCTCAAATTGAACTCTGTTCTTTTCTTTCGATTAGTTCTGCCATTTTTGTAATAGTGATACTTTGGTTTGTGTAACTGACACCAGCATGAAGTTTTAAAAAAAGTATTTCTGTTAAAATAGGACTTCTCTTTCATGAAAATTGTCACCACCAGAGAGTTCAAAAGTAAAACCCAGTCTGTCACCAGAACCATTCAAATCAAACACTTTTACAGAGTATTACATATTTATAGAACTTGGTTTCCTGTGGTGTTTCTTGCTAACAGTTTTCAGGAACTAATGGCTTATATAGCTATGCAGTTCATTCTCTACGCTTCTTTTTCTTTAGATGGTCATGTCCCGCTCTCATGCTCCTGTGCCATGCATTTGTCAAGCTGCTCAGTGGGCTGGCTAAGAATAGACAGTGTTCCTAATTGACTGAGGAACTGACTCCACGTGCCTAACCGTTCCATGGTCCACATTCAGCGTAGGTGGCACCAGTTTAGATATGGCAGCAACATCTGTAATAAGTTTGTTCGTTTGCCGTGGCTTTGCTGCTATAAATAGGATCCACTGTTCGCTGTTCCCACTAATCAATTAGTTGTAGAAGCTGTATGTGTTGATGAAGGGCTGTCACCTCTGTGTTTAACAGTGGATGCAGCATCTCATAGTCATTAAAAAGGGGCAAAGCTCTTTGCTTCACATTATTGTTGGAGGGGCATCTGGTGATATAAACTCTCACATTCCTGACTCTTAAAGTATGAGCAGTAGCTCAGCTTGCTGCTGTACAAATCTTCTATGTAGGAACTGGGAAAATGATGACATCTTGTATCTGAACCAGGGAGAATGCATGTGCCAGCCAGCTGTTGGATGCAGGCCTTTGCTTGTGTAAGCTAAAGCAGTAGCTCCCAGAATCCAGTGGGACAGACATTGCTCAATATTAGGCTGCTTAATAACAGCTTAGCAGTCTTCCTAAAGCCATCTATCCCTTCATTTGAACATGTACACACTGTCCACAGCCTATGAAACCATTGCCACTTCTAATGGGCAAACTGAGGGGAATTGAAAGCTGTCAAAAAGTAGATTCATTAATAACACCACACTTTCATATGACAAAATGTAAGGGCCTGTTGCTGCCAAACACATCGTAATGGTGGAAAAGGCCTTGACCATCTCCTCGGTTCCTGTGAGGAAAAATAGGATCACTGGGACAGAACATCGGAACAGAACTGGTTATGTGTTTACGCCGCTTCTCAAACAGTGAGTTGTGAGGTGGAAGGAACCTAGGGGCCATACTGTTCTCTCACTTCCTCTAGGAGAATGTTGGAGTTTGCTTCTTTTTTTCTTTGCATTAGGGCTGCGCGATTAATCAAATTTCTTTTGTTCTCACGTTATGAGTTTCCAGGCTTGATGACAGAACATATTGAATTTCATTACAAATGTAAAGTGTTAGAGTGACTAGACGGAATGTAGTGTTATAAGCAGTGTCTGATATTAGAGCAGCAGTGTAGAGTGAATGACTTAACCCTTTGGCTTGTATAATGATTATATTATGACCTATTTCAACCCAAGACATTAATTGAGATTAATAATCTAAACATATACAAAATCATCCTTTATAGGGTATTTTCTATTGGGAGGTGGCTGTCCCAAATCTAACCCTTAAATTTGAAATTGTGAAAATAATACTTAGATTTCTTTGTTTTTTTCCAATTATTGTTTTAAATATCTTTGATTTTTGTTGAAGCTTAGATTTATTTTTTAATTTATTTTTTTTAATTAAAGCTCTCTTCAAAAAATGCTGTCCCAAGTTTTCATGTCACTACCGAAACACAGTTTTAGTTCCTAGGCAGAGCTAATTTTAGCCGCATCCCTGCATTTTAGAGCATGAACTGAGACTACATCCCTGTCCCTCATGGCCACATCAGCAGTTAGATCCCATTGTTTTGATGTAAATGTGTCCCAAAGTCTGAAAATCAATGTGTTACCTTAAGAATTGTCACTACCGAAACACACATTTTCTGCAATTAAGGAAACTTTTTTTTAGTTTTAATAAAAATATTTTAGTTTTATGTGTGGACAGCAGTTAAAAGCTGTGCTTGCTACTCATGTACTGGCTTGTGTGTTTGAGTCATGCTTAAAATTTGCTAAAATTGTCCCTACCGTAACGGTCACTACCGAAACATTTGAAAAGGCCTCTTAGATAAAGAACACCTGGTGTCCAGGGGTTTTAGCTGATCCAGGGGTCCTGCATGTCTGCTTGAGGGTCTTGAAAGTGCCACTGCCTGTACAAACATCTGATGAACAGGAGCAGGGAAGCATTTCTGCAAGGCGTCGCCCTCGCTCTCTTCTTTTTCTTTTCTGTGAAAGAGATCAGAAAGGCTGAGGCATCATGCTTTCTCTTATGCTGCAGTGGTGCCGATAGCTCTCCCAGCTACAGTCACAATGCAGATGTTATCAGCTGGATTCTAACTTGGACACCTTCTCTTCCTCTAGTGTCAACTGTTAGACGTTGAAGGCAGTGTTGGAATGTGGCTTAAGCACAAACGGTCTGTGAATCTAACATTTTCTTCAAGTAATTATGTACTCACCTTTATATTAAACTGGCACAGAGGAAGGATGGACAGAAAAACTTTTTTCAGATCTGACACAAGAGTGGATTGATTTCTTCCTCTCTCTCAAAGACAAAAGCCTTAAGTACTGAAAACTTCAAGTATCTGATATTGACAGTTTCGTTGGTCTGACAGGTCTTGCATAATTGTTAGTGGTCCCAGTTTCCATTCTCTTGTATCTCTTATTTCTCTCTTTGAATCATTTATGTGAACTCCAGTGTCAAACTGTTTTTTTTCCATTTATGTTACATTGACTTCCCCCTTCCATATGCAAAGGCATCATTTATATCTAATCTCCTCAGAAATATCTTTGCTAAAAATTATCAAAAAATTGTTTATTCTAACTTGGACACTTTCTCCTCTTCCTGTAGTGTCAACTGTTAGACGTTGAAGGCAGTGTTGGAATGTCACTTAAGCACAAACAGTCTGTGAATCTTGCATTTTCTTAAAGTAATTATGTGCTCACCTTTTGTATTAAACTGGCACAGATTTTCTAACTGAGACCTTTGGTTTGTGTTGTGCAGGAGTGTCGGACACAGTAGAGAGTGCTGCTTCAGACATGGTGCAGGAGCTTCCCCTTTGTAGCTGCCGTATGGAGACACCCAAGAGCAGAGAGATCCTCACCTTGGCTGACAGGAAGTGCATGGCCACAGAGAGTGTGGATGGACAGGTGAGAACCTATGGTACAAACAAAAGGTCCATTTCCATAATATTCTGCTTGTATTATTTTATTTATATATATATATATATATATATATATATATATATATATATATATATATATATATATATATATATATATATATATATATATAAGATTTTATGGTGTGAGATTTAACTCAGCTTGAACCAACACATTATCATTATGATGGAATTCAGGTCAAATATGACATGTTTATTTTGTAAAATCAGACTACAGCATGACAAAACATGCTCTAAATTGAACATTACTAAGCCTGTTTCATATTATTTTATGTATTTTGAAACTGGTTATTAGATCTTTAACTCGTTATTGTGATCATTCAACATACATATCTTAATTTATTGCATTAAGTACTTTGAGGTCCATATGTGGGTGTGAAATAGGGAATGGCAATATGTTAAAAAAAATAACATCCCGGTACTTAATTTTCACATTTTAACGATACACCGTATGCTTCACGATATTTAGTTTTTTTTAGTTTTTTTGTCGCAGTTGTTTGTAAATTTTTTTGGCCATTTCAGAAACTGAGGCTGCAGATGTTGTTTGCATGCTAGCAGATTTTTTTCCGGTCAGAATTTTATGAAATTTTGGTGCATCTTTACAAATTATGCTCTCTTTGTAATAAAACATGCAGTTGGCCTGCGTTCTTTAAATAATGGCAGAATCCATAATGTGTTCTGAAAAGTGCATTCTAACATAATTTGATGCAGTTTGTCACCACAACAGTCGATATTGCCATATTGCCCTAGTGTGAATTGGTAAATGTGTAGATTATGTGTCGCAAATATGAAAGGAAGTCTTTCTGTTTGCACTGCATAAACTGGAAAACTTTCAATTTTCTTCTTCCGTGTAGCTGAGCCGGTGTCAGGGTGCAGTGCTGAAGCATGAGATGATGAGGCCATCGAACTTGGTGCAACTGCTGGTGCTGTGTGAAGATCATCGCACAGGAATGATCAAACACCAATGCTGTCCAGGCTGCGGCTACTTCTGCAGGGCGGTAAGTGCTCAGCCTCCCCACAAAAGGGATGCCAGTGCAATAAAAGACATGATAATTTTGGTCTCTTGTCGATTAAAAAATATTACAAAACTTTCACCTTTGCTCTAGGGGACCTTCATGGAGTGCCAGCCAGAGGTTAACATCTCACACCGGTTTCATCGATCATGTGCATCAGTAGTGAAGGGACAGAGCTTCTGTCCACACTGTGGAGAAGAGGTCAGCAAGGCCAAGGAGGTCACTATCGCCAAGGCCGACACAACCTCCACCGTACCCCCGAGCCAGGGCCCCAGCACGCCAGGCACTGTGGAGGGCAGGGCAGACACCACCACTGGAGGGTATGTATACAGCTGCTTTTGTACAGCACATTAGCTGGATGTCCATTCATGACCTCTTGTGTATACTTGTCCAAATTATGTCAAAGTCTGAACGCTCATCTCTAGTTTGGACATATATTCAGATTCTACTCAGATTTATTGAGTACTTGACTTCACATGGGGAGATTTGCCATCAGATGAGCCAGAACAGAGAGAGTGGTATGATGTGACTTAGGAAAAAAGTAGAGCCTTCTATCAAAGATAGCACATATCTTTGTCAGGGTTCATCTCTGCCAGCTGTGTATGCAGAAGTTATTATGTGTCTTGTTACATAATGAAAATATCTGCGTTTATTTTTTGTTAATGTTAATTATTTAGGCCATCTCGCCTCTCTGTGCCTGGAGAGAATAGAGCAGACAGCACCTTACACAGACCTGCAGAAGCTGTGGATGCCCCAGGCACCAGCAGGTCAGGAACAGGAGTGGGGGCTGGACCCCCAGGAGGACCCCCTAAAGAGACTCTGGAAACAGTCCTGCTGGCCCTGGATGCAGAGAAGTAAGGAAAAAAACTACCTCACATACATGTATGAGAGTGTACACTGCTCTGCAGCGGTGAGGTGCGTTTTCATTGAAAGGGTTGGAATGTCCATTCAGAAGTTTGGAGTCACTGTTTTAATCAACGTAGAACTAATTCTGTTGTGTATACATATAGTAAATGATTCTATTATGATGTTAATACTGTACAGCTTTATAGGTTTCAACTAATTTGTAGGAAACTGTAAGGGGGGCGGGGGAGGCGGAATTTTTGATGTGTCCATAATGATAAACAGAGCTGTAGATCATTACATAATGACGCAGAAAGCTGTGTAACACTGAGAACAGAAATTTTTAATTTAATTATCTTTCAGAATGCCTCGTATTTGTAATGTTACAAAACAACTTGTCAAAAACTTACTGTAAATATATTATTACTTTAGAAAATGATACTTCTGAAGTTCCCAAAAAACTTGAAATATTGAATAAAACATCTTAAACTAGGCACTAGAAGGCATTTTATAGTGTTTGTCTACACTGTTTATTATAAATAACTTAATATTAACCCTCACTGCTGTAATAATTATTAAAATCATTGACAAATGAACTCAAACTATTAAACAAAAATGTATTCATTCATTTTTGTTTTTCTCTCTAAGGCCCAAGAAACTTCGCTTTCATCCAAAACAGCTGTACATCTCTGCCAAGCAGGGAGAGCTGCAGAAGGTCTTACTAATGCTAGGTAAGATTCTTTCTCTAACAGAGTCATTTATCTAATCAAACCTTTCGCGCTCTCCTCACTAATTGCTGTCTCTCTGTTTCTCTAGTGGATGGAATCGATCCCAACTTTAAGATGGAGAACCAGAGTAAGCGCACACCCCTCCATGTAGCAGCTGAGGCTGGGCATCAGGAGGTCTGCCATATGTTGGTCCAGGTGAGCACCAATGCCTCACTAAAGCTGTTTTTTTCTCAGCTATTGTGTGTTAACACTAACCCAGTGGAGGTGTGAGCTGCCAAGGTTATTCACAATATTGTTTGCTTTTTAGGCTGGTGCTAATCTGGACATGTGTGATGAGGACCAGCGCACACCCTTGATGGAGGCCTGTGAGAATAACCATCTGGACACAGTGCGCTACCTACTGAGAGCTGGAGCCATTGTTTCTCACAAGGTCCTTCACCAGAGCCTCACCAACCAGTCAGTTAAAATAGACACACGGGGTTCCTGCAGATCCATAAAAAGTCTTAAAATAGATTTAGAAAGTTTATGGTCGTAAAATGACTCAGTGTCTTCTTTTTACCATAGAGGGGTTAAATGTAGGGATGCCCAGGTATATATTAATGGATAAGCTTGATCCAGTTCAGATCCTTTGTTTAATTTTTGCTTATTCCACTGTAAAAGAGGCATCATAAATGGATAACCTGCAGGAGTGAGGTGCGTTTTCAGAAGGTAACAGAGAGTGGTCTAAATGTCTACAGCTTGGAGCTGCTTTGAGGTGGAAAATGTTTTGTTTAACAGGCACATAAAATATGAGCAAGCGGCTTTTCTAGTCTGTTTTCTGCTGCTTGTCACGAGTGTCATTCTGCCAAAACCATGTAGCAAACACACACCAGTCACATTTTTTCTTTGTGAGTTGCAACTGGTTGAAAAAGAATCCATCGTGGAAACATTCTGGTTTGGAACCGACTGTCTGCTTTTCAGAGCTATGTGAAATTATAGTGTGTTCATGACATTGTAAATTGATTACTTCACAAAAGTAGTCCAAAAACAATAGAGGTAGAATTTCAGAGTAAAGCTCTATGCATATATCAAAGTTTTTACTGTGGCATATTAACTGGATTAAAAGTAAATATTAATCTTATAAAATTGTCATTTTGAAAAAGTAAGCCAAATATCAGGACATAGCGGATTCTGGACGTACTAAAAAGGAAAGTAGTTGTGCAGAAATTGTACAGCTGTATTATCTATGAACACACAAAGATCGGATTAGGCTCAATAATAACTGATACTCCTTATTAAAGGACCTGTATCAGATGGCGAGGGAGTGGGGAGGGATGTGTCATTTAAACAGAGCAGTCCACCAACCAAAACTATCCAGCCAACACTGGTCCTGTGGTCAGAAACTGACCACTGATGAAGGGCTAGAGGATAGCAAAACTGATAAAGTAAGAATTATTATGCAGTCTTAAAGCGTATATTCATGCTTTTTCAACAAATTGATTTAATAAAGTAGATATTACATGCCATATTTGAGTTTGTGCATGCTGTGGAAACTGATTTTTTTGCTATATTGAGGTCTTAAAAAGGTCTAAATTGTGCAGATTTTAAAAGTTATGCAGCAACCCTGCACACAGTACTGAGCCCACTGAGCCCTTTTTGAATAGTATTGTTTTTACCTCCATCTACATGAATGTTGTCAGTGTTTGGCAAAAAGTAATGTAATGAAACTTGAGTATAAAGCATTGCATTCTTTTTCTCAATTTTATAACCTTTCAGGATGGAGAGGGCTCTACATGTCTCCACCTTGCTGCTAAGAATGGGCATTTCAGTATTGTGGAGCACTTGGTGTCTACAGGTCTTGTAGATATTAACTGTCAGGTAAATGTTGTTTCATTTCATTTTATATCACAATCTTTGTTGTACCGTTGGCAGCCATAATTATTCTTAATTGTGTCTACAGGATGATGGAGGCTGGACAGCAATGATTTGGGCGACGGAGTATAAACACACAGAAATAGTCAAGCTGCTGCTATCTAAAGGTGCTGATCCTAACATCAGAGACAAGGTCAGTGTGGGCCTTTTGGGCTTACATGGTTTGAAGTTTTGATCTTAGTTTTTAAAATTTCAAAGAGTGAAACTCAAAGCTAAGTACCTTATCAAGTCATGGAAATAGAGCTAACACTGTCTTCTTACTCCAGTGAACTTGTTTTGCTTTACTAGATTTATATTCAAAGAGGTGATTAACTTCTTTATAATTGTGGCTATTTGTGACATTTGGATCACTTTTTTTATGGTTTGGTGTTTGTTCTTCTCAGGAGGAGAATATCTGTTTGCACTGGGCAGCGTTTTCTGGGTCCGTGGACATAACTCAGATTCTGCTGGATGCAAAATGTGACCTCAACACAGTCAACGTCCACGGAGACTCCCCACTGCACATTGCATCGCGGGAGAATCGACTGGACTGCGTTACGTAAGTCCAACTTGACAAAGACTTAGAGTCTGCAGATTTAGGGTTGGTCTTTGTTGCATTCAGATGTATCTATGTTTTACCACTAAGAAGAGTGTAGTTACATATACAAATATATAAATTTAGATCACCGCTGCCATTGAATTGTAATTTGTAGTGCCATTGATATGCATTGTGAAGATTGCTGCTCCAGTTCAGTTGCAGACCCAAACCTGACTCTATTGCACCCCCTCCAGGTTGTTTCTGTCAAAGGGGGCTGATGTGAACTTGAAAAACAGGGAGGGTGACACACCCATGGAGTGCTGCAGCCAGAACTCCAAGGTGTGGAACACTCTTCATGCAAGCAGGAAGCAGAGAGACGCCAGCCGTGAACGGAGATCTTCAAAAGAGAAGCTTCTCAACAGGTAATACGGCCACTGCCATTTTATACACCATGCTTTTTGAGTCCCCTTTTTTTGAGCCCACTTGTCACTTTCTCATCTCTCTGTTTTTCAGGGACATAGCACGGGGCTATGAGAGAGTGCCTGTCCCATGTGTAAACGCTGTAGACAGCGAGCCTTGTCCTGATGACTACAAATACGTCCCTGATAACTGTGTCACATCCCCCATGAATATTGACAAAAACATCACTCACTTGCAGGTAAAGCAACATCTTTCTGGGCTTCTTATTGGCCTTATTTTTAGCCTTAGTGAATCATGATGTCTAAAGTGGGCATTTTTTTGTTTGTTTGTTTTTTTTCAATCAGTATTGCGTTTGCAAAGATGACTGCTCTTCAGCCAGTTGCATGTGTGGTCAGCTGAGCCTGCGCTGCTGGTATGACAAGGTAAGGCTGAACATCTTATCCAGAACTGCAGAGCTATCCCTGTAACAAGAGCACTTGACCTGAATGGCCCGAAACACTATTTTTAAAACCACATTGCGCTGGCTATCTCAGGAGAGTCGTCTTCTGCCGGAGTTCTGTTGTGAGGAGCCACCTCTTATTTTTGAGTGCAACCATGCCTGTTCCTGCTGGAGAACCTGCAAGAACCGCGTTGTTCAGAACGGATTACGGTAACTACGCTTCACTATAACAGAACGGCCAAGTTTTCTCAGCGTTTTGTTTCTCCCCTGTTTCTTATTGAATTACTTCTTCTCTCAGAATCAGACTGCAGCTGTTCAGGACTCAAAAGATGGGTTGGGGCGTTCGGACATTACAGGATATCCCTCAAGGAACCTTTGTCTGCGAGTAAGTCTCTCTGATTCTTTCTCTCTCATGGTCTAAATCTGGTAATGCTACTCTTCTGCTTGTAAGTGTGCCTTTAGGCAATGACATATCTTGTTTACAAGTGCACATGGGTGTTGACTCAGGGGTACAGTTGCAGTTGTGCTTCGTCTGCTTGTGTGCGCACTAATGTCCCTTGTGCTGCCTCATCTGTGCAGGTACGTGGGGGAGATAATCTCAGACGCAGAGGCAGATGTCAGAGAGAATGATTCCTACCTTTTCAGCCTGGACAGCAAGGTAGTGTCACACTAAAAATACCTGCCCCATAATGCCATGTTGACTTCTGTACTTTGTCTCGGTGAAGAGCTGAAGGCCTGCGGCTGCAGTGAACCTGTCTGCTGCAGGCTACATTGGAGATGGGCAGGAGGGCTGGCTCTGGTTTTGTTTTTGGTCTCTCCCTTCTCCTGCGTCTGCCTCTGTTTCCTTACATACGCCCTGTCCACCTATAAATAGCCTGTTGCCCATTGTCCTGGTGATGAATGCTGTCAAGAGTTTTTCTCTTGGAACTTTATTGATGAAATGAACTGGGGGTAAACATGGAGGAGCCACTAGTCTTATTTGATCGCTTGTACCTTAGCAACTATCACTGCAGCACATATGGTGGTTGATGATGTGTGTGTTTTTTTTTTTTTTTTTTTTTTTAATTGTTTACTTATTTTCAGTAATATCTACACATGAAAAGCCTTAGGCCTGTCTCATGAAGCATTTTCAATGTCTGGCTAAGTTTCAGCTTCACAAAAGCTAGCAGATGCAACACTAACTTTTACAATGGGCTTAAGAACTTTCTCTGTTAACCCAGGTTTAGATAATCAAGTTGTGGTGAATTCTGCATGTGCAAATTAAAGTATGATTGAGTAGCTTATTTTTAAACGAAAAAAACAAAATCATGCTGCATAAATGTGTGACCACCGTGTCTCAACTATGTATGTGCTTATTGGAATAATAATTGCTTTTTATTCCTGCAAAATATGTAGTATGATTTGTTTCCTTTGCTGAAAAGCAATGTTTTTTATAATTGATGCAGAGAAGAAAAAGGACTAGTGGGCTCCACCTCCTCTAACTCTGCATTTATTGGTCAGAAGCTTGCCCTGATTGGACCGAGAGCTGTTTATGATCTGAAATCCTGAACATAACCTGCTGTGGAGCAGGTTAGGCCTGTAGCATTGGTTATCATGGTGATGGAGGCTGGTAAAAAGTGATCCACCGTCATGACACTCACAATCCAGGATTAGTTTGAACTTCGCTTAAAGTTAGCTGGCTAAGTAGGGAATCCTGCTTCATGAGTCAGACCCCTGAGAAGTCTTTAATATGTTATTTTTAACTGAAAAAGAAAACACATTGGCGTCTCCAGGTTTTTGACAATCACTGTGTTTTAATAAATGGAATAATCAGTAGTCATGAGCCTCTGCATTTGCTGTTCTTCATCACATGTTACCTTGCAGTTAAATGAGCCAGGCTGATGCCATTACCGTAATAAGGATTAATTTGAGGTAATAGTGTTGGGTACACAGCAGCAGAACCAGTGAGGCTGTCAGCAGTCAAGCTTCAATCTGATGCCACAGGAGGCTGTCATTCCTTTATCTCTTAATTCTCTTGAGTAACTCGGTCTCTGAGATCAGTTCATTGTCTTCATCCATTTCTTTTTTAACTCCATTCTTTTAGTATAAATGAGCCAATACCTACTCTTTTATCACAGGTTGGCGATATGTACTGTATTGACGCCCGTTTCTATGGAAACATCAGTCGGTTCATAAACCACCACTGTGAGCCGAACCTGTTCCCCTGCCGAGTGTTCACCTCTCATCAGGACCTGCGCTTCCCGCACATTGCCTTTTTCGCCAGCAAGAACATCAGTGCTGGAGACGAGCTGGGGTGAGCTTACTCGCTAAAAGAATAACGAACCTGCAGCGCCAGTCTGCCAGCCACTGCTCTGAACTCATTTGCTTGTATTATCATATCAGTGCAGTATAATTAGACATAATCATTGTTAAACATGGAGTAGAGTCGGATTAGGGCCCAACTGATGGGAACATTTTGTCACAGAAGCCAATTTAAAAGTTAAAAATTTAAAATTCAGATAGCCAGTAATACATATATAAATTTGTATGGTGAAAAATTAAACATACAATACGGCTCTGACTGATTTGACTGACTAATTGAATGGGGGCTCATACTGCATATGAAAGATTTCAAAAAGTTTTAATGTTAGCCTGCTGGGACACGTGGCTTATTTGCCTTCATCTCTGTGTCCAGACCCACAGAAGCAGCATGTTAAAATAGTACACCACTATTAGCAGTGCATTCTTTAGTATTGTGTATATATTTTAGTGTGTGTCTGTGTTTATATATATATATATATATATATATATATATATATATATATAAAGGTAGGGTGATTCAAAAAGATAGACGCCTAGGAACTAATTACATACCAATTGAAAGAGGGGGTCGAAGAGTTTCTGACTGTCAGTATGGCAGTGAACCTCCAACAGCTCAGAGCATTCGTCCTTAGTACCAACAGTTCCAAAAAAACGGTCGCCAACATCACCAGATCTCATGCCGTGTGACTTTTTTTCGTGGGGGGTACGTTAAGGATTCTTTATGTGCCACCACTCCTAACAGCACTGGATGATCTCCGAATTCACATTAAAAGAGCTGTGAGTACAGTGACACCGACATGATCAATCGTGTGTGGGATGAATTTGACTCTCGCGTTGATGTTGTCTGTACAGCTGGAGGAGGTCATATTGAGCACTTGTACAATTACATAATAAACTTTATGCTCAGTTAAACCATTTACAATTTACTGCATTGTTCTGTAATGATTTACAAGTGAAATGAATCGTTTTGAAATCGGATGAATCTTTTTGAATCACCCTGTATATTATGTGGTTTTGAATGTTCCACATGAAGGTCAGACAAGGGCCTTTCTTAATGAAATGACTCCTGAGGGTATGTTTGTCTGTGGCTTCATATTCCTGGATGTGGTTTTCTAATATGACTGAGACATCAGTGCTTTTATTGGTGGGAATTCCACTGGTATCGGCTGATATTATTGCCCATGTGACACATTGGTCAGACACTTATGAAATGGAATATGATGATGTAGAATAGAGAGTGCGTTTTTACCACAGATACAACAGTTTCGTTGTCTTTACGTTCCCCTGTGTCTCCAGGTTTGATTATGGTGATCACTTCTGGGATGTGAAAGGGAAGCTGTTCAGCTGCCAGTGTGGCTCGTCTCAGTGTAAGCACTCGGCAGCAGCGATCGCCCAGAGGCAGGCAGACAGCACACCAGGAGAGCAGCAGGCCAGCGCTCTGCCAGATACAAGCTCATCCACCACACCACCCAGCCCCAGCTGAGCCCCGCTCTCCCCTTTCCTATGTCCTCCATCTACTGGCCGTCCTGCTCCCTCTACCAGCCTACTGTACCATCACCGCCATCACCAGCACAGACACGACTCAGCAGGGCCCGCACCTTAGACGGGATTCCAGCAGAGAGCCAGCCTGGACCACTGGTCTCTTTGGCCACTGCACCGTGTTCTGGCCTTTTGGTTTAACTCGCTGTTTGACTTGCGGATGAATGGTTACGCACATATACAGAGAATATGTGCCCATTCGGTACAGGAGGAAACAGACAGACAGACAGACTGGCTTGTAAGCATTTAATTCTCATTCTTGTTAGGATGGAATTCATTTTCCTGTTGCGATGACTGTGAGGCTGTAGCATATTGGCTCTCGGATGGACTAAGCTGTGCTAGAGGCCCTGCAGGATTATGCATCTCTCTCTCTCTATCCTTTCGGAGCACGTAGACGCTCCTGTCACTTTTTAACATTACCTTCTGTTTCCAGCAGCCAGTGTCCACGCACAATTCAAAGACCACGATGTGTTTACCTTTTCACGGCAACCTTTTTGAAAGATCCGACATGCGTTCCCTCACGGCACACCTACATTTGTCAAGAACTTCATTTTCCAGGCGTTTATGATGAAGCAAACTTTTGAAATTCCAAATCAAATTGTTAGCAGAATATTTTGAAAATCAATTAGGGTTTTTTTTTTTATATCCCTTCGAATAAATGCATTTTTAATGACTTTACAGCATAAGCAGGTTCTGTGATGGTCGTCTGTTATCTTGAAATGGTCTTTATGTGCTACTCAATACAGTTGTGTCCCCATCAGAGTCTTACTGCTTCAGGAGTGGACCACACTAAGCTCATGTGATTACTGTTGGCTCATTTAAAAAGATGGTGAGCCTCTGTTCATGTAGTTAAATTCTCATAGCTGCTGGGCATTAGTTATTTGCAAATGTTCTTTGTCGATCGGTTCCCATCTGCTGGGTGTTTTCTCCTAACTCTACACGGACCTACAGGGGGGGATAAACTGCCCATTTTTGAGTTTTCTACTGCATGTTACTGGCTTTGACAAATTTGACTAAACGTAAATGCATTTTGTAAAAATTGTAAACTGTTTTGTTATTCATTTCGCTGGTGTCATGAGAGAAGCTCTCACAAATTGAAATGATGACTGTCCCCGTCTTGTCCTCTATGAGTGGACGACTGTAAACACATTGGTGGTTTCCACGGCTTTTCCTTTCTGTCCTGAAACGTTTGCCATATTGAATGTTTTCTCTCAGCAGCAACAATCTGTTTTCATTTCTCTTGATTATCATGGCAAGACTTTAATGGTTTGCTTGAAAGACCCTGAAAAGTGTAATTACAGGAGTTTTGCTTAAAGGATTTGTAGCTGGACAACAGGATACTGCAAATGGTGCTGAAAAAATGGTTTTGTTTTATGTTTTTATTTTTCTATTATTCACTATGAGAATACAAGTTGTAAAATAAGATGAAGAAGCAAGTGTTGCTTTTTTCCTTCATTTTTACACTTAACATTTACCTCTGGTTTTCTAACTGTAGTTGACATCCTTAGCCTGAATCACTTTTGTTTCATGAGTCAATGTTGACAATGAAGCTATTATGTCTTTTAAAATGTTGATAGTATAGTCACGTTCTTTGTGCTGATTCTGACATGTACATCCAAAACACTGCAAGATGCAGGGGGGGGGAACTGTTACATAATTCTCAAAGGTGAGGCATGATGCTCCAGTGCATCCAGCTGGTTTCTTTTCTTTATGATTTTTCCTTCAATAAATTTGCTTCTAATAAAAGATAATACCTTCTTTTTATGGGACAAGTAAGTTGCCTCAGCACGTATATCTTTGTCTAGCGTGTCACGCTACTCATAAGTCAACGTTTGTTTTGGTTGTATTAGCTTTTAGTTCCAGGGTTTATTTTTGGAGATTAAGTACAAATCTCAATACCAAAAAAGTTAGGACAGTATGTAAAATGCAAATAAAACAGAAAGCAGTTGTTTAACCTGTATTTAAACAAAAACAGGGTATTTAAACCTTTACGCATGTGCTTTTTCTACAATGGATGCCTGCACATGTTCCAACAAAGTTGACAGAGGCATTTTAAGACTGCAGACAGTGCAAGCTGATGCAATCATGCTTGGGTATAAAAGGAGCATCCAGGAAAGACCTAGTCTTTTATGAGCAAGAATGGGTCCAGGCTCACCAACTCATGCATCAGTGAATAATACTACAAGCGATTGCACCTCAAGTGATTGCAAGGATTTCAGGTATTTCATAATATCGAAAGATTCAGAGAATCTGGAGAAGGACAAGGCTGATGATCACAACTGAATGCCGTGACCATCGATCCTCCAGACATCAATACGTTAAAAACCAGCATGCTTCTGTGATGATTATCAACACATGGGCTCGGGAATGCTTTCATAAACCTTTGTCAGTAACCACTGGGCCTCATTCACCAATATCTACCAAGTTTTTTCCTAATTTTGTTCTTGAGAAATGTACTAACTCAGTTTCATGATGTGTTATTTAACCGCAGAACTGTCCACACCTTTGTGCTCTTGAGTCTGGTACATTCTGTTCTTACCTGAGAACAAATCCCAAATAAGAAAACACTGGTGAATGTCAGAATCTTTGTGAAAACTGTGTAAGTGGGTCTTTAGAAGAAATTTCTTCTCAAGAATGGTTGGTGAATGAGGCTCAGTGTTTGTCGTTGCATTCCACACAGTGGAAGCCGTACAACAGCATCCAGAAACGCCGCCGACTTCTGGGCTCAAGCTCATCTGGAATGGACTGATGCACAGTGGAAACTTCATTGTGGTCTGACAAGAACTTTTCAGGTTTTTTTCAGGGCCAAAGAAGTAAAGGAACATTGAAATTGTCACCAGCGTGAAGTTCACAAGCCAGGTTCTGTCTTCTGTCTGGTAGAGGTGTGTATTAGTGTCCATGGGATGGGTAGCTTGCACATCTGTGAAGGCCCCATTAAAGCTGAAACATGTACACATTTTGGAGAAACACTGGAAATACATGGTGCGTTATGAAGTAAAAAATATAATGACAAAGACTCTGTACAGTTGCACAGCTGAAGACTTGCATAACGGAAAAATGGCACGAAAATATTCACTTTCAAAACTGGATCAGTTGGTGTCTCCAGTGCAGAAACGATTTCTAAGTGTTGGTAAAAGGAAAAGTGATGTAGCACAGTGGTAAACGTGCTCCTGCTCCAACTTACGTTGTACTGGTTATGTTTTAATACAGGTCAAGCAAAGTACTAATCACTGCTTTCCAATATTATTAGCGTTTCACATACTGTCCCAACTTTGTTGGAATTGAGGTTTGTGTAAATTTTGAATTGATTGTAATTGATGGTTCATTTCTAGGCACCATTACAGATTTAAACAGGTGTCTTCAGTGTTTTCTTACATTTACTCTGATATTCTCCTTAAACAACAGCAACTTCAAATATGTGGGATATGGCTTTTGTCATTTTTTACTACCTCCAATGAACAAAGCAGAGTAAACAGAGAGCTGCAGAATCCAGTGAAAGGCAAAGCAGGAAGTCTGTCTGACTCTGCACCGACAAGCTTTTTACTTTCTATAAACTATATGATTGTTCTCTTCCTGATTACGGAGCAAAAATAAGATCCATAATTGATTCTGAGAGAAGCCACTGAGGCACTGAGGCCTGTTTGGCCTGAACATGAAGGCTTTTAATGAGTGAGACAGGAAACTGCCTTTCCGCATTCCACAGAGCCCAATCTACAGGCCCGACAAACTATCTTGATCTTCTGGTGGCAAGTGTATTAAGGAGGACCACTTTGAGAGCGTACTCCGTAAGAGTGTGAGCCTATTACACCCGAGAAATTGGATCTTAAGCCTCTTCGTGCAGTGATATTGGATTAAGAAGAATGGAGAGAGCTATGAGAGGAACACTGCAGCGTAACTCCAAATGGGCGGAGAGGAGATCCACGGTGGTCTACGGTAGGACTTTGCAGCGTTTGGTACTTCTTATTGCAAGAATAGACCAGATTGTTTGTGTTTTTTACTTATTTGGAGAGTTTGTTGTGTTTGACCATATTAACTATATATTTTTTATTTCAAAGCACCAAAACCTTTAAGCCCCGCAATGTTATATGCACATACAGTCCTCACCGCACGATTTACTCGATCTTTGCATGTTTTTCACAGTCAGTGGCATCAAATCCTAATGCAAAATGTAGTATAAGACAAGGGCAAGATGAGGAAGCTCAAAACAGTTTTTAATGATCATTTCATTTATTGAAGGGAAAAAAGTTTTGCAATATTTACATCACTCGTGAAAAAGTGCATGACCTCTAAACTTAATAACTGGCTGTGCCACCTTTAGCAGCAACATCTGCAACCAAATGCGTCTTACAACTGGAGATCAGTCCTTTACATTGCTGTTGAGGACTTCTGGCCCACTTTGCCTTAATCCAGCCACACTGTAAGGCTTTCAACCATGAACTGCCTGTTTACGGCCCTGTCAGAGCATCTCAACAGGGTTCAGGTCAGGATGTTGACTAGGCTGCTGTAAAACCTTAATTATGGTGGACTTGCTTCAGATCGTTGTCTTGCTGCATAAACCAATTAAGCTACAGATCACAAACCGATGATCAGACATTCTCCCACAGGATTTTCTGCTAGAAAGCAGGATGGTTTCTGTCAATTATGGCAATTCAACCAGTCCCTGAAGCAGCAAAACATCCCCACACCATCACACTACCGCCGCCATGTTTGACTGTATGATGTTCTTATTAAATATGGAGGTCTAATTCTGATGTGTTCAGGCACAGTTGGCTAAAAAGGTTCATTTTTTAATTTTTTTTTCTTTATGTTCCTTTTAGTTAGTGGTGGTTTTCACCTTGCAACTCTACTATGGATGCCATTGCTGCCCAGTCTCTATCTAAGGGTGGAATTGTAAATGCTGACCTAATGTTTCTCTGGATGTTCGTCTGGGATCTCTTGTGACTTCCTGGATGAGTTGTTAATGTGCTGTTAGAGGAATTTTGGTAGTCCAACCACCTCTGAGAAGATTCACCACTGTTCCAGGTTTTCTCCAATTGGATGTAATGGCTTTCACTGTGGTCGCTGGTGTACAAGGTCCTTAGAAATGGCATTGTAACCCTTTCCAGGCTGGAAAGATTCTTTTTAAGTGAAGTTTAGATTCAACAGGGCTGGCGGTAATCAAGTCTGGTGTGTCTAGTTTAATGGGTTCTAATTATCAGCTAAATTTGGTTAGTTGGTGAACAGAGTAACTAGGGGGCAATAACTTTTTCACACAGGGCCAGTTGGTGTTAGATACCTTTTTTCTTTCAATGAATAAAATGAAATGAGCATTTAAAAACTGTTTTGTGTTTAGTCAAGTAATATATCGTCACTGTCCAAAGAAAAACAAGTATCTCCAAAATAGTAACTTCACAGGAGAGGGCAAAAACACTCTTACCTTTCAATGTAAGTTATTTGAAAGAGATTTTATTCTGGATTATTTTGGAGCATTCCTATTGGTCCAATCATCATGAAATTTTCACACAATGTAAAGGACAGCTGCTGAGTTCAAATGGTGCAGAAAAGTAAAAATCACAAAAAATGGAGGTACGTTTTTCATTGGACAGCGACAATATATTAAACTCTGTCTGCATATCTGAAACAATTAAGATAAATATGCAACAGTAGAAGAAATCAAGAAATCAGCAAATACTTTGTCACAACACTGTATGGCTCATTTTTGTATAAAAAAGATCCCAAGTAGGTACCAGGCTGGCACAAATACATTTGCTATGGCTTTGTACAACAGTAAAGCTCGAAGTTTCCATCGTTACGTTGGCATTACTTTGAGAGCGCAATAAATGATGTTTCAAATCCAATATTTGGAGGTTTTTTTGGGTATTGGGAAGTCATTTTCACACATTTTAGCTACATAACAAAAAGGTATTAACACTTTTATATCGAGAGAGCTCTTACATTTGTGCCTCTGGGTCCTCTGAAAAGAAGGTTTTACAGCTTGCGTATGCAGGTTTTTGAGTCTAGCCTTGCTGTTAATTTCCTCTCTGAAATCTGTCTATCTTTGAGTTTCCTGTCTCCTTCTCACATGCTCGTTTTGTGACCAAAGCTATCCGCTCAGCAACATTCGGAACGTGGCGGATGTTGACGCTGGGGGCAGAGTACAGCTCCTGGGCTTGGAGTGCTGAGGCTTCGGATAGGCAAAAAAACAGAAGTCAGCCGTTGCAGATCTTAGAGATGCTGCTGGGGTCACTGAGAACAATCAAACACATGGAGGCCTCCAGAGCACTGCGGAGGCCGACCACTATGACACTGTCACTGACTTGGAGAGGCCCACTGACCTGACGAACACAGATATCATCAGCTCACATGAAATGTGCCAAGAGGAGGACATGCTGTGGTCCAGTGGGTGAGTATCCGAGCAAAACGGTAGACCATAACTCTTAGTTTATGACACCTTTCCCATGTATCCACTAAAGCACTTTAAAGCCCTGAACAGAAAGAGTAACAACAGAGGCTTTTTAATGACCAGTGAACATGTAATGGATTCACCATGTTCTCTGCGGGTAAACTCACTGTACCCCAGCTTTTACAGTTTTAAGCTTTAAAACAACAATGAAATATCTCCTATTTGATGATACGTTGTTGAGGGATATGCATAGTTTTCCAAGAATTCTCAGAGCTGATCATCAGCATCCAATAGGAGGATACTGATAGTCAATCACTGGTCTATGAATAGACATTTCAACCACAAAACACATTGTAGAGTCACATCCAAACCTCCCTTTAACCCATTTATGTCCAAAGAAATTTAGTAATGTGATAAAGAACAAGTGCCACACACTTTGTTCTGGTCTAAACTGATAACATTATAATTACATCTTAGATGAACATCTTGGAGGATTTTTTTTTATTATTACATGTAATATTCATACTTTTATTCATTATGAGTGTTCTATTTAGTTAAAAACTCACTTTTTAGCCATCTGTTTTGATCAGTTTTGAACAAAAACTATTCTTCATATTTATACAGAATATATAGACCAAAGAAAATGTAAAACTTTGCATATGGACATTTATAAATGAGCTTAATGGTAGAGGTGACATGGAATTTTATGAAATGCTTACTGACTTTCTTGACTTTGGACCACTTTCCCAGACCAACATTAAGTGTAAGCCTAGACTAAGAGGAATTTGCAATGGTGATTTGCCACTGGCACTGCAATTTAGTCCAGGACTAGACTTAATCTGCCTGGGAAGCTTGCCCTTTGTCACTATACGTCAAGAGTATCAACTGACTATTCCCAGGAAATTGCAGTGTGCTCTTTCTACCACTAGGGGGAATAAAAGATCAGGAAAAAACAGCTACTGAATACAATTCAGGAGGAAGAACTGCTAATGAATGAATGCTATTTGCTCAAGATTAAGGATTAAGGACTTATTTTCCAGTGCCACTTTCTTGTCAACAGCAAACACCAAGCTGTTTACACTTTTTCTGAAAAGTGAACCAGTCTATGAATTTAGTATTTGAGCCTCAAAGCCCTTTTAGGAAAACCTATTCAGAAATCTCCACCTTGTCTGATCTGAATGTAGTGGACTGGCCTGCCTTTTATCAATGTGTAATCCATGTGTCTGCAGTTATGAAGTGAGGGATAATATTATACAGGGGTCAGATTTACTACTGGCTACAAAGTTAGAGATAAGCAGGACATCATAGCAGTCCATCAGCTTAGTCCCACTTTTAGAGGCCATGGCAATGACAGGGCTACACACAGACTATATGTTATATATGTTATATTTCCCAGTAAAAGCGAGCTGTATATGTGCATTTTCAGTTAATTATAAGACTCAGTATAACATTGTCCATGTAAAAGCTGAGTAGCTCTTTAATGCTGTTGTTTTTCACATTAACCCCCCATATATCTTCCATTATAATCACAAGTTCTCAAAAGCATTCATCTCCAAATGAACCGCACACACATATATTGGTCTGACAGAGTAAGAACAGACTCACTGTAGGTTTTAATGGGGAACTCAACTCCATTTTCAAAATGTCTGCATAAATAAACCATTAGGAAGTAAACATAGTCATTCAGAGTGGTTTGGGGTGAAATGCTCTATTCCAGGGAAACTTATTGAGTGGGAATTGTTCACAGTGGTGGTGATAGGAACCAAACGTCTGAAGAGTTCAATACTTCTAAAAGCTCCCTCAGAGAAAGATTTTACATGAAATGATTATGATTATTGGTCTGAGATAAGATTTTGTTCCAAAACATATTGTAGTGCTCATTGCTATTAGAAGAGGCACTGCTTTTGTACAAGTCATAGTGCTTTATTTTCCAGCTGTTGTTGGCCACACCCACACTGTTCATTTTTCTATAACATCTCACTCTAACCAGCTCACACAAACATACACACACACACACACACACACACACACATATATATACCTATATGTGTATATATGTATACACACCCCCAGGGCAGTTCCTATCTCTGCCCTCTATGATAAAAGTCCTTAGCAAAATGAAACAAACGCTAGAGAACACATAACCTAAAACTAAACATTTTTTGAACACAATGCAATTTTTTTAAATCCATTTGTGGCAGGGAGGTACATGCAGGGCATTATAAGGCAAAACAATCCCCAATAAAAACTTACTTTTTCAGACATACCACTATTTTACCATTATTAGCACTGTACAAAAACTGCTTCACTGATCATTTATGGCAATACTTGCGTCCTGACCCCTGGTTCCTACCACTACCATTGTACAGAAAATCTAAATCAGTATGTTTTAGATCAGACCACTCTAAATGGCCGTGTTTACATCTTTACAGTTAAATTATGCAGATTTTTTTTAAAAAACAGGTGAACTTCCCCTTTAACTCCCCAACATTACTTTTTGCCATTTATTTCCTTTTTCAGTGAGATGGCTTTTCTCCTCACGCCTCTCTCAGTGGCGCCTCTCTCTCCTCTTCACGAAATCAAACCCAGAATGTGAGCACTGACCGGCGACAACTCCCACCATCAGCAGAGAGACTCACAACAAAAAGATAAATGAGCGACTGATCAGCTGTAGCTCGCGCCTCATCGATGAGCTCCAGCGCTCACTCCGCCCCCTGCCGCGCGCTCTCAGTCCAGCAGGGGGCGCTGCTCACAGACCAATTTCACTCGCTGGAAGTACTTAAGGAGCCGCGGCTGCTCAATTTGGCCACATTGGCAGCGCGCGAGCTGACAGCGAGTTGGGGGTCAATGGTTTGTCCTTCTTTTCTGAATGAAAAACGTTTTGTTTCTACAAAATACCGACGGAAACCTGTTCTAAGCGTTTTATTCGTGCGAAAAACGAACAGCCTGCCGGGCGTCCGGCGGAAATCTTCGCGTCTGCTCGTTTTTTCTCTAAAACCGGTCTGCCGCTTTTCTCTCAGCCCGTTTTTTAGTTTCTTTATCGGCTTGTTTTCTGTCATTCATTTTGCCCGGAAGCGATGCGGCTCGGCTGCTGGACGCTACCTGAAGGGCGCCTGGCGGTTTTTCCTGCGTTCTCCTCTGTGGAGTGAGTGAAAGAGGTGAGAGAGAGAGAGAGAGAGAGAGAAAGGGAGAGGGGGAGAGAGAGAGTGGGAGAGAGAGAAGCACTTTGCGCTCGTTTTTCTTTCCTTTTTCTTCCGCTCCGTGAACAAAAGCACACTCTGTACTGATGGAGACCCTAAGTGGTCGCAGATTCGCGCCCTGTGATGCTCCTCGCGCTGCTCGGATGTGACGCCCGTCCGGATCTGTTGACCTGTTGGATTTCATCCCTATGTCCAGGATGACTCGCTTTGGGGATGAGGCGCGCTATGGCAGAGGGGCTGCCAGGGCCGGGGGCGCGCCTGGAGCCCCCAGGATGTACAAACAGTCGATGGCTCAGAGAGCCCGGACAATGGCTCTGTACAACCCCAAGCAGACCAAGCAAAACTGCTTCACGGTCAACCGCTCCCTGTTCATCTTCAGCGAGGACAACGTGATCAGGAAATACGCCAAGAGAATCACTGAATGGCCATATCCTCTCAGCTCTGGAGACTGACTGACCCCTGATTAGCCGTCAATGACAGGAGATTTGATATGTAGGAAATAGCCCTAGGGCAGAGGGATTCAGATGTATCTTATGAGTTCATTTTCTGAAGGCTGCTCTGTTGTGGTCATTGTCATTAAGACTGTGGTCATTCAGTTCCTCTTCATACTCCCCAGCACTCAGACTGGCTGGTCCACTCTTTTAGGCTACTGTCTGAGCTTTTATCCAGTTGTTCAAGGAGAAATGTGTGCAAAGCATTTGCCCCCTGAGAACAGACAAGCTGTCCACCCTGGTGGACACAGGCTCCAGCACGTGCGGTCATTCTGCTTGACGTCCAGTCTCTTCCCGTTAAAGGGATTTGCTCGTGATAAATGTTAGCAGTAGGTGTCGAGTCTGCTGTCATAATGGAGAACGGACCAGATAAGCCTGAGGTCCAAAGCGTTTTTGGGTTTGTGTGTTTGCTCTTGATGCCTCGTTTTTCTTTAGGTCCGGAGGGGAAGGCAGCGGGCAGCTTTTTGTAGTGTTGTTGGTGTCCACTGTTTGCTAAATTGAAGAATTTAGTTATTGACCACCTGTTGAAATGCTGATCCTCAGCCTCTTGTTCTGAAAAAGCGCTATCCAGGGTGCTGAAACATCTCAGTATCAGGAGAAGCCAGCGTTTCCCAGCTCCAGTCTTATAGCCCTCGTGAAGAGATGGTTCTAGGAGAACCCTTTAATTGGTATAGAACCTTTACATTGCGTGGAATAAGCTCGGTCAGTAATTTGGACAAATGATCATCGTCTGCAGAATTATCGTGATAAACATTATTATTGTGATCCAAATTCAGATACAGAGCACTACATATAAGTGTTACAGAGCCTTACAGAGCCTATAGCTTGCAATATCCCTGATGGTAACATAAATGCCACATAATTGCTAATTGGGCTAGTTTTAAATGCTTAATCATTACAATGATACCTATATTCTGCAGGAAATGACATGCAGTACTGTTAACATCCATTCGTTCTCTGTGTTTGTTCGTTGTAAACCAAAATATTGCCAAACTAGAACATTGCCACCCTTCTTCTAGAAAAGCCTGTACAGTTTGCTCTCTACCGAAGAGTAGATCTCGCATATGGAGTTTTTTCCTTTGCTTAGACCCCAGAACTCTTTGCCAGATCAAAAATCTGTAAAGTCATGTTCATAGTAGATGTAAGCAGATTTGTAGTTACTTTGTTGATGTTCTATTTGAACAGCCTACAATTAAATCTTTTCTGTATTGTGTATATTTTTAAAGTAGCCATAAAAATGGATGATTGTGCAGAAGGAATGATTAAATAAAGGGTGAAACAATAAAACAAAAGCATGTAGCACACTAAAGAGACTGAAAGGTCAGCAATTTGCATAATTTTAATTTGCTTATGTAAATTATCATGATATTCCATAATTTCAGTTATCAGCCAAAGGCTAGTGTGGACGCTCTTTAAACTTGTACCATAAAAAAGGTTCTTCACCACTCATTGGAGCAATGGTTCTTTAAAGAACCATCTATTGAAAGTTTTCTTACGGGCAGTAGTTTTCGAACTGGACCCCCGGACGATACACATTTTTGCTTGATCTCAAATCCCAACACATAGGGAGAGAGCAAAAATATGGACAGTATTGGTATCCTAGGACTAGTTTGAGAAACACAGCTTTAGGGAACCAAAAGTCGTTCTTCTGTGGTATCTCTTCATAGTACCACTACTATAAAGGAATCGGAGAACCTTTATTTTTTATGAGAATAACATGTCTGAATCAGTTGCTTATGCTTCAGGTGCTTGGAAGTCTCAAAACTGGTGCAGGATGGGTGAGCTTTCAAGACTGGAGTTGGGAATTGGTGGCTCAAGAGCAGCATTTTTTAGCCCAGTCCTTGGGAATCCTCAGAGAGTTCATCATTTTTGCTCTAACCCAGCTCTGAACATGTCCAAGCAATCAAGAACACTGGACACCTGCTGCAGGTGTGATGGTAGAGCAAACTGGCTGAAAGGGCCCCCAAGGACTGAGATGAGAAAAACTGGCCAAGAACACTGAATGAAAAAGTCAGGCAGTTTATTATATCTTCGCTTTTTGCATTACAAGCTCCATCCAACAGATGCCCATTCAACTACATTTCTATATTATTTTTCCCCTACACACGTTTGCAGTTAGATTGATGGATAGATGATGGAGGTAGTTGTGCATTTTAAAAGCACTTGGTCTCCAGACCATTTGCAAAGTATGAGGCAGAGCGTATGCAGACCCTGCGGGTGATAAGTACATGACTGGTGTGGTCAATGGAGCTTTAGGTTTGCTCTGTGAATTGCAGTCCTATAAAGACTTGAGCCTTAGGGGGCAACCACAGAAAATGAATTGTAAAATGGATCTTAGTGCTAGGACGAATTGAAATGGCCAGCCATCCATAAAGTGCAACTCTCCATTTGTGCATGCTGTTCTTTAAGAGGTAAAAGGCTGTTAGGATGTGAAAGTTTGTAAAACACACTTTTCTGAGAAAAGTTGACATATTTTCTTGAAATATCTCAATGTTCACTGTAAAACAGCACTTCACTGACCTGTGCTCTGTGTGCAAATTATTCTTTTATAGCGACTGGTGCGACATTGGACAAGCTTTGGAGAATATTAGCAAAAACGTACTTCATATAAACCAATGAGAAAGTGTAGCAATCTTTGTTTATTGTTATGTTGATTTTACAGTTTCAAATGCTACACTGCTGAGCTGGACTGTGTCGTTACAGGTAGTTGAAACTACATAGCTTGGTAAGAATTTGCTGCCATGCTAACGACAAAGAAGGCTACATTTGATCTTTCCTGAATCATTTGAAATTAGTAACGCTTTCTGAATTTAGGTCTTTTAACAAAAACTTTGTGCGCTATAACTTTTATTGAAGCTGAATGGCTAGCATTCTGTAAACCTTGTACAATCTCGCAGCAGCTGCCATGAAAGAATGCGTTTGTGAGCAGAGCATGGATCGGTCAAGTGCAGCATGAGAGCAGATTTCTTGGACCCTGACAAATATGTGCAGATGTCTGTGTATATTTTCTTCATGCAGGAATAGAGAGGCACAACACGATTTATCAGAAATGTGTGGCAAGTCACAAAAATGTGCACTTACATAGTTTACAGAGTGGAGGCTGTTTGAGGACTAGTAGTAATGTATATATTCACACTTTGTCACATGGTGTGCTGCTGTCTAATGTTTATTATTGAAAGACATGCACCAAATACGTGATATTTTTAATGCAGATTCTTGCGCTGCATTCACTTCTTCTGTGTATTTGATTTCTCAATGAAATGACTACATTGTTTTCCTTGACCTACACACTCCATTTGAATACATGATCCTCGCCACCATCATTGCCAACTGTATTGTCCTGGCTCTCGAACAACATCTCCCTGTTGGAGACAAGACGCCCATGTCAGAACGCCTGGTAAGCTTCTTCCTTTTATTCTTTCCGTTTTAGCTTTTTTCCCTCTTTTCATTTCTGTTATAGGTCAGGTACCTCCTTTGACTACCTTCATTATTTTCTGGTACTGACAGATAATCAGATGCTTTCTTTTCCTTGTATATGAAAAAAAGTTGCAAACTGTTTATTGCTTTTTTCTTATACATGCACACAGTAGTGTGCAAAAGTCAGCGACCACCCTTCATTTATGTAATTTCCAGTTAACCCCTTAACAGGCCATGGGCCTGCCAGTGGGCCCAAGGTTTTATTACATACTTCTATCACCCAAGTATTGCTCCATTAGTTTCCACTGAAGTCCCTGTGGTTACTGAAAAATAAACCTTAGTATTTAATAAGCCTGGAATGTTAAGGGGTTAAAATGGTCATTAAGTACAAGGTATTAATTTTTCAGTGTAAGGCAGAAACAGAAAACATATATTTAACAGGTAAATACACACAAGCCTGGACAACTAAATTTAAAAATCATTTTTCATTATTTATGTTGTCCACTCTTTGCTTTTATTACAGCTTCCATTCTTTTCCGGAGACTGACTTTCAGTTTTTCAAAGAAAGATATTTTTCCACACTTCCAAAGTTCAGTCTTAGAAGTTGGTTGCATTTTCTGCTTCTCTCAATCCAAATAATTCCAAACACATTCAGTGATGCTGATGTCTGGACTCTGAGGTCAGTCCATTGTTCTGAGAACATTAGCAGTCATCGTAGTTGTTAGGAGTCCCATTTTCTCCAGATCTTTTAAAAAATGTTGGAATTCTAAGTTCGGAAACTGTTGTTTTGTCACTTATTTCTCTGGATTATCTTATATTTGATCTTCTTTTCAGAAATATCTCCTGAAAAATTAATGTCTGTTGTGACTGGAAATGAAAAAAAAAATGGTAGTTGATCTCTGACTTTGTCAGGTTCTGTAAAAATAAAGGCTGCTAATTGGTTCTTGGCTTGAAGAACAGTTTTATAAAGTTTTGAAAGGTTCTTCACACCTCCCATACAGAAATTGTTCTTTAAGGAACCGTCCATGGCTCAGTTCATTAGGGAACCGATTCCAAAACAATTCCATCACTCTAAAGAACCCTTTTTGGCACCTTTATTTTTAAGAGTGGCAGGACAGAAATAATGAGGTGTTCAGGGTCAAAGAGCGAGAAGGGTGCTCTCCACCCCCATACCCAACATCTCTACTGGAGCACATTGGTCATTTTTAGTCATGCACTGATGCTGGTGAGTGACCAGGGAGCCTATTAGCACTGAACCTCCTTCTGCTATCCACCTCTTGGGCTGCCACCCTGGGCTAAAGCTTGGCACCCACCCCTGCAGTCTATGCAGGAAGCACATCTGTGCCTCATTAAGCTCTAGCCTGCTGGGAGCTATTGACTTTAAATGTGAATACATGCTCTCTGGGTGACCCGACCCTAACCCACACCGAGCAGCCTTTGATTGCTCTCCTCTGCTATCATGCTCTGTTTGAACCACCAACTGAACTGTGTTTGCCCAGTCACAGTCATAAAACACAGGTCCTTAGAGGCCTGTTGTAGAGCAATCAAAGCAGACTCCTGGCTGACTGCAATAAGGCAGTAACATCCTCTTTATGAGCTTCAGCATACAGGCTGTAATAGCAGTTTCAAGCTAGGAGTGGGTACCATGACGATATGTTATAATGATAAATTACCTCACAGGATGCTTTTCCAGGTATATCCTGGTATTGTCAGTACTTCTAGAAAACCGAACAAGAAGAAGTGTGTGGTAACCATGTAAATTTCATAGTAAGAAGGTATCTGCCTATTATGGCATCGTCCTGATTTGTTTCTTTTTACCAATTGACTGATCTGTGCTCCTCCCACTAATGTGTTCCTTCATAGCAGTTGTTGCAAGCTTGGACAAGCCTTACAGAACGCTGATAAAATCCCATTGAATCTAATAAGAAGTTCTGACTCAGTGTTTGTCAAAATATGCACATTTAGAGTGGGTTATTAATTTCAAATGAGATTTATTTAGTATCCTTGTGAAAGATCATATTGTTTGGATATATCAGGTGTAGTTATTTCTGTCATGTAATCAAGCTAATGTTCCAGTTCATTGTCCTGTAGGCCTGGGCGATATCTAAAAATAATTCAATCTGAAAAATTTCCTTGTTAAAAAACAGGATTATTGATTTTATCAGTCTCCCTCTTTAGCTTATGTGATTTTTAACATTGACTGACTTGCATGAAGTTAAAAATGAAATACTACTACATTTTGCAAGTTTTTCCTCCAAACTTGTGTATTTCTGAGATCCTGCTGGTGACATGCTTGCTAATAGCTCCCCCTTATGGAGAAACTCCAGACTGCCACAGGTGTGTGAGCGAGTGAGTTCCGAAGCCTTGTTCATGTAATTTTCATATATTTTAAAGTTTTCTAGCATTATAGCAGGGACACTTTGAAATTCTGCTATGCCTGGGACTGTGTAATATCATATTTTCATAATTTTCATAATAATCTCATCTGCACCACTTCAGCTGAACAGAAGATGCTGAGAATTTAGAATTTTCTCAGAAAATAGACTGCATAGACTGTCACACTCACAGCAGAGACAGTGGAAAATTAACTCTACCATAGTTTAACAGCTAATTAAGGCTCAGTAATACTACATTTTTTAACAATAAAGGTGAATTAAACATTTTCTGTACATATTATTTAATATAATTTAGCAAGCTGGTTAAAATGACCTTAGTGACCTCTTTAGTTCTCTATCAGTTCTCTTTCCCAGCGCAGCAGTTATCACCTTTGAAGCCACTTGTCAGTCATCGTTGATGTCTGATTAGTATTGGTTGATCCATCTTATCTTACTAGAGTTGGTTTAAAAGTGGTCACTATGTCATTGCCCAGTTAGTTTAGAACCTAATCAGCAATAGAAAATATAGTAGCATGTTCTTACAGCCAACAATAACAAGGCCATGCCATTAATCAAAATATAGAATGTAAGTGTACACCCAGAAGGAAGATCAACCAAAAAGGAAAGATAATGTAGAGATTGTAGGTAAAAGAAAAGGAAAGACGCTCATTATGTAAATAGATGGACCCAGGGGCCAATAAAATCTCCAGTGCCTCTCCAGCTGCTAATAGCAACAAACTAAACATCAATACGTTGATTCAGTTCAAAAATCCCATTGGAATACATGAAATCATTAAAAAAAGTTCCTCTAACTTAAAACAATTGGGAGAGGTTGGATATATTCTATTTCCATCTTGTGATAGCAGCTAGAAATTCCATGAGACTTGAAAAAACACTATTTATTCTTGTTTATTTGACTTGATTGACTTTGGCTGATTCAACGCTTGGGATAATCACACTTAGTCAACGCTAGTACTTAAAGTCATTTTGTTTTCTTAGCATGCATAAAAGCCAGTGCTTTGTTTTTCAGGGTAGGGTAGCATTTTAATTTGGAAGCTCAATGTTATGTTGCGACCCAAAATTCCAACTTAACCCTTAAAAAATCCCAGGCTTATTACATACTAAGGCTTATTATTCAGTAACCACATGGACTTTGATGCAAACTGGTTGAGCTATTCTTAGGTTACAAAATTGTGTAATAAAACTTTGGGGTTTTAATGAGTAATAAAACACTTAAGACATTAAATTATTTAGGTTGAATGTATTTTTGCTAGAGTTCTGTAAATCTTGTCCAAATTTATCAGGGTATTGTGATACAAATTGTGAAAATGGCTTCAAGTATTGTGATGTTATACTTTTGCCAAATCGCCCACCCTTATCTTGAAAGCAGTTCTGTTTCTAGAGCACGAGGCAGGGAGAGAGTCTTGTAGCTCAGATAAGGTCAATGACATCCTCTCAAACACGGCCACCTGCTCCTGTTCCCAATTAGCCAAAGCGCTGTGTCCTGCCATCGGCAACTCCACACGCCAACAAGCAAACAAAAGGTACTTAACACAGAGCGAAAAACGATTACTGTAGGAGGAATCCATTATAACGCCAGTGTCACTGTACTGTTTCTACAGTGTCAAACTCCTTGATGCAGTTTCCACTTGATATTTACAGTTTAATCCCCTGCTAGATTTCCCTCTACACACGTATGTCGAAACTCTACAGACTTTGAAGTATTTATAATTAATCATCACATTGCTCTATACATAATAGATAGTGGTATACCATCCACACCATCGTTCCTATAACCCTCTCTCCTCCACCCACAGCCCCTTATGCTTGGTAATCAGTCGTTATGCAAGGCTTTTTGTTCAGGTTTTGATGGATCGACTTCATTTCTGCTCTTGCAGAGTTTTTACTGAAATCTTTTTGAGGGAAATTTTAGGACTTTTCCAGAGATGGACAGCCTGCCAGACAAATGTGTATAATCACTTTCAGTATTGGATTTTTTGAAATATGACTCAATTTAGCTGCATTTGTGATGGTAGTTAGCTGTAGGTATGGCCAATATGGGAAAATGATTGTATCATGATACGAAATTTTCCCAATGAAACATAAAATGCACTAGTAGTGTCACATTTAAAAACTCAAAAACTATGAATACAGTGATTATTAAATAATATTTCATATACTGCATTGCACTAAACCCTTTAAACAAGACTGATTGTTCTCTTTATAGTGAAATGCAGTTGGACTATATCCACAGTATGCTGAGAAATGCATATTGTATATCACGATAGCAAAAACGATCACAATAGCAATACAATATCGTCATGTTGCCCACCCCTACTTAGCTGATTTTGATCTTCAGTACACTCAATATATTTCTACCTAGAGAGATGTATTGATGGGTATCTGTATCAGACCAGAATATACTTGATTGGATATCAGATAGGAAAATAGAATGAATCAGATCTAATCCTGTAACAAATCTGTCCTGAAATAGCATTCTCTCACACTGTATATGCGATGTAGCTAGCTGTGTATTTTTTCCTATGGGGTAGTACAGTGTTTGAGTGGTTTGAGCCTGCTAGCCTACTTTCAGATGCTCGTCTTAAGTGAAGTGCTTCAATTAAAAATAGCTAATTTTAAAGTTTAGTAGTTTTTAAAGGAAATATATTCAATCAGTATTGGCAGATACACAGGGTTTTAGTATGGTATTTGCTCATTACTTTGACTTTTGTTTAGCTATTTAGTATTCAGAAGCTTTGTCTTTTCTTAAGCCACAGAATTTGCAGCCTCAAATAAATTTCATCTGCAAAGGTCTTCAGACTGAACTGTGATTGTGAAAGCCACATTATGTTTTGGGGATTTGGAGACCTCTATGGTGGAAATGTGTAATTGTGCAATGTGCGGAAGAACATTTAGTAGCGTTGGTTGTGTTTCAGGCCTTTTCCCTGAGCAGATGAATCTGATGATTGTGAGCGAGCTGAAAGAGCATGCAGAGAGAACTCAAAACTAGTAAACTAGTCAAATCAGAGAATTATCTACTATTGTCATCATATCTTCATCAGTATAATGTTGATTTTGCCTTTGAGACCTAAACATTGACCTGGAGGTTCTTTTTAAATCTGTGCGAGTGACGTTAAGGTGTATGACAAAGTCTGAAAAACACCCATGAAATCTGACACGATGCTTCTGAGTTTTAAATTATAAAAGAAGGTTCTTCAAAGGTTCTTTAGTAAAAGCAATGGTTACATAACGATGAACGTTCTAAGAACCATTTGAATGCATAAATGGTTCGATGCATGGTTAAAAAGTTCTTCAGATTGATGGACAATGTGTTGTGTATGGTGCTATGTAGGGGTCCTTCTGTTATTACAAGCTTCACATCATGACAATAGAAGAACGCTTTTTGGCTAAATAGAACCCTTTTCAAAAAGGTTCTACATAGAACCATACACAACACATTCAATCTGAAGAGCCCTGGTTATTTTTAGAACCATGTTCTTTACTAAAGAACCCTTAAGAAACCATCTTTTTAAGGAGTGTAGGCCTATTATTTAGAACCCTTTCTGCTAAGAGAATATCTGTTCTTTTCCAATCTCATTTAGGCCCACTGCATATACTAATGCAGTTATTTCAGCAGCTGGTCACAGATTACATATGTAAACATATAAATCTGATCAGGTTAAGGAACAAAATCAAATCAGATTCAAGTGCTACAGTCAAGCATGTCTAAACATGTGCTTTATTTGCTATAATGTGAAAAGATCTTTGAATGTGCACCCTGCTGTGTCCTCTCTGTATCGTTTCAGGCTTTAAAATCCATTTTCCTCTGGAAAGCTCATGATATGCATTCTTCTGGTCCGAGACAATGTCTGAGGATTATGCAACTCATGGTTTGAGGGCTGAAGAGTTCATATAGAAGCTATATAATCATTTAAATAGCATCAGCATAAACACACCTTCAAATCTCACTGCTGTCTAAGACTGACTAATGCAAGAGTCCCAGATTAGTATTCCACTGTAAAGGATGTTAGAAGTCCTAGTTTGTAAGGAAGCTTTAAATTTAGCTTCCTGAGAGGAGTATGACGTGTTCAGGAGGGGCGAGAGGGAGGTCAGATTGGTGTGAGTGCTCCAGGTGCCCTGGGGCATTGGGGATATTAATGGGTGCGATTTCAAAAGCAGTGTGCCGTGTGCTCAGAGCAGTACAGGAGCTCTATAAAAGCGATTTACAGAGAGGTGATCTTATCTATTGTACAACCTCTTCTTGGATTCAACAAGTTTCAGAGTGAATTTCTTCGGGAAACACTGTAATTTTGTGTTGCTCCAAATTCAATTTTTACTTCTGAAGGTGAAGCTGTCTGTAAAGAGCTTTGGCTTTCGTTTGTTATGATTTTCCAAAACCGATTCGTTCACGCCACTGGGTACCACTTCACTTTTAACTTGTAATATATTGGCTTTTTCCGGTGGACAGCTTTTGTACGCTGAAAATTGTAATGCATTGAATTTACTTGATTCAAATATGTATAGTACTGCACAAAAATCAAAGGCCACGAGAAGTTTCAGCATCAGGAAAAAAGCAGAAAACATATTTAGCAGAAAGTTACACAGAAGCCTCAACAACTAAATACATTTTTTCAGTATTTAAAGACTAACTACACCCCACTATTTTCAGCTAACTCCACCCCTGGCTCAACTTTGAAAAATGCTCAGAAATGGGAAGGGCACTGCAGTGATCTGCGGGTTTGGAAGTGGGGCTGGGCTGCTGTGTTTATAGCTAATGTTAACTACCAGAAAATATGGAGAGCGACAGAATCAAACAGCACTTTTGCAACTTCGAGGTTTTCAGAGGTTAAAGATTTTTCTGTACTTCCATCCCCATCTTCAAGTAGGGCATCATCAGGGGACGGTAATGTTCATTGACTGATTTGCATACTGTGATGTGTCATCATACTTTGGTACAAAGACACGTCATCCTATAGCAGAGTTGAACCAGAGGGGCGCTGCAGAGGCGGAACTGACCACGATAAAAGTGTTATTTTTACAGTTTGGAAAGATGTGTTCACATTTCAAGCAAGGCTGGTGTATGTTTATTATTACAGAGCAATGCATGTCAGCTGTCAATGAAAAAAGGTCTTAGGGTGTAGTTACTCTTTAATGTGTTCACCATCTGCCTGCATTACAGCTTCTATTCTTTTCAGGATGCTTGCTTTCAGTTTTTCAAAGAAGTCTGCTGGGATATTTTTCCACACCTCCAAAGCTCAATCTTAGAAGTTGGTTGCATTTTCTGCCTCTCACAATCCAAATAATCCCAAACACATTCAGTGATGTTGAGGTCTGGACTCTGGGGTGGTCAGCCTATGGTTTTGAGAACCCCAGCAGCTTTTTTAATTTGTAGATGTTCTCCTTTTTTGTCTATTTCTTTTTCTCAGTAATGGTTTCTTGACAGCTACACATCCTTTCAGACTCATAGCACTGAGTTGTCATGCCTGTGGATTTTTTCAGATCTGAAGCAGGTTGATTTTCTCCTCTCTCTCAAAGATAAAAGCTTTAAGTGCTGTTTATCTGACGGTGACAGTGTTGATGGTCTACCAGGTCTTGCATGGTTGTTAGGAGTCCCATTTTCTCTGTATCTTTTAATCATTTTTTAAACTCCAGTTTTAGAAACTCATGTCTCTACACTTACTTTCCCTTGACTTACCTCTTCCTTATGAATGTGGCTTATCTTATATCTAATCTCCTCAGTAATATATCCTAAAAAAATCATGTGTTGTACTTATTGGCCATTTTGACTGGAAATTGAATAAATGAAGGGTGGTCCCTGACTTTTGCACAGTACTGTACATACACTTTCAGATGAATAAACCTATATCAGCAGTAATTAAGGTGGTAATCATGTTGGTGTAATGTAGCTTATTCACATAGAGATATTTTAAATAAAGTACATTTACTGCAGTGCTTTGTTTATTATATGTTTAACTATTTCTCATCAGAGTAAGTGAATGTTCTTTAACCCAGGCTACAGTAAAAAGGAGCTGCTCTCTTTCACCTCCCTTTTACTCTCTCTCTCTCCATTTCTCCTTCCATGCTTCATTAATTTCTCTCTTTTCCTTCGAACAAAAAAACCTCATACCTCCTTTCACTCCCCCTTTCTCTTGGCAGGACGACACAGAGCCCTACTTTATCGGAATATTCTGTTTCGAGGCCGGCATTAAGATCATCGCCTTGGGCTTTGTCTTTCACAAAGGCTCCTACCTCCGCAACGGCTGGAATGTAATGGACTTCGTGGTCGTCCTGACTGGGTGAGTCCACAGCCTGCGGATGGAGAGTCAGCTTGGTGGAGATGGATGGATATCTGTATGTGTGTGTGTGTGTGTGTGTGTGTGTGTTTGTTTGCCCGTGCGGATTGTGTGTGTTTGGGAAAGTGCAGGATCGGCCTTATTTTTTTGCAGAAGTGCTTGTTAAGCCGTGTGCTGGTGGGCTCCCCATCTGTATTCCTGTAAACATTGCCCTCTGGCAGCCTTGTTTGTCACTCAAGAAGTAGAAGAAGTGGGAGCTTTGAGAAAATAAGAAATATTGTAAGCTTGTTTGAGAAAACACGTCACGCAGTCCCCAGTAGAGGATGCATGGTGTTCTTGTTTGGCTTTTTCAGGAGAGTGAGTCATGTTTCTGAATCTTTGTATTGTTGCTGTCATAACAAAAACAAAACTTTACAGGATGAGGAAAAATGCTCTTGAAAGAAATTCCATTGATTTTTTCAAAATATCTACATAATTAAGTCGTTAAGATGCAAAGTCATTCAGAGTTGTGTGATGTAAAATGGGCCATTCTAGATAAATCGACTCAGAAGTGGTGATAGAAACCAGACATCTGAAACGTTTAATGCCTCTGAAAGCTTCCTCACAGGAGGTTATTACACAAAATGGTTACAAAAATGCTGCCTGATTTCTGAGACATTGGTTTCATGATAGTTTTGAGATGAGGTTTTGGCCTAAAACACATTTTCAACATACATTTAAGGTGGAGAGATACACATATGGACAAAAGTATTGGGACACCTACATATTACACCCACAGGATCTTTTATGGCATCCCATTCTAAATCTAAAGGCATTAATACGGAGTTGGTCCCCCTTTGCAGCTGTAACAGCTTCCACTCCTCCGGAAAGCTTTGGACGCATGGAAGTGTCCAAAATGTCTTGGTCTGCTGAAGCATTAAGACTTCCCTTCACTGGAACTAAGAGGTCTAGGTCAACCTCCGAAATACAACCTCATAGCATTATCCCCCCCCAACAAACCTTACAGTTGGCACAATGCAGGAAGGTAACGTTCTCCTGGCATTCACCCAACCCAGATTTGTCCATCAGACTGCCAGATGCTGCAAGGCTATGTGCTTAGTTTTATCCACCTGTTAGCAATGGGTGTGGCTGAAACACCTGAACTCACAAATTAGGAGGGGTGTCCCAATGCATTTGTCCATATTGTGTACATGCAGAGTCTTGTGAGGCAAAATAGTCCCCAAAGAACCCCCCCCCCAGAATTACCACTACTTTACCATCATCAACACCACATATAAAACTCCTATAGGTTCTCTGGTTATTTTGGGTAGTAAATAAAATAGTTGTATTTGTGTTCCCCACAACTCCTGGTTCCTGTCACCACCACTGTAAAGAAAGCAGGGTTAACCGTTTTAAATGAAACCACTTTGAATGATCTGTGACTGCATAATTCACTGTCAGCAACTGAATTATGCAGTAATTGTGCAAAAAAAAGATGGAATTCCCCTTTAACTTTCATGTATCTTAATGTAAAGAGATTCCAGGTAATTTTGGTAATTTGGGAGCGTTTCTATTGGTCCATTCTACATGTTCTTGATATGACAGTTGAAGTGTCATTATGTACATCGCTATATCTACTGTATCTCACATAAATGTCCAGCAGTTATCTAAAGCATATTAATGTCATTTAAACCTATAAATATAATTAAGTGCTTTAACTCTCTTAAAGCCTAGGGGCTGTATATACATTACAATGTAGTTATGTTATAACTGAAGTTTGGGGGGAGGAACATGGCTGAAACACCCTATAAATTCACATCTTCACCCTCTGTTCCCGTGACAAAGCGTTCACAGTCCCCACCACCACCCCATCTCCTCCTTATTCCTCAGTCCTACATCAGTCCTACTACAGGCAGAAGCTGCCCAGAACTCCAGCCCAAGTTCTCAGAGTTCTCCCCCTCCCTCAATCAGTCTTTTCTCATACTACCATCACATGTTGAAGGCATGGTCTGAACTCACAAAGAGTAGTTGGCAAATAAATTATAGTAGTTACTATATTCTTAAGTATTATCTTAAGACCATTATCTGAATAATAAGTTTAGGGTTTAAGAGGTTAAATTATGATTTGAATTTGCGCTGAAGTCTTTTTTTGCTCCAGTCTGAAGTTGTGTGGTTCATGAGTAGGACAGGATCATAAGGGCTGTGTTATCTCTGGCTCAGTTGACCTCATCCCACAGTCATTTCACTCAAATGGAGGGTTTTAAGTGACAGAGGTTGAGAGAGATTCATGGTTCACTGTTTTAATTCTGTCTGAGACAGCAGGGCACTTTAGGAGTCCGTCCAGAGGGCTGTTCTTACCCTGCTTACCTCAGGAGCACTGACGGCTAACTCTCCGCCTTACTGCGCAGTGCTCCCATCTCTGTCTGGATCATCGGCTCAGAACAGCTCTGTGTGTGTGTGTGTGTGTTTCTGTATTTGTTTTGGTACATTTTCGTGGCAGTTAGTCCCACCTTCTAAGAAAACCAGTGAACAACAGGACTAACCTACAGGATCATTGATCCTCACTGTATAAAATAATTGTTTCCACTACAAAGTCTGTTTTTTAGAATCACAGAAATATTTCCACTTTGTTTCTGATATTAGATGTAAGGATTTAGGGTGTGTCCACACTTGGTAGCTTTGGCTCAATAAAACAATTCCTAGTGCCGTTGGTCTGTTAGTACAGATTGTTAGAACAAGAGAAAACACTGCCATGTGCATGTGCCAATGCTCAGTCCACTCACCAAATAAGCAGACTGAGACCCCCTGTCCACATGACTTGTTTTGGTTCTGTGTGAATGTCAGCAACGCTAGAACAATGTATCTGTTTCTGCTTTGGTTGAGACCAAGGAAACCAAACTGCAAATATAAACGCACCCTTAGGGTTAGCCTTAGAAAACTCATACATATCATACATATACATATATTGTCTGGTATACAATATATTGGTCATTATTATTGTTACATACAGGTACTTTTACGGTTGAAGCCTCTTGCTCTCATAACACTGTTACGCCTTGTTTCGAGGGGAACTGGAGTTTTCTGCTTTGCTATTTCTTTTGTGAGTTTGCTGCTGGTTGATTTATCCATAAGACTCCCACGAGAACTATCCAGCATAGCCCACTTAAGCCGTTCTCCAGTGCTAAAGTTTCTGACATTACTGAGAGGCCCACAAGCATGAAGTCATAGCAACAGCACAGGAGCAACTGGGCTTCAGGCTGGAGTTATGGATGGTTCGAAGGTGCAAATTAGGAAAAATGTATTTATGGCATTTTTATTTTTTTCATGTCAGCTCGTGTACTTGTGTATATATGTACACATTTATTTATTTATGGCACTATATTTGACCCTTCTTTATGCTTTATGCTTGTGCATAATATATATGTGGGATATATTATTATTACGTGTAGATATCATCGCTGTCTATGTTTCTATGTCATTTGAACACAGCAGCTGTTCTTTACACTGTGTGCAATTGTGATGATGAATAGACCAATAGAAATACACAAAAATTACCAATTAACTTACATTAAAAGTTAATCCTGTGGGATTTGTAAATGTGTATGAGTGTTTGCGGTGAAAGATTGGAGGATGAGGAATTTTGCTGGAGCTAGACAGTCCTTGACACTCTACACTATTTATATTCTATTTTATGTATTATTTTATGGAACAAGGTTTATTTAACTAGGGCTGATGATTGTGTTCTGCTTTTTGTCATGTCGCTGATGCATTCATCAGCTGCAGTGACAGCCACGCTGGAGCAGATTGGGTTTAATTAGCTTGCTCACAGGCACAGCAGCACAGTCATCAGCTGTGATCAAACCCAGGACTTTTGGGCTACTGTTCCCACAGGAGTGTCACTCCTGCCACTGTGGGAAAAAACAGGCACTGTCCCAGATTAAAGCTGTCATAAGTTTCCTCTTTGCATGTTTTTTGTTTGAAGTTTGTTTCTTTAGTTTAGCTCTGGAGCTACAAGGCTAATGTAGCTAAGTAATAGAAGCTTACAGCCACCAGTATCATTGTGCAAACTCTTACGACACTCATATCAAACCATGTCAAGATGTTAAGTGCTCTTATGTAAGCTTGCTTATGTGATGGATAAGAGGGGCTAAACTGGTAGATATAAACTTCCATTACTAGCTATTTAGGCTCACAGCTACAGTGCTAAGTAAAAGGATCTGTGTAATTGGATTTCTGGCTTGAACCATCACTTTAAAGACAACACTGAGACTTAAGTTCAATCACTCACTACCTTACCTGTTATGAAGGATTTCCTGTTTTTTATATTCCTTGTCAGCTTTTAATGTAGAACTCTGCTTATTATAGCTTTAGGCATTGCTTTCCACGTCTTTCCCCTCTTACATTTGTCTTTCTCCCCCTTCTCTTATCACCACCTGCTCCTGATGTACTGTGTCATTACTCTCTGCAATTTATGTATGTTCTGCAGCTTGCTGCTGGTACAATAAGACTGTCTTTGGATTTATAGCGCAAATTATGGCCATTCTAAAAAGTGAATAAACAGATAAATCAAGCCCGAGACTTGGACAGATGCAGTGAAAAAATGGATAAAGTGAAAGAGGGTGAGAGCGAGCAGGAAGAGAGGAATGATGGATGATGAGGATTAGAGACATGGGAGCTTGAATCAGTTTGTGTAAGTGTAAGGCTGAGAAGACTCTGAAGGTTTGTCCAAGAGCCCATAAAGAAATGTTCTCTCTTTTTTTCACCTTGTTTGAGATGGTGCTGATAATACCAGTACAGATGACAGAATCTCTCACAAATTTAAGTCATTGTCAATGACAGTGAGATGCCTGTTTTTAAGGGAATTACACAAATTGTTCAAAATTTCTGTATAGCTCAATCACTGAGATGTGAACAAAGTCATTCAGAGTGATTTGTTGTGAAATTCTCTGTTCTGGAGAGACTTACAAACTCGGAGTTGTTCGTAGTCGTGGTGAAAGGAACCAAACATCCAAAGAACACTTCTAAAAGCTCCCTCATAGAAAGCTATTACATGAGATGGTTATAAATATGCTGGCAGATGTTTTTGACATTGTTTTACAATAGTTTTGAGACGATATTTTGGCCTAAAACATATTTTTAGAAATACATGCAGGGTGTGTAAGGCGCTGTAGAAAACGTTATTTTCAAATTTAACGCTATTTTACCATTATCAGCTTTATATATAAAGTGGCTATATTTGTGCTGAAGACATTGTGACTCCTGGTTTCTATCACCACCACTGTAATGAAATCTGTGTCGGTAAGTTTTTCTCTAGTCAACCATCCCACATCAAAAACATTCTGAATGACTATTTGCATCTCTAAGTTTGCATTATGCAGAAATTATGACAATTTGGTGGAATTCCCCTTTAAGTTGCCATGGTCATATTAGCCACATTTTTCTCTGCAAAGACAGAACATTGACAAAAGTTCATAAATTGCTTTTTTAAAAGAAACAGTCCCACTGGTTCCACTTTCTGGCCTTGCTTGACATGTTCATTATTTGGCCCTAAACTGACAGGACAAATTAAATTTTTCTCCAGCTGCATTAGGCTTCTGTTTGCAGTAAGAGTAGAATTTCATTTACACACTCATGAATTTAATTTGTCATAGAAAATGCAGTAGGTAATTATTGAGACTGAACTACGACCTCGGAAATGGAAACATGGTGAAACAGCAGGCTTTTGGACTGCACTTCTGTGCTTCTGCGGGTTTGCTGTGTGCTTCAGATTGCTTTGAAATAACAGCTCAGTATCCGTAAAAACTAAATAAATAGTAAGTTTATTTTCTGGAAATGTGTTTTCTGTCTGGTTAACATTAACAACAGCGTGTAGAAGAAGCAGAACAGAATAAAATAAAACAGTCCCATCAAAACAAGTTATGTCAAGTTTATAAGACAGCAGCAGAAGGAAAATGTAGATGGTAAATAGCTTGAATTGTAATGTAATTTTTTGTGTCAAAAATACAGAAATACAGAAGCAAAATTGATTCATATGCCATTTAAACACAAAGTAGTTGCTTGTTTGTATTATCTATTATATATTATTTATTAGGGTGGTAACAATGCATTTGGACGTCAGGATTTCATACTGCAAAAACAACCTACGCATTGTAGGGAAATGTGCATCCTTTTAATTATGGCGTCAAATGTAATTGGGTTGTTTGAACACCAAAGTTCACAAACAACACATGGAAACAGCTTTTGTTGGATTAATTGTTGTTGTGATGTCATTAAAGCCATCTCAATTACATATACCTGGTCATTTAGCTTACAGCAATGTTAAAGTTATAAGGAGTGTTTCAGCCTGGCCTGGTTTTTGAGTGAAGCACAGTACAGGCCAGCCAGTCAGAGCAGAGATCATTTATGTATGTTTTTGGGGAGATAGTTATGTTTGCCGTTCGTGGTTAAGTCTGTTATGCTATTGCCTGATTGGCTAAAAGCAGTGCAGCAGCTGTGCTCATTTGCATAAAGTTGAACTTTTGAAAACTTTTTTGCTGCATGGTGAAGCAGATTTCACCACATCACAACCCATCATGCACTGCAGCATTTCAATTGAACAGGATGCAGTAAGGTGAAGTTACAAATGGACATGCATATAAAACATAAAGACAGAAAACAGTAATGTGAAAAAAAAACTTAAACCTCATATATAGATCATAATGTAGTATTTGGGCCCTTTTCACTTCTTCCCCTAGTGAGAATCATTTTTTGCAAAAATAATATTATTGGGACCCTCCTGATTAGGATATCTTTTAGGACCCCTAGATGTTCAGTAAGGGACCCTCATATATGGGCCTACGATTCCTCACTCTTACTCCTACATAGCTGCAGAACCACATCATTTTTACTACATCGCTGCTGTCGGAACAAAACATCCTATCTCCTAAATGGTAACTTTACAGGAGAAGGAAAAAACATACTTTACTTTTAATGCAAGTCAATAGAACGAGACCTTTTCCCAAGTCATTTTGGACCATTTCTTTTAGTCCATTTATCATGAAATTTACACACAATATAAAGGATAACAGGCATTTTTCAAATTATGTCAAAAACTGAAAAACGTCAGAAATGGAGATACGAGGTTTTCTTCCGACAGCAGCGACATGAAACTTTTATATTAGTTTAGTTATTAGTTAGTGGTGTTTTCTTTTTAAGTAATCTATAGCAGTTACTGAATAGCTATACGTTTTCTGATCAAAGGAATATTCCTGCTTTTTTTACCTAATTTCTTTCTGCCACATCTTTAGCATACAGTTGATTACCAAGGACAATAAAAGAACAGAAAGCAAAGTTTTGAATCAAAACACACTTCTAATAGAAGCACATGATCAGATTCAATGTTCGGTTCTTTTCTAAGGATGGAAAAAAATGATTGTCAGTGGTAAATGACTGAGTGTCACAGATGCAACAGATTGAAGGTTGAAAAGTGCAGGTCCATTTCTTTGAAGGGTGGGCTTCAGTTAGTATTTAGCATTTTAGCCCACGTTTAGAAGCGGCTTATTGGTGAAAGACAGCTCGGTGTGTGTTGCCTAAGTAGAGCATGAGCGTTTGAAGGGCAATGTCCTGCACGCTCCCAGACACAGCTCCGCTGTTACCATCGGCTACCGTTACCTCGACAACAGCAGCCTGGCCCCATGCTGTCCTCAGAAAACCCTCTGATTCCTTGAGATGATGCTGTGTCCTGTTCTGTCATCCATCCTCTCCCTCCATCTTCTTCCTCATCAGTCTGCTGCCCACAGGCTGCCCTTTCAGGTCACAACCCCAGATTTAGGAGCTTCTTATCCACTCTCAACTTCATATGCTCAAAGCTGATAACACATTTTCCTGCATAACATCTCTCTCTCTCTCTCTCTCTCTCTCCATACAGATACAGTTGTAGAAAAAAAGTATAAATACTCAAGGTACATATTCTGTTGGTGAACAAACATAAAAATTGCGTTTTACTTCAAATGTTATTGCCTAAGTTTTATTTATTTGCTGTGTTGAACGTATAAAACATTAGATATGCCACTTAAATTCACAGGACACATTTTTTTAGTTTATTTTCTGACATATTCAATTTAGCAAATAAACAGTACATGTAATTAAAATATGCTGTGTGTTTTCTGTAGAGGGTGTGTTAACTTGTTATCTCTTAAAAATCAACATAATTTGACCAGGGCCCTAAACTTTTGCATATGACTCTATGTGTGTGTATATGTATGTGTGTGAATTAGGGCTGTCAAAGTTAACATGTTAATAAAATGTTAAAGCAATAAATTATTAACAGCACTATTTTTTAAGGCAGTTAACACATTTTCTCAGGTTGACCCTTTGAACTATCCATAGTTCCAGGCTGAAGCGCGCTGTATGTTGCTATGACTGACTCAACGATTGTAACCCTCTCATTCAAGCACAGCTTTTAAGTGACTTTTAAAAGAACACCTTCAGCACCTTCAGCAGACTATGCTGAAACAGTGATCACAGCAGACCTATGGATAAATCAAACTAACAAAAACAACAGCAAAGTGGAAAGCTATGAAAAAAAAAAGTTATTTTTGAGAGCCTCCGCTGTATCAAGAATCCACAAAATGGGGTGAGCTCTTACATAGACTTCCACTGGTCTACACAACCTAGCACATACCAGTCCTTCTCCTCTGCAGGGGGAGACAATAATGACCATAGACAATAACTACTAAAGTAAATAGAGAATCCAAGAAAGGCTTGTTTAAAAATGGATACTTGAATCATAACAAGCTAACAACCCACAGAATGAACAAGATCAAATTAAATAAAAAAAGTTTCAAACTATATGAACCCCATGTACCCCCCCCCCTTCAAGTGGATCACTCCAATAGGGTTCTACTGAGCATGTCTGAGCTTGCCCAGGCATTATTTAAGGACAGCTAAAACTAAGCTTGGGCCTTTTCCCAGACCAACAGACTTAAAATGCAACCCATGTAAGTATTCTAAGTTATAAACCTGCTGCAAGTGTAATCATATAAGGCCCAGTAGCACACTTTAACTGTGAAAGGTGACATTATGTACCAAGCTAGCTAAACTTGATATTGCAGTGAGAAGTAAACAGCAGCATTAGCTGATAAAATGATGAGGGGAAAGTGTATAAACTACTGTAAAACTGGAGCAGGGGCAGAACGGGACGGAAATAAGGGGGAATTTGAAAGGAAATAGGCTTAACTAGGGAGACTAGCTTGTTTGTTCTGTCACAATGCAGCCACTGTTTCTCTCACTCCATGTTGATAATGAAAATTGTAAACTGTGTCCATGTTCAAGTGTCCAAATCATGTTATTTTCATGTTCAGGTTCATATGAACTCTGCATTTTTCATATGATAACCTTGAAGTCTGATGTTATTGAAGTACTAAAAGTAATAAACATGTTCTGATGATTATTTTGTTCAACATGTATATCTATAAAAATGCGCTGCTTTTTTTAATGGAAAAAATCTTTCTTTATAATCAAACTTGAGCAAATAAGACAAATGCGCTTAATTGTGGCTTTGCAAAACCCCAACTGTGAACATAGTTGTGATACCAAAGGTTTAAGGCAGAATGCTTTGAGTGTAGAGCGCCTGCACACTTGCCTTTTCCTCCTAAATGATGATTTATTCTCTAGCGGCTGTGCGGAGCTGGCAGGAGTGCTATGAGCAACAGGAGGTGGAGTAGAGGCTGAATATTAATGTTCCATACATGAGGCATCTTCTGTAAAGAGGAAGTTGTGTGCTTCTGCTTTTCAGAGAGCTGGGGGGGGGCTATATTTCTTTCTTTCAGGCAATCTGGTTTGTGCTTTGTAAGCCATCAGGTTTGTAAGACATTCTTTAAGCACATAGCGTGAACACTCAGGAAGCATGGCTTCGTTATGTAAATATTGTCTGATGCCATGATACTCCCATATAATATATGTCCAAAAGTATCCAGATATCCTCTCTGAAGCAGCTGTATATGAGTCTAAGGTCACCATGTGCAATGTCAAGCATCAACTAGAGTTAAAGCCTCCAGCAATCGGCTGTGCAGCAGTGGAACTGCGTTCTCTGGAGTGATGGAACTCCATCCAATACATTTGGGATTGTGGTGTTTGTGATCCAGAACTAATCATCCAATATCAGCGGCTGACCTCACTAATGCTCTTGTGGCTGAATGCAACATCTAGTGTAAAGCCTTCTCAGGAGAGTAGAGGCTGTTACTGCAGCGAAGTGGGAGAAACTCCTTATAAACACTCTTGATTTCCAAAGAAATGTCGGATGAGCATGTCCACGAACTTTTGGACAAATATATTCAGAAAATACTGATTTTATCAATACTACCCGGTGCTAGTCTACAGAACTGCTGCATTGTGGCAGGCAAGAGGCACGTTTTTGGCTGTATGATGGGCAGGGAAAGAGGGTGCCACTGTGAAACCCACTGCAGGCAATAGTATGGCAATTCAAGCTAAAGCAACAAAACCAAGAAACCTATCAGATAGAACTGCTTGTATGCTGGACAGAAAAGCAAAACAAATTCCACAATACATTGTAAGAAATCATTCAATGTTTTAACTTAAATAAGTAAATAACCTGGTCACCTAAATGTTTTGAGTTCATTGAACTTTAATAAGTTTTTAAATTTTTTTTTCCAATTTAGACATATCCAATTCCACCCACTAGTTAGGACTCCTCAAATCACACGATACCACGAGTACCAGGAGCATGAAAGCTAGCACAGGCTTCCTCCGAGAACTGTGAAGCACCACTGCATCTTTTTGAACTGCTACTAACACAACGCCATTGGGCAGCTGAACGCGCTCGGAGGAAAGTGCCTACCACCAGTTCTGTTACATCAGCTAACAGAAGCCTGCGCTGGCTAGCATCGTGCTGGGAGGAGACCGGGGGCCATCCTACCCCTCCAGAGAGCAGAGCCAGTTGTGCTCTCTTGGACTCCTGGCCACAGATGACTAACATCACCAGGGATAGAACTCAAGATCTCCTGATGATAGGCTCAATGCTGAGACAGTTGCACCACTCGGGAGCCCCAAGCTTCAAATAATAAGTTAACAGAATATGAAACACAAAATATTGTTCTGTTAACTTACTATTAAAAGTTCAATTAACTAAAAAAATTTAAGGGAACCAGGTTACTTACTTTTCAAAGTTAAAACATTGAAACAATTTTATGATATATGACATGAAAGGACCTGCAGGAAGCTTTAGTGAACACAAGTGTGGTGATGCACTGTTCTAGTGTGCAGCATTGATTGCTAACATCATGTGCATCGAAGAGTCATAAGCCTTACCTTCATCACAGAAGTCAATATCTGAAGAGCACAAAATAAATCTTAGGTAAGCCAGAAACATTTTGGAAGTGCTAGGGGCTGACAAAGTAAAAAAGGAGCTCAGAAGCATATTTGAAGAAACAATGGAGCAGCATTTGATGAAAAGAACACCTTGTTATCTGTTAAGCATGGGGTACATCTATTATGTTTAGGGGCAGTGGGATAGCCGGTGACAAAGGAAACATTGCATCAGTAGATGGGAGAATGGATTCCACTAAATTTCTGCAAATTCCTGAAGCAAATATAAGACAGTCAGTCAAGAAACTAAAGCTGAAAAGAGGCTGGCATCTACAACAATACAATGATCCAAAACATACCTAAAATCCACCATGAACTGCTTAAAGAAACACAGGCTGAAGCTTTTGGAGTGGCCCTCACGGTCACCTGACTTGAAACATAATTAAAAATTTGTGGACCGATCTTAAATACGGCGTGACAGCCAAAGAATATCGCAGAACTAGTAGCGCAGAAGCAGGTGAAATTCCCAGAAAGCGTTTGCAAGCTGTGATATCTGGTAAAGGGGGTGATACTAAGTACTGACTTAGTAGGGTGTCCAAACCTTTGCATATGTTACAATCCCACTTTTACTTTTTGCAATTTAAGCTAATAAAATTATTACAAGCAACTGTGCGTTAACGATTGTAGAACGATTGTAGAACGATTGTACAACATTTGAAGTTGTTAGGTTGTGTTTACTTTATTTCACTTCAAAAATCAACAAAATATGTTATTTGCCATACAGAGTCTGTTTCCACTCACATTTAGCCCAAAATTTCTCTCCTCAGATGTTCTTGTTATATCAAGTCTGGTTTGATGCCACAACACCGTAGGCTGCTCTACTCCAAACAGTGTCACCTGACCCACGTTTATGTTTACGCTTCTGAATACAAATTCATGTTTGCACACATGCACTCACAAATGCCCACTACAAACACAAATATTCTCACATGCACAACAGATCCATATGCTCCCGCTCTGCTAAGCCTGCCTCTGCATTCCCACACCAGCTGACTGTGCCTACGTGCACACTAAAACTGCCATCTTACCTCAGTTAAGGTTTATACTCTCACAGTGAAAAAGGTCTCGTAAACACCTTTATCTGATTTCTTTAATTGGGTAAGGTTTTAATCACAGTAAGCAAAACCTGGTTAACACACCTAGATTTATGTCTGAGACATTGATTAATCTGGGCACGTAAACTGCTTCATTGTGTTTGTATATTTTTTTATCTGTCTGGCTGGTGAGCATGTCACAAAAAAGGGTCCTCTTTGAAGAGAAACCTCAGTCATTCCAGTCATTCCTGCAAACTTTGGTCAAATATTCATTTATTAAAATTCATTCATGTCTTTTCCTTCATGACAGGTAAACAAAAGTAACTGAACTTCCTTTCTCTGCTTGATCAGCTTCAACAATTTAAACAAGCACAGAAATTCACCATTTTTCTGCTTTCTGTAAAATTTGTCCAGTGTGGTTGTTTTAGTATGTAGTTTGTTCTTCAGATTTAAAGCAGAAGCTATTTTGCTTATGCGGGTCAGTTTGAGAGTGTAATCTGTCCAGACTGATGTCAGATAATGTGAACGACCAGACAATAAAATCAGATTTGGACAGTTAATCAGATAGGGGCCTCTTCCCTACAGTGTGATTGTAGCCTAAATAATGAATGCCAAAGTGACTCACATGCTAATAGCACCCCCTGCTGGAGGAACTAGGCTGCTAGGTGAGAGTTCCAAAGCCACATCCATACGCTTTATATATTAATAAGCTAAGTGTTTTCCATTGCTGTAGCAGAGGTATCTTTGGGAAAGCTTTAAGTATTATATTTTGGACTATATAATATTATTTTGTAAGCTGATTAAAATTAATTTAGTCATCTAGTTCTCTGTCAGTTCTCTTTCCTGGCCTGGTCATTATCACCTTTGAAGCATTATTATGTTAAAGAACACCTTTGTGTGTCTTGAATTTCAGATTAAGCTTTGGTCAAGAATTTTCATTTTAGTGCATCACCAGTTCTGAGAACTGAAGTGATGAAGCTCCAAACAACTCCTTTGGTCTGAGTTAGAGTGGTGTTTGTGATCCAGCACTAATGATCCAGTGTCAGCACCTGACCTCACTAATGCTCTTGTGGTTGCTATCAGATACTCACAGCAGTGTCCCAAAATTGAATGTAAAGCCTTCTCAGAAGAGTAGAGGCTGTTGCTGCAGCAAAGAAGTGACAAACGTCTTAGTAATACCTTTCATTTCAGAAGAAACATTAGATGAGTAGGTGTCTGTAAACTTTTGTAAACATGCAAAAGTGTGAGTCTCTTGCAGTGGCTTTGTCCTTATGTCTAGTGGACTCGCTCCGGCTGTTCCTCTGGTTCACTTGTCCCCTCTGCTCTCCTCTGTCAGCCCCAGCTTCGGTGTAACTCAATATTCGACTGCTTAATGAAAAGGCCTGTGTGGTCACGCTGCTCTGGGCGCCGACGCACCTTTCCTCTGCGGCCACCAGACAGGTGGAGCCGTTAATGAGAGAATAAGTCTGTACCCCATGCCCTCGGGTACAGATCGATAGTGCAGCGAGCTCAGGAACACAAAGAGCAGACATGCAAAATCACAGAGGGTGTTCTAGTCTGAAACTGTTGACAGTAACAGAATATTTATTTCCATTACTGTCGGCTCTACTTTGAGTTCAAGACCATTCAGCAACCTCTGACTCGTTCCAGTTTCTCAGAGGTGGAACCGCAAGTAGAATAACACTGAATTTGATTATACACTCGAGATCCATGAAATGACTCTGTGACATTCATGGCCTTTGGGCAGGTAGAAAAATGTTGTAACCAATACTGATTTTAAGGTGCTAAAGATTCTGGTAACTAATAATGTGGGCTGAAATACATTTATTTGGTCAAAAGTTCCACACACTAATACATTTATTTAAATGGTAATTGCATTGGCTTTTTATAATTCAGTAATTAAGATGTAATCTCAGTCAGTTGTTTTTTTGACGTGCGATGGAGCTATGTAGAGAAACAAACTGATTCAGATTTCTTAACAGTGGTTGTGATAGGAACTAGGGGTTCTGATTTGTCCTATGTAAGCATTACCATTTTTTTTTTTTTAATCCAAAACAAGTAACCCTACACATGTATTCTGAGTTGTTGCATGTAATGTTGATAATGGTGAACTAACAGTAAATCTGAAAAACTTACAAAACTTGTTACAGTGTACACTATATGGACAAAAGTATTGGGACACCTACGTGACACCCACAGGAGCTTTTATGACATCCCATTCCATATCTATTCTGGGAAGCTTTCTGCAAGATTTTGGAGTGTTTTCTGTCGAAGTTTTTGAGGTTAGACACTAATGTTGGACGAGAGGGCCTGGCTCGCAATCTCCATTCTAATTCATTCTAAAGGTGTTTGATGGGATTGAGGTCAGGGCTTTGTGTGGGCCAGTCAAGTTCTTCCACGCCAAACTCACCCAGCCATGCCTTTGTGGAGCTTGCTTTGTGCACTGGGTCACAGTCAAGCTGGAACAGGAAAGGGCCTTCCTCAAACTGTTCCCACAAAGTTGGAAGCATTCAATTGTCTGAAATGTCTTGGTCTGCTAAAGCATCAAGATTTCCCCTCACTGGAACTAAGGGGTCTAGGCCAACCCCTGAAAAACAACCCCATAGCATCATCCCTCCTCCACCAAACTGTACAGTTGGCACAATGCAGCCAGACAGGTAATGTTCTCCTGGAATTCGCCAAACCCAAACTCGTCTACCAGACTGCTAGATAGAGAAGTGTGATTCGTCACTCCACAGAATACATTTCCACCACTCCAGAGTCCAGTGGTGGCGTGCCTTGAATGAGGCACAGAACCAAGCAGAAGTGAACTTTGTTAATCTTTGTCGGAAACAGCCTATTTAATTATAAGGAATAAAGACAGGTTGAAAAATGGTCATGCAAAATGAATTGTGACTTTTTGGTACCTTTTTGAAAAACCAGTGGAATTCCCTTTTAAACAGCACTTTATTGTAGTGACAGGGATGGAGCTTCCCAGCATGCTCTGTAACATTTATTAGTTTCTGTCAATTAGTTCTTACTTTTCCTCAATTCTCTTTACATAAAGATGATCTCTGTTATGTTACTCTCGTGCTACAGGTTAGATTTGTATGCATTTTTTTTATTCTAACCATGTTAGTATTTTGTGTTTACCAGTATTCAATGTGCTTATTATGTTAAGGGGTTTAATTATGTAATTATGTATGAGGGTTTATAGATTAGAGCTGTGAATCTTGACATAATTGGTGAGTACAGATATGATGTCACTGTACATGAACAGTGTTCTCAGAGTCAGTATCTGTTTGAAGCCTAGTCTCGGCCTAGCGTTTCTCTTGCCTGATTTAGTTTTTCCCATTTAGATGCTCTTTGATCAGCAAGCGCCCTCTGGCACTCCTGTACTCATCAACCTGGCTGCGCTTCTGTCTGAGCTTCATTACTGCCAATACGGGTGAAGGTCCGGGGTCACGCCAGTCCATCCTCACATCATTCGGAGGATAAGGTGCTCAGTAGACGCTCTAATGCTTAGCTACCGCCTGTTACCATGGTTACCCCCACCCCTTCCCCCTTTTCCTTAGCTACACATGCCTGACGTGAGCAGCAGTTGATAAGCACCAAAACGCTGCCACTGACCCGAGCTTCATAACGTGACTCCTCAGGGGGACGGCTGGGCTGTATGGTGTCCGTGTTTGATTTGTAACCCTGTAAAATATTCATAAACCACTTTAATTGGCGTGACTTATCAAGCCACACCGATGCTAGAATAGAAAAGGCAGCCGAAAGCTTGTTTGCTTAGCTCGATCTATGATAACTGCCGTACGAGGAACTCTGAGCAGAAAAAGCTCGCAGTGCATGGGGGTGGCTATTCATTCTGCCACCCTCCATTGTCTTTAGCACATCTGTCTAGCTGTCCTGTTGACATTGGCACTCAGAGGCTTGGGCTTTGAGTCAAATGCATTCAGCCCACATGCGGTTAGCATTGTCTGCGCGTGTCAGGCCCTTGCCACTCGGAATATTCAGAGTTTGGGCTGCGGCAAACAGCTCCGCTTTATTACAGCTCGGGCCCGTCTGACTTCAAAGAAGCGCATGAGGGCCTGGCTGCTTTCATGTGTTCAGGGCCGCGGCAAGGCATTGGTGGGCTTCAAAGTGGCAGGGGCCGTGCCTCGCTTTGCTTCTGCCGGAGTGATGCAGGCTCGAGTGCCATTTGAACCCATGCCAACATCTCTTTACCCCCAGATGAGGGCTTGAGTTTTGATGTTGGTAAATTGCAGGCTTGCGTGTGCGTGTATGGGTTTCTTTGTGAGTGTGAAAGAGGAGAGTGTGTGACTTTCTTGGGGATCCAGGGATGAACTTAAGTAGTAGTGGTTGGTATGCCCAGACATTTTTCACTGTGCAATTAAAATATCTTATCTGTCTATCTATCTCTACTTATTTTGTAGGTTGACGAGGGCTTATTATTCTGGAGTTTCCCTTCTTTTTAATAAAAAAAAACATTTTTAACAACCCAAGGATGTCCAAAATCAAGATTTTTATTGTGCAAAATTGTACAATCATGAGATACTGTCGGAAATCAGAAATATTACAGTTGTACAGCTGTTGAGTGTTGTTTGATGCAACTGATTGTCTTACATGCTCTCTCTCACACATTTACTAGCTGCTCACATTCGTTCAGCTAAGGATAGTTAACTAAAAAGTTATTACAGTGTTGCAAAATTGGCACGTTTAAACAGCTAGAGCGGAGGATCAACAGTGAAAATGTTGTCTAGGTGGAACCATTTCATAAGCAATTCATAATCTCTGTTCATGCCAAGTGTCAGGAGCAGGTACAACATTCAAAGACTTCTCCATTACAGGTTTGTGTCAACTTGAAACATGACATCTTGCTTGATATACAGAATACAGTACTACAGATGAGGAATGGAAAGTCCATACCACTACACTGACTCCATCTGTAGCACATAATGCAGTCCACTGTCTATTGACCAGTCCTACTCTATTGTTGACGATAATAGGCACATACTGTAGCCTATATTCTAGTATTTTAGTACGGTTGTTACATTATTCAAACTGTTATTTATTGTCTGATTATTTCCCGATTTGAAGTTTGAGTGTTTTGAATTTTGGCTGAGGAGTTTCATTTCGGTGCATCACTGATGTTTCTAATATATCTCAATACGTGTTGCCCAATACGCAGCATTAGAATCACAATATGATATTTTGTCTGTCATGCAGTCATCTCATGGATAATGGAATTGATTTTAAGTCATTTGCGGCGCATATTCTGTTTTTCCTTGAATTTTATTCTTTTCCTTAAGATCCACTTATTACGTTTGTTTGGTTTTATGTACCAAAAACGGTCATAATTAATTTATTTTTTAAGTAAATGTATAAAAACCTGTCTTTATCATTTAGAACTAATCAGGCTGTTTTTGTTACTTGTTTTTTATATATATATATATATATATATATATATATATATATATATATATATATATATATATATATATATATATATATATTTGTGTGTGTGTGTGTGTGTGTGTGTATATATATATATATATATATCATCTCTGTTCTGATTGGCTGCCCTATGTAATGCCTCATTCAAAAAGCAATCCTGGCTGAAACACTAACTTCATTGTGAATGTGTGGGACTAAACTGCTGTAGGCTTGAGTACATTGAATACAATGTAAATACATTGTTTTTTGTGACCTTGCAGAAACAAAATGGGCTGCTTTTGCAGCATAGTTTCCATATATGGACTGTAGAGTGAATGATATGCTTTAAAACTTTTAACAGTGTTCAAAATGTAGTAAAAATTTGTACTATGTCAAAATCTTTTATGGAAATGTAGTTTTCCATGAAATTGGCCTTCAGAGTTTTACCCACGTTACAGAGGCTTATTGTGTTGCTATTTGTTTAGTAATAAGAAAAATGTATCCACCAAAGTCACAGGTGACCACATACACTACATACTCCTGTGTGTTGCTCCTAATTGTATAGTCAGTAGTGTGAGATGGTAGTGTGAGTTAGTTGGGCTCATGTTTGAGGAGGCTGTCTGCCTGCGGCCAAAGCAGCGCATCACGCTTTGACGGCCTTATAAGAACATTTTTCCCAGCACTAAAGGAAACAGACTCTTACCAGTTAGTGTGTGTTCTTCATCGTTAGTGCTTTATTGATCTGAACCAGGTCACCTCTTCCCTCTCTCTGCTCTTCAAAATTCAATTCTCTTTTCTCTCATTCTGATTCTTCTTTTTCTTTGTAGTGCACAATTTGTTCTTGCCACCTGATATGTCAAGTTGGCTCTGGTTCCATTTCTCCCTAATTGCATCAAGACAGTAAAACCAAGCAACACAGCAGTCAAAACTGACATTCAAAACTGGGAGTCATGAAGTTAACAGCAAGTCCATATATGTTGATTATAGTGTGGTTGATTGAATATCAGTGTGTGACATAGTTAACCCTCTGGGGTCCACAAACTTGCCTGCATGTAAAATTTGATGTTTCTATATGTGTTTCCCGATCTTTGCAATAATACAGCGCAAAATACAGTTCAAACATTCCCTGAATCTGTAGTGTTTCCCTTTCCATTCCATCTTATGGTGAGGTTTTGCGTGACTCACATCCAGAGTAATGAGGCTATGAAGAGAAGTTGAGAAACATTTGCCTCTCACCGAGTGTAATTTTGTATGTCTGTCTGCATTGTCTGTGAAACTGACCAATAGACACTTGAGATCACTAAGGACTGACCTATCATGTTGGAAACCCTTCATTCTTCATTCAGTCAACATTGAACACACATGTGAAATGGTGTGCAAAGAGTTGCTGAATTTGCTGCAGCGATTTTGGAAGGTAGTGATGAAGATAACGGAGCATTTTCATATGGAACATATGGGTGTCATGTTATGTGCAAGTGCCTTTGAAGGTGAATTTAAGAAGATATGCAAAACTGAGAAAGTGCCCTCAGACCCCAGGGTTAAGTTAAAATAATGTAAACTGGAAATCATAACACATACTCTGCATTTTTGAGTGAAACATGGTATCAGGGAGATTCTCAGGTTTTCAGAGATTCTCTTGATTTCAAGTTGATTTGAATTATAAAGTATTTGGACCATTTAACCATTGGCAAACTTTAATGAAGTTCTTCGGGTTACTTCATAACATGCTTATCAAAATGGGCACAACATCAAACTGAAGAAGGACTCTTTGTGTGGAGAAAGTCTGGAGAAGGATTCCAACCAGACTGCACTAAGTGTACTGTAAAGCACAGAGGTGAAAACTTCAAAGTCTGCGGCTGTTTTTCGTGCAGTGATGTCAGTGAGCTTGTGGTCATTGATAGGATCATGAACTCAGAAGTAGACATTTTGGATGCAAACCTGCAGAAGTCTGCAGAGAAACTGCTGAAATTATCATCTGAAACTGCCTTTTCAAAGACTACTGTATCAAAAATCAAAAGCCCTGGAAAGGCCTGTTTAAAATACATGTGACTTGCTTTGAGATTTTGTTTCCTAACACAAAGTATGTAATACGTTTTAAGTATGGGACAAATGTCCAAATACTTTTTGGTGTCATTGTATTTTTTCATAGATAAGCAGTCTATGACTTCTCAGAACAGGCAGGTCTTCTGTTCATTGTTTTCATTTCACTTCACAGTATGGCAACGTGGCAAAGATGGATGTTATAATTTTACCATTTCTGAATTTATATTTGTAATAATTCTAACTTTTTTGTAAGGTGCTCAGGATGCAGGCATATTGTTTTGAATGGAATGGCTTTGTTTGAAATTGTCAGAATTGTTCAAAGGGGTCTTGAACAATCATGCAGTTGAAATGCGCTGTGTGAATTGTCAAAAAAACAAGAATTCTGTGATTGTCTAGTCTTAAGACTGTTATAGTGTATAGTTTGTTTTTGACACTTTTGTGCATGTTTATGTAAATTGAAAGCGGCCCCTCCCCTTTTACCCTGCCTGAACCTTCTCCAGCTCTGGCAGCTGAAATATCAGCTCTGAACACCTTGGGATGTCATGATGAGCAGGTTTAAACAATGAAAAATGACAGTTTTTTCTTCCTCTTCTAGAAAGTGGGTGTTTTGGAGATAGAGGCTTGGTGCGACAGTGACAGTAGCTGAGTTGTTTTCTTTTTGAGAGGCTCTTTGAGCTGTTTCTCCTGAGCAGCATGTTGCTTTCAGGGCTTGACAAAAGTGATGCTGACAAGCACTTAATCTGGCAGGTGACTGCAGGCCACATGTAGCGCGCTCTCTCTCTGTCTCTCTCTCTCTCTCTCTCTCTCTCTCTCTCTCTCTCTCTCTCTCTCTCTCTCTCTCTCTCTCTCTCTCTCTCTCCCTCCCTCACTTCAGCAAAGCACACAGATTATTTTACCTCTCTGTCTTTCATAGAGTCTGTGTGGTCTGATAATGATATGGTCTCTGCACAGGTGCTTTTTTACTTACACAATGCCTGCCTGGTGTATTTACATCTCTCCTGCAGGTGTCTGCATCACACACACACACACACAGAGCAGTCTGTGGTAGTGCTGTGAACTCTTTAGCTCTCTGGCTGTGGCTCTGGTGCGGTGCGCTGTTACTGCTGGTTCCTACTGAAGAGAAAAAAAATCTCATTCTCAATTATTTTGTATTTTCCTGTATCGTAGTGCAGTACAACCAGGAAATGCAGAGCATTCAAAAGTTTTCAATAACTGTTCAATAACATAAAGCCTATTTTGTTGCAGATACATTCATAAATTGATTTTAATATGTTTATGCTAAAAATTTATATAGATGATTCCATAATAAAGCTGTCATACCAATAATGAGTTTATAATACGATTAATACTCAGAGAAATCAGTACGTATAAACATTTATTATTTATTATTTAACAGCCTATAACTTTTTAATATGTCCTTGTTGTTACCAAAATACTTTAAATTGTAACCCATCAGGCTAAGTTTTAATGTGTAACGTATATAATTTCCATCTATACTGTGTAAGCTTTTTTTGAATA